>NC_060287.1:6430841-7056325 GCF_021613505.1 Equus quagga | reverse complement strand
GTTGAGCATGCATTGTATATCTGCTTTAGAGATTCCGTATGGCAAGAGCAAAAGGCCTTTGAGATAAAGGTGCAACTTTCCTCCCCCTCCCAATGTTGGCGTCTCCTTAAGGATTAAGTATCTTTCCTTAGGCTAGAAACTGATTGCTGCGCTCACCTGTGACCGCCCAGCCTGAGACAATAGACTTGCCTCCTGGTACGCCCACCAAGATAGCAGACCCACTACCTGCTGTGTCCATCAAGTGCGGTGCTGACAGGGCAATCTTGTGACTATTGTGGGAGGGACATTTCAATCATATGTGAAACACCCTCTTTGAGGGTATATAACCACCCTGTGTACCCCCACTTCTTTGGAGTGCTCTGTTCCTTTGTGGAAAGACTCTCCCGGGTTATAATCCTAAAATTTGAGCTCAGAATAAACTCACCCAAATTTTCATTTATAGATTGGTTATGGATTATTTTCATCGACAGTTCCCAAGACCCAACCCAATGAAAATCAAATAAGTCAAAGAAAGATCACTTTGAACGAGTCATTTTTTTAAACCAAGTTGCTTGCTCAGTGATCTTGTGTAACTGAGTTTCAATTTTCCCAGAAGTGTTAATCCAAGCTCTGCAGGTGGTGTTGGTCATAGCACAGACACCTCCTTGCTTAGCTAAAAGATAACCAAAAGTTATGGTATTATCAAGAACAACCTTGGCCAGAGAGTCTAAATATTTTTGCTGGACAGCTAATATCTTAGCAACAGAATCTGCATTATCTTCAAGAATTAAGGAGAGGTTTCTGATCAAAGCCTCATTTACATTTATTCCTAACCAGGGAAGTAGGGCCGTGCCAAAGGCAGTAAACTCTGAATCATGAAATGTCTCCTGGTAGGTCTTTTCTGGAACAGTTAGGAGCACCATTAGATAACTTAAGAGGCATTGCAGAGCTGTGCACCAGCAATCTAGCATTCATAAACCCAAGGAGAATAATAAGCACCACAGATAAGGATAAATCCTCTCAGGTCACAAACCATTTCCAATAAGGTGGCATTGTTAATGGATTCATTAGCAAGAACTGTTGCATTTTCTCATTCAAGCCAGGGGTCAGTGAGATTTTCTCCTAGCCAGAACTAAAAGGTTTCTCTAAATACCGGAGGTTACCCCCGTTAGCAATGGCCTGGGAGATATGGATGAAGGTGTTATCTTTCCAGCTCAATGCCAGAGTAAAGGGAAGACAGAGAAGAACAAAGGATTTCATGTTTAGTTAAAGTATAAAGTCTTGATCTTCATACTGAGTGGAAGAAGTCTACCTCAATGTCAGGTACTTTCCTTCCTTGTCAATTTAATTTGGAAGTCTCCAGTGTTTGGACAGGAACAAGTGTCAGGTGGAGTCTCCTTCAGTTGCAAGATGTACACCCAAGGTTCAAGTCCCTGAAGTTCTGCTGTCATCTGGGTAGTGAGCAGGACCTGATATAGTCCCTTCCAAACAGCTTCGTCATTCTAAGTCAGAGGGTGGGAGAAAATTGGAAATGTTAATTTGGTGAGTCGTAGGCAGGTATTTGAAGAGGTTAGAAGAATTCAGGATGCAGTCCAGTCTACAGGTTTATAACAAAACCTCAAAGACAATCAATAGGACTAAAATCTAATATCTACAAAAGTATAAGCACAGTTTTTCTCTATGATTACTCCATATTTTTTTTACCAAAGATAATCACAGTGAAACCAAATTTATTTGCATTAAATTTGGCCTGATTATTTATAGAAGTGCAGTAAGGATAATGATTGACCATATGAGCTCTTTTTAAGACGTCTTTGCTGGAACCTTGTAAGCAAGGTACCGGGTCGATTTTTCCAAGCAGTTCCTTGAAGCCGTCTGCTCATATCTGAGTTTATGCACATGTCTCTCAAATATGACATTCCAGTCAAAGCCTTGGTAATGTGGACAATGTTTCTAGTTTCTAATTGTGTCCCATTACAAAGAGAACAGATTCTTATTGAATTTATGCAAATAAACATATTGTCATGAAAATAAGAATACTTGCTGAGAGTTTCTGCATTCTAGGGGGATCAGGTAAAGAGAAAAGTAAATGTTTCATCTTTGTTCACAAGGTATACTTTACCGAATTGCTATAAGTCATAGCTAGCCTAAGAGAAGAGATCTCCTTAAACCTGGAAAAACAAAATATTAGCACATGTTCTTTAGGTCACACAGTCCCCTGTGATTAATATTCATTCGCTTGAATCCATTTTTTCCACTGATTCTCTCAACCTTGCCTGAGGACTTAGGGTGATACGGCCAGTAATATTTCCAGATGTTCGGAAGATTTGCATCAAAGCTCATATGATTTGCCCAATCAAGTGGGTGCCTTAATCACTGGAGATTGTGGCAGGTATACTTCATATGGGAAACACATTTCCTAACAGTTTCTTTGCCACTGTGAGGGCATCAGTCTTGTCGCAGGGGAAGGCTTCAACCCACACAGAAAACATATATATAATAAGAAGAACGTATTGATAACCCATACTATGCAGCAGTTGAATGAAATCCAGCTGCAGGTGCTCAAAGTGATGAGGATTTTAGGCTGGTTACTTTTAAAACTACAGATGAGAAGCAGGCTCCGAGGACTGGAATTTTGCTTGCCCTTTTGAGAGACATTTGCGTTTGGAAGAGGGGATGACCTTGTCCGGACCTGAAATTGGCCACCCCAAGATATGTCTCTTTGGCATCAGGATTGTTTTGGGCTGATTGCTTTCGATAAACTGGGACAGGGAAGGAGGCTCTGGGGAATGGAACTTGCCCTTGTTGGGACACATTTACATTTGTAAGGTAAATCTCTATCTGTAAAAGGTGCCTCCCTCTCTGTACCAGGAAGAAGAGGAGAGATGACCTTGTCCCTAGAAGCTCTTAATGGGGAAGGTAAGAACTTAACTTGGTTGCTGTCTGGCAATCTCATGTAACTGGTTTAGGGTGGTGGCGTCTAACCTTTCTAACCTTTACTTAATCCGATTTGATTCTTGTCTAGAAGTCATGGGATCACCCAATGACCAGACCCCACCTGCACTGATACCATTTTAACTTTTTTTCATGTTCTTTCCTTTGTTTTGTAAAGAGATGAATCATATACCTATGCCTTAAATTTAGCCCTAACCCTCAACTCGGGGCAGCAGCAGGAGCTCTGACTGCCCGTGGGTCTTGTCCCCACGCACCAGCTCTGCCTGCCCATGGGTCCTGTCCCCATGCCAGCGGAGGCAGCAGCAGCAGCTCTGCCTGCCCGTGGGTCCTGTCCCCATGCCAGCGGGGGCAGCAGCAGGAGCAGCAGAGCTCTGCCTGCCCATGGGTCCTGTCCCCATGCTACACTAGTCTCTAAATAAAAGAGCACTACTGCCAGATCTTAAGAGTCTAAGAAATCTTTCTTTCGACTCCTCGGCTCACTGACCCCGCATCAAAAGGACTCAGAGGGAGGAGTTCTGAGGTCTCTGGGGGCAGAAGTAGGTTTTTCTATAGTGGGTAAAGGAATGTCAAAACCAAAACATGGGTTTGCCAGGGAGCCAGGAAGAATCTAGTAGCTGTCTTCTGTTCCCACATCCTAGACTGGTTGTTTAATTTATAACTATTGTTTACTCATTTTAATTTCTCTGACTCATGAGCAGACTGTTGCCATATTACATTACAAGGACATCAGGATGGCAAAAATCTGGCAATGAATGGTGATTTTTTTGCAGAAGCAGAATGGACTTCATGCACATGTGCCACAGTCTTCATAGCTTCTGCTACTGCTGCCTTTGCATGAAAGTCAGCTAGGGAAATTATTTTGGCAAAATCCAGAATCATTGTTCTCTAGGCAGATTACATATTTTCTTAGCCAACCCCCCAACCCCCACATCCTACTTTCCTTGCATACAGAGCTGTTTCGTTATTATTTTTAGTAGCTTCAATTACATATATTAGAATTTTTGATCTTTAAAAGCTTTAATTTCTAGTGAAAAATAAAGAAGTAAACAATTATGAGCAATTACATTAGTATTCTATAGCTGGGCAAGTTTATAAATACTTTTTATAATTTCTAGAAATATACGCTTTTCAGCATGGCATAAAACATGTTTACTAACAGATCCAAATATTTTTAATTTCTCTGTAAAATGAAGCAAAAAGTGGATAAATCTATGTTCAGTAATTAATGTTTCAGTATTTTATCTTATTTGGGGATGACCTCGACATTCAATGAGTTTCCCATCATTTGATTTAGCAGAATGTTAAAGTTTCAGATTTGAGAAAACCATTTCGAAGTACACGTTCCATAAAATGTGATTGCCATTAAAAAGTTTATCTATAAACTCTTGTCCCACTTACGTCTAAGTGGCTTGCTCCCAACGATTGTGTTTACATCACCAACGAGACTTCATGACACGTTACACAAAATCACCTATCATTTTAAGTGATTTTTCCTGATGACAAATTTTGTGAGACAGATATGATCTTATTTGACTTTTAATAAGCCTAGGTAGAATAAAACTTGTATGTTTGCATTATAGTCAGTGTTGATAACTCTAAAGACATGTCTGTTTTAATGAAATCAACAGGCTTAAACTAGCTTTAATTTACTAAAGATTGATCCCAGATCACATGAACTTGGAAAACATTTGGATTAGTTTTCATTATATTTCCAAGAGTTTAAGCACTTAATTTTCTTTAAGCCAATTAAATAGAGCTTTTTTATAAATTAACTTGGTAATACCATCCTGAGGTGGCAAAACATCCCACATCTACAACATACACAGAACAAATAGACAGATGAAAATGGAGACCTTTTAGACATGAGGCACGTACAATAATAGAAAACTTAGCAATTTATAAAAGAACAGTTGGATCTAAACTGTGTATAAAGCAAACACTTGGAATAAATTAAGATTACCTATTCAGGTGGCTAAAGCTTTTTACTAATATTTGTGGAGAAGACACTTAAAAGATTTTTTTCAAATGACCTTTCTCCTTTTGATAAAAATTACCTCCCTGAAGTTTGCATTTCAAAGAACGGTTCTTAGGTCCTAGAGAAGATGGGGATAGAAAATTTACATCACAAAAGAACCCAGAAAATTATTGAAGTTTTCTCCAAGATGGAGTTTTTGGGGCATATTTGCCTATTATCAGAGGTCTAGAGTAATTTAAAATTTTAAGTGCAGGACAATTCTGTTTCTAATATCCTGATCTTTTGCAATATCTACAAGCATTTTGAGATAAATAGGGGAGATTTTGCATATGGCAAAAAGGACAAGTGCACTTTGAACAGTTGAGAGTCACTCCTTTGGCCCCACAGAGATTTGCAAGACAAAGAGAATTGTTTCTAGTTCCCCAAAGAACTGGACTGCAGCTGGAAACAGGCTGCAGAGAGACTGACCTCCCTTCCAATTACATTTTCCCCCATTTGCTTCCTTCCCTCTGGGTATACAGTTTAGGGCAGATGCCCAAGAAAAAACAATTCTTACCAGGCTCTGATTATCAGCTTCAGATACAGACAAATTTCTGATCATAAACTTATTAAAGTCTTTCAAATATCTTGTCAAGTTTCAACCGGGACAAACAGTAAATATTTCTGGCAGTGCTGAATAACCTCATTAATTCTAATTCTAGTTCTCCCTTGGCTGTTTAAGGCAATAACATAGCAGTGTGACCACGGGCCCCTTTAGAGCCAGTTCGAGCAGACCCCATCTCTTATCAGCAAAGTGATTAAGGATTGTCTTACAGAAAAATGTTCTTAAATAACCTGTTCATCTTGAGCATTAATTTATAATAAAAATAATTTAACATTTATTATCTGATCATGAAAATATTCTATATGTGCTTTACAATAATGATTCAAATCAACCTTAACCAAGATTTATCCTAAGTATAGAGATCCCTAAATATCTACATCTTGAAAAAATTTTAGTGTTCAAGCAATGCAGTCTAAATTTAAAGATAGGAAAACTGAATCATAGAGAAGAACATTCTTTAATCCCACCTCAGTGTCACTCAGCTCCCTTGGTCCTTTATTCTTTTACAAATATAAGCAAAAGCAGCAATCCTCCATACTCTAAAATTGATCATTAATTTTTAAAAATAATTATAAATAATCCAATTTTTTGCACTATTATATCTTCTTACATATTTTCTTCTTAAATTTCCTGGCAGATACTTCTTCTATTTCACTTGTATATTAATTAACAATGGTATTTGGAATAAAATTCATAAGCTGTGTTTTTGCCATTTTGCATAGATAGTAACCATTCCATTTAAATATCCAAATGAAAGTGAGGTAGATAGTATGCCATGTGCAGTGTGATAATTAGAGACTCTAACTACAAAAAGATATTTTCCCTAATATAGTCGCACTGATATGAAGAGAGGTAACAGAATAGGAACTGAATGGCAAAAGGCAATATAAATATGCTTTTTTTAAATTGAAATTCACAGGCCATTCTTATCTTAAAAATATAGATTGGTACTATTTAAAAATTATATATTTAAGGGGTTGAATGGTAAAATATTAAAACATATGTCTTTTCTACTCACAGCTGCTAAGGACATATCTTCACTATAATGTCTTTATAAAGAAAAATATATTTTAAGCTCACTTGAATTAATTGCTACCAAATAAACAGTTTTCTATTTATTGATTTACATATCAGTTATTTATCTATATTTTACCAGACTTGCTAAGCTATGTCTTTGTAACTAAAGCGTAAAACTTGACATTCAGTTTGTGTTTCCTAATGACATATCTTCAGACCGTTTTGAACCTAAAAGAAGTCTAAGGGGACAATTTACTTTTAAATTAATCTGCAAATAACCCAGTCTAGTGTTTGTACATTATTATCTTCTTTCCTAGTCCACCCGAAAACCGAATCCAAGTGAACAGCAGGTTAGTCCCTGTCTTAGAGCAAAGATAATGGCAGCTGCTTTCAGGCTCCTTAACTCTAGACAGCCAGGATTTTCAAGATATCCAGCCTCTTTACTGAGAATCACAGAAATGTGATGAAAGATGTTTAAGATAGACTGTATTCTCATGACAGAATAATATTTCAAAATCACTTCTTCTTCTGGAACAACACAGACTATTTTTTGAAGCTCTCAGCCTGGTCCTAGATGAACTCTGTGCTGTGATTCAGACCCACTGGGCAGGTGGAACCAGGCATTACAGGTTTGACCTTCACGTTGAAAGTGTGAAAACCTGTTTGCAGAAAAAACGTTATCAGACCACTCCCGTTTGCCTGAGAGCATAGAGAAAGAGGTGGAAGTAGAATATTTCTGGACTATGCAATTAGATGATTAATGCCTAGAAATTATAGAAGGGTCTCTCATATTTAAACAGGAAAAAAATTAGCTCTATATGCATAGAGTCCATGCTGACCACAGAGAGGTAGAATATAGTTTTTCTTCCTTATTTCTCAAATTCCCTTTCTTTGTGGTATTTTTCCTCCCTATGAAAGCCCTGAGGCAAAAGTGTCCTGACGCTGTTGCCTAGGGAGGAATCAGCTTACAGTGCCTTCTGCTTGGCTGCTTCACTAACCTATGTCCACTGAAAGCGTCTAGAAAATCTACACTAATACTTCTTGTGGCTTAAGAGACACAGGGTGGCATAGGTAAATGGAGTGGGAAAGATCACACATCAAGCGTTTGCTCCTTGTCAAATTGTTTTGTAACTTATGATCTCCCTAAAAGAGAAGTCTACAAAGCCATATTTTGCTCCACAGATAACATGGAGCAGTGTTGATCAATTGGTCCAATTTGCAATTGTGGCAAACACATAGTTCAGAGAGTACAGAATTCAAAAACACAACAACTAATAATTAAAATTACAATGTAGACCAACATGGAGGGGTGCTGTCTACTTGCTCACTCAGGGAATTGTGTTCAGTGCTCCCGGATCCGGTTTTCTCCTCACTTCTAAGCTCCCTTTAATAGAATAAAATATAAGAATTTTATTAGTGCTCAATGACGTGATAAAAAAAAACGATGATATGAAAACATCAGGAGCTGGCCAAGACCTCATAGGTCTTCTTGAGGAAATGGCGTGAAACCTTATAGATTGATTAATATAATTCTCAAGAGTGATCTCAGAGTTCAAAAAACACACAACAAATCTTAGGAAGTATAGATACATGTTTTTCCTTAAAGAGATAACTTAATAATGCTAAAAACATAGTTGTGTTGAGTGAAACTATGGAGCAGTCTAGTCACATCCAACTCCTTCCCTTCACAAACGAAGAAAGAGAGGCTCAGAGTAGGGAAGGTGCTGATGGAGGTTATGTCGTGAGTTGGCAACAAAGGAGAAAAGTTGGGACCAATCTGTGTAACTTACCAATCCCAGAGATGAAAGGTGTTTCAAGGTCAGTATGAAGTAATTTAAAAAATATTATTATTCTATAATGTTTTTAAAGACGCTCCTTGTGAAGAATATGTGCTCTCAGAATACATAGTTTTATAATTCTGCTTAATTAATGATTGACAAAATAATAGCCCAAAGTAACTGCTTAGTGAAGTGGATGTCTATGAGCCCTGACTCTGACTGGTTTTATGAGATACACTACATAGCAGGAGGCACAAAATGGGGATACGTGGAAGCAAAGATAGAATAGAAGTGGGGAAACCGGCTTTATTCTCATGTTTTCTAGCTTTCACGAGTAGAAGCAAAGTATCAGAGGCACTGCTGGAGATTCTCGATCTAATTCTCAGAACAGAAGTCCGTCTAAACTCACCCATGGGTGGATTAGAAGCGAAGTGCTCTGAAATCTGTGCACAACGAGCTTGTTTTACGATCTTGTGTTCCCTGCTCCGTGAAATCCAAGCAGCTTTAGGATAACCATCAAGGGGGGATCTAGAAGATGAGGGCAAGAGCTAGTGTTTAAAATGATAGTTAAACTGTGATACATGTGATCAAATCTTAAACTCCTCACCTCCTTTAGAACGAAATCATGTCTACTCATCTTTTCTCACGCAATACTCAAGGTGATTTTGTTGCTTGCTCAACATGATAGCCATCATTTCGAGCTGCTTTCATCTTTTTTATGGATGGTAGGTATGAGGAGCACACACGATATGTTGAGTCTAGCACAGCTTGGAGACAGCATGGGTGGAAAGTCTGGGAAAGTGAAAAGCAGTTCGAAGATTGTGGGAGTGTATACAACAGACCGAATAGTTTCAGGTTTATCACAAATAGAATCAAATGAGTACTTAGCTCTAAGTACTCTAGGTTTGCCTAGAAAACTAAGTGGAAAAGATGGTTATAAATGTTACATAGGAGTGTTAAGTCCAAAGCAGTGAAGAGTCTGAGATGTTATCCTACTTCCAAGCTAAGAAGTTAGCCTGACACCATTTCCCTCTCTTTCTCTCTCTCGCTCTCACATACACACAGAAAGCCCAGACCTCTGGAAGAAAGAACAGACTTTTTATTTACTTACAAACCAGTCTTAGCAGCACAGGATCCCCATACTGCAATTCCCCATGGAGCGAGACAATGAGAACCAGCTGTCACCTGCGTGTGCGGTAGGAATTGCACCACAGGAGAGGAACCACAAAATGAGGAGACTCGGAGAATATAAACGGTGGCTGGTACCTCTTCCCCTCCTCCCCTCCAGAGAGAGACAGACAGAGACAGAGAGAGTTGCTCTGGAATGTAAACAAGTTTTCTCTGAGGAGGATGGGAAGGTCTCTACTCTGAAATGAGCAATGACTCCAGAGCAATACACAATCTCTAACTTCCAAGTCGTGCTTGTGATTTAATCATTGAGCCCTAACGCTGCAGAAACAGGAGAATATTCATGGAGAGTAGAGTTATTTCAAAACAATCAGAATTTGCTTGGCAGCCTGATTTGAAATGGATTGGTTCACATGCCAAGGGGAAACCAAGAAATAAAATAGGATCATAAGCCCTTAGAGGAAAGGAGTGATTTCTGTGCATTATTATCTCTCTTGTAACCCAACATTGTTTTAAAAGTTGATAACATTAAAATATAGAATATCACATATCAGAGAGGCCATATCCCATCTCTTTTCCCCAACTTTATTGCAACATATTTTGAACAAATGTGGTTCATGGAGTTCAACCACAAAGCAATTTTACTTTCTCTTTCAATATTCCTTTAAAACTTATTTACTATGGGATACTTACCCACCACTTCTAGCTAAAAACTTATAAATTCCATGTTTTTTCCCTATCAGTTTTAAGTGAAAATGTTAAGTTTAATAAAAATTAATAAAATTACTTTAAGTTACAAATGACAATTTGAACTGCTTACTTAAAATGTTCAGTCCTCTGTAATAGTCAGTGTGTCCAACTTTCTTCAAGGTTACAGCTATTCCTTCTTCTCGCGTGTAGAAAAGGCTAAATACAGCCACGTGATGCCCAAGAAAAGGAAATAGCTGCCTGCTGCTTTCTTTGTAGCTCACTTTCTCTGAAATTTATAAACGATTCTCTATTTCTCTAACGTTAAAGCTGGGGAAGAGGAGGAAAGTAAGAGAAATGGCAAATATTTGACTTTATCAGATGGTTTCACAATTGCTAGACCTGGCGGATATTTAAGCTGAGTTTACCTTAAGTGGCACTTTCTTGTGTAGAGAGGGGATTCTTCATAGATACATCACTACTGGAGATCTCTTAACTGCATCCATAGGAAACATCCTCATACTGCAAGTAGTGGCTTTGCTCCTTCCACAGTGCCTAGAGGCGTTAAAACTGACTGTAGCTTTTGCTTGTTTCATAACTGCTTTCACTGGTCCTATTGCACAGTTCCTAAGATGAACCCATGCCAGTGTGTTCTTATGCGTGACACATCTTGATTGATGAACATGCATGAAACGTTTGACACAACGAAGTCTTGAAGTGCAGGCAGACCCCGTTGTGCCACTTCTTCTTGACTCATCTCTCATCATCGAACTACCAGAACAGAAGTTACGAACCAGCCTGCTCTGTGTCCCCTCTGCTTCCTCAGACTGAATGGGGTAAATACTAAGCTCTCTAATTAATCACCTTGAGACTTTTCTCTTTTTACATAAGAAGAAAAACCACTTACCCTCTTTCCCACTTGGTGGGGTGGAGTCACATGAAACTTGAAACTTCTGCAAAGAAATCCCCGTAAAAAATTCTTCTCTGTTTTCCAACATTCCATCCCATCTATAAGCTTCAACATAAGTAAAATGTTTAAGACTGATTCTGGGCTACTTCCCTTAGAATGTTTTGTAAGGTCTTTGGAATGTAGAATGTGCTGTCCTCCTGCTTTCAGCCTAAACTAACCTAGGAAGTGTCATACTGACTTCCTGTTCACATATCTTAAGCTCCTCAAAGACAGTAATTAGCTCTCGTATTTCTTTTTTATACCACAATATGCTGAGTTTGCAGAAGACAGCTAAAACTTGTCTATGAACTGACAAGACCATCACTGCAAGTGCATTCGAACAATTTTGCATTCAAAATGCAATTTATAGTCACATATCCAAGATTTTCTCTGTATGGAAAAAAATACAGGCTTTCGAGTGAATATTCCGGTTCTTCCTCACTTGCTGTGTCAACCTGGTACATTACTTAAATCTTTTTCTGAGCCTCAGTGTTCTAATATATAAAGTTGGGATGAAACTATTTTGCAAGTGTCTTTGTGCGGATTCCACACAATATACGTAAAGTTGATAGGGCCTGGCACAGAGAAGCATGTAAAATACTGCATATTTTGCTAATATTGTTTTTCATCAAATTGAAATTCTGATATTGATTGCAGAATCTATTTAGAATTTTGTCTCTATTTTGCCCTGTTAATCTTTCAGTGCAAATACTAACAGAGGTGGAAATCAAGATAGAGGGAGAGACAGAACATGAAAGGAAATGGATATTTCTAGATTATCTATCCTACAAGTAATTTGTTATTGGCTACATCTATGGAGATTATGACTTTAAAAAACACTACATAAAAGGGTTCATAATGTATGTAGTCTAGAGTAAGTATAAACTGAATTAAGAAAAAAACTTTAATGGGAAACTTTAACTTTCATGGGAAAATGAGAATTTTGAAAATCAGAATTTGATAAAAAGTAAAGCATAGGTTTTAAAAATTTGATTGAAAAAAGTCATATTAAGGATGTTAAATTAACTATCTAGTTATCTTTTGTACTGAACATATAAAAAGCAAAAATAAACACCTTTAAACTGTAAAAAGGACAATTATTTATAATCAATGTTATTTTAAAGAAGAGTTTCTATGGAAATGAAAGTCTGGATATCTGGATGATAATTGTGCTTACTCTGAGATTTAATAGATTATTGCTATAATATCAGAAAAAAGTATGATTAGCTTTTTAGGAAATAGTGTATCAGTTATTAACATATGTGCAGAATAATAATAATGTTCAGATAGTGATAATTGTATATTGTTATGGGTGTAAATGGGAACCAGAAAACAAATCTACAGCAGTAAAATATGAAAAAAGATCTCAGATGTTGCATTTCTTTCTAATAAAACTATAAAGTCTTTGAGGTAGGACTAAAACATTCTGCTTTAACTGGCTTTTATCATGTGGAAATAACTGAAATACTTTTCTTTTTTTGGTATTCAGACCATCATGAAGGCCAACAGCTTTTTAACTCAGAGGCTGTCATTTGAATGGTGAAAAGTAAAGCTTTTGAGACTCTGAGAACTTATTTTTTTCAGGGAGAGAGAGAGGTGCTAATGTTTCCAAAGTGCATTTGGTAGACTCTGAGCCCTGCTCATAAATACGATGTTTTATAGGTACATTTATATAGTATAACAAAGGAGCTTTTGAAAATGCTTTCTTACTTTTAAAAAATATATCAGACAATTCTTCTCCCTGACATAGTGCTATTGCCTAGCAAACAGTTGCTAATTATATACCAAGGGCATATTAAATTGTTAACAATCAGGACAATAATATAAATTTATATGTTATTATATACAAATAACAATATATTCCATTTTCATCTTTAAATCATTGCTAAGAGACCTGTTTACAGTGATGGGAATGTTTCTGCTCTGTACGACATGACAGCCACTAACCACAAGTGGCTACAGAACTTTTGAAACGTAGCTAGTGTGTCTGAGGAAATGAATTTTAATTTCTTTAACTTTAATTAATTTAAACTGGAATTTAAATCTCTATATGTGATCAGTGCCTTCCATGTTAGACAACATAGCTTTAAAAACTGAATTACACACATCAGAAATCTGATTATCAAAGGTGTACAATGTGGTGGAAATCATTCATCAATCCTTCTAATCTGCAAATCATTTGATGCTTTTCAGAATTGTATGAAGTCATGTCACTGGATAGAGCATGCCCTTACCTGGTCCCTAATCTGACAAAAAGAACTGCATAATAAGTGCTTATCCTCTGATCTTCCCACTTCTGGCACTTTGTTGCAGCCAGAGGCCACCCAGGTGCTCTGCCACCTGTCCTGGATGGTACATCCTTCGTGTGTCATTGCCTCCCACAATGACTGGTCTCAGAAAGACCTTGGTGACTGTTGATAACGCTTCCAAAAATGTGGCCTGTTTTGTCACCTGCTCCATTTCCCCCATGAAGTCAAGTTCCCTTGGAGCAGCGGGTGGACATACAATATGCATTCCCCTGTGCCACCTGTCACCTTAATGCCACTGGTGGCATCTTTGCAAAGCCTGGGTAACTGCCACTGTGGCCAACACTATGCAAATCAAACAGCAGGGCAATACTTGAATACTTTAACAATTGGTTCAACCTTTGTTAATCATAATCACTGATTATATAGACATAAGAAACCTTTTTTTTTGGTAGTGTTTGTGTTTTCTAGCATTTATTTATCACTTTAGGTATTAGCAGGGACTCAGATTGCAGTTTGTATGCATCACTTAGGAAATTCATACAATGTTTTAAGGAGCTGCATATGTTTAATAGTAAGAAAGAAAAGGAAAAAAAAGCGTGTTTACCCAGTTGAAATAACACCTTTTTACTTTATGTCTGAATGACTTCTGTTTGGTTGATTTATTAATACATTTTGATCTTTTCTGATATAGTTTAACATCTGTTCAATTATCATGTTCTTCACACACATTTCCTCAGTACGTTTTCTGCTCCATCTTCCCTTTGCTCTCTTGGACAAATTGAGTGATGTTGATTTCATTCGGGATGTGCAATATTAAAGGTTAAGTGGAGATTACACAAGTGAAGTAAGCCATCAGGATAAAATTGGAGAAGTTCAAAGGAAAAATAATGGGAGAAAAGGTATCTATCAGAGACAGAGAGAAAAAGTGATAGAAAAGTAAAAACAAAAAACTGTATTTTAAAATCTAGAATATTGGTGATTTTTTGACTGATTTGATTAATTTTTTCATAAAATTTTACTGTTCCAATGTGAATCTTGTAAATATCATCACTGTTACCTTAGCTTTCTGAAAAGAATCATTGAACTGAAGCTGTGCTGTTGGAGAGAGGATATTTCCCATTTTCCCCTTTCTGTGCTTTCACCTAATTACTTAAATTTGCAACATAATCTCTTAACAGGTTTAACTTGATTTTCTCATTTTCTGAAGGAAAATTAACTCTTGCTTTTGACTTTGAAAGCTTCCTCAAGGTCTCAAGTATTATCCATTTTATTATTTCTATCTTTCAATTTCTCCTTGTCTTTATTCCCTTTCACCTTTTGCAGAGCCTCTAATACACAATCAGATAATAAAGAGAAATATACAATCCGAGCTGGCATTCAATTTCTGTATATTCTCCCCTTCTCATTATGAGAAATGAAACTCTCAAGCTAAACATTGCTGTAAAATGCGGATGTTCTTTGCAAATATCGACTCTCTTTAAATAACAAGGTGTACTTCTTAAATAACACACACACGCGCGCACACACACGCACACACACACACTTGACCATTAGACTCAATATGTAAGATCTGTGGGTCACTTTTACCACCAAGTAATGTTACTTAAAAATCTTCATTGAATCAGTTCAGTTTAAGTTCATATTAGGTTTTATAAAGTTTATTATTATATATGTTTTGTTAATACGGATTTCTGTGGACTTCACCATGTAGAGAGGGGAGATCATAAATTTCTTCTACAGAGATGTTTGGGTAAAGTCAGTTTCAGTATCTTGAGATTAAAACTCCTAACAATAGAAATTTGATTTCAGTTGCTAGCGTTTTCTTAATTGCATAATGAAATGCAGAGAAAAGATTTTACATATAAAACAGTAGAGACAAAGAAGGGAGGCTCAAAATGGCAGGAGAAACACCTAGTATTTCACTGTAGCCATGAAAACTATTATCATGACTAGTGAATCTATTTTCTGTGTTTTATATCAGAAATATAACATATTTCAATCTTTAGAGTCTAAAGCTTGACTCTGAAACTTTAGGATTCTTTCTACCTTCATCCTTCCCTTAACATCTTTTTTTAAACAATCAGGACTATTTTACTTACCTGAGGACATAAAATTAAGCTGAAGGAGTAAAAACATCTCTTATAGGTATTTTTAAAAGTTGCTTGCTGACTTCCATCACCTTTACTCATGGTAAAGGTAAATATTTAGTTATCCAGATATATATCAGCTCTGATAATTTTATCAGGTCTGATAAACACACACACACACACCCCTCTTTTTATTCATGAATTAAAAAATATTTTTCTGTACGTGGTTTTTACGTTTAAATTTCTACTATGATTTTAATGTGCTTTGTAGCACATCACATTGAACAAAAAACTCGTAGAGAAATATTTCCACATGTAGTACCAACCCCAAATACCTCAGGTAATTAGCAGAATGTAGTGAAGGGAGGTTATAATAGATCAAGCTATCCTAGTTTAACTGTACTGATTATATTTCACAGTGGTTACATGCGCCCCTCGTGCATTTTATGAATTAATATGCCTCCAAAAAGGAGCAGACTCGCCCTTCTCAAAGAGTGGAGTTACTTTCTTCATTGTATGCTGTCACTTCAGAATTTAATGAAAGAAAATTAATTCTCTCCATGATTATCTATAACTCGGGCAAATCCCATGAATACTATTGAGCCACAGGCATCAGTTGTCAGTATGTTCCTATTACAGACTTAGTTTACTCACTCTTTAAAAAGAACCTAAATGTGAAAATATCGTCATGAATTTGGTGTATGTTTAAGGAATCTTATTGAAGTAATTTCCCATCAAATTCTTCTTGATATGATCAGTTTCCTTTCATTATTTATTTTTTGCAAGAGAAACCACATATCTTTATCTTGAAATAATGCAACTCAGGTGATTAGGTTTTTTAAAATTGTATTTGTTTTGTTTTATTTCGATAGATTCTTTTTTCCCCCAAAGAAAAGTTTTTTAGTTTAATTATACAGCATGAAGTAAGCTTCAATAGAGATTAATTATACAAGTAACAGCTTTCAGCTAAACTTCCCAGGCAATACTTAGCAACCTGAAATTGCTAAAACAGAAACTACTTTCTTAGCAAAGTAGAATGTTTATAACAATATTTAATTAAGATATTTGCAAATAAGATGCATAATGCTTTAATGGAAAGTCTTCTTAAGTGCATTTTATATCTAGAACTTCTAAACAAAATTTGAATAACATGAGGTAAAAATCTGAATAGCCAAACCCAGAATAAATATATGAAAGACTTCACCTCAAAAATTAGCCTTTTATTCAAGGTATAATAATAAAAATAAACTATAAAGGATCTTCCTCCTTAAATTTTTTCAAGATTTAGTCATGTAAGTCAATGAAAAGGATTTCTTGAGATTTTACCATGATCAGAACGTTATGTAAGTACTATTGGTTGCTTCTCTCACATCGTGATATATAAGAAGACAAGGAACTATTTCTAATATATCTCTAATATACACAAAAAGAAAGTTTTGGCTTTGAGATTCCAGAACTTCTTGAAAATTAGAGAGAATCAATGCATCTTGCTAATTTCCAACCTGAATAGTAGTTTCACTTTATGTATCTGTTGCAACCACATGAACTGAAGACGTGTTTAGCCAACATGATATTTTGTGATCAGGAATTAGAATTAAGCATTGAGAAATAGGGTGTTTGTAAATGATTTGTCACAATAAATTGACCCCAGTAAGCTTGAAAAGTTTAATAAGAGGTGTCAGATTTCAAGGACAAAAGAAAAATGGAATAAGAGTTTACTGGTTGAATTTACTCACTGATTCATTTCTTCAACCAAAATTTATTATACAACTACTTAATATATGCTACATACTGGCTTGGGGTTGAGCATACACTGAAAATTCATGTAAATAAAAACTATAATAGAGCATGATATATTCTGCATTAATGTATGTCTAGGAAACTATAGAAACAGAGAGATTCTTATCTCAGCCAACAAATGTTGCAGGTTGGGGAAAATTACCAAGAAATAATAACATTTATTTTGAGTTTTGGGAGTTAGCAAGGAATATTGGGGGAGGCAATTATATAGCAGACTATAAAGAACACAGAAACAACCTATCATGATATTTTTAGAAAACTTTAAGCATAAGGTGTTTGTAGAATCCTTGCAGAAGATGAATTTGGAGATATTCATAAGGAGCATATTGTAGCTTCCATCATGATCATTATCCTTTTGACTATGTTGGTCATGAATGAGTCAAACATTGTACTTAGGCTTTTTCTGTTTGTATTTTTTTGAACCTAGAGTTTATATGTTATTTTGAATCCTCATAAGCAATATTCACTGTCCTATATGGTGTTGGGTAACATACTAAGTTGATTTTAAGTTGGGCAATGATACTCTGATGTAGTACATAAGATACATTGGAAGATACAAGGCTGAAGACAGGAAACTCTTTAAAAGGTCCATGAGAGTGCAGGACTTTGTTGCTTTGTTTTCACTATTGTGTGTACAGCACTTGAACAATGCCTGGCATATCAGTAGGCACACAATAAATACTTAATAAAGAAAAAAACAAAGGTATCACAATATTGCAGTCCCTGAGTAGTAAGGCCATTGCTGCTAAAGGAAAGTGAAGGAAACTTGTGTGAAAGATGTTTAGGGAGTGGAATCATCAGGGCAAGTTTAACAAATAAATGTGTTTGGGTATGGAGAGGAAAATAGATAAGTAGAGGATTCTTTCCAGGGTTTTGACTTGGGCTGTGGAGTGGGATGATGGTGCTATTAACTGAGATAGGAATTACAAGGAGAGGATGCTTTGACTCTTGAAGTTTGCTCAGAAGTTAGTGACCATCCACCACTCATCTTACCTATGAATTCCATAGGTTACTGTACATTTTGACTGAAAAAGCTACCTTCAGAAAAGCTATGTGCACTCATTCCATGTCTCACATAGGTTAGCTTTACTTCCCTTTTAAAAGAATATTCCTAACTGAATATGATCCTCCTTGACAGAAAAGACAAGAAAGAAATGAAGGCTTATACAGCTACTCTTTCTACTATGTGGCAATTTAACTCTATGATACAAGCTCTGGGTAAATCCCTTTCTTACTCTTTTTACACTTTAAAACTTCTTTAAATAACAGATTATACCATATCTTTTCATAATTTTCTGATAATATCATTGATTCATTTAAATGCATCTTCTTTCTTCACCTTTTCAGGTTCATTGGTAATTTGCTGAGAGAAAGGCAGTGGGAACAGAAGAAAGGCATTATGGATATTAAATTAGCAATACTTGTAACCGATTGGATGAAGGAAGTAAGGGTGGTAGATTCAGAGAAAGAAGGCTTCTTCAAGCAGTAGAACTGAGGTTCAAGTTAGAAAATAAAAGAACAAAGGGTTTTTTGGGTTGTTCTGTTTAATTTTGATTGAACTACTTTTACTGGTTTTCAAATTATAATTGAATATTTAACTCTGAACAAGCAAAAGGCAGAAACACATCTTTTATATGATACAATTTCTTGGCTTCTTCCAAATGATTTCTGGAAATAGCTCTAAAAGGAGAGATGATTTCGTTGCTAGGCTTTATGAGACGTCACCAGTACATTTAGTCTTGGGTGACATTGCTATGTGCCCTAATTAGAAACCCTCTTGTTGCCATATATCTAAATGTCCAGAGGATGTTATTTCTGGGTGTTTCTCCAAAATTATAGGACTATATGCTGCTCTCCTGGACCTTAGGTATTTATGACATGCTCTCTGTTTTCTTGTACTTCAGTTGACATAATATTTTCCAACAAGTTCATGTGTTACTTTTAAAGTAGCTTAATTCAATTCTTGTAGACAAAAAGAAGCATTTCCTTTCTGTGGTCATTGAGGATGAGATGGTGGCACCAGAGGTCTCAGTAACACCACTTCAGGGAAACATTTCTAAGATCTGACACATTCAGCAGCGAAAAGGAAGATGAAAAACTGGCCTTTTTCTGAAAATGTGATAAAAGCAACATCATACCAGAAGAAAACTAACAGCGAACGGAGGTAGACCCACCTACGAGACCTGGAGGTCAGCACGTATTCAAGTGCAGATCAGAGAATGAGCTTCCCCAGAACAGAAAGCAGGAGATATAAAACAGAAATCTTTTCATAGAAAGGAACTGCTCTATTTAGCAGAGCTTGACTTCAATATCAGGCAATTCAAGTGGCTCCCCACGGAGGGAGCACCTCGGCCTAGTGTCCAGAGAGAGCACACACCTCCTGGACCTTTGAGCAAACATGCCAGGAGGTCATTTTAAAACAGGTAGTCTTTCTTGGATGTACAACATGAATCATACAACTAGGGAGAATTTCTTGCTCTGGTGGGAAATTAGAGTCATTATAAATTTTTTTTTTCTTTTGTGAGGAAGATTGTTGCTAAGCTAACATTTGTGCTAATCTTCCTCTATCTTATGTGGGATGCTGCCACAGCATGGCCTGATGAGTGGTGCTAGGTCCGCACCCAGGGTTGGAACACACGAACCCTGGGCTACTGAAGTAGAGCATGCGAACTTAACAACTACACCACTGGACCAGCCCCTAAATATTTTTTTAAAACCAACAAAGGAAGCCCAATTGTAAAATAAAGACCAAGGGTTTGTTTCTTGAAACTGAGAAGATCATAATAATTTATGTGGAACACAGAACATATTTTAATGGTAGAAGGTCACTTTGAGCATCCAAGTTGTTGTTAAAGCAAAGAAACTCCAGCATTGCTTTCTAGGGAGGTAAAAATTTTGGAAATAGATTCTTAGTGGGGAACAATACTATAAAACTACGTATGTGAGAAGAGAATGTAAGATCAAGTAAATAATCCTGATGTGAAGAAGTTATAGGTAAGCTAAAAACTAAAATCTGTGAGTTCCATGATTAAAACTAGTAAGTGACAATCAAATATGCTATAACATATGTTATTATATACTTAAATATAATCTTCAGACTAAAAGTTTTCTAATCCAAAATTGATTTCAAACTGAAACATGTTTCCTTAAAAATGCATAAAGTGGGGGGCCAGCCCCATGTCATAGTGATTAAGTTCAGGTTGTTCTGCTTTGGCAGGCTGGGTTCATGCTTTCAGATCCTGGGTGCAGACCTACACCACTCCTCAGCCATGCTGTGGTGGCAACCCACATATAAACTGGAGGAAAATTGGCACAGATGTTAGTTCAGGGATAACCTTCCTAAGCAAAAATAGGAAGATTAGCAACAGATGTTAGGTCATGGTTAATCTTCCTCAGCAAAAAAAAAGAAAAAAAATCATTAAGTGGTATTTCTTCTGTAGGATACTCCACAAAATATAGCTGAAATTAAATTAAATTTTGTATTTTTTTGTTCCAACTCACTTACTTTCAATGTATTATAAAGATAATGTTCTCTACCTCATTCTTTTGTTTCTCCTTCCAATGTTTTTACTTTTAAAACAAAACGCTCTTGTGACATCTTGGATTACTTAGCGGAAAAGCATAGCCATAGAACTGGGAGCATATCTTCTGTCCTATGGAGATTGAAATTTTGGATTCTAGTTAAAAAGGAACAAAAAAGTTGAGAGAGAACTTCAAATTTGAGAACATGGAAATTCTTCTCTGAAAGGTCATTGATTAAATATTGAATAATTTTATGCAACAGTCATTTATAAAGTGGATTTTTGGTTACAAATCAAAGAAGAATATGGATTTTTATGATTCACGGCAGAATCAAATTATCACAAAATGTCATAGCAGAATGTGGGTTCTTTTGATTTTTGGTTACAAGTCATAACAGAATCAGCAATCAAAGAGATGTCAAAGATGTGCTAGAGGATTGGGTGTAATAAAATGAAGTTTAATAGAAATAAATTTAGTATCAGACTTGTTTCCAAAAACTCCATCTGTACAGTACAGTATGTGAGAGACCAGTGTAAATCCATATAAATACATTTGGAGGCTTTCTGATTGTGAAGTAAATGTGAGCCAGCAGTGAGAGCTGGTTGCCAAGCTGAAACAATTTTAGACTTCATTATTAGTAATAATTGGTGGGGAGTGATGGTCCCCTTCCACCTCGCACAATCTGTTGTCAGACCACAAATGGAACTCTACGTTCAGTTTTGTTGTATGACAGTTTAAGAGGCAAAAACATGATGCATATTCAGAGGCGAGCAGCCAGTGCGTTGAATGGACTTGCAGCAGTGACGCATGAGGGACGGTTAGAGGAGGCAGAGACGTTTAATACGAAGCATGGAAAATGGTGGGGCAGCAAACAGGGCAGCGTTAGGAGCCTCAGAGGCCCCAAGCACTTTATGGAACCACATCACTCATAAGTGATTCAAAATATAACAGTCCTGAAACATGAAAGATGTGAATAGAAATCTAAAATAATTCTATTTCTCCTATTACTATTAATAATATTTGTGCCACATCAACACTTTGAATCGTTTCAGGAAACTATCACATTTTTCGACCCTGTTTTGCCAATGCTCTAAGCAGGTACTCTGGTGCATTCTGGAGATACGATGGCCTGCTTGAGGAGGTGGAGACGTTCTGAACACTGGAACTATTCCGGCTGTGAAGGTAATAAAGTCACTGTTCAAGTGGTCGAAGTGTAGCGGAACCAGAAGGCTGCCAAAGTTCTTCCAAATCAAGCAGTGTTATTTTTGTTCCTAAATAATAATTTCTTTCCTATTAGTTCATATTCGTATATAAATTGAATCTATTACATAGAAACTTTCAAATCAAATAAAACTGAGATAAATTAGGTTAATATATGATAGCTTCTATTTTTAACTAAGATTTTTACTTTACTGAAAGTTATAAAGTCACCTTTTGAATTGTGGATTAGCATCATTACAGCCTTTGTGGTATTGATTTGGCCCTTCCTCATAGATTACTTATGAAGATTATTGGCGGCTCAGACAAAGTAAGGCACAAATTTAAAATGTGATCACAGGAGATATAATTTTTCTATCCATTTTCTATTGCAATTTGATATGTAGTCTCATTTGCAGTGGAAATAGTTTTTTCACGTGCACATACAAAAACAAATTTCATTTACTGTGTTAGTTTCTTGTGACCTCCCGCGCCATTCCCTGCTTTGTGCACCCCTAATTAGCTTCATCGAAAAATTAATTTAAACGTATTTCTGTTCCTTAAAAATAAGTAATCACTGGTTAAAATATAAAAATAAAAGAAAACTTGCACTTTTGATATTATTTCCTTCATATCACAGTTGAAAAGACTGGGGCTCAGTGAGGTTATGTGATGTGTTCATATTTCTCCTATAGAAATATTCTTTTCTAATCTCAATCTGTTCTTTTATAAATGCATGTTTTTATTGAAATACAATGAACACATAGTAAAATGCAGGTATTGTAACTGTTCAGCTTGATGAGGCGGCTCTATCAAGAGTTCATTCTGTTTATTGCTGAGTAGTATTCCTCTGTATGGATGTGTCACAATTTGTTTATTCAATATCCTGTTAATGAACATTTGGTTTTCACTTTTTGGCTATTATGAATAAAGAGGCTATAAGCATTAACGTGCAAGACTTTTTGTGGATATATGTTTGTGTTTCTCTTGAATAAATAGGATTGGAATGATTATTTATAAGAAACTCCCAAAACAATTCTTCAAATTGGTTGTACTCCTTTACATTCTCACCAACAATGTATGAGATTTCTCGTGGGTCCACATCCTCACCAACATTTGGTGTGGTCAAGTTTGGTTTTCCAATATAGTGACATTTCAAAATGTAGCCTCATTGTAGCTTTAATTAGCATTTTCTCAATGGCTAATGATGATTAGCAGATTTTCGTGTGCTTACTGGCCATTTGTATATTTTATTTTGTTATATGGCTATTCTATTTTTTGCCATTTTAAAAAGCTAGGTTATCTTTTTAATGATGGCTTTTAGGATTTCCTTATATACTCTGAATGCTAGCCCTTTGTGAAATATATATTCTGTGATTTTTTTCTAGTCTGTGCCTTATAATAATAGTAGTTTTATATGTAATAGTTTTCTTAATATTCAGAGAAATATTCAATTGTGAAGACATCCAATTTATCAGTTATTTTTGTCTTTTAGGGTTTATGGATATTTTGTCATGATGGAATAAAACAATTCTTTCCTACTCTAAGGCTACAAAGGTATTCTTTTCAAGAACTGTGAAAACTCTGAGGTTTTACACTACTTGCAAACCAATAAATTAGATTACTACAGTTTCATGGATGCTATTAGAATATCCAGTACTCAGGTATCAGACACGAAAGACTTTATTAGTCAAAAAACAATAAACAGCATGAAAATTCATACATTTTGTCAGGTTCCTTTCACCCGAAATCCCATGAGGGTAGTAGGGATGGGTCAAGATCGGTGCTTATGTGTTCAGAGGATGGAGTTACAAGAGAGAAACTCTGAGCTTAGGAAATCTGAATCTTTATAATTGGCAATATGCTTGCTAACCCTTTGCTCTGAAGGGAGACATTACCTTAATTACATCGGACAGTAAGCATACCTTTGTTCCAGAAGGAGATGCTATCTTTATCATCCAAGACTATAAGCAAACTTACTTTCTGTTCCAGAAGGAGACACTACCTCTATCTTCTAAGACTGATTACTATACAAACATCCTTAAAAAGGCAGTACAAAACAAAAGATAGTCAGTGCCTCTGTTCACAAGATATCTGAGAACAGGTGAGGCCCATGAAGAATTATGTTATAATTCTTTTAGGTTTCTTTCTAAAAGCTTTATGCTTTTAGATTTTACACTTAGGTTTATGCCCCATTTAATTTTGTTTATGCCACATTAAATTTTGTGTGTGGAGTAGATAGGCATCATGGTTTTGTTTTGTTTTTTTAACATAGATATTCAGTTGTTCCTGCAATATGTATAAAAATACTTTTTTCTCCCTATTGAATTGATTTGGTGCCTTTTTCTAAAATCAATCAACTGTATATATTTGGGCCTATTTCTATACTCTTTAGTTTGGATTTGCTTGTCCTTACACCAATGCCAACATTAACTTAGTTACTGTAGAAAAAGAAATGATTTTAATACAGCAGTTGTTGCATAACATAACTGACTTTCATTGTTTAAGATCATTTTCTAAGTCAAACGATGATTTTACTAGTGATGGCTTGAATAATTTGCTCCTCCGGCCTTTATACCTATCTCTGATTTCTATTTTCCATCCAGATACCAGAATGATCCTTTTAAAATGAAACTGAGACCTTCTCTATCCCTCCTATTTATTATGGATTAATTCAGAGCTAAATCACAAGTTTTACCATGGCCTAAGAGCTTTGTTTTCTGGAACCTCGCTTTCACTCCAGATTTGTCTTTCATCACTGTATCCACACTCACTTCACTCTGACTACTGTGGTTTCTGCTGTGTTCCTCTGAATTGGAAGCAGGCTCCCGCTTCGGGGCTCTCTGTGTGGTTTACTCCTTCACTTCCAAGACATCTCTGCTCAGATGGTGTCTTATCTGTGAGGGCTTCCTAGACTACCCTTTTTAAATTTGAAATATTATCCAAACACCCTTTCCTATCTCTCCCTTCTCTTACATTATGTCATCTGACATATTGCTTACTTCTTTTTTTCGTTTCCTCTCACTAGAATACAAGGACTATGAGGGTAGAAACTTTATCTCATTTGTTCATTGCTAGAATTATATGCATAAAATATGCATTAGAATATTGTTAGTAATCAATGATATACACTGACTAACAATGAATTCTCTCTCACACTATCTGTGCACAATCTCATCAATATTTTATTCTTTTGAGTCATTTACTTCTTAAATGTGTTGTGATAGAACAGCAAGCATTTTATCCCCTCACTTCATTATGGAAATGAACCTCACAGAGTTCACACGACTTGCCCAAGCTCACTTTTCCTGTAAGATCCAAAACAAAGAACACTCTGGACTTGACTTTCGGTGTTTTCCCCACTAAATATTCTTCTTCTTTGGAAAAACTGTGTGAGTATGTGTGTGTGTTGACCGTGCAAATAGAGATTTGCTATAAAGGGAGCACACACTTGTTTCTGGATCACAGAATTTTCTTTGTCAACACAAAACCCATGCACTAATTTAGTGCTTATACAATATGACCTATAATAAACAATGTCATCATATACTCGCTCAATTTTAACAAAATTTTACTTACCATTAATTTTGAAACTGAAAAGATAGAAATGCCCAGCAAGGGTGTAACGTAGTTCACAGATTTCTCTTTAGCATAATAATAATAAAAACAAAATTCTTCTCTGTTTTTCTCTCTTTGTAGAGAATCACACATCGTCATATTCATAAGTGAAAAATGTGGACTGTAGAAGGAAATGCCCTTCTCGTCCACCAGGAGAGAGATAAAATATTCTAAGTAGATCATTCTCAGATAAATAGAATATTAATTCTACCTAGTTGCACAGAAAGAAGAGAGTTATTTCAGAAAATGACACACAATTAATTACTTTAAAAGGCTGCAAAACACAATAATAAAAACAGTGTCCAAAACCCATTCGTGATTGTAATATCAACGAGAAGTCAGAAGTCCCGATGTCTAGCGTCATTTGGGAGTAGAGTGAAATGTTTACTCTGGATTTGTAAAACTTGCCACTCTAATTCAATATGTGTTCTTTTCTTTTCTTTTTTTTTGAAACTCAAATTTAATTTTATTTAAGCTACTTAGATGAGGTTTTGTGAAACTACTCTAAGAATGAGGTTTTCTTACTTACTACCTGATATTTCAGTTGGATAACTAATAGATCATTCAAATTTAACCTGACCAGAACGTAAAAAAGAAATCACATAACTCTCCTGTTCAAAGTTGGCAATCTCCCTAATCATAGATGATATTCAAACTCCGGAAGATATTTCCTATCATTTGCAGCCTTGAATCCTGCCTTGGACACCTCTGTGAGCTCATCACTTCCTGCGTATCGTTCACTCCCGCCTCCCTCACTTGGTCTGCCTCCTCTCTCTTTCTCAGTCATGCTAAGGTCAAGGCTTTTACTCTCACTTTTCCTCTTGCTCAGTATTTGTTTTTTCCCTTCTTTTTCCAGTGCTCTGTTGCTCACTTCATTCACTTCTCAGGTCCAATGTCACCTCCGAAAATAGGTGTTCCCCAATCTTTTAAAATGATTCAAATCTTCCCACCTCCCATCACTCTTCATTTTCCTTAATTTGTTTTCTTTCCTGTCAGTATTTCCTAACTCAAGTATTGCCGTTTGTTTATTTATTTACTTACCTGCCATCTATCACTCACTAAAATTTAAGATCTTGGAAAGTAGCATTATACCTTCACTGCCTAAGGGTGTGTCTAGCTCACTTATCAAGCATCTGTTAGTTAGCTGTTGGATATATGACTAAAGTAGCAGGGTGGAAACTTTAGTGCTAGGTTCATAGTTTTCACGTTCAAAGTATGTATGGAAAAAAATTCCTTTAAAAGAAAGCTATTTCAAAGTTAAAGGAGGTAAAGCTAGACTAACAGCGTCCAAAGTTGTAGTGGAATTATTCACATATTTGATAGGGAGTGACCCGGCACTAAGCCTTAGCCCCTTCCCACCATCGCTGCTGACTTGGAGTATGAATTCAGAGAATACTTATGTGCATACTTGAGTTCTGTGCTAAAAAATCTTTCATATGAAGTAAGTACTGAAGAAATCTGCATGTATTAAGCTTTTTAAAATGTATTATGATTTACTTATTTAGTGAAGATGAACACTTTCATTTGACAGTTAACAATTATAAAGAGACCCCCCACTACTCCTTTTGTTTAGGTTATTATACTTATGACCCCCGTCCTTCCATTGTTCAGGTAAACTATCACAACTACCCAAAATATTCTCCAGATCAGTGGTCTCAGGAATTATGTTTTTACTTTATTGATTTTGTTAGATTTTACATGCAAACTTTTTCTGTCGTACCCATTTTTCATTGGATTACAGTAAGTGAATTTACACTGAATGACTCTTTAAAGAAGCTTTTGTCTGGAGCAGACAGCATAATGATCTTTGACCTGTAATCTATGATAATTTTGCTTGTGTTGCAGAACCAGTTTGAAATACACTTTTAGATAAAATTAAGCAATTAGAATGATAGACATATTTATTCTTAAAAGTTTCGACTTCTACTTTTCGTACTGCTATGAAACGTAATCAAATCTAAGATGAGTATCATTTTTTTGTCACTATACAAAAAATATCTAATAAAACTAATTTCCTATAATTATTAAGCAAACTTATCTTGTGTTGCAATATGTTTAAAGGGGGAAAAATTTTAATATAAAATCGATGAATCCATCTGTAGATGAAATCATCAAAAAAAGGAAGGAATATCATTACTTTAATAAGCTTTTGTGAGCAAGTAGAAAATATAAAGATTTAAGAAGTAAAATATTCACTTTTAATTATTTAAAATATATAGTGCATGAGATTTTGTTAGGGCCTGTTATGAATAGAACAATCATGAAACATGAATTATTTGCTTTTACATATAGCAGTGCGATTAGTAATGTAGGATTATAATTTAATTAAAATTGATAGACCATTCATAAAGGGGAGAAAAAAACAGAAAAATAAACCAAGAGAAACATTTGCTCTTCAGAGCCTATAGATTTTTTGGCTAAATAAGAGTTTTTAGAAATTAAAAGGCACTAACCTTTTTTCATGGACGACTATAGTGATGTCATTTTAATGTCAAACTCAAGCTAAAAAAATCACATTTGAATGTAAAGCAAATCTTTGCTAAGGACAGGATTTAATATACTGTAAGTAGCCTCCATTTAAGCTCCTCTAACCCTTTGGACTTGAAATTTCTTTTATTATCAAATCTTGTCATATCTAGGATGGAGAACTTCTGCCTGCAGAGGTGGGCAGAATGGTGATGATATAATTGGGGAGTTTTAATTGCTCACTTTAAGAAAAAAGCTTGTATAAATCTCTGATGATCTTGTAAAGTCATTAGAAATTTCCCTGGAAAATATACATCTTTTCGAATTTAATACATTGGTTCTTTCCGTCATTAGAAAGCTAGGGACCATCACACATAGGAGGGTCTCTGTTTTATAATAAGTGATTTTTGAGGTACATTTTTGGAAAATTAATACTTCGATAATTCTTTTTAAAATAATTTACATTGTGGGTAAATTAGCAATCGAATTAGAGTCCATATGCCGATTACTAAGCAATGGTTGCCTCTAAAATCTCATTCTCACTCTCAGTTTAAGAATCATGCAAGAAAAAAATAAATAAAGATAGACTTTTTTGTCTATAGAAGTTCACATGCAATCAGAAAACACTAGAAATAATGTGTAAATTGGATGTTGGAGAGCTCAGCCCTGAAAGTTGGAAGACAGAGAGGGTTTTATTGCCCCTATTGTTTTACAGGAATAAATTTTTGAAGCTACAGAAAACCTGCTGTTTAAAAAAATTTATTTGTTTCATTTTATTTTCTTTACTAGTTAATCTGATATATTTTTCTTTTGTTGTTAAACTCAGTTATGAGAAAGTATCAACAAAGGATAGTCTTCAAAAAATTCAATCGAGTAATTCATTTCCTTTAAAAACTCTGTCAAATAACATCTCCCTTTCTATACTTTCCAGAATATACTTTTATAAATCATATTTTCCAGATACCCCCAAGAAAGCATCACTCTTCTACCATATGCCATTTTGTGTTGTCTATCATATCATACCAGCAGTAATACGAAGTTACTAAGTGAACCAGATATTGAACCTGAAATTTTTGACAGGGTAAATACAGGGCTGTCATCTTCAATATGTGACACTCAGGGTTCAGCAAAGTATTCAGGCTATGGAAACCACATGCAGTCACCACATAGCCAAGGACCCACAATGCCAGGAAAGATGAGCGGTCTATTGATTTTTTTAGTTGACACTGCTGGAAGGCCTGCATTTTCTTCTTAGGTAGGACTTAGTACCTTCTTGTTTGGGATCAATACTTTCTTTGGTCAATAAATGATGTTCATTCCTTTAATAGTTATGAGAGAGTGAAAACAAGTGTGTATAATCAAACAGTAACCTAAGAGGGAGAAAAAGATGATGATGATAAGGGGAAAATATAGATGTTGATTATCATTGTTTCCGGCAAAATTTTAAGTGTTATAAGCCTATTACATGATTCTATCATCTTTCCACTTTGTGTTCCCTTACTACTTTATTCATGTTGTTACTATAGAAACTTTTGTTACTTTAGAACCAGTTTTGTATAGGCCTGTCTCCCTGCAAGGTCATGAACTCCCTAACTGAACCAATATATCACCTGTCTCAGTACTTCAAGGTTCAGTCCCAAAAGTCACTACATACTAGGTGCTGATTGGGTTTGCTGAATGAATTAACAAAATAATAGATGTTGTATGGGGCTGGCCCTGTGGCCGAGTGGTTAAGTCCGTGCGCTCTGCTTCAGTGGCCTGGGGTTTTGCCAGTCCGGATCCTGGGTCAGGCATGGCACTGCTCATCATGCCATGCTGAGGTGGTGTCCCACATAGCACAGCCAGAGGCACTCACAACTAGAATATACAACTATGTAACGGGGGACTTTGGGGAGAAGAAGAAAGAGAAAAAAAAGAAGGCGACTGATAACAGATGTTAGGTCAGGTACAAATCTTTAAGAAGAAAGAAAGAAAAGAACAGATGTTGTAGATGTTTGCTGCATATCTCCTTTGTTTCCTTCGGAAATTGAGATACATTGATTTACTCTCATGAGAATCATAACAGCAGTATCTGAACAGTATAGATATTTAAGAAATAGAGAATTGGTTAGAACATTGTATCAGATATTTAGAAACTTAAATATTCTTGTATGATAGTTTTCTTCGTGGTTTTTTAAAAGAAAACATTTTAAACCATCCACTGGCATTTCTTTTTTTTCACCACAGGAGGCTGTTTAGCCTGTAGACGCTGGTATACCCTTAATGTTTGTTTACAGACGCTATCTTTTCTGATTGGCTCGTGTCCACTGTACTGCAGCAGCCGTGGATCCATGGTTGCTCATTATCAGATGTGATATATACAATAATTACAAACTAATTTATTGTTAATCAAAATAAAACACCATTAACAATTTCAACCTATTTTAAAGAAACGCAATTAAATCCAAAGTTCAGGGTAGGATTACATATAAAGTGTGCCACTTCCTACTTTCATTAGTGCTAACAATAGAAGTTGATTGTTTTTTGACTGTGAAATAAAGAAAACACGGATCTGGTTAAACCAGATTGGGGTCCTGAGTAGGGATTTATGGGTCAGCCTCCTTGAGAAGGTAAAACCTGTGCAAAGATTTGAAATAAGTAAAAGAGTTAACCACGGGGTTATACGGAAGAAGAACACTCCAGCATAGACAGCAGCTAAAACAAAAGATCTGACATGAAATAAGTGCTGACATGGTTAAAGAACAGGAAGAGGAAGAAAGTCAGAGTGTAATAGGACAGAAGTTAAAAGAGGAAGGAGATCTGGATCATGCAGGAGTTACAGAACATTGTAAGGACCTTGATTATTGTAGGGAGTCAAATCAAGAGAAAGTTTTGGGTAAAGAAGTTATAGGACTTCATTCAGTTTAGATTTTTCTGTATGCTTTCTTTGTCTTAAGGAAAGCAAGAGTAGCTGCACAGTGTCCTGTTTGGAGTCTATTCCTATAACCAGGCTAGAGATGATGCTGTTTGAGACCAGGGTGGTAACAGTGAAGGAAGTGTGAACTGGTTGCAATATAGATATGTTTTAAATATAGAGTCAACAGAATTTTCCAGCAGAATGGATATGAAGGGTAAGAGAAGAAGACAATTCAAGGATAGCTTTAAGGGTTGGCCCCGTGGCCAAGTGGTTAAGTTCACACACTCCGCTGCAGGCAGCCCAGTGTTTCATTGGTTCGAATCCTGGGTGTGAACACAGCACTGCTCATCAAACCATGCTGAGGCAGCGTCCCACATGCCACAACTAGAAGGATCAACAATGAATAATATACAACTATGTACCAGGGAACTTTGGGGAGAAAAGGAAAATAAATAAAATCTCTTTAAGGATAGCTTTAAGCTCTTTGACTTGAGCAACCGAAATTATAGAATTGCATATAAGTCAACTTATATGGGAAGATTGTAGGTACAGCAGATTTTTGGGGGAGGGGGAAGAAATAGAAATTCAGTTTGATGTCTGACATAATATTAGATATCCAAAATAATATTATTCTGTTTGGAAAAGGAACAAATGATCCTGATAGAATATACAAAAAAGTAAAAGGAAATAAAATTCTCTATATTTCTATCACCCAGGAATTAAAGTGGAAAATGTATTGTGAGTCAGAGAAAGTGGGTGAATTTGTATATCACCAGGGTAAGTGCATGTTTAAAATTATATCATACGTCAGCAAGATGGCAGATTAAGAAGTCCCAGCTGTCATTCCCCTACAGAAACATTGACTTTAGAACAATATGTAGGCCAAAAATACCTTTATGAGTACACCAGAAACCGATTACAAAGTTGCAGTATCACATGCAAGTGCTGAGAATAGCCACATTGAAATTAGTAAGAACCTTTTCTCCTTACCCATGATTTCCCCAACTCCAAGCTGACACAGTTCAACCTGGCTTGTGGCTTCTCTCTTGGGGAGAAAAGAGAAAGGTGGAATGTATGCCCAACATTCTGGCTGTTCAGAAGGCTGACCAAGGGACTGGTTTCTGTCTCACCTGTCTTGGAATGCAATTGAAACTGGCATAGTTTGTATGTCTAGGGGCAGCTAAAAGCAAAGGAGAGCATGGGTGGCTTGTAGCAGCACCATAGCCCCTGCCATACTGCAGACAGAGGTTGGCACAGTTCATCATGATTGGGAGGAAGCTCCCAACTTGTGGCTTCTCCCCCAGCAGGAAGAGAGAGTAGAGAAGCTTGTATCCAGTGTTCTGGCTTTTTGGGGAGCTTCCCAAGAGACTGATAATTGCTCCCCTGATTCAAGAGTTGATGGGTAACCAACATACTTTCAAAGCCTGAAGGCTACTGTCAGCAAAGAAGAGTGGGGTGGCTTGCTACTTTAGCACCATAAAAACTGAAATACTGCCTACGGACACCAGAGAAAGCAAAGTATTATGAGCTTCTGAAAAATAAACTGGTAATCCTCTCTATTTGGGAAATTACATGTACAAGTCCAGAGTAGTTGCATTTCCCCTCAAAAGTTTCCATAGGTCCCCAGAATCTTGAGCCACATTGAGCAGTGAAGGTCCTCTGCTATACAAAGCCAGTCTATAAATACTGCATGGGATGACTATTTTTTCAAATGCATAAAACTCAGCTAAAAAAATTTACAAGGCACATGAAGAAACAGAAGCTACAATCAAATAAAGGAAAAGCATAGATTGCCAGAAACCACCTCCAAAGAAATGGAGATCTATGCTTTACTTGACTAAAAACTCAAAATAATTGTCTTGAAGAAGCTCAATGATCTAAGAGAGAACATAGATAGGCAACTAATATAAATCAAGTAATGATGAATGAACAAAATGAGAATATTAACAAAGAGATAGAAACTATTAAAAAGAACCAAACAGAAATTCTGGAGACAAAAAATACAATAACTGAATTGAAAAATTTTCATTTGGGGTTTGACAGCAGGCTTGATCAAGCAGAGGAAACAACCAGTAAACTTAAGACAGGTCGTTTGAAATTATCTAGTCATAGGAGTAAAAAGAAAAAAAATAAAGATAATTGATGAAATACTAGGGGATTTATGGACACTATCAATTGGACTAAAATATACATTATGGATGTTCCAGAAGAAGAAAGAGAGAAATAGACAGAGAACTTATTTGAAGAAATAGATGGCTGACAATTTCCCAAATCTGAGGAAGGAAATGGACATCCAAATTCATGAAGCTCAAAGGACTCCAACTAAGATGAACGGAAAGAGGCCCACACCAAAAAACATAATCAGTCAAAAGTTAAAGACAAAAAGAGAATCTTGAAAGCAAGAAGAGAAAAACAACTCTTCACATACAAGGGAACTCCCGTAAGATTTCAGTAGATTTCTCAGCAGAAATCTAACAAGACAGAAGGTAGTGGGATAATATACAAAAAGTACTGAAATACAAACTGTCAACCAACAATAATATATACTGCAAAATTGTCTTTCAAAAATGAGGGAAAAATAAAGATTTTTCTAGATAAACAAAATAAGAGGGAGTTCAACACCACTATACTTGCCTTAAATGCTAGAGTCTTCAAGTTGAAATGAAAAGAGGCCAGACAACAACACAAAAGCATAGAAAAATATAAAGCTTGCTGCTAAAGGTAAATATATAGACAAATATAGACTACTGTAATACTGTAATAGTAGTACATAAAACACTTTTAATTGTGGTATAGAATTTAAAATACAAAAGCATAAAAAACTATAAAACTATGTTAATGGATATACAATATATAAAGATGTAATTTGTGACATCAATAAGATAAAGGGGGAATAGGGAGATGTACAAGAATAGAGTTCTTGTATACAATTAAAGTGAAGATCTTATCAGTTTACAATACATTGTTATAACTGTAAGACGTTATAGTTACAATAGATTGCTGTGAGATTTAAGTTCCATGATAACTACAAAGAAAATATCTATAGAGAAGATAAACAAAAGAAAATAAGAAAGGAATCAAAGCATGTCAATACATGGAAATCAATGAAACAGAAAGGAAAGCAGTGAGAGAGGAAAAGAGGCACAAAATAGCTCCAAGATAGAGAGAAAATAATTAACAAAATTGCAATAGTAAGTCCTTCCCTATCAGTGATTACTTTAATTGTAAATAGATTCAACTTTCCAATCAAAAGAGAGAGAGTAAATGAATGGATAAAAAAAAAAGATCCACTTATATATTGTCCACAAGAGACTCAACTTAGACTTAACTACACATATAGGCTGAAACTAAATGATAGAAAAAGATATTCTATGCAAATCATAACCCAAAGAGAACAGGAGTGTCCTTACCTGTATCAGACAAAACCGACTTTAAGTTAAAAACTGTCACAAGAGACAAAGAATGACATTATAAAATGATAAAAGAGTCAATTCATTAGGAAGATATAATAATTATAAATACGTATGCATTGAATATCAGAAGTCCTGTATATATTAAGTAAATAGTGACAGAATTAAAAGAAGAAATAGACAGTAACACAATAATAGTAGAAGACTTCAATGCCCCAGTATCAGTCAGGGATAGAACAACCATACCCAAGATCAATAAGCAAACAGATGACTTAAACAACATTATAAACCTATTGAACCTAACAGGCATATATAGAACAATTCACCCAACAGCAGCAGAACACACATTCTCATCAAGTAGACACAGAACATATTCTGTGATAGTTGACATGTTAGGCCACAAAACAAGTCTTAACAAATTTAAGAAGATTGAAAGCATAGCAAATATCTCTTCTAACCACAATGGAATGAAACTAGAAATAAATAGGAAAGACAAACAGGAAAATTTACAAAAATGTAGAGAAATTAAAAACACCCTCTAAGCAACCAATGGCTATTAGAATAAATCATAATGGAAATAAGAAAATATCTTGAGACAAATGCAAACAAGAACACAACATACCAAAGCTTATGGGATGCAGCAAAGCAGCACTAGGAGGGCAGTTTGTTGTACTAAATGCCTACACTAAAACAGGAAAAACAATCTCAAAGAATCTAAGTTTACACCTCAAGGAACTAGAAAAAGAAGAACAAAATAAACCCAAAGTTAGGGGCTGGCCCCGTGGCTGAGCGGTTAAGTTTGCGCGCTCCGCTGCAGGCGGCCCAGTGTTTCGTTGGTTCGAATTCTGGGCACAGACATGACACTGCCCATCAAGCCATGCTGAGGCAGCATCCCACATGCCAGAACTAGAAGGACCCACAACAAAGAATATACAACTATGTACTGGGGGGCTTTGGGGAGAAAAGGCAAAAATTAAAATCTTAAAAAAAAAATAAACCCAAAGTTAGAAGGAAGAAAGAATAAAGATTAGAGTAGGAAAAATGAAAATAGAAAAAAATCAGTAAAACTGAGTGGATTTTTTGAAAACATCAACAAATTTAACAAGCTTTTAGCTAGATTTACTAAGAAAAAAACAGAGAAGATTCAAATAAATAAAATCAAAAATTAAAGAGGAGACATTACAACTGATAACACAGAATACCAAGGATTATAACAGACTACTATGAACAATTGTATGCCAATGAAGTGGATAAGCTAGAAGAAATGAATAAATTCCTAGAAACTGGGGCGGGCCTGGTGGCACAGAGGTTAAGTACATCCATTTCGCTTCTCGGCAGCCTGGGGTTTGCGGGTTCAGATCCTGGCTGTGGACATGGCACCACTTGACCATGCTGTGGTAGGCGTCCCAAATATAAAGTCAAGGAAGATAGGCAGGGATGTTAGCTCAGGGCCAGGCTTCCTCAGCAAAAAGAGGAAGACTGGCAGTAGTCAGCTCAGGGCTAATCTTCCTCAAAAAAACAAAATTCCTAGAAACATACAACCTAGTAAGAGTGAATGATGAAGAAATAAAAAATATAAATAGACCTATAACTAGAAAGGAGACTGAACCATAGTCATAAACCTCCCAACAAAGGAAAGCCAAGGACGACTGGACTCATTGGAAAATTCTATCAAACATTTAAAGAAGAATTAACACCAATAATTCTGATACTTTTCCAAAAAATTGAAAAGAAGCAAGCACAACCAACTCATTTTATGAGGCCAGCATTGCCCTAATACCAAAGCCAGACAGATGCCATAAGAAAACTGCAGACCAATATCCCTGATGAATCTTGGTGCAAAAATTCCCAACAAAATATTAGCAAACCAAATTCAACAGCACATTCAAAGGATTATATACCATGACAAAGTAGGATTTATCCTGGGATGCAAGGATGGTTCAACATATGAAAATCAATAAATGTGATACATCACACTAACAGAATTAAGACAAAAATTACATATCATGTCAATTAATGCAGAAAAGGCATTTGACAAAATTCATAAAAACACTCAAAAAATTAAGAATAGAAGGAAATTTCAACAAAAGAAAGATCCTATGTGAAAAGCCCAGACCTAACTTCATAGTCAATGGTAAAAAAGTGAAAGCTTTTTCTCTCAGATCAGGAAAAAGGCAAGGATGCCCACCCTTGCCACTTCTATTCAACATAGCACTGGAAGTCATATCCAGAGTAATTAGACAAGAAAAGGAAATAAAAGTCATCCAAATTGAAAAGAAAGACTTAAAATTATTTTGTTCACAGATGACATGATCTTATATGATTGAAACTATAAATATGTCTCCCCAAAACTGTGAAAACTAACAAATAAATTCAGTAAAGTTGCAGGGTACAAAATCAACACAAAAAAAAACCAATTTTGTTTCTATACACTATCAATGTACAATCTGATAAAGAAATTAAAAAAAAAATCCCATTTACAATAGAACCATAAAAGATAAAATACTTAGAAATACAGCCAACCAAGGAGACGAAAGACTTGTACACCAAAATTACAAAACATTGCTGAAAGAAATTAAAGACACAAATAAATGGAAAGAAAACCCATGTTCACAGATTGAAGACTTAATATTGTTAAGATGTCCATTATACCCAAAATCATCTACAAATTTAATGTAATCTGTACCAAAATTCTAAAGACAAATTTTGCAGAAATAGAAAACCAAAATACCCCTAAAGTTCTTATGGAATCTCAAAAGACTCCAGATAGCCAAAACAATTTTGAAGGAGGAGAACAAAGCTGGAGGCTTCACACTTCCTGATTTCAAAACATATTACAAAGCTACAGAATTCAAAACATTATGGTATTGACATAAAGAGAGACATCTAGTTGAATGGAATGGAATAGAGATCCCAGAAATAAACCCTCAGATAATCATCAAAGGGGCTGCCAAGATTATACCATAGAAAAAGGAGAGACTCTTCAGCTAATAGTGTTGTGAAACTGGATATCCACATGCAAAAGAATGAAGATGGATTGTTTTCTTACACTATATACAAAAACCAGCTCTAAATGGATTAAAGACCTAAACAGAAGGTCTTTAATTATAAAACTCCTGGAAGAAAACAGAGGGGAATCTTTTCACGACATTGGAATGGGCAATGATTTCTTAGATAAGACATCAAAGGCAGGGGTAATAAAAGCAAAAATAGATGGGTTAATATCAAACCTAAGAGCTTCCCTATAGCAAAGAAAACAACCAATAGAGTGAAAATACAGTCTAAAGAATGATAGAAAATATTTGCAAACCATATTTAGATAAAGGATTGATATCCAGAATGTATAAAGAACTCCTGTAACTCAACAATAAAACAACCAATAACCTGATTAAAAAATGACAAAGAAATTGAATAGTCTTTTCTCCAAAGAAGATATACAAGTGGTCAATCAGAATATGAAAAGATACTCAAGAAGGCTAATCATCAAGGAAATGCATATCAAACCCACAATGAGATATCATCTTATATCCATTAGAATAGACTCTATTAAAAAAAAAAAAACAGAAATGACAAGTGCCAGTGAGAATGTGAAGAAATTTGAACACTTGTGTACTGTTGGTGGGATCATAAAATGATGTAGCTGCCATGGAAAAAAGTATGGATTTTCTTAAAAAATTAAAAATAAAACTATCATATAATTCACCAAACCCACTTCTGGGTATATATCCAAAAGAATTGAAATAGGATTTTGAAGAAATATTTCCACCACCATGTTCATTGCAGCATTATTCACAATAGCCAAGATATGGAAGCATCCTAAATGTCTGTCAACAGATAAAGAAAATGTGGTATATACATACAAAGGAATATTATTCAGCCTTTAAAAAGAAGGAAATCTTGTATACTACAACATGGATGAACCTCAAGAACAGTATGCTAAGTGAAATTAGTCACATTAAGACAAATACTGCATGGTCCACTTACATGAGTTATCTAAGGTAATTAAATTTGTAGAGGCAGAAAAGAGAATGGTGGATTCCAGGGTCCACCTGGAAAATGAGGGAAATGGGAAGTGGTTGTTCAATGGGTATAGAGTTTCAGTCAAGCAAGATGAAAAAGTTCTAGAGACCTGTTGTATAACAATGTTCATATCATTAACAATACTGTAAAGATGGTTAAAAATTAAGAGGATAAATTCATGTTATATGTTTTTTACCACAATTTAAAAATATGAGTATATATTGTACATAATTCCATGTCTTTAAATATGTTTTTACAACATTTTTTGGATAGGGATATTATCTCATTATTTGGGTATGCCATATTTTATTTATAAATGTTTTAAATATTGGATTTTGTATATTTTCAAATGTTTGTAATTAAAATTAAAACTTTAATAATTCTTCCTGTACTTAATCACTTTTGTTCATCTCTGACTCTGTTGTTCGAGTGCTTGCTAATAATTCTATCAGACCACAGACTTGTTTTATGTAACCTATATGTTGTGAGGTTTGCTTTCTTATCCTGAAAGGAAATTCACACACACTATAAGCAAACTACACAAACATTTTCTAAACATCTATATAATATCATCCACTAATATAATAAAGAAATAAAGAGAATATGTTTTACTGAAATAATGTATATTTAAATATGTAAATGATTGAGAATAATGCACTAGAACATAGGTATACAAACTTTTTTGATAAGTCAGATATTAAATATTTTTTGCTTTGCCAGCCATATAGTCTCTGTCACAACTGCACAACCTTGGCATTGTAACATAAGAGAAAGCCATAGACAATATGTTAATGAATGAGCATAGTTATGTTCCAGTAAAACATTTGCATTTTAGATAGCTGGCTTGATTGGCCCAGGATCTTAGTTTGCCAGTCTCTGCACTAAAAGACATCGTTGAATGGTTAGATGTTGGCACTCACATGTGAAAGGATTGTGAATTCAAGAATTTAAATGAAAATTGATAGAAGTGTCTAGGTGTGTGAGTGTATGTCGGCAACTCTATTACCATGAGCAATATTGTTGATATGATTTTCCAAAATTGCAAATGACACTTGGAAAAGTTCTGAACCAAATAAAGTATAAATCATATGCATAGTCTTTTCACTCATGGGACTACTTGGAAAATTATTTGAAATTTCTGGAACCACATCAACTGTGTCAACTAAAAATGATTCTGCACATTTCTAAAATGCCCCCTCAATAGAGCTACCACACCCTGGGAATCTTATTTTTGGTTAAATTCTTGAAAATGGAAATTGTGTATCAAAAAATAAACAGTAGTTTGCTATTATGCTTTGTTTATATACGAAATATGGAATATTTATCCCACTTTTTGAGCTAGAGAATGAGATTATAGCTTTCTTTAGAGCTTATAACTAAAAAACGATTGTTTATACTGATTTGTCTCAAATAGAGCTTCTTTAACATTGCTTTATTTGGTACTTAACAGTCATATAGTTTTTAAATATATATATTACTTTATTTCATCAATTAGTATTTTGAATTAAAAGCCACTTTATTTATATGAGCCCAAACTCAATTCTCACAAATATAGTTATATTCCTAATATAAGATATAATTATTTATATTTTATCTCTTAAATATAAGTAACCACAAATAAATATTCTATCTCTTCTTACCTATTATAATTTACCATTAGGATATTTTCATAAATAGGATCTGAAAATTAACACATTTCTAATGAAATAATTCAATGTGTAATAACTGCTCGTGGTATAATTACTATGTGAATCAAGATCACTAGGATTACAATCCATTAAAGGGTTCCTAAAATATCATTACAAAACAGAACAAATTATGCACATATTTATAATGACATCAAAACCTTGATGTTAAACCATGGGTATTCTCAGTTCATGCATACTTTAATTGAAATGTGCTATAAGATGCTTATTTCTAAGCAAGTTTTACTCATATGAATTTATTTAAACTTTTTGAACATTGTTGTAACAGCTAAATTTGATGAATCAAGGAAGAAAACCCTCAGCCTTTTGTCATTTTCTATAATTTTTTTTCACATGAATTTTTCTATGAGTTTTTGAAGATTGCATGCCATAGTTTTGTCAAATGTCCCTCAATCTGAGTTTGTCAGATTTATTAACAGCAGTCAGACTTGTACTGCAATAAGCATAGCTTTCATTTGCGCTTTTCCTTTGTTAGTATGGTTAAACTTTATTAATTTTATTCTAAATGTAATACTATACTTTGATTTTTAATTTTTCAATTTTATTTTCTAGTATCCTCAAGCAACTTTTCTCTATTCTTTCCATATTCACCAGAATGTGGACTCCATTTGGGAAGCTAAGACTGTCTTGTTGAGCATTTTATCCCCCTGGGCCAATACCTACATATATTTCCTCATGACTGGAGTCAGAGTATATATTTTTGGCAGGAATAAATGTGCTATGTGTTCTCAGTGCTCTCAGTGCATCATATTCAAAAGGTACATCATGTCAATTTGTCTCATTATGGTGGTGTTAATTTTGATTACTTGGTTAAATACGTACACCAGGTTTTAACACTGTAATATTATAAATATTCTCTTTGCAATTAACATGTAATCTGTGGGGAATGTTTCTAGACTATGTAAACATTATGTTCCTTTTCAAGTTTTTACCCAAATGTTTTAGTAACTGTTAATGGTTTCCTTGAATCAATTGTTACTCTCAGATACAAAATAATGATTTTCTAACTCTTGTTTTTTCTCTACATTTATAAGAAGTTAGAATTCTAATGTAATGAAGACCATTTCTTCCCTTCTTATTTACTTATTCTCTGTATGTATTCATAAATTCTTACGTCTTCAGAAGGGGTATAATCTCTTACTGTCATTTTCATGAGACATTACAACTAAATATATGTTATACTATATTGAACGCTGAATCAGGGGAAAATTACCATAACGAATGTTATTGACAATTATAAAAATTGAATATTATATAAAAGTATTGTACCAATGTTATAGTTCTGTAATAATATAAGAACATGCCCTCAAGTTCAGTTTAGTTTTTACAAAAATTCATAATTATGGATAAAGTGACTATGTCTACAATTAACTCATTAATACGTGTATGTGTGTGGATACAGAGAGAAAGAACAGTGAGAGGGAGTGGAAACAGCATGAGTAGTATTCCTGCAAAAATGCATTACCTAAATCTAGTCGTGATGAAACATTAGACAAACTCAAATCAAGTTATCAGACATTCCACAAAACAGCTGGCCTGTAATCTTTAAAAACGGCAAAATTGTGAGAGACAACAAGAGGGAGACAGAATGTGGCAAAATATTAATTGTTAAATTTATCTGGGTGAAGGGTATATGGAGTTCTTTGTACTATTCATGTAATTCTTCTGAAAATTTAAAATTATTTTAACATGAAAATATAATTATTGAGGAAATGATCATATTGAAACAACAGGAATGCTATAACTCAAAATTTTGATGTCTTGTGATGTAGAAACCTTTATTCTATAGATATTTTTATTATCCTTTGTAATTTTAATGGTACATTTTTGGAAAAGAGTGCCAAGGCAGAGAGAGCCCTAATTTGGGTAAGGAGGAAAGAAAAATACCTTGACTTTATACAGAAAAGAAGAGTGCAGACCCTTCTTATGAGAGGTGGAAAGAGACACTGCATCACCTGGGTTGACCAGATACCCACAGGATGAGCTGGAGCTCATCATTATATGTATATAGAGAGCTTCTGGAAATTTTGTACAAATGGGAACCATAAAGAAAACAATAGGTTCTGTCTGACACTTTGGAACTCTTCATCTCTTCAAGTGACCTTCTTTCTAGCTTGAGGTAGATGGACAGAGATGGTGGCCAGCAGCAGGGTAGCGGGAGAGAGGCGATGATTGCCTGCTATACTGGGTTACACACATTTTGGTTTAGTGGTAGTTCTTGGTTCAGATAATTTCGTGAAATTTTTCCTTTGTATTTTTACCTCCATAAAAGTAAATTATTTCTTAATCCCTTAGCTAAGTCAGTTCATAAATTGAGACTGCCTATAATATGCTAATGATATATATCAGGAAATGTGCATGCTGGAGCCAATTCAGTGACAATTAAGAATGATCATTCCTTAAGGATAAAATTGTATGTTAGATACTATATGTGATGATGTGCCTGTAATGGCATTATCAGCAGTTACATTTGTCCTTCCCTAGAGAATATATGTCATCTGTATTTTTACTTTGTTAGTGTGGTATCCAAACTGATATAATTGGCTCTGAATATAATATCATACTCTGATTTTCATTATTCATTTTCATTTTTTATTTTCCTTAAGCAACTGTGTTCAATTCTTCCCACACTGGCTCACCATGTGGGTTCCATAATGCAGAGATTTTGCCTGTCTTGTTTAGCATTGTATTCCTAGGACTAATGCTTGCACATAAAAGATAATTAAATATTCTTAATGAAGCAAATGAATGGGTGGGTGAATGGATATTTTTTATGTGCAAATTACCTTGCTAATTCTTTGTTAAAACATCAAAAAACAATATACTGTGGAAAATTTTTAAAATGACTTTTAGCTTTGTCTTAAAAGTCAAAAAGTTATCCAGTCACCATGCAGGGATTGACTTCTCTCTATAAATATTGTGTACAGCACAATTTAGAACATTGAGTGGGATTTTTCTTAAATATGTTTAAAGAATTTAATGATTCAAGAGATACTCACATTATGAAATGATCTATACACCTTTAAGTAAAATATTGATGGATCAAAGATTATGGTGGGAGAGGTGAGGGAAGAAAAAACCATCTATTTTTCCTCATGACATGATCCTCATGGTTTGAAATTCTTGGCTCTTTCCTCCAGACAAATGACTTTCTACGAATGACTGCCATTTCGTCATCAGCTAAAAATAAAGGCAATGGCCAGTTTGGGGACTACAAATGTACTAAATTTGGAAATTATTTCTTGTAAAGCTCTCTGACGTGACAACTCTTCTGAAATATGTCTCACATTGTCCTATACCATTTGGTCTGAGTTGTTATATTTACTAACATTTATTTAAAGGGTGCATTTAATGAAAGTCAGTGTGGCGCAATGGTGAAAAATATGGGCTCTGGAGCCAGAGAACGGGGACTCAAACCAAGTTCCAGCCAGCTGAGTGACTGTGACAAGTTATTCAGTCTCTCTGAGCCTCACTTGTAAATATGGATAACAATAAGTTTGTTGTGAGTATTCAAATTAAATAATGCACAGAAAGTCCCAGAACCCTGCCAAGCACTTCAGAAGTACTCACTAATATTAAAATTTATTATCATATGGAGAGAATGTATGGAGAATATTAGTGTATGGAGAGAATTAGTGTGTGGAGAGAGATATTACAGTTAATATAAGTGTCTGACGTCTTGTGGACATCAGCTGGGATGAGAGTGTCTAGAGGTGAGCACTGGGAAAGTTGACAGCACTGTGCCCATGTGTGTTCACGGTGCTGCTGTCTTTTCCTATCCACCGGAAGAGTATATCAGGCTTTTAGGTCACTGGAACAGTGCCAAAATCATTAGCTGATGATAGAGTTTGTTATCTCATCTTTTAGATAATTGGGGTAAATGTTTTTTACTTGTTATAAGCTCGAAGATTTATAGCTGAAAGTTGGAGCGTTTTGAACTTAATATTATTCTACTGAGATAATATATATTTTTCTCATCCTGAGCCTATGGAATTAAAGATCCTGAGTGTAAGGATCAAAATACAAACCTCAAAGTACAAACTTATATTAGCCTTGTACCCCAAACAGCAACACTGGATAAATTACTTCATCCCTCCGCCTCTACTTCTATCGTTTTCCAGATGAAGTGTTGAGATCAGGTCATCTCCAGCTGCATTGTGTGGCCTGTGGTCCACTTTTACACCCATCATTTTCTATTTAACTTGATATCTTCAATCTCTTTCCTCTCTGATATTGTAGGAATGAAAAAAGCACCCTAAGCTTTAGAGCGTTATACATGTAGCTAAAAGAGGAGCTTTTGCAAAGACCAGAGACATCTACAATGAAAAGTTAACTTTTTGATCAACAAAAAGTGAGTATTGCTATGAGAAGGAAAAAAAGTCAGAATTTTTTTTAAAGGCTCATAATACAAATGTGTATAAAAAAAGAGTAGAATATGATATGTGATATTTGTTGAGAGTGTAGAGAAAATATTTTCATGTTTCTGCACAGATAGGGCTTTCTGAACAAAACTAAAAGAGAAACTTGGTGCTTGAATGAAAGGACAAGGCTTTAGCTGAAAGATGACTACACAAACAGTAAGAGATTTTACATTTGTGGAGGTATGTTTTTAAATATTGGGATAAGATCCAGAACCGTCAAAATAGTGCAGGAGTTGAAATACTGGAAGACTTGTCTTACCTTTCCCTAGAGAGACTTATTTACATCCCAAAGGATGAGAAATGAGTATCCTTCCTCTTTTAGCAAGCAGAATTTGTCTCCATCAGGCAGATTAAGTTTCTCTTCCTCCCTCAAAAGGAAAGGGAGACAATGTGTATATCAGCTCACAGAGTCTTACTTTTAGGCTTCCTCCCCTTCAGTTGAGACCACTTTATATATAAAGGCCTGCCAATCGATCTCTCTTCGCCTTGCTCCAGAGGGAAGAAAGATTGGGAGAAAAGGAATCAATGTGATTATAAATCATGTGTTTACTTTGAGGATAATATGAGTACATATGGATGTTAAAAACTGATCAATATTAATGGAGTAGAAATGGGAAAAAAACCAAAGCCTTTATTTGCACATTATTTCTTACAGATTATTGATGACATCAGAGCTATTTGCATCGTCTCCTAAATTGAACCATACTCATTTATTTGAACTGTTAAATATTTTACTAATGGGAAAAAAACATGGCGACAAGTTGGATGGAAGCAGCTGAAGGAAAACTTTTATTTAAAATGTGGATCAGGGATTGTTTAGGGAAAAATTAGCTTGATTTTGTCCTTTGGTGGAAGCAAAAGAGTTCTACACCCTTTTCCTGATCCAGCTTTGGGCAATATAAATTTTGAAACTATGTTAAATGACTTGGTCATTTATTTCCATACTTCTTGTCTGCAAAATTTTCCTCAGCTTTGATCATAAGAAACTCTTTTTTTAGTATGCCCTTTTAAAGTTGTGTCTAACTTGAAGTTTCTTTATCTCCTTGTCTTTTACCACACTTAAGCATAAGAAATTAAGGAGAACTAAAAGGAGTTAGCTATCTGATCCTCTTTCATCCATGTAATTTCTCCTGTTCTTATAAAACAGAACAGAACGGGAAAGTATCGCCCAATTCCAACACCCATGTAATGCCTCATTATGAACGACATTCATTCTGTTAAGCTCTTCTCTGCTCACTATGATCAATTCAGACAGCTTCCAGAGACAGACACTAGGTGTTAGATTCTTTATGAAATTCATGGCAAATCTTTGTTATACGAGGATATACCTTTCTCTATGGATCTTCTAACAAGGATGAAATTGTGATAGTTTTTTCTTCTTATCTGTAGCTGATGAGTCTAAATTGTAAACGGTTGTGTTCTCAAGCAAGATACAATCCGTTGACATTTTTAGTTCATTGCAGTTTTCACAAAATATTCAAAATTTAAGAATATGTTGATAATTTTCAAAAGGTGGATGATTTCTTTATTTTTATATGACATAGGGGTTATATATAAGGAAGAACATGAAAAGAGAAGAAATGAAAATAAGGAAAATAAAGAGAAGAATAAAAAAGAAAGTTGAAAATAAAGGCATAGAGAAATAGAGGGTAGGAAATGGGAAAGGAAAGAAGCAAGCAATGTGAAGACTATCACAGAAATATAGTATTGCATCAAAGTGTATGAGTTTGAACAACGATAGTGTTCTCTTGGTTCTGTCTCCTTCATCACATTTCTAGTAAAGTTATAGTCAAATTAAAAATACTTGATGACATTATATACTGATATAGAAGGAAAAATTTTTTGGGGGGGGAAGATTCATCTTGAGCTAACATCTGTTGCCAATCTTCTTCTCTTTTTTTTTCCTTCCCCCAAAGCCCCAGTGCATAGTTGTATACTCCAGTTGCAAGTCCTTCTATGTGGGCTGCCACAGCATGGCTACTGACAGACAAGTCATATGTTTCCATGCCTGGGAATCAGACCTGGGCCACTGAAGCAGAGCATACCAAACTTTAACTGCTGGGCTATCAGGACTGTCTCCAGAAGGAGAATTTTAATGACAACCAGTGATAATTATTTATTTAACATTTATTGAGAATTTGCCATGTCACAGACACACTAGCTCTTTAAGTATATTAAATTGCTTTTCTTACTGTTATCCTGTGAGGTATGTACTGTTATATCTACCACTTTGGGGATAAAAAAACTAGGACTTAGAATTTTAAACCTACTTTTGAATGTTACAAATCTGATAAAAGTGGCAGAGGTGGGATTTGAACGCACGCCATCTCTTCACAGAACCTGGGCTTCTAAGAACTTTGTGAAACAGGATTTTTATGTAGTTACTTTTTCTAGCAGACATAACATCATGTTCAAGTAGAAGTTTTCCTCTGAAGCCAAAGGGCAAAGTAACTTTTGATAACACCAGCAGGACATGCGAAAAAGAGGCGGTAAATGAGGGTCGGTCCAGTGGCCTAGTGGTTAATTGTGCTCCCCTTCAGCGGCCCAGGGTTCACAGTTTGGGATCCCTGGCATGGACCTATGCACCACTTGTTAAGCCATGCTGTGGCGGTATCCCATATACAAAATAGAGGAAGATGGGCACAGATGTTATCTCAGGGCCAGTCTTCCTCACAAAAACAAAAGAAAACAAGACATGATAAAAACCTAATGTTGTCATGTTGAAATCTCCTTGTCCACATCAAGTGCATAAATTATAGGAACATTGGAGGAATTTGTTTTGTTTTGACTTTTAAGTGATGTTTTGGTGAGAGCTGAATTTTACCGTAGGTGAGGGTTTATTTTCCTGTATACGTACTCAAGTCAAGACAAAGAAGCATTATGAAGACAATTCAAAAAATTTCAAAATTGCCCTGAGCAATTGAAGATTGGTGTTTAATCCATGCCTGGCAGCACAACACGGCAAGAAAAGCTACATGCTCAGTCTTTCTGGGCCAAAAATGTATGACTATCTCTTGAGAAGTTGTGGATTTGCACATACTAGAGAGGCTGTGTGGACATCTCTTCTCCAAGAGTGCAGCTTCAAAGGCAAATGAACCTCAGCAAAAAGAATATTTATCTCACTGTGGTTGCTTAGTACTTAAGACAAGAGTGAGCAAAAACAGACAATAGAGCTGCAAATGAGAGATCTCGGCAGTAGAGAAACTCACAGACAAGTTCCATTATTCAGCCAGCTTTCAAAAACGATCACACCCAGAGATTGCGGCATTGTGCCACTACAATTTTTAACTAGTTGGAACTTTTTTGCCCACCCCTCTCTCCCTGCCTCTCATGAAAGTTTTATCCTCCTGGGCCCCTTTCTATCCTGGAGGCATATCAAAGAGAGGTTAGCAAGCTGAGGAATCAGCATAAATGTGAAAAGTGGAAAGAGAAAAATAGTCAACCCCACCCAACTCCACTCCACAATAACAGTAAGACTTACCAAGTCTTGCCTGGGAGAGCAGAAAAGTTTTGCCTTGAAATAAAGTTTAAAGTTTTTATGACTTTACAGGGATGGAAATAATCATTATTACTTTTAAATTTTTTAATAGATTTTATTTTTCATAGAAGTTTTAGGTTCACAACAAAATTGAGTGGAGGGTATGGAGAGTTCCCATAAACTCCTTACCCCCACGTACCCACAACCTCCCCCACTATCAACATCTCTCACCAGAGTGGTGCATGTGTTACATTCGATGAATGTATTTAACACATCATTATCATCCAACGTCCATAATTGACGTTAGTGTGCACTCTCGGTGTTGTGCATTCTATGGGTGTTGACAAATGTATAATGACATGGATCCACCATTCTAGTACTATACAGAGTAGTTTCACTGCCCTAAAAGTCTTCTGTGCTCTGCCTGTTCATCCTTCCTTCCTCTCAACTCTTGACAACCATTGATCCTTTTATTGTCCTCATTGTTTTACCTTTTCCGGAATGACACGTAATTGGAATCCTATAGTGTGTAGCCTTTCAGACTGACCTCTTTCACTTAGAGATATGCATTTAAGTTTCCTTCAGGACTTTGCATGGCTTGATAGCTCATATCATTTTACTGCTGAATAATAATATCCCATTGTCTGCATGTACCGTAGTTTATTTATCCGTTCACCTACTGAAGGACATCTTGGTTGTGTCCAAGTTCTTGCAGTTATGATTAAATTTGCTATAAACATCCAAATACTGCTTTTTGTATGGATATAGATTTCAATTCACCTGGGCAAATACCAGGGATCCTTGCTGGATCATATAGTAAAAATATTTTTAATTTTGTAAGAAACTATGAAACTGTTTTCTAAAGTGGCTGCACCATTTTACATTCCTACCTGCGATAAATGAAAGTTCTTGTTGTTCTGCATTCTTAGCATTTGGTATTATCAGTGTTTTGGAGACATATTCATTATTGAACAGAGGATATTTATCACAAGAAAGGGACTAGAAACTCAGGAGTCTTCATCAAAATTTCTTCTAGATATATTCAAGAGTTAGTCCCACAAATTAATATAAAGGGAAAAGGAAGTTAATAACAGTCCCTCAATATCACATCTCAGGGTGGTATTTATACATAGTATAACAAAATTAAGATATTTCTACTATATATAATTGAAATTGCTTTAAATTCAACGCAATGAGACTATATATGTTTTAAAAGATACCCACAGGCTGAATTCAGCCTGCCATTTAATAAATTTGGGGACATCTAAAAGCATTCACGTGACATGGTCTTAAGAATATTCATTAGTTTTATTTTTTGATTTAAAATTTACTAAGTATCTTCCCTAGAATATACCAGGCATTCTGCTAAAACTGAAGATAAATATATTAATAAAACATGGTTTTTGTTCTTAAATAATATATTAGTCAAAATCATTTTGCTTAAATGTGACAGAAACACCACTCGCATTGCTTAAGTATAAGTGGGAATTTATTGCTCAAATAACTGGGGAGTCCAGTAGTGGAAGTGACTTTAGGACTTCAGGGTTCTTTATGTGTCTTTCTCTGTTTCTATCTTTTTGTCTCTCTTTCCTTCAGAATTTGTCATTTCTTTGCATATTGTCCTATTTACCCTTTGTCTTGCTGAAGATGAATTCCATCAGGATGCTAAAGGTAAGAACAAAATTTCTAAAAGCACATCATTCCTATTTACAATCCCAAGAAAGAGAAAGCTTTCCTTCTCTTAGCATGTCCTTAAAAATCTCATTGGACTGGCTTGGGCTATATGCTCATCCAGATTGCTTTCTGTGGAATGTTATGCCTAAGTTAGAAGCTGAGGTCATAGTTAGAGAGTGCAATGACTGTACATGTCCAGATAGTTGAAAGGACTCACAAGACTCCATAAGGTGTACTTATATAAGGCTTCAATCAAGATAAGAATGTGGAACATTAGGAGAAAGGAGGCACAGGCAAGAATTGTGAACCTGAAGATTTCCAGGTGTAGCTACATAGGACCCTATTATAGTTGCAAAGAAAGTGCTTCATCTCTGGATTATGCACCACTAATATATGTGCAACAAATCTTGGTTTAAGAAGAAATTGTGCAAAAATTTCCAGTGGGGTCTTTTATGCTCCACCTATCAGGTAGCCAAGCCAGACTGTGAAAGCAGTTAAAACAAGAATAAGCACCAATCTATACATCCCAAAACAATGTGAAAAAAAAAAAAAAAAAACACTGATTCTCAGTGCCTCCAGGAGAGTTCTGAACTTCAAACAGCAGATTACGGATTTTTACCTAACTCCACGATTCATTTCTTGGCCAAGAGTCAGAACTAGACTTCCAGATGTCCTCAAAGATAAGCATAGAACTCTCCCAGTTCAACTGAAAGATAAATTTATCTTACAAAAAGTGTGTGTTATAGGGTACCAGGAGGATATCTTATGGTGGGAAAATCTGAACAACTTATTATGCTATTAGCAAAGACTGGAAAAAAAGGTAAAGATTAAAGACTGAGGATAGAAAAGGCATGGTTATTTGATTAAGCAAGGTACATGAAGAAACTGGAGAGGATGGTATAGAAAGAGCGGTGATGCACTTCACTTGAAAAAGTAGAATGGATTGGGACCAGCTTGGCGTCACAGTGGTTAAGTTCTCATGTTCTGCTTTGGCAGCCAGGTGTTTGCTGGTTTGGATCCTGGGTGCGGACCTACGCATTGCTTGTCGAACCATGCTGTGGCAGGCATCCCACATATAAAATAGAGGAATATGGGCACTAATGTTAGCTCAAGGCCAGTCTTCCTCAGCAAAAAGAGGGGGATTGGCGGCAGATGTTAGCTCAGGGCTAATCTTCCTCAAAAAAAAAAAAGTAGAATGGATAACTGTTTTGGATGGAAAGGGAGGACTTAAGAGCTGATGTAGATAAGCAGGCTGTGTCAATAAGAGAAGGATGTGTAACCCTATTCTGAGGGAGAAACGACAAAAATGTTAGACTTGCAAACAGCACCTGTCATTCTGAGTATGCAACTAGAGAAGTTCAAGGTAGAAGTGAATTCCAGAATAGAAAGACATTTTTCCCTTTGTTGTATTCTAGAATTGTTCTGTTTGCTTTGCTTCAGAGGAGACTGAGTTGTGAATAGGTGGATCTGTCTTCAGAAAGGCTCTGTCTGATTCTGTCTTCATATGTACAGATTGGGATATCCATTATGACTTGAAGATAGTAGTGAGAGGCTAAACGATAGATAGGCCTGAGTCATCATCCTGAGGAATCATTCTGGTCCTTCTTGTAATATGCACGGTGAATGGGGGACCCAGAAGTCCTGGCATTTCCCAATGAAAGAACAGGGAAGTGCACAGACTAGAAAGCATGCAGAGGTTTGGGTTTAGAAAGAGGTGGCATGGACCCCAGACCAGTGGAAATGGCAGAGACCATACAGATGACACAGGACAATGATCAATCCATGGAGCACTCTTGTCTAATTACTCTAAAGAAGAGACCACCAAGGATATGGGAAAAGCACATCACTCCCAGCAGCCATGAGGACAGAACAAGGCTCCTTCAAACAACCAGATGCCATCTTGGGGAAGAGAAAAGGGATATTGCAAATCTGAAAGACTTGTAATTTGCTTATGAATGAAGTCATGCAAAGACTCTTTAAAAGGATACCAGAGGGGCCTGCCCATGGCATAATGGTTGAATTTGTGTGCTCCACTTCGGTGGTCAGACTTCACAGGTTTGGATCCCAGGCATGGACCTAGCACTTATCAAGCCACGCTATGGCAGTGTCCCACATAAAGTAGAGGACATTGGCACAGATGTTAGCTGAGTGACAATCTTCCTTACAAACAAACAAACAAATAAATAAATAAATAAATAAAAGGGTACCAGAGCTGCTACTAAATGTTTAAAATGAAAACTGAAAGGAAAGCTGTTTGAACCAGGAAAATCTGAAACAGTGCTATTTAGCAAGTGTGGGTTGCCCCTGCATCTTGAACAATGGGGTAGGGGAGAAGATTCTGTGTCTTCTCAGAGTAATTGTCTGCTTTTTATGTTGATTTTATCATGTCCTTAATTATTTATGATAACAGAGTTCTTGTTTTTGACAGAGCTAAGGTTCTTTATAATCATATTACTTTCTATAATTACTTTTAAAATTTTGTCACTTTGATTAAACAGGTAACCACGTGCTATTTCCTGATAATACATAATCCTATCTATAACAGCTTGAAGAGTGACCCCCCAAAGTCCATGTCCACCTGGAACCTCAGAAAGTGACCTTATTTGGAAATAAAGTCTTTGCAGATATAACTGGTTAAGAAGAAGTCATACTGGATTGGGGTGGGTCTTAAATACAAAGACCTGTGTCCTTAGAAAAGAGGAGAGGACACAGAGAGAAACATAAGGGAAGAAAGCCAGGTGAAGAAGGAGGTAGAGAGGGGAGGGGTGTGTCTACAAGCCTGGGGATTCCGTGGATTGTGGGGAGCCATCAGAAGCTAGGAAGAGCCAAGGAAGGATTCTTCCCTAGGAGCCTTCAGAGACAGCTTGGCTCTGTTGACACCTTGATTCCAGGGATGACTGAGAAACAACCCAAACTTTTGTGTTCTGAGAAAGTGCAAATTACAAAGGACTCCCTGCATATCCTAAGAACTCACCACCTGCACGCTGTCTTCACCCTTCTTCATGACTCTCACAAGACGTCCTGTCTACACCTCCTCTTGCAATAGCCTGAATAAAATAATTTCCTGAATTGCCTAGTCTATTTTTATTTTTCACTTCCCTGCCTAAGGAATATTTTTGTATAAAAGCATCAGAATACAGAATCCAAATTTCTTTAAAAAAAAAAAAAAAGGTGAGAAGAAAAAGAGCAGAAGAAGTTGTAAATGATTTCCTGAACTCAGATAGTGAGCAATTTATTTTTTTTTAAAGTGAGAAAGGTTCTGTACTTATCTCTCCATGAAACAAAATGCTGTTATAAGGGAAAAAATGACTTGTATTAACACCCAGCAACTTGGCCCAGGTTGCTATGCAGACTATTGGGAAATTATCCTGAGCTCGATTGGGTAATATATAGCAGAGCCAAGAAAATGGGTTTAAATTATCTTTTTACTTTTGTATAAGACAGAAAAGCACAGGTGCCCAGTTACAGAGGCTTCAATGATTTATTAACATCAATAATAAATATTTATTTAATTTAGAGGAAAAATTATATATCTTCTATACATTAAATGTTTTCTTAAGAAAAATACATTTTTTAAAAAATCGTCTTCTTAAATTCTTGAATAGTTTCAAAAACATTAAGAGAGGAAAAAGAATGACTTGGTGTGACCAACGATTAAATAATTTTAGGAGAGCTTTAGCAAATGGAATGAAGTGACAAAAACAATTACAATTTTACAACATATAGGTTAAGTCATTTCTTTATTTTCAAATGCATATTTATAAGAAGTTATTTGAGTCCTAGATAACTATAAATATTATTAAAATTATTAGCTCAAAAACAGTGTGGTATAATTATCCCTTTACCTCTTTCACATCTCATTTTCATGATAAAGAATGATAGGCAGCTATTGATTTAGGACTTTCTTTGGTCATACACTTCAGGTTTCAAATCTTGTTTCCACGGAGATAACTAGCTGCTTTAGACACATTGAGATTAAATCAATTTTTCAGAGCAGACTTATGATCTTTTCCTTACTGACTATAACTTAGAATTTTCAAAAAGTCACACAGGATTGTAGCTTTACATATTTCCTATTGACTCTGATAGGAACCACATTGATCAGTTTCACAGAACCTGTAAACTTCGGATAAGATGAAGAAATCTAAGTTTTATGGCTAGCAAGAAGTAGCCTAATACAATACAGTTATGAACAGCACTTTTTCAAGATCAACAGTAATCTGCCAGTTACTCTAAGTGGATGTTTGAGGATACTGATCTTACTATGTAAGTAAATATACTCCCTTTAAAACTCTAGCTACCCTAACTGAATTGTTATAATAATAGTTTAGTTATTTATTAGATAAAAGTCAAACAACTAAGCAGATTACTTCTGATGCTTCAAGGAAGTGTCTTGTTGCATCTCTAGATGCTCCTCCTGCTCATGGTCTGATATTCCATTCTCCATCCACTGAGGAGATGTTGTTCCGATGATCAAAGGTTAAACCAAGTAGGCTGCCTGCTGCCTTTGAATGCCAGCAGGTATGAATTTGGGTGCAGCAAAAGAAAAAGAAAAGAGCTGAGACCTGACTCACATGAATAAAACAACACAGATATACACTGACTAGGCATTTAGAAAGGCCATTTAGTTGGGTTGCTAATTTTCTAAGTTTGAACTCAAACTTTCCTAATGTTCCTCCTGATAATGAGAGAAAGGCATGTTCTTTCCTTTGTCATACTCAAGGAGTAAGCGAGAGGCACGTAGAACACCTACATTGAAAATGGGGAGGAGGAAGACACAGGTTAGCTTTTATATTGTTGTATCAAGCAAAATATTCATCACTTAAACCAAGAGAAGTTTCTAAATGCCAATTTGAAAACCATGAAAAGTCTTCAACAAATCTATTACAATCAAGAAGAGTGGGCTAAATATTTTTTCACATCATTTATCAGTGATTGTTGTAAATGTACTTCCACCTTAATTAATAAAAGATGATTTCAAAATGAATAAATCACAAAGGATTTCCTCTAGCACTTGGCCTAATGATGAATAAATGAAGACAGGAGAATTCTATTGGAATAGAAAGACTTTTTTTTCTTAAAGGTGAGCTAAAGTGGCTTTTAAAAATACACAAAGAAAATGTGTTTTACTGAAAAGAAAAATCTTCATTCACTGTATTTGACATTAAAGCTATGAGAAATCTGTGGAAATAAAGTCTCTTCAAAGGCCTCTTTATTTGTAGGCATTCTGATTAACTGATTGAGAACAGGCCAATATTTTCCCTCCTCAGCTTAAGAAAAAAATGTTAAAAATAAATGCAGTTAATACAACTGCAACAAAGGAGTCAGTCGAGTGGAATAGTCAATGTTATAGAACAGTGAGATAGCAGTAATCATAACAAAGGAAGTTTTAAAGCAAGGAAAGAAGTAAAAAATGCAATTTACTGTTGTGTTAAGGGGATCATTTTATATACTTATGAAGGAAAATGTCAGCATATTTTAGGCATCCATGTATATTTCCATGTTGAGGGCAACTATTCAGTTAAAGAATATTTTAGGGGAGAGAGATGTCCTTGTGCCTTATTAATGTTCAGTGTCGTGATTAACTGAAGGTGAAGAGAGCATTATACTTGGAATACTGAGGTCAACTCCAGTCTGTCCCTTAATATTTTGGTGCCCTTGTGCAAGTCATTCACCTCCCAAAGCTTTAGATTCTTCTTTGAAAACAAGGAGAGCATTTAAAGAGAAGATCTCCAAGACTCCTACTGGTGCTAATTTTTAACTTTAAAAAAATTTTGCTGGGCTGGCCCTGTGTCCAAGTGGTTAAGGTTCTGTGTGCTCCACTTTGGTGACCGGGTTCATGGATTTGAATCCTGAACGCAGACCTACTCCACTCATCAGCCATGCTGTGGAGGCATCCCACATACAAAATGGAGGGAGATTGGCATAGATGTTAGCTCATGGCTAATCTTCTTCAAGCAAAAAAAGAGAAAAGTTTGAAACAGATGATAGCTCAGAGTGAATCTTCCTTACCTAAAAAAAAAGGAATTCTGTGGCTTGGCATCAAATAGTAAAGAAACAAAGACAGCTCTACAAATCATAAGAAACCACACAACCTTATATAGCATCATTTAGTTATAGCAGCTTTTGCATTTTAACAATAGCAGGAGGATTGGCAAAAATAAAACAACAAAACGTATCTACTTTTTTAAAAATAGAAAGAGGAAAAAAGAGATGAGCTAGCGTGACGGAGTGTTTTCATTCTGTTTAGCTGAGATAGAGTTTCTGAGAGAAAGAAGGAAGTGATGTGAGTTGATTTGAGAAGAACTGCTGATAAAAAGCTATCATCCAATGTATGATGGAATGTCACAAAGAGAAACACAAACTCAGTATCAAAGTCAGACAAACTCAAACACAATATCACAGTGAAACTTTCTACGTCATTTTTCAAGCAATCAGAAAGCATTATAAATCAGAATACTGTAAACATTTTTCACTAGGCATGGATTGAAAAGTCTTTTAAAGGTTAATTAGCTACTTCATCTTTCTCTATTTCAGTGACAACAGTTCCTCACAAAAATAAAAGATTTCAGTATTCATTTTCAAGTCTTTACTTTGTGGCTCATTGTATTTAGAAAGTAATATGCCTGAACAAAATTTCCAAATTTGGAAGAACTTCTCAGCCAGCTAGCTGCACATGTATAGTTTAAAGACTCTACCTATATGTCAAGTCCGACTTTATCACATAACTCTTTTATACGTGATGCATTGCAAGAACTGCTTTGGTGGAAAAAGTGAAATTTTTTAAAAAAAATCATTCTGTTTTCTTTTGTCTGCATTTTTTTCAGTCTGAACTGTCAACCTTAATAAGTCTATTATATTACTGACAAATTGCTGATATTGCTTACTAAGTCTATTGTATTATTGACTTAAATTGATAGAATTTAGAGTTTGTGCACACTTTTCAACAATCTTTTCAACAAAATACTGTGTCATACTAAACCTGTTGAAAACTTTCCCAACCAGAAACTAAATCAGTCTACCTAGTGAGATGAACACAGACTCAGGCTTTGGGAGGTGTATAAAATTCAGTATGTGCAACAAATTCACAATTTGGAGTTGTAAGGAAAATAGTACCTTAACTTCTAATTTACTTTATCTGGTACTAATTAATAAAACAACATTGTCTAATAGAATTTCTTTTCGTCTTAGTGTGTAATTAATTTCTAGTCACACGTTAAACTTTGAACAGCCTTGTATTGTAGAGCTACTTAAGTAGATAGAATAGGAAATAGCAGATAAAATTAGGAGAGATCTAGGAAGGTCCAGATCTTCCTAACATTTTGGCATCATGACACGATGATTATTGAAACAAAATTCCTAGACCAGCACTGCAGCTTTCTGTTGTATATATTTCTAATCCACAGATGAGTTTTATTGTAGTCCAGAAATATCAATGGTTTTCTTGAGTCAGGTTGGGTTAATCTTTAATTTAATCATGGGCTATCATTTTGGGAAGTTTTTATGCAGTTCCAATCTGATTTTTTGTCTTCTCTCAAAAAATATTCTTTAGCATTCTAAATATAGATATACTGGGAGATCACAGAGAAGAATTAATTACAAGTACTTGCAAGAGAAACAAAGTTCATTAGATTTGATTTCTCTGCGAATACTGAAATTTCTGAATTAAATATTTTAAAATAGTGTGAACCAAACTAATGGTCTACAGAATTCTCAGAATTCTTAGCAGAAATACAACCATATACTGAAGCAAGAATAACATTTTTCTTCCATTTTCTATTATTTGTTTATTTTCCAATTTTCTATTGCCTTATCTTTTCTTAAAACACTTGTTTTTGCATCCAGATATTTCCATTAGAAGTTCATATACATGATGCTGATATAATAAATTATGTAGCTCTTTTTCCCCTACAAATTAACTCATATGACAGTATTCTTGATTTTCTTCTTGCCTGGCTACCTTCCTATCTTCTCATCTAGGTGGGAAATATTGTACTGTTTTTCTCTTTAGGGAAAAAGGAAGAGATATAACAAACAAATAGTAAAATTTCAGATAAGGGAAACTGTGGTATCTTCCATAGCAGAATATACTCCACCAGGATGTAAGCTCCACGAAAGCCAGTGCTTTGATTTTTACAGCAATTTTGCCCATTGCATCATTTATATTCAAGATATTCAATGGATGTTTTCAGAATAAATTAATCGATGTATTAACTCTTTTCCTCATTTCCTGAGGCCTCTAGATTCTTTAGGAATATTTAAGGGAACCATCGAAAGCACTTACCCAACGTTTTAGGGAATTTTTGGTCAAATGACAAAGGAGAAATCTTTATTTTTTTCAATTCACAAAGTAATTGGTAGATTCCGTTTATAAGACAGTGAATAAACTTTATCAGAAGTCTTAACTGACGGCTATCAGAAGGGTTTTTCTCCAGTGCCCTCTTATTTTCTACTCATGCTAATAATAAATATTAGTTAGCTCTTTGCTGGAAGCTTCCCCTCCTTAGACTACTTTATGGGTCTGAGAAATACTGCAGACTCTCCTCTTCATTCCACACACCCTTAAAAAAAGAGTAGATAAAATGTGTTCTTCTATCGTCAAGCTTCAGGAACTGCAACTGTTCAGTACTTACCTACGTTTGGGTTGACTTGCATTCCGGATTCATACCTAAGAATTCATAGTAATGGCATTCAATAACAATGTTTCCTTCATTCTTTGGATACAAAGAGGTAGGCCTCCTCTATTCTGTAATTGAATTATTACCAATAGCCAGCTTATAAAAATTTTCACAACATAGTTAAATACATAGGGAAATTCTTGTTCTTTCCTTTATTATAACTTTCGTATATTATTTCCAGAGAATTGAATAGCCTAGACCAAGTTTTCCACACTAGAGTTTGCAAATTCCATATTTTCAGAGATAAATAAAACATCACCACATGTTAAATGGTAAAAAGGCCCCCCAGACCAGCTGATCAGGACTGCCAACCGTCCCTTGGCACATCAAGTGTTGTTCAGGTACCATTCAGGTTAATAGGTTTTGCCCCACGTTTCCCAAGAGTGCTTTATTTCTTCACTTGATAGAAAGGTGTTGCAAAATTCTAATTTTGGGTTATGGTTCTGTTCCAAAGAGACACAGCTAATTGGTAATAGAAAGCAGGTAGATCTAGGAAATTAAGGTAATAATCTCTAATGGTAGGAAGACCTCATGATGTTAGCAAATAACATATGCAATCATTTCCTGATTACCAATTAGTATGGCCATTAGCAAACATTGCTTTGCATGTAGTAACAGGGCATATGGCCTCTCCTAGAGCCAGTAACGTATCCTCTTTGTTGACACCTGGTGATTTAAAAATTACATATTATTTTGATGTTCTACCAGTTGTATCTGGATTGTAACTCAAGACTCTGCTAGAACATTGTTTTGTATAAACCTATGAAAACAAGCTGAAAAGTGTTGTATTGAGTAATATATAGATTTTACAAGGTTTGGGTATTAAAAAAAAAACAAGAGTTTTGTGGATATCTGAAAACTAATTCTAAAGTTTACATGAAGAGTCAAAAGACCCAGGATAGTCAAAATAATACTGAAGGAGAAGAACAAAGTTGGAGGATTGACACTACTCAGCTTCAAGCTTTACTATAAAGTTATAGTAATAAAGACAGCGTATATTGAAAAAAAATAAACAAATAGACAAATGGAGTAGAATAGAGAGCCCAGAAATAGACTCTCATAAATATAGTCAACTTATCTTTGACAAAGGAGCAAAAGCAAGACCTTGAAGAAAAGATATTCTCTTCAACATATGATGCTGTAACAAATGGACACCCATGTGCAAGAAAATGAGTTTAGATACAGACCTTACATCCTTCACAAAAATTACCTGAAAACTGATCACAGACCTACATGTAAAATGTGCAACTGTAAAGCTCCCACAAAATAACATAGGGAAAACCTAGACGACCTAGGGGATGGTGATGATTTTTTAGATACAACACCAAAGGTGTGATCCATGAAAGAAATAATTGATAAGCTAAAATTTACTAAAATTAAAATTTTCTGCTCTGTGAAAGACACTATTAAGAGAATGAGAACACAAGCCACAGACCAGGAGGAAATATTTGCAGAAGACACTTTGGAAAAAGACCGCTACCCAAAATATACAAAGAGCACTTAAAACTCAACAATAAGAAAACAAACAACTCAATAAAACAATGAGCCAAAGACATGAACAGACATCTCACCAAAGAGGATACACAGATGGCAAATAAGCATATGAAAAGATGCTCCACATCTTATGTCATCAGGAAAATGCAAATTGAAACAGGAATGAGATACCACTACGTACCTATTAGAATGGCCAAAATCACGAATGCTGAAAACACCAAATGCGAGTGAGCGTGTGGTACAATAGGACTTGCATTCATTTCTGGTGGGAATGCAAACTAGCACAGCCACTTTGGAAGACAGTTTGGCAGTTTCTTACAAAACTTACCAAAAAATCATACACTTACTATATGCTCCAGCAATTGTGCTCCTTGATATTTACCCAAAAGATCTGAAAACTGATGTCCACACAAAAACCTACACATGTATGTTTATAGAAGGTTTGTTCATAATTACCAAAACTTGGAAGCAGCCAAGGTGCCCTTCAGTAGGTGAGTGGACAAACAGACTGTAAGACATCCAAACAAGAGAATATTATTCAGCTCTAAAAATAACCTGGAAGAACTTTAAAAGCATGTTACTAAGTGAAAGATATCAATCTGAAAACGCTGCATACTGTGTGATTCCAGCTACACGACATTTTGTAAAAGGCAAAACTATGAAGACAGTAAAAATATCAGTGGTTGCCAGGGGTTGGGGGTGGGAGGGCTGAACAGGTGTAGAACAGAGGATTTTTAATCAGTGAAAATACTCTGTGTGATACTGTAGTGATGGATATAGGTCATTATACTTTTGTCCAAAACCATAGAACGTACAACACCAGGAGTGACCATAATGTAAGCTGTGGACTTGGGGTGATGACGATATGTCAGTGTACATTCATCAATTGTAATAAATGTACTATTCTGGTGGGGGGTGTTGTTAACGGGAAGGCTATGAATTTGTGTGGAAATCTCTGTACCTCCTTTCATTTTGCTGTGAGCTTGAAAGTGCTCTAAAAAGTAAAATCTTAAAATAATCAAGCGATTTGCTTGAAAGTGAAGTCAGATGGCAATTTCATTTTTAAAAAAGAGGCAATATCCAAGAAAAATATTAAAAAGAGAGCTGTTCTGCAGGGCCTGCTTGTGGGTTAGATTAGTATTGGGTACAAGGGAAAAGCAGTTAAGGGCAATAAAATGTCCTCTAGTAATGTGGCTTACAATTTCTCTGTGGAGTTACCTTAAATGTGTCTTGAATTGGGCATCCTAAGTCAGGGAATCTTGTCTCCTTGAAAAAAAAAGAAAATCTATCAAATTACTTAGAAAGTAGAGGCAAGGAAGTTGTAGGAAAGGGTTGGATCTCTTAGCTGCTACTCAAAAATGCATACAGTGGCAAATCATAACAAGGGTTTTAGTGTACACCCAGGTTAACTAAGTGGAAGGGACCATCAAATGACAAAAGCAGCCATTATTCCTAGCCAAAGAGCATGTCATGTTTCCTTCATAACTGAAAAGAGTTTTCTTAGGAACCACACCCTGAAATTGCCTTCCCTAACTCAGTCTGCCCAAGGGCAAACTGCTCTCCTTGCAGACTTCAAACCAATCTACTTAGAGGGAAAGTAAAGCAAAATGAAACAAAACAAGACCCATTTCCACAGATTGTCTGTGAATAAGCCTTTTAAACCTGTCTTTGCTTTTTTTCAATAAGACAGTCCACACTCTTGACCTTCATATATGAGTCAACTTCAGCCACACTCTGTTTTATGCCAGAGTAACTCTCTGAGATATTATTTGAAAATATTTATCTCTGTGTTTTTCTGAGTAATTCTCTGAATATATATATTTAAAGTAGACTGCAAGGAGAGAAAAATATGTATACTAAGGAATGAATCTTTTGGAATCGGGATTTTCAGAACATGGTTGGGAAATATCTTGATAAGCAATTACTGTGAGTGGATATGGCCAATTCCCCCGTTTGTGACTCATATAAATAATGACTTCTGTGCCCTCCAGGTAGGTTGCACGTCTGAAGATGACAGGAATCAGGACACCACATGCCCAATTACACAGGGAGGCAGTTATTAAACCTCAACCAAGATGCACTTTATTTCTAAGATTAACCACCGAAGCTCATAATTATCCATGGGTATTTCCAATTTAATGAGAAGAGTCTATATAAATAAAAATTATGTTTATAGATAGTTCGGGTTAGTGGAAAGAGACCATCTAGAGCAAGGATATTTGATTTTAAGTCATGGTTTAAGAACTTGCTGTATGATCGCAGGAAGATGTATTTCTTTGAGCCTTGGTTTCCCCATGTATGAAAGAGAGAAAGTGAAAACTAACTCACAGATTTATGCCAGTGATAGAGGGAGACAGTGTGTCTAAATGACCTTTGTACAAGCATGCTCAATATATAATTATTTTTATTATAATATCTTTAAAACAATTTCCCCTAATATGTACTTTTTAAGGTGCTTAAAATGCGTATAATTGTTCTGTATTACCTTATTTAAGTTAGGAATTCTATGTAAAAAGAACTGACATGTAATTATTTAAGCAATGATTATTTATTTATTTTTTTATTGGCACCTGAGCTAATGTCTGTTGGCAATCTCCTTCTATCTTATTTTCTTCTTCTCCCCAAAATCCCCCAGTACACAATTGTATATTCTAGTTGTAGGTCCTTCTGGCTCTGCTATGTGGCATGCCACCTCAGCATGGCTTAATGAGTGGTGCTAGGTCTGTGCCCAGAATCCAAACCAGCAAACCCCAGGCTGCCGAAGTGGAGCCCCCGAACTTAACCACTCAGCCACAGAGCTGGCCCCTAAGCAATGACTAGTTTAATCTTTATTTCTACTGCTACCTGTGCACATTGGTGTAAGGTGCGTTTCTAATGGTATTCCATCACCTGCTTATTGCTTCACCACCACGTCTTCCATGGAGCCTAACTAATCCTTCCCATCTATTTACCCAAATTGTTAATGCTGGCCTATCCAATGAAGATCATATTCTGTAGCAATTTGAATGGCAAACATTAGAAAAAGAAAGGAATAAACTGATGGTCAGCAAAAATAAACAACATCTACGCTCAGCATCACCTTTTCCTTTATATATAGTTTTGTCAAAGATAACACACCTGTTCCATTTTTGAGACACTTATAAATAGTTGAGGATTAAATGTCATGCCTCATTATGGTTTGATGTGATAAGCTTTATTTCAAAGACCATCCTAGTAATGATACATATTTATTCAATTTTGTGTGTATATTTAAGCATATTAATTTTATATCTTCAACCTAGTCTTTATCAGAAGGCTCTTTGTTTTTGAAACAGACAATATTAAACAGAATTTACCAGTATTAAAGTTCAACTGGAAATGCATTTAATATATTATGCAAAATGCCCTTTATTTGTGACACATTTAAATTTGATAAAATAGAAGACTCAATATCTTTTTCTACTTGAAGAGGAGAGAGGTTAGGTGACACAGTGAATTAACTCTAAGGCTGTCTCTTTTCATCTCTGAAGACCTGAAGGTCACATTTACTTATATTGACTTACAAATGGGAAGGATAGCAGTTCCAGAAATCACTCATGTACCACACAATTGCCAATCATGGAGATCTACGCTCAAGATCCCAAAACAGCAAGGGGAAAATGCCACAGATAAAAAGTGATATCCTAAGTCTTTACAAGGAGTTTTTTGTAGGAGGCATAATGAGTTCTAACTATATTTCTTAATGCCTCCATAATCTTATATAGTGATAAGGCTTAGTAATCCTTTTTCCATTTATTCTTTTCTTTTTTAATTTAGTGAGAAAACTATGAAACAAGAAAACCCAAGTAAGCTGCTCAACGTCAAGCTCACAGAGTAAATTAGAGCAAGACTCAGAGGGAGACAGTATGTCTGTTGAATCTGTCGAAGTCAGTGGAATCACTGCAATACGCTGAAGTCATCTGCTTTGTTTTTGTCTCTACCGCCACATGTCACTCTTCTGGGTAAAAAGGTGAACTTTTAAAATGTTTATTATTTCTTTATTGTGATTTATTTAAATTAGCACTAGATTTTCAAATCCAGTTATACAGTAAAAAATTAATAGAATATATAACCATGACTATTAGCAAAATAAGCAGATACTTCAAGTATATAACACTACAGGATATATATAGTACTATAAATCTGGAGATTATTTCATTTTCCTTTGAACCTTAAAAAATGCATTTCCTGTATCCCCACTTTCTGTTCTTTGTGGCTCAGAGGATCATAAGGTATCCTCAAGCAATCTGGTTTAGAAAATGAGCTCTTTATAGAGCTGTCTCGAATCTGTGGAGGCTTGGAAAGATTACCCTGGACACTATAATTAGCAATATTCCCTTCCAAAAATAGTCTTTTGAGACTGACTCAAGAAATTGAGCGATGAACTAAGAAAGATGGTGGTGAATCTTCAGATTGGTGCTAATAATGCCAGAAGTTCATAGACAAGATACCCAGCAATAACAGCCCCTCGCTATCCCAACCCGTACAACCACCGCCATGAGAAAAACAGAGATCTCCATCCCTTCCACACATTTTCCTAAGGGAATATTTGCTTTGTAATGTTCTTATTGTTCTCTTTAATGCTATTTCCTTTGTTCAAAAAAGGAGATGGGGCAATGCAGTTTATCCTGTTTATCCATTCTCTTTCAAACTTTACGTGTGCTTCTGCTCTTTAATGACTTCAAATGAAAAATAAATAGCTCAAAGCAAATAATTAGGACATCATTTTGCAATGGTGTTCATTTTATTTATAAGAAAAATTGTGTTTACTCATCTAAAAAGGTTCTGTACAACAATGTTAATTGAAAAAGTAGAGATTCATAAGAGTAGGATATGGAAATTGAAAAGATATATTCAATATTCACATATCTTCCACAAAAATATGACTGTATATTTATAAATGGGAAGTATATGTGTTGTTTTCATACTACAAAATAACCTGAATAAGGCTGTTCCCTATACTCTGTGTACGAATGAATGTCTGAGCACGTGGTCTTTTTTTCTCACTGTAAAGGGGACAGCTAAAAGTTAAGACAGGGTAAGGAGGAGACAGGCGATAGATAGATAAATATACGTATATATACATATCCTTGAACACAATTGAATCCTTCTATATTTTCCACACTTGGACTCGTATGTTAATAGATGGTTTCTCTCCAGTCTGCCTCTTTAACTGTCAATCTCTTTAAAAGTTCTTACTTCATACCTACTTTCTCTTAGTTACTATTTTTTTCTGGCTCCTTTATCAAATATTAACTTATTTTCCTCTAAAGACCCGCAGTTAATTCTCTAAATGATATATTCTAAGCACACCAGTTAGCTACTTTCCTATCATAGTTAATTTCCCAAGCTTGATACACTGCATAACACCAAATCTTCAGAGTACGCTTTTATTTCCAATCTGTTTCTAAATGTTTTAGTTTGTTTTTACTCTTCTTCCCTCCACATGTATTCGGAAATATACTTTAAATTATATATAAAAATGCAAATGGTAAATTTCTTAGTGTATTCTCTCCTAAAATAAGATTATATTGGAACCCGTATCTTAAAAATTTAAATCCCATTACAATAATTTCCCCAACCCAAATCCTCACAATATATTTATGCCTATAAAACTCAAAGACATTGGAAACTTTCACATAAAACAAGATATATCGATTTCTAGTGTGACTATAACAAATTCTCTTAAGACTAGATCCAGGTATATTGTACTCTGATTCTTCCACTTACAAAACTGAGAGGATGTGAAATCTCTAAATTCCTAAAATCTATTTCATCCAAATTACATTCAGTGTTTATCTGAGCTGTGTTGCTACCCACCAAAGCGATTTGTTTTCATTGAAATGAAAATAAGAAACTTACTCAATACAGGGAAAGACATTTATTTGATTTTTTCCTTAGCTTCATAGACAACATTGCAATTGCTCTTTGCTTCTTTTTTCAATGATATCATGGTATTACTAGGAAATAAAATATACAAGATTTTGACATTGTGTATGTCCTTATTTATGATTTTTCCTTCAATTATGCTACATACTATCAAAGTAATGTTCTTCTGAGTTTCAGACTTTAAATTTCAAATTTATTTAGTGTATTTTTTAACACTACTCACAAATATTCATTCTATTAGGTTTAATTTCTGATTTCTAGCAAGTTTTTTGGCTTTTAAGTACATTTGTACCATAAAAACTACTTTCCCTAAACTTGCTTGTGATGATGTAGAAAGACATAAAACTGCTTGCAAGCTTTTCAGAAAATTTCAGACAATCTGCCAGTTTTAAAGCAGGCAAATTAATTTGTTTGCTGTTTTCTTCCTTTTTTCTTTGGAAAAATTTTTATTTCTTTGTTAAAATGTATTTCTGTTGACATACTTTTGAACCCTTTATTCGCTGAAGCTGACTGTAGGAGTAAACTGTTCTTTTTATCCTTCCTTGCTCAATTACAGATTAGAGCTATCTATTTTAAAAGTTCCTTGCTGAATCTTCTAAAAAAATCTTTGATTATGGTTTAAAAAGACTGTTATTAGCCTTATAAGGACTCCATTTCTGTACTTTTATTTCTTTGAAATGCGCATAGTTAGGTTGTATAATTAAGTCTTTCATTTAAATTGTCTTAATTGCTTTTGTCCTAATAAAAATGACAAACAAATACCTTGAGTCTATTTAATGCCTTAATTGTTCCCCATGAGTTAGATTACACAGTAAGGACCAGATTCATAAAATATTTTATGCACCATTTCTTTTAGGACTTCAAACATTTTCCTCAAATTGGAGATTTCTGGGCAAAATACAAATAATTCTGATTTACAACAATCCCTAGAGAGAATTCACTTTCCGCTTTATTATACACTTTGTTTTGTGCTATGCATAACTTTAGAGGCACAATTCATTGATTGTGAAATGTGCAGTGGCCTAACCAACAAGTTACTGCAAGTTCTTTCCTTCTAAATTGTAGAATATTGCAGACAATGACAAGGTAAGCTTAGACACAAACATCAACAGGCATGTCATTTCATATAAACTGTCACAAGTAGAGAAATTAAAAGATCATGTGAGGATGTCATAATGGAACGACATGGTCCTGCAGGTTGGATTTCATAAGCATTGAGTCCGTTTTGCAAGTTCAGAGACATTTTTCTAAGATGAAGGACAGTAAGTACTCTTTATTCTTGAATTCCATTTTTACTGAACTATACCTAATACCAAATGATTCATTTTCTTTTCTCTTTGTTTTTTACATCCTTCTACTAAAAAATTACTGGTTTTCTTTGTTATTCTGAGTTTTGCCAGGCGACTGCTTAAATAACTTGATAAACTGCACCTAAATGACCTCTTGTTTTCATTTTAAGAGGACTTTTCAATGTTTCATGCCACAATAGTGACTGTCTTTGAGAATTTCATGAAGTCTGGTAGAAAACAAATCTATTTAGCAGGGTGGAATTATTGGATTAAAGTAGTTATCAAATATCAAAACAAGAACTTCTATGGGTGTTTCCCTTCCATTCTCTCCCCTCTCTATTTTATTTTCTTTAGTTCCTACCACTACCTAAAAATCATTATTAATGCCAACCCCACTAGAATCTAAGTTTTCTTATGATAAGGATTTTTTTCTGCTCACTGCTGTAGCCCCAACAACTACAGTGGTACCTGACATAGTAGAAAATTAACAGTTTTAAATGTAGAGTAAATGCATCCTTGGCACAGAGGACAACAGGGCTCAGACTTCCTGATGCCCAAAAAGGATCTTATTTTCATACAGTTCATACCAATGTGTTTCTTTTCATGTTACATTTCTAAACCTCATGTTTCATATGTTTGTAAAGTTGTGTTACTATATTGACCATTTAAGTACTTCTTTTCCCTATAATTCATTCAAATGCTGACTTTCTAAGTCAAATATTGCTTTTTATACATTTGTATTTCCAGTATGATTTAACGAATCAACCAAAAATACCCCTTTCTCCTTTTTCTCAATGAGTCCTTTGTTTCTTTCTGTGTAGAACATTGGGGTTTCAAATTCTGGTGACAAATGCAAGAGATTTAGAGCCAGAAAAATCTGTGTTTGAGTCTGAGCTTTACCCCTCACTTCCCGTACAATATTGGGAAGTAGGTTTACCTCCTCAAGAGTCTCGGTTACATCTTCTGTAGAATTGGAAATAACAATCCTTACTCAAGCTATACCACAGAATCAAGAGAATGAGAAAAGTTTGAAATTGCTTTATAAACACTAGAGACTTATGTTTGTGTCTTTTTTCTATCAAATCAAATCAAATATTTCTTTGATACATTATGTAACAGAGCTTCAGTTCTGGCATCCAATTGAACTATAGTTGTAATTGGAATAGTTGGAATATTAAATTTGAAACAATTAAGGATCCTAATTCTTTATAAACATTTCTACTAATTACTTCATTACTGTTTTACAGAATTTTTCTAGATGCTGTTGGGGAATATCAAAAAACATATGGACTTTTCTTGCAAAAAATTTAAAATCTAACCTGAAAAGAATAAGCATAATGAAATAAAAGTGGCCTAGACCATGCAGGAGGAGTTTGAGAATTGTCAATTCTCTCTCCAGCATTTTCTCAACCAAATAAATAATAAAGAAAATCCCAATAGTAAAGGCATTTTAAATACAAAAAATCAGCTGGAATCTGAGGGTTAGTAGATTCCATGAATTTTGAAGAATTTCACATTGCATTGCACACATAATAAATGATTAACAAAAGTTAATAAAGTCAACTTGGAATCTATCTTCCTGAAAATAAGGCAAAGACTATTAAAACAAATGCAGGAGTTATTGGCTCAAATAAAAGCTACCTGTTTCAGAATGATGAGGAATGGTGATGATAGTAGGTCATAAAAAGTTGAACATTCCACATGGCTTTTCTTTGGCGCAATTTAAAGACAACTGTACATATTGTCTCAGAGTCACAAACAAGTATACCAGGCCAAAGGTCACTGGTGACTCAGGAAAGTATTCTATAAAGCTCTTCTCTATTTCAAGGGCTGAACTACTACCTAGACAAAGATTAAGCAGAATTGTTAGATTACTATACTAGTAAATATAAGATATAGGCAGCTACTTGTTACTGGCTGAATTGTGTACCCCCCAAAATTCATAGATTGAAGTCCCAACTCCCAATGTGACTATATTTGGAGACAGGCCCTGAAAGGAGATAATTAAGGTTAAATGAGACCATAAGAGTTATACCCTAATTTAATAGTACTGATGTCCTTTCAAGAAGAGAAAGAGACACCAAGAGTGTGTGTGCTCAGAAGAAAGGCCATAGCTAGAAGTAAGGTCTGTAAGGTAAGGAGAGATCTCAGAAGAAACCAAACCTGCCAACACCTTGATCTTGGACTTCTAGCCTCGAGATCTGTGAGAAAATAAATTTGTGTGGTTTAAGCTACCCTGCTCCTGGTGTTCTGTTAAGGCAGCTCAGCAGACTAGAACTCAGGGGATGGGACAGCTGTGTCCAGAGGTTTAGGATATCATCAGCAAGACTGGTTATGAGATAATTTCTGCCCAGGCTCCCTCATAAGCCACCAAGTTCAGAGTAAATGTGTGATGTAACAGAAAGCAGCATGATAAATGAAGCCGTATTTGGCATGAGGTTTTACAGTGTTTTCACCCAAACAAGAGATAAAAGTGTTAAGCTCTGGAATTCTCCTCGTAGAATGTTCATGTCTTCAACTTTATGCTTTTTCCATATTTCAGTTGAATCTCTGGATAGTTAATTATCTCTAGAGAAAAGACTGTAAAAGGATCCTTGGTAAAAGTGAGGGGGCCAATCCTAATGAGATTGAGTGAGAGAAACACACAGAAACCTGGATGGAAAGACCATTGTTCAACAATGAATAACCAGAACAAAGTTGGTAAGTTTATTAAAAGAGAATCTATAATACAAAGGAAGAAAACACATATAACTCAAGAAATGGTTGAAAAACATACTTATAAAAATATTTTCTATGAGAATAAGAAATAAAGGTGGACTGCAATAACTGTATACCCTAAAGTAAAATGAAAACTCTGAGTCGCGAATTAAAGAGGAGATGATAAAATAACAGAATGAGAAAGAAAAGTAATCGGCTTACTATGTGAAAAAAATTCTTTCAAATGTTATAAAAATAAGCAAATGATAGCTTTTATAAACTACATTATGATGATTACAGAGGTAAAATTGATGCAATAGATAATCATATCAGTGTTGTGAGTCATCTGCCTATAAGGTGCTGTCAGAATGAAAATGATCAGGGACACCATAGCTATGGAAAACAGATAATAGAAGTACAATACAGAAATAAATGATGTTGTTTATCCATCCAATCAAGTCAAATATTTATTGATATTTATTGACTTTTATTGACTTATTGGATCTGTAATCCAGGTACCGTATTTGGCACTGGAGGTTATATTGTGAGCTCAGACTCAAATTTGCTTGATATCACACCATGTAACTTAAAGTCTAGAGTGAAGAAAAAGATTAATCAAAACTATGTATCCACACACACGCTTCATTTGCATATACCCATATTATGCTGACACACACGAACACACAATGAAATGAAGGAGAGGTCTGAAAAGGCTTCACTGAAGATGTGACAATCCTATTGCCATCTGAGGAATGAGCAAGAAATAAACAAGTAAAGTGAGAGTGATAGAATTTCTCAGTAAGAGGGAATTGCTCAGTAACAGCAAGTCACCAGGCCCAGCAATTACTGCTCACTGCCTATGTGAGGGACTAAATGATGTCTGGTAGGGCTGGGCCAGAAAAATAAGATGGCGATGTGATAATGAACAGGGCTGGAGGGGTAGTTAGCTTCAGATCTATCACTGCAGGCTACCACAGAGTATGGTCCTACCTATGAGCAATAGAAAGCCATTGAAATGTTCCAGAGGGAAGAGAAGAAGGTAGGGTGCTGGAGGAGGGAGATGATATGATCAGATTTCAAGTTTGAAAATGTCTTTTTGGCTAAAGTTTGAGCAGTTGATTGAGGAAGGCCAAAAGGCATATCATGAGCATATTATGAGCATATTGCGAGAGTCCATTTAAATGAAATGCCGTGATACTCAGCAGCAGGAGAGAAAAGTGGATAGATTGGATGGGTATTGAAGAAGTAAAATCAATAGACCTTGGTGATGAATCATCTATAAGCCTGATGGAGTAGGAGGTGTCAACCTTTAGGATCATGGCTGTAGCTCCACATTCAGCTGACACTGCTGAATTTGATGCAGTGGTGTCAATCCTCTGCTCATATACCTTTCAATTGCTTTACCCTGGTGTACATTTACTCCTAGCAATCAGCACCTTCATCTCCTTGTCAGAGGGGTACCCTCAGGCTCATGGAGAATTCCTTAAAATCAACCCAGTTCTCATGACTCTCAGACGTAGCTCCATATAACTCCTAAGAAATGAACTGACTTGAGCATAGACTACCTTAGCTCAGGGCAGATAACTGCTCTGTCTTCCCTTTAGCTTTTAAAACTTTCTAATCATATAATTCCCTCAGGGTTATGTGATTAGCTTTCTTTTTTGGGGGGGCGCAGTTGCATTTCATTAGTTACATATTATATAACAACCAGGTACCAACAACCAGGTACTGTGTGCTTGGGTTCATTGATGGAATAGCTCTCAGAATATAGCAACCTCCCCAAGACCCTCGTTTACCTTAGTCTACACATTATTATATGTTCCTTAACTCAGTGATATAACCAGTTTCTCATCAAAGGCCAAATTCTCAGATATCCCTGAGATGGAAGGAAGGAGTGCAATGATGCTCTTAATCTTTTCTTTCCTTCCTTTCAACCAGATGACTGGTTGCATATTTATTTTTCCCTCATGCATATCTATGATTTCTGTAACAGAAAATTTTATAATATTTGATGCATGAAAATAGGTATGATAAAACCTTAATGATCACCAAGAACTGAACCATCCAGTAAAGTTTTGGACTTCCTTTTGTAGAAAACATATTAGCTGTGACCATATCCCCTTACCAGGTTTCTGAATTGACTTTAAGTCTTAAAACATTCTCCCAAACACACACACACAAACAGACACACGTTCTTTTGCACTACCTCATCCAGAAGGCAGGTAGAAGTACCACCCTCGGAAGGCCTTCTCCTTCTGTGCATTCCCACTACCTACACATCCAGCAAAACAAGAGAAAAATATTGAGAGGTAGGAAAGATAGAGGATTTTGTAATCCCATCATCCCCATCCTTTCACTCCCATCTCAGATCCCAGAAATCTTTCTGAGGGAGAACTCCTTTAGATTCAGACAGCACAGAAATCTAGCCCTTCATGATGTCATGCTCATCAATTTCTTTTCTCGGTACCATTTTCATGATGACATATACATAGACATATAAGTTACATGTGAACCCACCATTCACATCTCTGTACATAGGGGAAAAGCTCCTGACTTCTTTTTGCCATAAGTAACGGATGTTACTTTAACTATTGCGCTTGACTGCTGAGGTCCAAGGATTGTCATTAGTTTATTGAGAATGACAGAGAATTGTTTTTACTAATTAATTGAATACATTTAGAACAGTTTTATATTTCAGATAGAGTACATAGTACAGAGAGTTCCCACATATTTCCTCCTCCCTCTTCACTTCCCCTGCTGTTAACATCTTGTAGTAGTGTGATATATTTGTTACAATTGATGAGTCAATTATGATACACTATTATTAACTAAAGTCCATAGTTTACATTAAAGTTCACTCTTTTTGTTGTACACTTCTCTGTTTTTGACAAGTGCATAATGTTGTATATTTGCCATGAAAATGTCATACAGAATAGTTTCACTGCCTTAAAAATTCCCTGTGCTTCACCTGTCTATCTCTCCCTCGACCCCAGGCAATCACTGATCTCTTTTATGTCTCTATAGTTTTGCTTTTTCTAGAATGTCATATAATCAGAATCATAAAGCCTTTTTATAAAGGTTTTTTTCATTAACCAACATACATTTAAGTTTTCTCCATGTTTTTTCATGTCTTGATAGCTCATTTCTTTTTATCACTCAATAATATTCCACCATATGGATGTACCATAGTCTGTTTACCTATTCACCTTTTGAAGGACATCTTGATTGCTTCCCGTTTTTGCCTATGCATTTTTATTAGAGGTGCTCCATTCTACTTCTCAATCAAATTGCTATTATACCAGTGGCAGAACAGGCCATTTCCACTGATACTGTGCTTCTTAGTGCATTGTTATTCTCAGGTAGTGGTGAAATGTACTTTCTTCTAGTGAAATGTATTCTTAGACGGTGGCAGAATTTGTCCACAATCCATTATTGCAAACTCCTAAGGATTTTCTCAGCTGTAACTTTGGTCACTGGGTAGGCAGTGCACAAAGGAGAATGAGTATCTATTCTAGACAAAACCAAAATTGGGCAAGAGTCCAATTATTTCCTCACTACCCAATATGATGCCTTTACTCTTGCCTATTGTGCAGAATTACCATATCTTTTCTCAAAAAGGTTTTAGTGTTCTCTGGGCAAATGGTAGAGGATTTACCTTGTTCAATTTCAGAAAGTTCCATCAGTAAACTGGCAGTTTCCTTTGGTTTAGCAGGAAGGGAATCATAGCATTTAGATTCACCTAGAGGGCTATCAGTTTTTCTGCGAGTTCTTTTATCAGTCCACAAGACAGAGCTTCAGTCTGCTCAGGGGTGCTATGTACTCTCCCAGACGGGCCGACAGTGATGTCCTCCTTTACATCTATTTCGTGAGTTCTGAGGCGCTGCTCCATTTTATAAGCATGCCTTTTTGACATTATCAATGGAATGCTATTAGTTTCAATTTTCAGAATTATTACCATTATTATTTTTGTGTGTGTGTGTGAGGAAGATTTGCCCTGAGCAAACATCCATTGCCAATCCCCTTCTTTTTTTTTTTTTTTTTTTTTTTGCTTGAGGAAGATCAGCCCTGAGCTAACATCTGTGCCAGTATTCCTCTACTTTATACATGGGATGCCTCCACAGCATGGCTGACGAGTGGAGCAGGTCTGTACCCAGGATCCAAAACCGTGAACCCGGGCTGCTGAAGTGGAGTGCATGGGAGCTTAACCACTTGGCCATGGGGCTGGCCCATCAGAATTATTTATTTATTTATTTATTTACTTATTTATTTTTGAGGAAGATTATCCCTGAGCTAACATCCATGCCCATCTTCCATTATTTTACATGTGGGATGCCTGCCACAGCATGGCTTGATAAACGATGCATATGTCAACGCCTGGAATCTGAACTGGTGAACCCTGGGCCACCGAAGCAGACTGCACGAACTTAACCACTATGCCACTGGGCCGGCCCCAGAATTAATTTCAAGTGTTTTCATGCTAATTGCTATGTAGAAGGAGAAAAATATAAGCAGCAATGATAGAACATCTACCACATTACCAAAATTTTATTTATCTCAAATAAATGCCTCAGAGATATACAATTCTGCATGTACAGCAGCTCTCTTATTTGAATTATCTTTATTCTTGATGGTGGAGCACATTGGGCTATATATAATAAATATTAATTTGAAATAAAATATATAAGCTATTCACACAGAGATAATTTTTTGAATCAGGGCTATTATCAAACATTAAAGTTAAAATGGTAGATAATCCTAATAATTCAACATTTTAGGTACTACACACAATGCCTATTATTAAAAACGAAATGTTCAAATGCTATTCCAAGGCCATTCAATAGATGGTTTTGGAGAAACTTTTTTTAGAATTGTGATATAATTTTTATTAAGTGAAATGCATAAATAATCTGAAATATAGACTGATTTTCGACAAATGCACACACCTGAGTCATCCACGTGCCTGTCAAGATGCAAACTGTTTCCTCCCTCCCCTTCACATTCGGGCCTTTTCTCCACCAGAAACAAGCTTTTTACTGGTTTATATCATCCTGGATTAAATTTGCTTTTCCAAAGCATTATATGCATGCAGTCATACAGTAAGTACTGTTTTGAGTCTAGCTTCTTTCACTCAGTCTGAATGTTTGAGGATTCATTCATGTTTTTGTGTGTATCAATATTTTCTTCCTTTTTATTTTCAAAGGTATTCCATGATATGAATTTACTACAATTGTTTATCTAGTCTCCTGTTGGATTTTTGTTTCATGTTGGAGAGTAAACCTGACACAGTTTCTCCATCTTGTTGGAAAGCAGGGGTATATCTGACTTTAAGAAAACTGAATAAGAATCACCGTCATGTGCAGCATCAATGCAATGACAGTCTTGTAACTCTCGGATACAATTCAATATCCCAGGGAGACATTGCTCAGAGGTGAGTTTGGTCACAAGAGGTAAGAGGGACTGAGGCAAGATCCATCTCAGCTCAGGAAACCCATTATCAGTGGTGTTCTTTCAGCTTTCACACTTTCTCAGCTATTGTGCCTCAATTACGGGTTCAAAATAAGCAATCTTGGAACCCACAAGTACGGTGTATTTGGATACTTATTTAGAACAGTGTAGAATACATAGCAAGATTTTTAAAAAATCCTTACGTATTTTAGATCTGGTACACTTCTGTATATTTATGAAGTAGATATTGAAAGGATCAAAGTCTCAGTCATCCTTAAAGCTAGAGATACGTCAGCCACGGGATTGTGTCACTCACATGTCCCTTCAAAAAACAGCCTGCTGTTCAAATGCAAGGAGCTCAGTTGCCCTCTATGTGTCAGCAGCTTCAGCACTCATTTCACTTTTGAGCAGGGGTTTCAGTCTTCTGGGGCAGCCGCTGGCCAATAGCCCAGTGTAGCAAGAGTCCTAAGGCTGACCTGTTTCTGCTCAATGCTAGACTCTTCTATCAGATCATCTTTGCTCAGGAACATCCTACTGGGTTGACTAAGACTGTCATACCTACATCATGGTTAGAGGCTCTCTTTGCCCACCTGGGCACCCCCACAGTGCCAATTCTTTTTTTTTGCAAGCCAAATTCTATCCACTTTATACTGTCACTGGCAATGTCATATCTGTCTGTTCAAATTTGTAAGTGTGTCAAAGGAATGTATAAATCTGAAGCCTACCATCTTTCCTCCTGATTTAGTTAGGTCCTGCAGGAAGCTGGTGAAGCTGACAGTAAGGCAGAGTTAGAAGTGTAAGAGATTTATTGCGGAGGAGGGAAGACCCCTGTAAAGGAGAAAAGAGAAAAAGCTGAAATGAGCAGGGAAAGCCTTTGGAACACGATTCGCAATTTTAGCACTAACAATGCCAAAAAAAGAAAACAAATCTAATTACATCTAGAATATAAATAATTCTTTCTGTTTAAAAAATTCACCATTTGAAGATTTCTACAAGACATTCTTATAAATATACTATAGCAAAAATCTTGAAACTTCATTTTGTGTTTTCACTAAATATCTTACCCTGTACACTAAAGTTAAATTTCCTCTGGTTCCATGAATACTTGTATGCTATACTGGTTTAAAAAGCAAAGAGTGGCATAATAGTGTAATTGTTTTGATTAGCCTGGGGCTTTAGAAGACAATGCAAAAGAAACTATTGCAAACGATATTATTACAAGTGGGTTTCTCAGCATAATGTTTACTCTAAAAGTCCCAGTGAAAGAACCACAAGACTCAAGAACACCAAGACAGAATTTTCCTTCATGGAACAATTAAAATAACCCCTCAGTCTCAGAAGTTTCTTTGCATTTATTCAAATTCTGAGTGGAATCTCTGAACTCATTGGCTTCCACCATGTGTCCTTTGTTTTCTGGGTGAGTACTGTAATCAAAATAAAATTTGCTTTAAGGGGGCTGGCCCGGTGGTGCAGCGGTTAAGTTCACACGTTCCGCTTCTTGGCAGCACGGGGTTCACTGGTTCGGATCCTGGGTGCGGACATGGCACCACTTGGCAAAAGCCATGCTGTGGTAGGCATCCCACATATAAAGCAGAGGAAGATGGGCATGGATGTTAGCTCAGGGCCAGTCTTCCTCAGCAAAAAGAGGGGGATTGGCAGTAGTTAGCTAAGGGCTAATCTTCCTCAAAAAAAAAAATTAAATTTGCTTTGAAATGCCTTAGTAATGTAATAATACGTCACAAGGGTAAATTCCTCATGGCATACCTCTTCAAAATATGCGAACCTAGCATTTGATGCACGTTTCTGGTGACTAATGATTATGCTAGGTTTTGTGCAAAGCATGATAGAAAGTCAATTACCCATTCTCCTTCATTCATTTATTCCTTTCTTCATTTATTCAATAAGCAGACGTTGAGTGTGTATGATGTGTCAATTAATGAGGACGTAGAGATATGGTCCTTCACATCAAGGAGCAATTAAATACCTCTGCTTTTTCCTTCAGAGCTTACAATGGTACTGAAATGAACACTACTTGTGTAATTTATATACAATTGTTTGATTTGGATGTATACAAAAATCATGTCAGGTTTAATCACCTCCACCCATCTTTGTAGCCCTGAAAGAAGTTCAGACCTAGTAACGTTGTGTATATACGTAAAATTCAGTTATATACAAGATGTCTTTCTGTGCTGTTCCAGCTCTAGGAAATCTCAGGCTGATTTTCTCTGATCCTGATTTAGTCGGGGTCTTACTTCTGTGTCATCATAAACCATACAGGTACCTAGAATTGCATGTTCCTTTTTTAAGGAGCTTAAGGGTATCTGAGGTTTTGAGTGAATATGGTTTTCACAGCTTGGTTCAGATGGATATGGAGTTCTCGGAGGACTGATAAGCTCAGGCTAACTGGCTGCTAGCTGTGGTTTTCATGGTCAACCCCAGAAAGAGTAAAGAAAGATACCTGCTCTCTGACTCTGACAGGGCTAGCTGGCATGGTGCTCAGTGCTGGGGAAGCTTGGAGTATGTAAATCTCATCAGCAGCTCCCCATGTTCCCTTCCTCTCCTCTCCTCATAGCCTGTGGTTTATAGATTGGCTTTTAAGATCAGTGACTTTTGAACTCAAAACTCTTTTTTTTTTCTGTTCAAGTCTAGTGCTTTAGGGTGAAGATTGACACGGATGTTTTCTGATACAAAAATAGGAATAGATCTCATGTATTTAAGGAAAGACAATGAATACAGACTTCCAACTATCATGTTACCATATTGTTCTAGCTGTTTGTTGGTAATTTTCAACTAACTACGAAAGATGATTAAGATTTAATTTGGTGAATAAACATTTCAAAAACAAAGAATCATGCAATTAATCTCATGACACTCAGAAACACCCATAACTGAAGTTTACCTTGAACCTGTGCTTTTATGTAAGTTACTATAATTGGATCTGCTATACTTGTGTAATAATTTAAAATTATGGACATTTTTGTTTATTTCAAAGTTAAGTCATTAAAGAAATACATGGATACCTAGATATTTTTTTAGAAACATTGTCTTTTACAGAGCAGAAGTTTTAAATTTTAATGAAGTCTAGCTTATCAATTATTTCCTTCATGGATCATTCTTTTCTTTTTAGATATTGTAGTGTTGTATGTAAAAAATTATTACCATATGCAAGGTCATCTAGGTTTTCTCCTACATTATCTTCTAGGAGTTTTACAGTTTTGCATTCTACATTTAGGTCTGTGATCCACTTTTAGTTAATTCTTGTGGGTAAGGTCTGTGTCTAGACTCATTTTCCTGCATGTGGATGTCCAGTTTCTCCAGCACCATTTGTCGAGAAGACTGTCTTTGTTCTATTATATTGCCTTTGCTCCTACATCAAAGGTCAGTTGACTGGATTTATGAGAGTCTATTTTTTGGACTCTGCGTTCTATTTGGTTGATATCGGTCTATTCTTTCACCAATACCACACTGTCTTAATTACTCTAGCTTTATAGTGAGTCTTGAAGTCAGGTAGTGTCAGTCCTTTGACTATTCTTTTCCTTCCCTGTTATGTTGTCTGTTCTGGGTCTCTTGCCTCTCCATACAAACTTTATAATGAGTTTGTTGATATCCACAGAACAACTTGCTGGGATTTTGATTGGGATTGCATTGAATCTATAGATCAAGTTGGGGAGAAATGCTATATTGACAATATTGAATCTTCCTGTCTATGAACATGGAATATATTTTCATTTATTTAGTACTTCTTTGATTTCATTCATCAGAGTTTATAATTTTGCTCATATAGATGTTCTACATGTTTTGTTAGATTTATACCTAAGTATTTCATTTTGGGGAGGGCTAATACAAATGCTATTGTATTTTTAATTTCAAATTTCACTTGTTTATTGCTGGTAGAAGGGGAAGCATTTGGCTTTTGTATATTAACCTTATATCCTGCAAACTTAATATAATTGCTTATTAGTTTCAGGAGTCTTTTTGTTGATTCTTTTGGATTTTCTGCATACATGATCATGTCATCTTCAGACAAAGGCAGTTTTATTTCTTCCTTCTCAATCTGCATATGTTAGATTTCCTTCTCTTGTCTTATTCCATTAACTAGAACTTCTTCTAGTCTGATGTTGAAAAGCAGTGGTGAGATGGGACATGCTTGCCATGTTCCTGATCTTAGCAGGAAAAATTTGAGTTTCTTATTTTTAAGTATGATGCTACCTCTGTGATTTTTGTAGATATTCTTTATCAAGTTGAGGAAGTTCCTCTTTATTTCTAGTTTACTGAGAATTTTTATTATGAATGGGTGTTAGATTTTGTCACACGGTTTTTGTTGCATCTATTGATATGATTATATGATTTGTTCTTTTGCTTATTGATGTGATGGATTACAATGTATTACACTAATTAAGGTTTTTTTCTTTTTGCTGAAGAAGATTGTCCCTGAGTTAGCATCTGTGCCAATCTTCCTCTATTTTGTACGTGAGACACTGCCACCACAGCATGGCTTGATGAGCAGTGTGTAGGTCTGCATCAGGCCTCCAAACCCACAAAGCTCTACTGCTAAAGCGGAGCACACAAACTTAACCACTATACCTCTGGGCTGGCCCCTCCCCCTGGAATTTTTAACTCAGGTTTGTCCACACAGAGCCTCCAGCAAATCACTGATTAGTCAAAATGTTCCTATCCCAGCCCTGGTTCCCATGGTGGTTCCCACTGTGAGTCACGCTCTGGTAAGGCGTGAATCCCTGTATTCATCTGCCTGTCCGTCTCTCCAATTTTGGGGGCAGTGATTTGCCCTGTGTTGTCTCCTCTCTTATGGATCTGAAAAAAGTTGTTTATTTTTCAGTCTCTTCAGCTTTCTAGTTATTGCTAGGATAGAGTGGTAAATTCCTAGCTCCTTACATGCAGAGCAAAAAACTGAGAGTCCACAAGTTAACTTTGAATAATAGACCATAAGCTTAGGGAAAATCCATTTGTACAAATACTTGGTCAACAGGGACATTATCTGGGTCCTTGGGACAAACAAGCAAAACATCTTAGATGTATCATCTATATATTTCAGGCCAAAGTCTTGCTTTTATCAAATATGTATAGATTATTCTATAAATTATCAAACTTCACAGCCATTTACTCATAAGGAACTCTTTAATGTTTTTAAATAAATTGCAACTTGTTACAGTACTAAGTAAAACATTTAAATTTTGTTTGTCTGAGAAAAATTGTTCTTACAGAGTTGGAGAAATACAGAACCAGGTTAACCCAAAATAAAAATAAAAATTAGTCATTAGTCAAAGCATTTCAGTGCCTTTTGAATTGTTTATTTTCTAGAAAAATAAATGAAATCCATTGCTGAATAGAATCCTTTTCAAAAAGAAAAATTAGAAATTAGACCAGAAGTGATTCCCAGTAAAACAGTAAATTGATCACACCCTTTATTTTTCCCTTCAAAAATCACACAAAAATAAAGGAATAAAAAGGAGATTTATCCATATAAACCGAGATTAACTGAAGAGGAAACAGAAAAAGGGAGACATCAATAAGTTTTGAAAGTAGACAAGAGATGAATAGGTTAGTGAAGCTTAGGAAGCAATGATAGAATTGGACACTAAGTAGGAGCAAGCCAGTTTTCCCACAGAAAGATGAGCGGTTGGGGGACCAGGTACCCTAGAATACTAAGGTCAGACACAGAGCTGAAAATGGGAACATTATATGAATGTCTTTAGTTAGACTGACTGGAGGCCAGAATTCTCTGAGTTTTCACAGCCAAGGCATTGCCTTGCCTCCACCTCCACCTCCACCCTCAGCAGTAATCTAGAAATTCATTCTCTCGAAGATTGAATACAGAGACTGTGGAATTGTGGTCTCCATTTACAGCGGAGATTATGGGTAATGTGTGGGCCTAAAACCAACAGGTTTGGTAAAAGCTGTGAATGGTGCACAACTGTCTCCTCTTTGCTCTGTTCTCAAAAAGCTGCGATCCAGGCATATCATTGTCCAAATCCTCATTGCTCTTTTCCGAAGCAAGAGAATGGAGTATGTTTTTCTCCTAAAGAAGCTGCAATTCTTATAGAGGAAGACATTGCATCATCTGCCACAAATTATGGTGCAGTGCCTGAAAAAGTGAAGCCCATCAGATAACCTGCCCCAAGAGAGCTCACAGAGATTCCCACCACAGTTTGCACACATAATCTTAAATATGACTGAAGAATCAATTTTACTAAGGATAAAGAAATGGAAAAGGGCTCAAAATTTGTAAATTAAACTTAATCAGGTAGATTGTTAACACTATCAACACAGGAAAATTACCTGAATATGTTGAAAAATGGCACAAGAAATGCAAAATGTAATCTATTATAGGTCATAGAAATAACAGAGGTGAAGCGCTGGGAGTATCTTTAGACATCGCATTAATCTAGTCCCTTTTTTAGACCCAGGAAACTGGAGTGACATGTCCAAATTTGAAAAGCCTGAAAGTTGGCATAGCTATAATTCTTTACATAATTTATATGTATCGCATAATAGATATTTTTAAAAATGGTAATTATATTTTTAATAAATCAAACATGTCCTTCTCTCACTTCCCTCTCCCACTGTTCTTTAAATAAGAGATGCTGAGAGCTTTAGTAAGAAGTGGGAAAATAGAGTCTGGTTGCATACTTAGTACAAAATAGGCACAGCACAGAAGAAGGAGTAAGTTTAAGGAAGATATAAACAAGAACGAGAACAAAGACACTCACTGTGAGTTTAACCTAGTGCAGAAAGCCACCCTGCATTTAGGTTGGAGGGAGGCGAGATCAAATGATTGCACCCTTATGTTTTTGAAAAGTGTATTGACAGCAGCAGTTACACTGGAGGAAATCCTAGTAATTCCTGCCTGTGACATCGGGTTTGACCACTTCTACCTGTCAGCCTCCTGTGTTTCGGGGGAGGGATTTGACAGAGAGCACAGTGCAGACTCTCAAGGCACTGAGAGTAGCTGAAATGATGTGGGCAGCCACAGACAGGTGTGCAATATTCAGTGGCACAGCGATTCTGTCTAGCTCTGTGTGTTAACAAAAGAAATTCAGTTTAGCCACTCCTTTAGCTAGAAGGAATAATCGAGAGGACATGAAAATCATTGTCTATTAATTTGAAACTTTACTATAATTCTATAACAGTGACCAAGTAGTTAGTTGGGATGGCCTGGGTTATGCTGCAGTAACAAACTCTAAAATCTCAATAGCAAGCACAGCAAATATACTTGCTCACACAGGTTCTGTCAGAAGTCTGGGCAACAATCCAGGGCAGCTGCCCTCTATGTTATGGACCAGTGATTCAAAATGTTTCACTCCTGCAGCACCTACATCTCAACATGATTCAGCAACAGCAGCAAGATGGCAGGTAAAGAGAGTTCTGGAGAGTCTCTCACTGGCAATCAAATGTTTTGACTGAGAAGTAATACATGCCACTTCCTGTCAGAGATGGTTATTCAGACGCAGTCACGTGATCACCTGACTTCAAGGGGCCAAAAAGTGCAATCCTTGTGTGAGCAATAAAAGAAAAGAGAACTGGATGCAAGTCAGTGTTGGAAATCTCTACTCTACCTAGCAAAGGGTGTATTTCAGATGCAAAAGGAGAGGTTTACCAGAAATAATTAAGGGAACTTATAGAATCATTGAAGAAATGGGAAAAATTCATGATTTTTTTTTCAAATTGTGATATTGTGAAGTTGCTGACATTATCTTGGGCTTAAGGGGAGAAAAGTTACTGTGTATTTCTGTGAGAAATTGAATAGATAAACTATAAATAATAAATTAATAGAAATAAATAAATTATTCTTTTATCAAATTTCTGAAACTGTAATGGATTGCTGAGTGATAACATAGAATCTTAAAGCTAGAGTTTTTCAAGAATGGCTGTGTAACACTGCATTGCAATCATTCTTCTTGTGGATAAGAATCACATACAGATTGCTTAGTCTTTCTCCTTGAAATACTGATTCAATGGATCTATCCTCATGTCGGATATCATTTTATCTTTTTAATGAGAGCTTTGTGTGATTGAGGTTGATGTAAAAATGCTGCAAAATGTATACATATTTTCATTTCTATTTCTGTTGGTTTCTCCTCATTGAAACTACAAAATTCTATGGGTATTTTTGTATAGAGAGATAATTTTCAGCTTTAATATGCAGTTAAGTTCAGTGGCAATTATTTCTTGTAAATTAATCTCTAGATGCAAATCTTAAAAGGACAACTGAATAGTAGTAGAGGTGTGTTTTAAAAGAATAATTGGCATCCGGGGGTTGTGAGTGTTGTTCTTCATTCTGTGTTCCATCTGCATCATAGACAACTGTATACCCTCCTGAGTGATCTACCGTTGGTTAATCATATACGAGATTATCTCTATAAATTACAATTATTGTTCTACCTTCTTGAGAGAAGTTAAATTAAGAGAAATTAGACTCTAAGTCCATGCTTCAATATTTCCTCTCATCTACCCAAATATTTCTTGGAGAAATGATATACCTGCCTTCAGCTGTTTAACTCACTGACGATTCTTTCCTTTCACTGAGAAATTCAGTGTTTATTCCTAGAACATGCATGTTACAATAGTATAATGATTGTCTATCTTCTTTATTTGTGGTCAAAATGCCATCTGCTATTAATCTAGCCTTGTTAGAAGAGTGCCATCTAGGACATTACCTATCAATACTCAAATTATTAATCAGAGCATTTTTTTCTACCATAATAAATAATAATAAATACCACAATGAATACCATATTGGCACACTCCTTCAAATTTATTCATGTTTAAAATTAAAATAATATTATCTATGTGAAATAACTCTAATTCATTCAGATGATTTTTGCATTTCAAAATTTATTACTATACCCTTTATATAATTTAGAGCACTTTATATTACACTTATTATATTATATGTTATTAACTATATGTTATGTTATATTATATGCATATCTTTATATTATGTAACGCTTTATATTAGGGTATGCTGATATTAATATTTGAAGATTTAAAGTTTTATGACTAACATTCTTAAGTTATTTAGAGAATGTAAATTATAAATTTTTTTGCATTTTATGTGCTAAGTGATTAATTTGCATGTTGCTTTCAAAATTTAATTTTAGATCATTGATCAATGTAACTGGATTAGGATTCAAAATAATTTATGTAATTTGATATTCTTTTTTCTTGTGAGTACAATGTATTAAATTGTTAAAAATATGCTGTGGGTGCATGTTTTGACAGAAGTTATTCAATTAAAACATATAATTCCATTATATGGGGTGTATATATGTTTTTTTATCAGACTGGAAAATAGCATAAAAGTATATCTACTAAAATATTAATAATAGTTATCTCCGAATTATGGATTTATGTAACAATTTTCAGTGTACTTTTTAAAGATTTTTACAAAATCTTGTAGGTTACTACATATTTTTTCCACAATTCAGCCTCGGTACTCTCTTTTCTTTTCCACAAACGTCTACAAAGACTAAACTATTTATAGTAAAATGTTCTCTTTAACTGTGTTACAATGAAACAATATCCATGCATTACCGTGGAAAAACAATTTATAACGCTCCTGCTGTAGACATAAAACAAGCTGATAACTAAGGAACAAACTGGTGTGTGAAAATTTTGACAAAAGATCAGGCAAACATTCCAAGCACACTTATACATTTAATTCCAAATATACGTAAATAAAAGACTAGTTTTCTTTCTTTAAGAAAAATATTGTAGGTTATGCATTTTCTTTTTGCAATAATTTAAGAACAGCTATATTGTGATCCATTTTTTTATATGAAATGTTAATTGCATTGCTTGCTCATTTTAGATATTTGTTGGTCAGGCATTTGCATGCATTGTCTTAATTAATCCTTACAAAATCTTTGTGAAGTATGTACTATTATTTTCCCCAATTTGCCAGTGGAAAATTAAAGCGTGGACATTTTTAAAACTTTACCCCAGCTCACACACTTAATAAGTGGCATCTTTGAATCCAGGAAGTCGCTGTGTTCGGCTCTATATTATACTGAGATCCTAGATAAGACATACTTTCAGTTTTGATTGCCTCTTTGGTCAAGGCTTAATCAGAGATATATTTTAAAGTTATTTTTCCTTTTCATTTAAAGTTACAGTTCAAAATATATAAAAGGTAATATATTGACAATCCTCCCTCTTAACTCTGTTCCCTGTAACCATGAGAATTTTGTCTTCTATAAAATATGTATTCATGTTCTTTGTCCATTTATTCCCCCTATTGAGGTGTTAGTAGTTTTGTAATCGAAATGTAGGCACTCAGTGCGAAAGGAACTTCCCCACTGGCGTGCTGGAGCAATCTGGAGTGGCTTGTGGGTAGCAAGAAAGCTATCTTACTTTCTGGTGTCCAGAAGCCCTGGGTTCTTGGCTGTGCCTCAAACAACCAATCCATTTATTCAAGTGTGTGTGGTGTGGAAAAGTTAGAGAAATAAGCTCTTTGACATAAGAGTTGTAAATATTTTTCTTAGGTTTCTCTTTTTGGTCATTTAATTTGTCTCATGATCATTTTTATGCAGAAATTTAGAATTTTGTACAGTTGATTTTATCAATCTTTTATGGCTTCTGGGATTTGTGTGAAAGTTAGAAAAGTCTTTACCACTTGGGGATTGTATAAAAATGCCACCATGATTTTTTCTAGTATTTTCTGAATTTTTTTATATTTAAGATTTTAACCCTTTTGGAATTGATCCAGGTATATTATATATGACATGGTACATAACTTTACTACAAATATCCCAACCTCATTTATTTCTTCAATGACTTGAGGTATGTTTATTAAATAGACAAGGTGAGAATATATTTTAGCCTGTTTATGGACTTTCAACTCTGCTCCTTGGACCTATTGGTTTATTCATATGTCCCTAGAATGGTCCTAAAATTACTGAGGCTTTATGCCTGATAAAGGAGCCCTCCGGTTATCCTTTGCTTTCATGATTTTTAAGGTATTTATGCTCTTCCTTTTTCAAAGGGAACTTGAGAAGCTTTTCCAACCCAAAAACTTTCTTTTAGGGTTTTTATTTAGATTATGTTACATTCATGATACAATTTATGAATTGGTGCCCTTTTCTTTATTAAGGGTTGCATATAACATGATTTGTCCTGGTTTAATTCTTCATCTTTTGATTTTCTTAGAATAACTTTTGTGCATAGATTTTTTTTTTTTGGTCCAAGATCACCTGTCTTTCAATCTGTACAGCTCATTTTTGTCTTTTAGAAGCATCTTAAAGTTTCAAAAAATTTTTTCATTTCTTGCTAATATTATTCTTAGATTATATATCATTTCTCTAGCTATTAGGAATTGGATGTTTCTTCATTGTATGCGTGTTTAATTTTATTATATGAATGTATTGATGTCAATATATTAAATTTTTACACTATTATTTTTCCAATTATTTGTACTACTTTCTCAGTCAATTCACTCAGATCTTCCAAGTTTAAAATGATATCACTTGCAAATACAGATTTTCTTTAGTCAAAAATTTTTATGTTTTTAACTTATTTCTAGTGTCTAATTATTTTGATAATTACTTCTAAAATGCTTGTTTAGTATGTTTATGAGCTGAGATATATTTTATCATTAAAGAAGTATCTACTATATTTCCTTTTAAGAACAAAAATAAAAGTAGATATAAAGGTTTTTATTTGTCTGTTAAGCATTGATGGGAATTTTCATGTAATATTTTTTCTCAGATTTATTTATCCCTTAGATATTAACAGATTTATCCATTTTGACCCATCTTTTTTCCTGAAATAAACATAATTTGGTCATATTTTGTTATTTTTAATGTATTTCTAGCTTCTTTAATATTTTTATTAATAATTATTTTATTGATAATTGAAAGTGAACTAATGTCTTTTCAATTATATGCTCTTTAATTTTTTGGTAAATTTCCCCGATAAATTTGTGTGATCTGGTTCAATTTTTTTTTTGAGAAAGGATTAATTGACTATACTAACTACTTTATTACTTTTATAAGAATCAATGTTTTTATTTATAGTTTTTGAAGACAGTTTTGATAAATCACATTTTTCCAGAAAGCCACCCAAGATTGAAATTGCTGAATGTCCTCTTATGACAAAGTAAAATGGATAGTTCATCTTTGAAGTAGTTATCTTATTTCGTAGAACCAAAATGTGAATTTATTACTCCTATGTCTTTGTTTGTTTTTAAACTTTTTTCTTTTTCTTTTCTTAATTTCTTCTTTCTTCTTTGCTTAAGCTTATTTTACCGTTTTCTGTAACTTCTTGAATTGGTTCTTTGTCCCCTCACCCAATTTCTCTTTTTACTGTTAAGTAAATTCATACAACTATTATTTATGTTTTTTTCAATAACTGGAATCCTGTTATTATGGCTGAGGAAATTTGCGTACTATTCTCCCCTCATTTTTCCTTCTTTTGCATTCAATTTATTGTTAATTACATAATTTCTACTTTACCACATCCTATAATATTCACCTTCTGTTCTGTTACCCTCATACCTCCAAGTGATTTTTTTTCCTGAATTTTGGAGTTATAGTTAATGCTCATTGCCAGTCCTTTTGCTCAACTGTCTCCACACATCTCTTGATTGTCCAAAGTTTATCCTATGGTAACATCTTCAACATGTTATAGAGAGAGCAATATTCATCAGTTCTTCCATATCCAAAACTGCTGTTCTCTTGACTGTTTGCTTGAGTGGTAGTTTGGGTATGAAATCTATAGCAGCTATGCTTTTTCACTGAAATTTTTATAAGTAATGCTCCATTTTCTTCACACATTAAATATTGCTGTGGAGAAATCTGAGGCTAGATGGATTGCCCACTCCTGTTTTGTAAGATTTTCATTCTTTTTGTCTTTCTTTTTCTTCTACTGCTAAGATTTGTTCTATTCTGTTATTTTACCTTCTTCTTGAAGATTTACTTTATGAGTATGTGGGTCATTCTTTTCCTGTCTTTTATTTCCAGAAGTTTTTCTTCGATCCATTTAATCTTCCTTTTGTCCACATCATTAGGATATCCATATCTAGGGGCTCTTGCTTTGTTTCTCATGACATAGGTTTTCACTTATTTTCCTACCAATTTCAACTTTATTTATGTGAAATATTTTTGTTTATCTTCCACTTTTATTTTGAAAAAAGACAGAATAGTTTATCTGCTTGTGTGTGCCATCATTCTGAGGTGTTGCTTTCTTGCTTTTGGTTTTTTTTATGCTACCACTTAACTAAATTCTATCACACTTTGTAAAATTTTTATTTCTTTTATTGTACTATTTATTCTAAAATATTTCTTTTTTTTAATTTGCTTATATTATCTTCGCATAGATTCTGTGTTCGTTCCTTTTAAATAATAAGCAACAAGTAATGGGGATTTAGTGATCTGTTATTTGTGGTGGACTTGGTGGTAGCGAAGTGTCAGGGCCACGTTTCAGGCTGTAATATTTCTTGCGGTACAGTTTTGTGTTTGGGTTCTTGTTGTGCTTCTCCTCATCCAACAAAAAAATACGTTGCATATTTCATAATGCAAAGATTCTCTTCTCTGATGCTACAGAAACACTCTAAATCTGGAAATATTGCTTGTCAGTGAGATTATTTATTTACCCTCATCCCCTCCGTCTTTTGGAACTCAACCAGATCAATGGTGACACTGCCATTAGCCAAGAAATTCCCATTCATGCAGCAGTCAACAAAGATATAAAATTTGTTCTACATCTTGGAGAGATGTGAATTTTGCTACACAAAACTGTTAGGTCTTCCTGGTGCTGAGTTCTCTTTCCATCATCTGTTTGTTCCACTTTTCCTGCACAGACACTGTTGCTTTTACATCTCTGCAGCTTTTAGAAGCTCTTCGGTCATTTTCTCCCATCAGATTGTAAATATTATTTCATTATCTTCTAGTTTCCAGTGTTGTTAATGAGGTGCATGCCTGATTCTTACCTTTCACAATTAAATTGTTTGGAAGTTATAAGCATTTCTCTGTCTCTCTCCATCTCATTTAGGATTGGATTTAGACAGTGTATTATCTACTAGTTTTTCCTGTCTTCTTCTTCTTTTTCTTTTGGTGAGAAAGATTGGCCCTGAGCTAACATCTGGGCCAATCTTCCTCTTTTATTTTTTCGCTTGAGGAAGACTGTCGCTGGGCTAACATCTGTACCAATCTTCTTCTGTTTTGTATGTGGGGTGCTGGCACAGCATGGCTTGATGCGTGGCATGTAGGTCCATGCCCAGGATCTGAACCTGTGAACCCCATGCTGCTGAAGTGGAGCATGCAAACTTAACCACTACATCAGAGGTCAGCCCCTAGTAGTTTTTTCTTAATTGCTGTGTACAAGTTTGACTATTATATCTACATAAATTGTTGCTTTTTTATGATATGTCACTGTTTATTCTGTTTGATGAGACAACTTAAAATTCATCTTTACTAACTATTGCCTCTGCTTCTTTCTCTTTATTTGCATTTGTCTAGTATCTCTTCATCCATTTTCTTTTTGTAAACTTACTTTATCCCTTTCTCTAGTCTTTTATCTTAATAGCATAGAGCTAGTTTTCAATTTATTGCTGAAAGTCTCTGTTAATAAGAGAATATTTACATTTACTGGTAGCAATGGAATTATTTGACCTTTTTTTCATTTTAGTCTTTATTGTCTTGATTCCATTCTTTCTCTTTTCCCATATCACCTGTATCCCTCACCAAGAGGACCTTTTCCTCATTCTTTTCATATCTCCATTCTAATAAGTTGTGACTTTTGCTTTTTTATGCTCCTTCCTATCCACTGAACTCTTTCACCTTATTATAATGATTTACTACTTTTAGTTTCAGGGCATTATTAAATTTTCCCTCAAATTATGGCTCTTCTATATCCAGAATCCTTATTCAGCTATTTTTTTTTTACAAGTCATGCCAAGTCTCTGTCATTATTCATTTAGCTTTCAAACAAATTATCAAGTTACTAATATTTTATATATTCCTAGTCATTTTATAATTACCTATTTTGATTTACCTATATTTTTTACAAAATCAATTTCTCATATTCACTTCTTCTCTTTTTATACTTCCCCACACTTAATTTGTTGTTCTGATAAATTTATTTTTTTAAAGTCTTTTCTTAGATATCTCTTAGAGAGAGTACAGGCGGATATCATCTCTCCTTCCTTGCTTATCTGCAAACATTTGTATTTCATGGTGATAGATGAATGGTATTTTGACTAGGTAGAGAATTATTGGGAACAAACTCCCTTTCCCAAGCATTTTATAAATATTATTCCTTATTATGTACTTACATAAGGCTATCAACTCCTATTCTTTCTATCTGACAACTTGTTAGAATCTCTATTTACATTTTCACGATTATACCCAGTGTTATATCATTTTCTAATCTACTCTGTCATAAGTTTGGTGAAACTTTCAATCAGAAAGTTTCAGTATTTCATTATTACTTTTTAAATTATTTCCTCTACTTTCTCTGTTCTTTTTTTCCCCCTTCTGACCATTTTATACCAATTTGGTGGTACTTTGAACTCTGGTCTTCTTCTCTGATCATCTGATATTGCTTACATTTTAGAGTCATAAAATAGTTCCATGGTAATATTTAATAGTTATATTTAGTGGGAGAGACAAGACAGAATGTACTTACTCCATGTAATCCAGATCAGGAAGCTCCCTAGTGATTGAAATGCAAGAGAAAAATAAAAAAGTTTAAATAGCAGATTAAACAAAGATGAAAAAAGAATTAGTAAACTTGAAGACAGACCTAAAAATTACTCAATATATAAAAGAGATAAAAAATATGAAAGACATTCAGAATCATGGAGAATAAATGAAGTACAACATACATTAAATCAGAATTCCAGAATTAGATAATAAAGCTAATCAGTGAGAGGAAATATTCAAAAAGATAATAGCTAAGACATTTCTGGAATGAATAAAAACCTTTTTAGAATGAATAAAACGTGTTGATAAAACAAAACTTCTGTTTATCTAACACAATTCTAAAATATGTGAAACTAGGAATAAAGATACATATAAGATATGTATCCAACAAACATTTTGTGTCAGATCTCTAAAGCAATTCTCTACTTTCTTTGGTAGACAATAAAAAATCAATGAAGACTGAGTGTCATGATCAAAACTATATTTTAAAAAGATTAATTTACCTGCCCAGTACTTGATAGACTGGAGAAGGAAAGAGACTCAGTTACAAGGCAATTAATACAGTCCGTTGTGAAAGAATAAGCATGTGAACAAGGGTAGCAGCAGATGAGTAAAGATGATGGAACCAGTCAGCAGGCAAATTGAATATTAAGCGAAAAGTCTTTAACAGTCCATAAGGTGGATATTAATGGCTAGGAGAAAACAAAGGAGGAAAGGATGAAGAATATTTGATCGGTATGAAACTTTTCGGTAGAGTGTTGAGTAGATCATTTCAACTGCGTGTTAGAAGATGAAATTAATCTAGTGAACCAGGTGAGAAGCAGCAAACACCAACACAATTGAATTGTGTGTCAATAGATATCTAGGGCAGCTCAGAATAAAAGAGGAAAGAAATGTTGATTGTGCATGAAAATATGCAAATTATTCAGTGTGGAAATTATTTCTGGGAGAAGATGAATATTATAAAGGATTATATTAACAAAAGAGGAAATAGAATTGGAAAATAAGAATAGCAGATGTTATCTTTTGTTTCCTACTTGTCAGAGCCAGCAAGTCCTGCGTTCTCCACATTATGATTTAAATTCCATCCACTAGGCATCAGGTGTTTGAACTTAATCTCAATACTGGATAGGAAACCTTCAAACAAAAAGTGGCACTGTGCTCTGGAAGCACTGCTACCTTTAGCATTTGAGGGCTTTATAATTTGAGCCCTGTCTTCTTAAATTCTCCACATACAATTAATCAATATGAATCAGGATATTTGTAGTATTCTTTGAATCTTAAAGAACTGAAAAATTCTTTCCCTTCACTGTTGATCTGTCTATACCTGCATAATCCATACTCCTCATTCTATTCTATATCTACTTGTATAATAATAAAAACATAGACACAAATAATATATTGAAATTAAACTAAATTTTTCCTAAACACTCGGAACTGTATTCTTATTCAAAATCCAGAAATTAATTTTGAAATTCTACTTTAATTTTTCTAACATAAGTAATACTTTAGACATAATTAGAAGCTAACATGAGGTGTCTTTGGAAATCTAAATCTACTTTCTAACTTGGGTACAGCTTCTATTTGAAGAGCTTCTTTTTTGTTTATTTTTATATTACAAATGTGTTCTGTACATGGGGAGGGGGAAATTTCCCCTTCTAGTCTTCCTATGTTCTTATGGCTGGACTAATAATAAAAGTGACACAAAACCTGGAGATTAACAGGAGAAAAAAACAATTTAATATATATGCATTGGAGATCATAAAAATGATGCTTAGAGAGTGAACAAAGACATCTTTTGCACAAAGAAACAATAAATTTGTGAGGAATGACAGGGCAAAGAAATTCAGGTTTGAAGTATGTAATAAGAGAAATTTACACGAAGTTTAGGCTTGAGGTAGTATGTTAGTAAAAGTAACAAAGTTTAACTTATACAGGCTTCCTGGCTCTGAATTGCCCAGCTTTGGTGATAAGGATGTCCATCTCCTGGTCCTGAGAGGGTATCTTTCACGTGGAAGATTTATTTCCTGCTTTCAGGGAGAAGAAACAGAGGAGAGTGAAAATGTGTTCTTTTGCATTGGCTGCTACTTGAGTAACTTTAGCTCAAAATAATCAACATGCTATTGTGGGGTGTTTTGGGGTGGCCTGCCCTGGATGCCAACAGCGTTGTTAAAATTTAACATACTATGTTGGTGAATTATCATGCTCTAACATGCAATCACCTATACATATTTAATGATTTTAATTCATAATATATTTTTGTAGATTTGACCAGAAAATACATTAAATTGATTTAAACACAGAACAACTAATTTCTATTAAAATATCGTATAATTTGACATCCTTATTTAGTTTCTTTGTTGCTAGTGAATGGGAATGAGGTTTGCTTATCACTACTTCATAACAGGTGCTAGTTGATAGCTGGTACTTGTCATAAGACCTCTAGTTATTTGGAAGAACATTCACAAGGATAGTACTTATAGCATCATAAAAATTGACTTGTACTTAAAAAACATTTTTATTTTTGATCACTTGCATATAAAATTATCTCTTTATCCTTATTCTATATTAGTAGTCACTATTGAGATAAAAGCTGATTTCTCCATCCATCAGGCTATATTCTCCGTTATTTCTGACCACACATCTATTATTCTCAGTTTTTGAATCATATTTTTCCCCTTGCCAGAATTATTGCAAAACAACCACCACCAAATATTTCCTCTTTCAAATAAAACAAAAATCATATTATTGAACCAAATTCTTATGAATGAATCTTTTTCTGGACACCAAAAACAATTGCATTGTTCCTGTTATCTGGCATCGCCAGGAAATTAGGTTCTTTAGGGAATTAAGTATTCTTTTACCAGAAACATAATGTATACATGAATGGTCAGATTACAGAAAATAAAAAAATATGAAAATATTCTAACAGTAAACACACACACACAATTCATAAATATGTTTTAATACTTCATAAATTACTCCAAAACTTTGCAGTAACTCAAGGTCACCAAGAGTGAGTGTATTAACTATTTCATAGTAAACCTGCATCTTTTCTGCCTCTTTCTTTTCTGTTCAATTGAACAAAATTTTCATTATAATTTTTATTGGGAAAAATAATCTGAATCTTATTTTAGATGTTCTGTGGCATTGAAAAAATAACCTTACTTCATCCTTGTCCCAAGAAATTTAAAGTTTAATTTTCCAGTCATTCAAATATTTCATTTTTATTTCCCAAATCCTCATGTTGTACCCTAATGTCTGAATAAGTCAGTTTTTTAACCTGCATATATTCCTACTCTATCTATAAAAATAATTAATGATATAAAATTTTGTGAATCTTTCCTGCTCCAATTAGACTGAATTGGATAAGGTGTATCCTCCATTGATTCTTTTTTTTTTTTTAACTTTCTCATTTTTATTGAAAAAAATAATGAAACTTTTGGCATTGCAGAAATAGTCTGGGTGAAAGAAAATGGCTTCTGTACATTACATCATGTCCACCACCCGAACACTAATTATAGTGCATCCCCTCACATGTGACCCTAATCACCCCTTTTGCCCTCCCCCCTCCTGCCTTCCCCAATGGTAACCACCAGTCCAATCTCCACTGCTATGTGTTTTTTTTTTTTTTTTGTCGTTTTTATCTTCTACTTATGAGTGAGATCATACGGTATTTGACTTTCTCCTTCTGACTTATTTCACTCAGCATAATACCCTCAAGGTCCATCCATGTTGTCATAAATGGCTGGATTTCGTCATTTCTTATGGCTGAGTAGTATTCCATCGTGTATAAATACCACATCATCTTTATCCATTCGTCCCTTGACGGGCACCTAGGTTGCTTCCAAGTCTTGGCTATTGTGTATAATGCCGCAATGAACATAGGGGTGCATTTATCTTTATGCCTTTGTGTTTTCAAGTTCTTTGGATAAATACCCAGCAGCGGAATAGCTGGATCATGTGGTAGATCTATCCTTAATTTTCTGAGGATACTCCAAACTGCTTTCCATAGTGGCTGCACCAGTTTGCACTGCCGCCAGCAGTGAACAAGGGTTTCCATTTCTCCACACCCTCTCCAAAATTTGTTGTTTCCTGTCTTGTTAATTATAGCCATTCTGACCGGATTGAGGTGATACCTCATTGTAGTTTTGATTTGCATTTCCCTGATAGCTAATGATGTTGAGCATCTTTTCATATGCCTGTTGGCCAACTGTATATCTTCTTTGGCGAAATCTCTGTTCAGATCTTTTGCCCATTTTCTAATTGGAGGGTTGGTTTTTTTTGTTGTTGAACTGTATGAGTTCTTTGTATATTTTGGATATTAACCCCTTATCTGGTATGTGGTTTGCAAATATCTTCTCCCAATTCTTAGGTTGTCTTTTCGTTTTGTTGATGGTTTCCTTTGCTGTGTAGAAGCTTTTTGGTTTGATGTAGTCCCATTTGTTCATTCTTTCTTTTGTTTCCCTTGCCCGGTCAGACATGGGACTTGAAAATATGCTGCTCAGACCAATGTCATAGAGCGTACTGCCTATGTTTTCTTCTAGAAGTCTCATGGTTTCGGGTCTTACATTCAAGTCTTTAATCCATTTTGAGTTGATTTTTGGGCATGGTATAAGAGAATGGTCTACTTTCATTCTTTTGCAGGTGGCTGTCCAGTTTTCCCAACACCATTTATTGAAGAGACTCTCGTTTCTCCATCATATGCTCTTGGCTCCCTTGTTGAATATTAGCTGTCCATAAACGTGTGGGTTTACTTCTGGGCTCTCAATTTTGTTCCATTGGTCTGTTTGTCTGTTTTTGTGTGAGTACCATGCTGTTTTGGTTACTATGGCTTTGTAGTATAATTTGAAATTGGGGAGTGTGATACCTCCAGCTTTGTTCTTTTTTCTCAGGAATCCTTTGGTTATTCGGGGTCTTTTGTTGTTCCATATAAATTTTAGGATTCTTTGTTCTATTTCTGTAAAAAATGTTGTTGGAACTTTGACAGGGATAGCATTGAATCTATAGATTGCTTTAGGAAGTATGGACATTTTAACAATGTGAATTCTTCCAGTCCAAGAGCAGGAAACATCTTTCCATTTCTTTGAGTCTTCTTCGATTTCTTTCAACAATGTCTTATAGTTTTCAGTGTACAGATCTTTCACCTCTTTCATTAAGTTTATTCCTAGATATTTTATTCTTTTTGTTGCAATTATAAATGGGATTGAATTCTTAATTTCTCTTTCTGCTACTTCATTGTTAGTGTATAGAAATGCAACCGATTTTTGTACATTGATTTTATATCCTGCAACTTGACTGTATTCCTTTATTATTTCTAAAAGTTTTTTAGTGGACTCTTTAGGGTTTTCTAGATATAAAATCATGTCATCTGCAAAGAGTGACAGTTTCACTTCTTCTTTTCCAATGTGGATCCCTTTTATTTCTTTTTCTTGCCTGATCGCTCTGGCTAGGACTTCCAATACTATGTTAAATAAGAGTGGTGACGGTGGGCATCCTTGTCTGGTTCCTGTTCTTAGAGGGATAGCTTTCAGTTTTTCTCCATTGAGAATGACATTTGCTGTGGGTTTGTCATATATGGCCTTTATTATGTTGATGTATTTTCCTTCTATACCCATTTTATTTAGAATTTTTATCATAAATGGATGCTGTATCTTGTCATATGCTTTCTCTGCATCTATTGAGAGGATCACGTGATTTTTATTCTTCATTTTGTTAATGTGGTGTATCACGTTGATAGATTTGTGGATGTTGAACCATCCCTGCATCCCCAGAATGAAACCCGCTTGATCGTGATGTATGATCTTTTTAAGGTATTCTTTTTAATGTATGATCTTTTTAATGTATTCTTTTATTCAATTTGCTATTATTTTGTTGAGGATTTTTGCATCGATGTTCATCAGTGACATTGGCCTGTAATTTTCTTTTTTTCTGTTGTCCTTGTCTGGTTTTGGTATCAGGATAATGTTTGCTTTGTAGAAGGAGTTAGGAAGCCTCCCCTCCTCTTCAATTTTTTGGAAAAGTTTGAGAACGATAGGTATTAGGTCTTCTTTGAATGTTTGGTAGAATTCACCAGGGAAGCCATCCGGTCCTGGACTTTTATTTTTTGGGAGGTTTTTAATTGCTGTTTCGATCTTCTTACTGGTGATCGGTCTATTCAAATTTTCTACATCTTCTTGGTCCAGTTTTTGAAGGTTGTATGTTTCTAAGAATTTATCCATTTCCTCTAGATTATCCAATTTGTTGGCGTATAGCTTTTCATAGTATTCTCTTATTATCTTTGTATTTCTGAGGTGTCTGTTGTAATCTCTCCTCTTTCGTTTCTGATTTTATTTATTTGAGCCTTCTCTCTTTTTTTCTTGGTGAGTCTAGCTGAGGGTTTGTCAATTTTGTTTATGTTTTCAAAGAACCAGCTCTTGGTTTCATTAATTTTTTCTATTGTTTTTTTAGTCTCTATTTCGTTCATTTCTGCTCTGATTTTTATTATTTCCTTCCTTCTGCTGATTTTGGGCTTTGTTTGTTGTTCTTTTTCCAGTACCTTTAGGTGCACTTTTAGATTGTCTATTTGGGATTTTTCTTCTTTGTTGAAGTAGGCCTGAATTGCTACAAACTTCCCTCATAGAACCACTTTTGCTGTATCCCACAGATTTTGGCATGTAGTGTTTTCATTTTCATTTGTCTCCAGGAATTTTTTGATTTCTTCTTTGATTTCTTCATTGACCCAATCATTGTTCAGCAGCATTTTGTTCAATCTCCACATTTTTGTGGCTTTTCTGGTTTTCTTTCTGTAGTTGATTTCCAGTTTCATACCTTTGTGATCAGAAAAGATGCATGGTATTATTTCGATCTTCTTAAATTTATTGAGACTTGTTTTGTGGTCTAATGTGTGATCAATCCTGGAGAATGTTCCATGGGCATGTGAAAAGAATGTGTGTTCTGTGGTTTTTGGATGGAATGTTTTGTATATATCTACTAAGTCCATCTGGTCTAATGTGTCCTCTAAGGAGAGTGTTTCCTTATTGATCTTCTGTTTGGATGATCTATCCATTGGTGTAAGTGGAGTGTTAAAGTCCCCTACTATTATTGTGTTACTGTCTATTTCTCCTCTTATGTCTGTTAATAATTGCTTTATATATTTAGGTGCTTCTATGTTGGGTGCGTAGACATTTACAAGTGTTATATTATCTTGTTGGATTGTTCCGTTTATCATTATGTAGTGCCCGTCTTTGTCTCTTATTACAGTTTTTGATTTAAAGTCTATTTTGTCTGATATAAGTATTGCTACCCTCACTTTCTTTTCTTTGCCATTTGCATGGAATATCTTTTTCTATCCTTTCACTTTCAGTTTGTGAGTGTCTATAGGTCTGAAGTGTGTCTCTTGTATGTAGCATATACATGGATCTTGTTTTTTTATCCAGTTGGGCACCCTATGGCATTTGATTGCAGCATTTAGTCCATTGACGTTTAAAGTAGCTATTGATAAATATGTTTTTATTGCCATTTTGTCACTTTTTCTTTTTTATGGGTGTTTTAATAGTTCTTCTCAGTTCCTTTCTTTTTCTTTTGCTCTCTTCACTTGTGATTTGATGGCTATCTTTAGTAATATGTTTGATTTCTTTTGTCTTACTTTTTTTCCTACTTGTTGTAGGTTTCTGGTTTGTGGTTACCATGAGGATCCTATTTAATATACTATGCATATAACAGTCTATATTGAGTAGATAGACTTTTTAGCTTGACCTCTTTCTAAAAGCTCTACTTTTTCACTCCCCTCCTCCCACATTATATGATTTTCACAACATATATAGTCTTTTGTTTAGTGTGTGTATATCCATTACCCTCTTATCATTGAAATAGGTAATTTTAGTACATTTGTCTTTTAACCTTCATATTACCTTCACAGGTAGTTGATCTGCTGCCTTTACTATAGTTTTACCTTACAAGTGATTTTATTGCCTGTTTTTTCTTGTTGTTGTTTTGGGTTTTTTTGATAATTTTTTTTCTTTTATCTTTATTTGTGGTCATTGTTTTCCCACTTAAATAAGTCCCTTCAGCATTTCTTGTAGAACTGGTTTCTTGGTGATAATCTCCTTTAATTTTTGCTTGTCTGGGACCTCTTTATCTCTCCTTCCCCATTCTGAATGACAGCCTTGATGGATAGAGTATTCTAGGTTGTAGGTTTTTGCCTTTTAGCACTTCAAATATGTTCCGCCATTCTCTTCTCGCCTGTAGGGTCTCGACTCAGAAGTCCTCTGACAGCCTGATGGGCTTCCCTTTATATGTCACTTGTGGCCTTTCTCTTGCTGCTTTTAGGATTCTCTCTTTGTCTTTAATTTTAGACATTTTGATTATAATATGTCTTGGTGTGGACCTCTTTGGGCTTCTCTTGTTTGGAGCTCTGTGTGCTTCCTGAACTTGGATGTCTGTTTCCTTCCTCAGGTGAGGAAAATTTTCCTCTATTATTTTGACAAATAAATTTTCTGCCCCTTTGTCTCTCTCTTCTCCTTCTGGGACCCCTATAATCCGAATGTTAGCATGTTTGATATTGTCCCAGAGTTCCCTTACACTGTTCTCATTCTGTCTAATTCTTTTTTCTCTTTTCTGTTCTGCTTGGGTGATTTCCTCTAATCTTTCGTCTAGCTCGCTGATCCGTTCTCTGCATATCTGTGAGCATCCTCAGTATATTTTGCTTGAATTCTTTGTCAAGGAGGTCGCTAGTTTCTGTTTCACTTAGTTCTTTTTCTGGTGTTTTGTAGTGTTCCCTTGCTTGGAAAGTATTCCTTTGTGTCCTCATTATGCCTCTTTCTCTGTGCTATTTTCTTTGTACTAGGTGAGTCAGCTATGTCTCCTGATCTTGGAGAAGTGGTCTTATGTATGAGATGCCTTATGAGGCCCAGCAGTGTGCTTCCCTCTCGTCACCAGACCATAAGAGCCAGGAATGACCCCTTTGTGGGCTACTTGTGTTCTTCTGCTGTGGCAGGGTTGCTCCCACTGCAGGTACCCAGGGAGTCTGATCTTTCCTTCCCTGGCCAACTGTTTATAAATCCGGTTTGGAGGGGCCTCAGCACTGTTGGCTACAAAGTCTATTAGCACACTCTTATTGCAAATGTCCTCTTAATTGGGTTGGTACCCACTATAGCTGGTTGCTAGGCTCAGGGGCGTACAGTTGTGATAGGCCTGAGGCCAACAAGGCTGATGTCAGTTCTCTTAGGAGTACAGCTGAGTGGGGCTAGCCCTTAGCATGGAGGCACTCAGTTGTTTCAGGCTTTGGAAGTTGGGGCTGATCCTTTTTATGGCTATTTGTGAAACACAAGTCTTCTGCCACTGATAAGTCTCACACCACTCTGGACCACATACACTGTCAACATAGTCCTGGTCCCTGCACACTTCTCAACCCCCTGGAGCATACCCCACTGCCACACTGCAGAGGCCCCCACCTCTGCCCCAATGCCCCCCACAGTTCACCTGGTCCTCACACAAGCCCTGCCCCACAGAGGCAGACACCCTTGCCTGCCTATAGAGGATCAAGGCACTCAGTTAATGCAGGCTGAAAAGTAGCCTGAGAGCTTGCTATTAGGTGGGGCCAGTCCCTAGGGGGGGTTGCCTGCCCTGGCTGAACTGGATTAAATCTGTGCTCTAGTGTGTGTGGCAGACCCCTGGGCTAACAGCCCAAGGGATGCACCTCAATGGCCCCCACCGGTGTCCGTATCAGCACGCCTGGACCAGCTCAGAACAACGGCCCCCACCAATGTCTCAGTCTCCAGAGAGGATCCTCCTCTCACCAAGATGCCCCCAGAGCCAACCAGGTGAGTCTTGTTTCACCAAAGGACAGTCAGCCTTCTCTCTGGTGATTACAGGTTGCTGCAATAAGTGAGTTTGTGTGTGGGCCCTTTAAGACCCAGATCTTTCCTGCTTTCAGCCGATAGATAGCTTTTCTGGGGTGTCCTCGCTGCAGTTAATAGCCAGCAAAGCCAGATAGTAAGACCTCCCTCTCAGTTGGGCTGAGTCCAAAGGATGGTTATAGCAGTATTGCCACCGTTCTGGACCTCACTCCTCCAGGGAGGGCTCGTACCTTAGGTTGGCTCCCACCTGGCCAGCTGAGAAGCTCCGCTGCTCCCAAAGGTGAGTTTTTTCCTCTCCAGCCGGAGTTACTGCCACTTCTGCTTTCATCAGGACTGTCTCTTGTCGTGGGGGCTCTTTTTATCCAGTTTTTAATTTTCAATCCAGGGTGATTCTTCCCAAAATTGTTGTAACCTGGTTGTGTTCGTGGGAGGAAGTGAGCTCAACGTCTGCTCACAGCGCCATCTTGACGAGAATTCCCTCCATTGATTCTTATCAGGCTGACAAAAAACAGAAACCAAAAATGTATCACCCAACACACATAAAGGACATTTATACTTATGGTCATCATGAAACAAATATGAAAATAATTTGTTCCATAGTTATTTTGAGTGATGAGTGGCCAAAAAACATTATTTTGTATCATCAGAACTTTTTAGTATTAATTTAAAAATCAAAGAAAAACTTATATTTCAAATCTTTAAATGCATATTACTTTTAATGCAATTTTATATCTGGGTTTACCTTATAATAAAAAAATTGGATCATGATCACAACAAAAGATCACAAAGATAAATCAGTTATGGCCATTATCAGTCTAATAATCTTTGGCCTTCCTACTAATAAAATATTTTCTTTAATCTTTAAAGAATTTTGATTGCCTGAGAACTTGGAATAAGCTAAAGCTTAAGAACCACTTATAATATCTGTTTATTGTTTTGTAAGTTATATAAAATATCTTAGGGCATTTTACATAGCAATAAACACTTCATACATCATTTGAGAATTCTGATAGTGCTTTAACATTCTCCAGTTTCACAGTAATGCGCTGTGGCCAGAGCCCATTGGTGAAGGTGGAAGAACCATGTGGGGAAGCTCTGAAAACCGTGGTATAATTAGCTTGATTAGTTTCTCTACATGTTTTGAGTCTTTTTTTTTAATATAGAGTGGAAGAATTTGTCTAAATCAGAAAAACAAGAGTGTTATTTTTATATTAACCAAGTAGTATTATTATTATATATCAAAGAATTTTTATAAGAGATCATTTAAGGAATTAAAAATATGGGGTTTTTTTTAGTTAAAACAAAGTGAAGTCTTTGTGTTATCATAAATCTATAATTTCATTTGCAATTTTCTTTTCTGCAATGGCATAATATTCTGAGGAACTCCATTTTTGTTTTTCAGATTTTCATTGTATATAGCTTCCAACACAAGATCGTTTAAATTTTCTTATGTCTTTTAAAAATTTTTATAGGCAAATTTATATTTTATTATACACATTTAGTCAGAATATAACAATATGTTTTAAAGTAAATGTATAAAAATAAATTTGCTGATAATTGTAATGGCCTAAATTTAAATACTGATTTATCTACCTTTTGTCTTATGGTTTTACTCTATTCGTTCAAGCAACATACACATATGCACACACACACATATGAAGATACATACATACATATATATCTTGCATCAGTGTACGTACACAACATAAATACATTCTATATCTATAAATATATAGTGTGTGCACACACATTTAATATTACTCCTTATGATATAAAATGTATGTTCTTTTTCTCTGAGTCAAAAGATCAAAGCTGTGTAAAAGATAACAGAACAATTCAATTTTTCTCCTGGCTACTGGAGAATGAGGAAGGTGAATCATGATTAGTTTGACATTCTTCCTTTCTTTTTTATAAAGACAAGCTTAATAGAAAGATCAGAAGCTTACAAGATGATTTCCAAAAGTAGAAGCAGTAGCAAAACTGATTTTTGCCGTGTAAACAGCATTTCCTGGGAGTCCTTGAATTGTCACAAACTCACTGTGTAGCTTAGGGTATTTGTAAAATCTGGACTTCGGTTTCTTTATTTGTGTAATCAAAGCACTGAAAAAGAGCAGTGGCAGTTAATGTGTTTCTAAAATTCAACACACTATAATAATTACACTTAAGAATAAAAGACTAGATAATGCAGGCCAACCCCCTTTTAGAGAACAATTAGAAAAGATGTGTAAAATATTAGAAATGCCTGATTGAAACAACTGGGAAACTAACCAGATAGTAAATAAATACAGGTCCAAACTGGGAAATGGACGGAAATCCAAATTTATTTATTTGGCTTGGGGTTATTTCTGCCTTTGGCAAATTGCTGATCTTGAACACAGGGGTTTAGAGATTGTGCAACGCTTTTGACACACTTGAGGGTCTGGTGTAACACTAATCAAAATCCAGGAAATGCCATAGTGAGCCCTCATCACTTTGGAATGGAATCCTAAAAACCTATATTCTAAATAAGGAGGAATTTTATTTTTTTATAAAGACATTTTTATTTATTTCTTTCTTTAAAGATTGGCACCTGAGCTAACAACTACTGCCAATCTTCTTTTTTTTTCTCTTTTTGCCTTTTCTCCCCAGATCCCCCCAGTACATAGTTGTATATTTTAGTTGTGGGTCCTTCTAGTTGTGGCATGTGGGATGCCACTTCAGCGTGGAACGATGAGCAGTGCCATGTCCGCGCCCAGGAAACAAACCAGCGAAACCCTGGGCCGCTGCAGCGGGGTGCGCAAACTTAACCACTTGGCCACAGGGCCGGCCCCCCAGGAGGAATTCTTAAAAAATCAGATTGACTGGAATCCCTCTGTAGGTAACCAGAGTGACCCAGACAATTCCACCACTGAGAGGAGACTGCTTTGTTGTCGTCTGGCACATCTGTCAGAAGCACATGGTCATCTTCCCCAGAGGAGCAGAACATCATATCAGACCTCAAATTAGTTCTATAATTCTTAAAATACAGTATCTGTCTCACAATCAGTGGATCCAGATATTGGAATTATCAGACAATTAACTTCAAAATAACTATGCTTTCTTTATTCAATGAAGTAAAACAATTAAATATTTCAATAGAGAGTTGAAAACCATAAAAATGTGACAGTAACCTTGAACAAGTACTAAATAGAAATTTTAGAAATTGATATGTTAAGTAAACTTAAGATGTTAGTGAGTATGATTATCAATTGTTAAAAAACAAAAATCAGGGCCTGCCCCATGTCCAAGTGGTTAAGTTCTATGCCCTCCACTTCATCGACCTGGGTTCACGGGTTCGGATCCCAGGTATGGACATACTCCACTCATCAGCCATGCTGTGCAGGCATCTCACATACAAAGCAAAGGAAGATTGGCATGGATTTAGCTCAGGGCTAATCTTTCTCAAGGGAAAAAAGGGGAGGATTGGCAACAGATGTTAGCTCAGAGTGAATCTTCCTTATCAAAAAAAGAAAGAAAGAAAAAATTCAACCAAGCAGCTTTGAAGATCTAATTGGCGTTATTAAGCAATTCATGAATTGAGCAGCATCTCGTCCAGTAAGCAGGCAGACGTTTCAAAGGACTATATAAAATACAAGTTTTTTATTGCAAAGAGGGTGGGACAAGGGAATTATTAACATAAGAAGAGAAAGAACTATTTCAGGTCAAGTCATCTTATTTTCGAGGAAGGAAAGGCAGGGGTTTTATCATGCAGATTATCTCACTAGTGCACCTGGGGAAATTTCAGATTGACTGTTTAAAAGTCATATTCCTGGGAGAAACTGAAACTGATTCGTCTTGGTTTGCTGTCCTGGGGGCCATTTTGGGTCTGTTTTTCTTTCTTTCTTTGTTTTTTAACACAGTAAATGGAATACAGAAGTAAATTAAAGCTAAATGAACAAAGAATAACTGGAAATCCATTGTGCATTTCAATATCTAGAGTTCTCAATAACTCATGGTAAATGAAAAAAGCATAATTGAAATGTGAAATTATTCAAACTGAGTGTTAATGGAAATATGACATGTAAATACTTGTGGTATAAAGTTAAACAGAACATAGAGGAATACTTGTATCCTTAAATACATATATTAGAAAAATTTAAAACTAAAGTCAATGAGATACTCATATATATAAAAACATATATATGTATGAAAAATAGTAATGAAATATAAAGCAGTCACCTAATAAAAAGAAAATTAACAAAGCTACCTATGGCTCTTTAAAAAGACTAAAAGAGACTGATGAAAAATGAGACGACAATAATAATCAACGTTAGGGATATTACAGTAGGTCTTGCGTATGTTAACGATATATTAAAAGAATACTTGGATAAAATTAATGACGACGTCTTTGAAAATTTAAAAGAAATGGGCAAATTCTGAGAGAAACAATTGCAACTTATCTAAACTAACAAAATGATATATAGAAAATCTAAATATTTTTCTACAATGTATTATAAATATTTTTAAACATATAGAAAAGTAAAAAGAATTTTGTAGTGGATACTTCTATACCCACTACCTAGATTCTAATACTAATATTTTACTAGTTCCATTTTATCACATAAGTATCTAAACATTCCTCTATCTAACCATCAATCCATCTTATTTTTAATGAATTTGAAAATAAATTATAAACATCAGTACAGTTTTCCCTAATTAGCATGCATACTATTAACCAGAGTTCAATTTTTATATGTTTCTATTGAAGTAAAACTTGCATATAATGAATGATACAAATCTTAAATGAGTTTTGACAAGTGTGTACACCTGCGTAACCCTAAATCCTATGAAGGTACAGAACGGTACCTAATCGCCCCTTCCAGTCAACCTCAGCTTCCTCCAAGATAACCACTCTTTTGATTTTCTACAATAATTATTTGCCTGTTCTAGAATGTCATATAAATGGAATCATAAGGCATGTATTTTTAACGCAAGGCTCCTTTCACTTAGTACAATGATTTTGAGATTCATGTATGTTGTGAATATAAGTAGTTTATTTCTTTTTGTTGCTAAGTAGTGTTTTATTGTATGAATATACTGCAATTTCTTTATCCATTCTTATACTGATGGATACTTATCCTATTTTCAGCTTCTGACTATTAGGAATAAAGCTGATATGAACATCTTTAAGAAGTTATTCATAAAGTGCATTCAGAAATGTAAAGGATAAAACATAGTTGAGACACTTTTGTGGAAGAACAGAGTTTGAGGACTTGTATTATAGGGTTTCAAGGCCTAGGATAGACAAATATTGCAAATAAAGACAATGGAAACCTAGAAACAATCACACACACACGCAACTTAATTTATGATAAAAGTGGCACTATTAGTATTTATATAAAAATGGCATGTCTACTATTAGCAGTAAAGTATCATTTGCACCACCAATATTAGTACTCAGAGTAAAATTAATGGTATGACTTTTAGTGTTCAGTCACCAGTTGTATGTATGTCTTTCCATGAAGTACAGAATTGGAGGTTTTGATGTGAAAAGTTCACTTTTTCTTCAAGGTAGTATATAAAGAACCATTTCTTTTAAATAGAGGCCCCCTGAAGCTCTCTGGCTGCAGGACCAGACTCCAATCAAGAGTCTATTAAAGTCAAATACCTACGAAGTAGAGAACAAGTTACTTTTCCTCAACACGGGTCATGTCCTTCTTTGTCCAATTAAGACTTTCATTCAGATAGGTGACAGGAAAACCAACTTAAAAAGAATCCCCTATGTTTGTTTTTTAAAAAAGGAGAAAATACACCTTGAAGAACTAATGATTGATATACTGTAAGAATCAATGATATACCTTTACACACTCAGATTTTCCAATTAAAACTTGCCAGGAGGAATGCAGAGCTTCTCATATATGAACAAGTTACCACCTCTTGTTTTGATGCAATGAGACATATTATTGTACACTCATATTATTTTCAGTCCAATGTACATTTGATTAAAACTTTTATTTTGATTTCTACTTCATAAGGACTGAATGGAAGGATATATTCATGCGATATAGTGAATGTTGACAGAAATAGAAATTATTTTACCTTGAAATTCAGGCTTCCTAGGCTATGTTGCTCTTTTGATGGTAAAAAAGTGAGTCAGAAGATTAAAAAATATTAATTGTGCCCAGAAAGTATAAATGAGATGATAGTTGAAGTATTTACACGTGCCCATAAGATGGGACAGGAAACTCAAGTTTAGTTTCACTTTTCCATTCATCCACTTCCTATGTAGGAACATCTGAGAATGTTCTATATCTGAATATTATAGAGGACACTATATCAGAATAAGCGAATTTAAGGGCGGGGGTGGGGTGTCTGAACAAGTGTCAGTCATAGTCTCCTAATCTATTCGAAGGCAGGAAGAGGCAGAGCCAATTGTTTTCCTTTGCCACGGTAAAAATTAAATAAAAGGGCTTTATGTTGAAAGAGAGCTATCCAAGAGTTGGAAAAGAAAGCAGAGAGGAGATTTTGAGGAATATTAAATCCATCTACAAAAATGGGACTGTCCCCAAGGATCACTTCTGGAATATAAGAAAGTGGTGCTGATACTTTGGGATTGGCTACTTCTCACTTGGAGTTTGCTGACTGGCAAAATCTGTAAATATATCCAGAACTTCTGTTTTAGAGAGGGAGGAGAGAAGTATGATGAGGAAGTGGTTGCTCTTTAGCTTGCAGTGTATAGAAGTTATCTGAGTTCTTGAAGATGCTGGTCTTCCACTCAACAGGCCACCTGGCAAGATCGCCTAGGCCTCTCTCATGTGTCATATTACAGAGGAACCATTGGATGTGCTTTATGATGAGTGAGAGTGAGTGAGACAGCAAATCTAAGCTCCTGGACACCACCTATTCATAGCTGAGATTTAGCAGAGAAAGCCAGCTAAGAGGAACCCCAAGACCAGGTATAGATCTCCTATCACCAAGGTATGTACCTGTAGTATGTCTCCATATCTCTCCCTGCTTCCTCTAGGTGATGGGGCAGAAAGAGGGAGGACAGAGGAGATGAGGGAAGAGCCTTTCAAAAGTGGTAAAAACTCAGAAAGGGAGCTTCTAATCATGATTGCAATGTTAGTTCTTGAATTTGATCACATAGCTTGTCCATAGGATACTGAAATTTAGACTAAAGGAAAAAACAAACAAGAAACGCTTACATTAAAATTAACTATCTCACTGTTGTTGCCAAAAGTAAATTTATTTATATATTAATAAATATTAAAAAATATTAATATGTGTGCACATCTGACTTGCAGTAGTCCAATATATACCAGTTATAAAAATAAGATATAGTAAGATTAGAAAACTTGTGTTGTTTCTGCTTTGGGCCCCTTATGACTCATTCCAGTCTCCCTGGGTTATCAGTCTAGTAACCTGTCAATCTAAATTCTCTGTGACAGCAAACACTTCTACTTCTTCCAATTAGGTAAGTGAGTCTTTAGCTAAGAGGTTAGGTGTGAGAAATGAATGAGGGTCAACACATGAATGCAAGGTGGCTGTGTGAGAACATAGCGAGCTTCCAGTATAATCTGAAGAAGCCTGGAGAAAGATTCAGATGTATGAATAGATGATGAAACAAAATATGGGAAACATGAGAGAAAATAGTTTTATGTTCAAGGAAGTAGAGGAAAAGAGAGATAATAAATAGGATATTTTATGGCTAATGAAGGACTCCAAAGCACACAGGATCCATACCCCACAACATTTATACCGTGAGCATCACCATGCTGTACTGCAGATACTCTTAAAAAAAGAAACAATGATAACCATAGTCATGAGAAATATTCAGTAAAACAATGCTATTCACCGTGAGACAATAACCACCTACTTCATAAAAGTTTTTCAAAACTCCAGCTTCTTGTATCTTTAATAGGCTATTGGAGGGCAGAAAATTATAACTCCTCGAGCAGCAAGCATAGTATCATGATTTACCTCTGCTAAAAATAGAAAATCTTTACATACGTCTGTTGGAGATACTGTTCCACAAATGTCAGCATCATGCTTTGTTTTTTAACTTTATCAATAGAACTCTACTTGATTTCAGTCACTCTGAAGAATCCAAATGCACACTACATTCTCCAGGGCCCCAGGCCCTGAAACGAAGACATCAGTTCTAAATAAGGAAGAAACAGAAAGGGCAAAAAGGTGCTTGAGGAGAGCTTGTAACTGAAATGAGAAAAAATAAATAAATGTGTGTGTTTTGAACACGTATTAAGTTTCACCAAAATTTTAACATATAAAGCTTTCAAGTCCTGTGGTTTTCACTATACTAATATATATGTGTTTATGATTGATGGCTAGTCATAACATCAAGAGTCTTCTGACATATCTTGTAGATACCATATCTGAGTTACTTTATGTACTCACATCCACATCTTTCCACTCTCAGTACTGAAAATTGCCCAGCCTTGTAAATGGAAATAGAATATCTCTTCTAAATTTTTAGTGAGATATTAATAAGTAGTCCATGATAAAATGGACTATAAGTTTGAGAAATGCTGGCTTAAAAAGTTAAATTAGAATTTCTAAGAAAATTTACTATCTTAATGAGAATTGTATTATGTGAAAATATGAGTAAAATTGTAAAATATTATAAAAATATTAGTGGGAGACATCCAGCTTTGGGGGTATTGGAGATGGTCAAGAAATGAGATGCTTGAACAGGTGGGAACTGGTGCTTTATAAGAATTTAAAGTCACTAATGCTGTGACGTAAGGAGCAGAGAAAGTGAGGCTGAAGAAAGCAGCAGAAATGCAACTATGTGGGCATTGTAGGATATTTTATGGTTTTATTGCTATTCTAAGAGAAATAGAAAGGCTTTGAAAGATTTCAAACAGAGGAGTAAATAACCTGGGTGATGAAAGTTGACTGTGGCAGCACTAGAATGGATTTAGGTGTGGAAGGATGAAAAGAAGGAGGATACAAGTCAAGGGAACATACCAGTAGATGAGACGAGGTGAAAGACCTTTGGACTAGAATGATGCACAGACGTGAATATGTCCAAGGAATTTTTAGTAATTGACCTGCATGTTCATTAAATTTTTAGTGCCTACTGTGGAACAAGAGCTGTTCTAGTCAGAGGAGCTATGTCAGTGAACAAGACAGATAAGGACTCTGCTTTCTTAGTGCTTATTCCACTAGCCCCAGAAGGACAAAAACCCAAGTAAACAAACAAACTGAATAGGTAATATAGTTTAACATGATGATAATGACTCTGCAGAAAATAAACCAAATATAAGACTATTTAGAAATTAGAATACATAGAATTGAAAATAAAGTTGTTGAAAATAAAATCTAGTGGACAAGTTAAATAACAGATTAAAATCAGCTGAATTAAAAAAGTTGAATGGAAAAATATTAGCTAGAATGAAACAAAGAGAAAAAGAAATCAGAAAAAATACATGGAAGAGAAATTGAGAGAAAAGGAGGCAATTTATGGCAATAAAGTTCAGAACACTGGTGACCTTTAGGTGAGTATTGATTATAAATGACATAATGATGCCTTCTGGAATACTGGAAATGTGCCATATCTGGGGTGTGTACAAAAATTAATTCGTATCAAGCCACTTTCTTGTAATTTGCTCAACTTACTGTAAGCCATGCCTCCAAAAAAAGTGTAAAAACAAAACAACAAGAGGATAGAAAGAAAAATTGAAAGATATGTCTAGCTAGAGTTATGTGCAGGGAAGCAAGTGAATAGATAAGAAGCAAGGTGAAAAGAAGTGGAAAATTTCCAATGATGGCTTTGTTAAACATTTTTGGAACAACAGTAGAATCATGAATTAAAAAGAGAGTCTTTGGGTTAACTTTAATGGGTGAGAAGAGAGTTTGAGTTTTGCTTATGTTAGCTGATGTTTTTAAGGATCTCTTCAGTCCCTCTGTAGCTCCACAGAATGTTTGTGTAACATAGTGAGAGGGGTAAGCTGTAGCAATGCGTCTCATGCTACATTTAGATGTTAGATATTAAACAGTGAAAATTATTCTTGTCATTCATTTAAAGCAAAGACCTCGAAAAGAGGCAACGGTGGACTTGCTAAAAAGGATGTTAGGATTTGGAATATACTGTGATATCCAGTTGCATATTCAATAGTGACCATTGGAAAAGTCATATCTTCTTATAAGCAAAGTGCAGTGTATGATACTATACTGCACCTCTAGTACAATGCAGAGCATTTTGCATCACTAAGATTCCTATAACTGTTCCTTAATAACTTGATATTTTATTTACTCATGTAAAAGAATGCTCATATTACTGAAGACTCTGTCACAGGTTAAGTTCTCCAGCAGATACTGAGGTAGAATTTCAGATGTAAGATGTGTATTAGGAAACAGTCCCTGTGAAGGGAAGGATCGGGAGAGGAAGAAGTTAACCATGATACAAACCCTACATAGTTTGGCCAACTCAGCAGGGAACTCTAAAATGAGTACTGCCCATCAGAATGTCCTACATCAGACAGAAATGGCTGAGATTTTATACCCTGCCTCACCAGAGACAATAGCTCAGAGTTGTGGGAACGGTAAGCACAAAGCTAGCAGCAAGTATTGAGGCTGTTTGTAAGTGGGGTCGTTCCTTTACACATCTTATTATCAGACCCATATGTTCTTCTTTTTGAGGATGCAGTACCACTTTTTGTTGTCTGATTTTATGAATATACTGCATGCTGGAGGATGGCAAAACATCCTCACAGAGTGTTGTTTCTGAGCTGGCACTTCAATTATGTCTTCAACAGACCATGACAATGGTCTAACCGAGGAAGCTTATAGGTGATTAAGTATGAGATATGATAAATGTATCTAATGTTCATGATTCCATACCTCACATATTAAATGGGTCCACTGGTCTGACATGATCTTATGTGAGATTCCACGTCGAAGGAGCAAAAACTTCCACATGCTCTCATACTGTAGTGCTGATTGGGTTCTGCAGTCAGAGAAGGTGAACCCATGGATGGAATGTGGTACAATCTCTATGAGAAAAAACTGCTGCCACTCCAGGATGGAAGAGTCCCTATGCAGTCAATCTAAACCATGTAGTTGGTTGGTCTCTTCAAAGGATTAAGCCATATCAGGGGCTCAGCACTGTTCATTACGGCTGGAAGGTTGTACATTTGGCATCAGCAGTAGATGACTCAGTTTTGACAAGTATGGGTTTGTGGTGTTGGCCGTCAGTATCCTCCATCTCTATCACAGTGGCCACTTCATTCGTGTATCTGTTATGGCAGGACTGGGTTGCCCAGTAACAGAGGGGTTTATATAAATGCCTGAATCATTTTGCCTTTACTATGGTGGATGATTTCTAGCAGGCATTAGAGGCTAATACAAAGCTTTTCACTTTTTATGCCACTCATATATGTTCACACTCGAGCCTCCATCCCAGTCTTTCTTGTTTCCCAATCTTTGAGAGAATTTTCCTTTGCTAATGTTTTTCATGGCCACTATTAAGTGTGGCTGAGATGAAAACTCTGTTCATTTCAGTTAGCACCCACATACCACAATAACCAAGTACCCACATCTATAAATTAAGCTTGTTTTCATTGTCCTCCCCCTTCAGCTGATCCAATGGGCTTCTTCCATAAAACCAGAGGCAGATATTGAGGAAAGAGGACTGAGAGGGCTGCTGTAGGATTGGTGGATGCCATAGTTCTTGTAACTTCTAGTCCTGTTTGTGTTCATTTATGCCTTTACCACTTTATTTTACAATGGATTATTTATGGGCCTTCATGACCACATGACTTGGTAGGTCTGACAGGACACAGCTCATGATAGCAGCTCCAGCCACATGGTAGTTTAACGTCCCATGGTCAAGTCTTCCATACCTTGCAGGGCCCAGAGGCTTGCCAAAACTTGTTCTTCAAAAGGCATAGAATTCTCTGCTAGAGGTTTCGTGACCTTGCTTCAGAAACTCAGGGCCCGTGTCATAGTGCCTTTAACATGGCTTACCACAGACTCCACATAGAATATTTTCACCCCATTGATACAACCAACTTCATAAAATGTGCCAGATTCTGTGGCCCCAGTAAGAGGGATGCTTATACCAGATCTTGGGCCTACTCCAGAGGACTTTCCTGCTTTGAGATCTACTCAAAGATGGAAGCCTTTTGCGTTGCCTGGTATGTGGGACAGCACATTCTTAGGGACAAAATTTGCTGTCTCCAGAACCTGAAGTGGTCCCCCAGGAATTGTGCTTCCTTCTTTGTGATAGGCAGTGCAAGATGCAATAATTTGTCTTTTACTTTGGAAATTATGTCTCGGCATGCCCTAGACTACTAGACTCTTAAAAGGTTTATGGATATGAAAAACCCTCGGGTATTCACAGGATTAATCTCCTAGTCTCTGGAATACATATGTCTTACCATGACTTCCAGACAGTCCAATTCTTGCTCAGCCTACCCAATCAATTCAATGTCATCAATGTAAGACTGATTTGATGTTCTGTATGATATTCAGACAGTTCCAGGTCACTTTGTACTATATTATGACAGAGGACAGGAAATTAACATGGCCTTGGGGAAAAAAATGAGAATGTATATTGTTGTCTGCTTCATGTGAATGCTAAAATATCTAATCCTCTTTTCTGATAATTATGGAAAAGAGTTCAGTTGCCAAATCAATGGCTAATACTGTGTGTCTGAGGACTCTTAATCCACTCTAGCAAAAATACCACATCTTGGGGCTGGCCCGGTGGCGCAGTGGTTAAGTTCACACGTTCCGCTTCTTGGCGGCCTGGGGTTCACTGGTTTGGATCCCAGGTGTGGACATGGCAGCACTTGGCAAAAGCCATGCTGTGGTAGGCATCCCACATATAAAGTAGAGGAAGATGAGCATGGATGTTAGCTCAGGGACAGTCTTCCTCATCAAAAAGAGGAGAATTGGCAATAGTTAGCTCAGGGCTAATCTTTCTCAAAAAAAAAAAAAATACCACATCTTGCATGTTGGCTTTAGTCAGGAGTACAATTTAGTTGAGCTTGAAATAGTCTACAATCATTCTCCAGGTCCATCTGGTTTCTGCAGAGATCACACTGGTGAATCAAATAAAGATATGACAGAGACTACCGCCCCTGAACTCTTTTGAATCCTTAAGGGTGGCACTAATTTCTGCCAAAGCCTTGCCCAGGATGTGGTATTGGTTTTGTTTTACTATCTTAGCTAGATGTGAGTAATTGCAAAGTCTTCCATTTGATTTGATAGCCTGTGCCCTACAGGCTAAGAACCCAATGTAGAGATTGCACCAGCTTCGAAGGGTGTCAGTCCCAATTATATATTTGTGAAATGAAGGTATACATTGTAAGCCAGACTTTGGTCAGGACTCCATTTATTATCCAAGCCTCATGTGTCCCCACTGTAAAGGTGCCATGACAATGCTTCAGGTCTCTGCCTATCAGTGCCCTCTCAACTCCACTGTCCATCAGTCTTTGCAATGTCTGAGTATTCTCCTTCGCTCAATGCACAGTTAGCTGTGTAAATGGCCATATATCCCTTTGGAGGGATTACTGGAAGAACCATTACCTTGTATACTTGCCATATTGTGGTAGGATCTTTCCTCCTGAGCACCCAGTCACATCTTCAGTTGACCTCCGTGGTGGTCAAATGACTGAGTTATGGAAACCAGACAAGGAATCATAACTTTTATATTGGAGGCACAGTCCTTGGCCATCTAGTCATTCAACCTTGATTTTTTCCTGCTTGTTATTACCCTTGTCAGCTTCCCATCTATTTTGCCTCAAGGGGCATTATATTTTATTAAACTTCCCCATGACCCTGTGGGTTAGAATTTTTTGGTTACCACTTTGACCTTGTAGGTTGTTGGGATAATTGTGACTACCCATGACTTCTGGAAGTTAAATACCTCCACTTGGCCTCTATTGTTTCTAGGTTCTATCATCCCCATGTTATCTTTAAGTTAAGATCCGTAAAAATTTCTAGTGTCAACTTAGGTAAACAATTCTCTGGTTTTCTTCAGGAACTAAGGGGTTTTGTTGGACATAGCATTTTCAATGCTAAAATTAGGAGAATCAGTCATCTTACATACCCCCAGTCTTGGGCTACAAAAGAGAGCCATCACTAAACGTTTTAAATGATGCGAGTGCCTCTCTACCAGAACATTTCCCACAGCCTGCATAAAGGATGAGGCCTCTGAGTCTCCCTGGGGGTCATAATTATCCAGTGTGTCTCTGACCACACGTAGTGTAGACTTTGCAGCATGCTTCATCCCCAAAACTTTTCACTCCATCCTTGAGCGTTTGCCATGGCAATTCTGGCATTTCAACTCACTCGGTGAAATTTAGCACCACTCTTTCCATGCATCTAGGAGGGACCCTAGAAATGAATTAACAACATTTTCTGGAGTCTTTGCCGTGACGTTAAATACTGTCTCTTGGGAGAGTGCCCCAAAGTCAAAAAACTGTTTCTTATCCAGTTTTATGGCTGACGTTCTCTGCTCTCTGTCCTCCCACTAGAGGAAGTACGCTTCCTTGTGTGTAAAGAGGACTCTGACTTTCACACCTGGCTTTCGGTTGCCTGTCACCCACACTCAGCTCTTTGATGTCTTTCAATAAGCACTAGATGCCCTTAGCAATAGCCATCCAATCCTTTATCCTTACAGCCACTATATCTTCAGTACATTTCTAATGCCTACCACATCACATTGGCTAGTACACTCCATTTCACAGGAAGGGCTTCACAATTCATCACTGGTGAAGTTTTAACAATTGGACTGCCACACTGTGCCAGTGGCTGCCTGTATTCGATCTATCACCAGTCCTAGGGACCACACTGCTAGCCAGGCAGTGAATCATCCAACTCTAAAACTTTGTCCTATCACCTGCTTTCTTGGACCTATTCCAGGGCCAACTATTGCAAGTTAGAGTCTCTGGAAGTACATACTGAGATAGAGTTTAAGGTGTAAGATGATTATTGGAGATCAACACCCATGGAAGGAAGGGAGAAGAAACATTATTGGGCAGAGGAAGAAGTCAAGCTGTAGCTCAGACCCAACAAATTCTTGATCCATTTGATGTGGAGCCCGTCAGATTTTCCTGAGTCAGACTAAAATGTCTGGACACATGTCACTCCTATTAGTCAATAGATGTGGGCCACCCTGGCGCTGAGATCTGAGGCAGTCCCTGCAGGATCTCTCAGCTGGAGGGGATGTGCCAACTGCTCCCCTCAACTGTGCAGCAAGTCCTTCCTTGAAAAGAGATCTGGAGGGGCACCTCCCTATCTGACATAACCTCGATCTCTGATGTCATGCTGTCTGAGGCAAAGAAAGCATGCATTTTAAAATATCATTTTTCCCTATTATTACTTGCACCTAGATTCCAAATAAGAATATTTATGGAAGTTAAATGCATCTGACCATTTTAATAGTGATTGTAATTATACATAAAATTGACACTCTCATCAGAGTAAAATTAATGATATACATAAGCTATACATAAAGAAAGGGTATTGAATGGCAGCTTGATCCTGTGTGTACTGGATCGTAATAAAAGCATAGGTGAATTAGGATAGAGTTCAGCTGCCTGTAATAAAAACCTGACAAAAAAAGCAAACAGTGGTACAAATGGGTAATTAGGTTTGTCTTTCTCATGTTACAAGGAGTTGGAAGGTGGGTACTGCAGGGCTGGAACTGCTGCTCAAAGTCCCAGGCTCCTTTTATCTCTTCACTATTCTTATCCAGTCTTTTATCCACATGGTTATCCACTCCAGGCATGGGATTCCATATCAGACACAAAGGGAAAGGGTAAACGACTAAGATGGTTGATGACTCTTCCTTTTATCAGGAAAAAAAAAAAAAATAGCCTTCCCAGAAGCCTTACTCGGGAGATTTGTGCTTATATCCTGATGCTTAGAATTATGTCACATGGCCACCATTACCTGCAAGGATGCCTGTAGGTGGTGTAGTTTTCTGCTTGAGCACATTTGTACCCAGAACTACAACAGGATTCTTTTATTAAGGAAGAACAGAATGCAACCTTCAGTGTTTGCCACAGGGCATGTTTAAATTTTTAAATGTCTAACCACTAACTCTTAATACTATTAATACTGTGAAAACAAACTTTATAGAGAAATTTAGTATTTTTAGCATTATATATACTATTTCACACTTTCAGCCTCTTTTATGTATAGATTGAACCCCCTTTTAAGAAATCATTTTGCCCAGAAACTACCTTACAGATAGTTAACAAAATAAAAGCACATATATCTGCTATAGTCCTTCCAAATTTAAAGGCATTCTTCCAAGATAAAAAAGAAAGGAAATGAACTTTTTTTGCAGTTATCTCTCATAAAAGCATGTTAACCTTTTAGCCCAGATGCTGTTGAAATGTGCTTTAAAATTTCCCCTTCCTTTCAGGATATAGCAATAAGAGATGAATTATTTTTAAAAAGGAAAAACAACCCTGACAAGGCCACACTCCAAAATAAGTTAAATATCCTAGTGGATCAGAAATAAAACAGATACTCATCAAGGCAGGGCTAATGCCCGAGGCCAGCTGGATGATAAGACCTGAGGCAGGAAAGAGTGGCTAAAAGGTCATTTTCTGTGGCATAATTGGGAATTAAAATGTTCCTCTTGAGATTATGGTGACCAAAGTCAGTTTCACTATTTGAAACTGAAGGCTAGAGCATAGATCTTCTTCTTTCCATGTAAGATGGGTGAAAAATAGCTGAGGGCAATCATTGCTCGGGGCTGCAACTTCTGTCCAGCTGTCTACCTAGGGTATCAAGAGGAAGCAGGTAGAGTCTCAAAGACAGAAGTTTAGCCAAGTTGCCTGGTAACTTAGTTATCATCTGTAATATCCTCAGTATGACTATGGGTTGGGACCCTGAACATCTCTGTTTCCACACTGGGGAATCCCATAGTAACATGCCAGTAACAAGAAAACAACTGGACAGATAGATGAGTGCAGCTTCTCCACAACCCAGGCCCTCTCAGAGTCTTTCTCTAACCTGCTTGGAAGCTTCTCCTGTCTTCCTCTGTCCCTTTTCAGTTGTTTGAATTCACATTTTGAAAAATACTGATCTCAGGACCTCTAATAACCTAATCAAAGCAATTTACTGTTTCTTAGAGGATTTTGATTCTTTTTAAAATTTTTAATGTCAACATGTCACTTCTGCCCCCACTTTTTTAAAATATATGCCCTATCTCCATAACAAGGCACACTAATAAAATCAGTTTTACAGCATCAGACTATTCCTTCTACTTGATATATGGTTTATCAAGTTAATATCACCTAAAAAGTATGTTAAAAATAGATAGCTTTTTTACCTACCAATGAGATGCATAACGAATTCAATGCGAGAGAAGAAAGCATTAAACTAGGGAGGATTTCAACACCATCTGAGTTAGCAGAGGCAAAAATGTGCTGTAGAAGGCAAGATAGCTGATTAAGCTGAGACAGAGAGTAATCTTTGACATGACTGGAACTCTCCAGACCTTATCTTCTTAAGAATCCAGCCTGGAAGCCCCGGAATCATCTTTCTCTGACTTTCCTAAAAAGTCCTACATTCACCAAATAAAATATAATCACTTTCAGAAAAGAATACGACTTGATTTCCTAATCCAAATACCACCATTTTCCACCTAGACCCTACTTATTTAGCCCTGCATTTTTTTGTATTTCCAATAAATCTGAGTTAACATTGATACTTCCTCTGATTTGCAATCCCATAAAACAAATAATGCCTAAAGTTTAAAGAAATACTTTTAGTCAGACAAATAAATGCTCCTATGATTTGGGGACAAGAGCAACCAAATTTCATTTTTACTCTGGCTGTCAAAATGGGTTACAGTTAAAAGCACCGATTATTTGCTTTGTGTTCCTAGCATGTGCAGTCATAACATAGTAAGAGACAAGACTATAATATCCTTAAATTATTTCACATACATAAGCAGAACTTTAAGTTTTTCCTAAGAGAATTGAGAATTAAAGGTAAAGATGTGCGCGTGCGGGACACACACACACACACATACACACACTCATGATGACTGTTAAGTATTTAAGCATTTTTAGTGCCTCCAATATCCCAATCCTGTTCTTTTCAGGGCAGAGATAGCGCTTACGAAACACTTCAATAGACATCGTGTTTAGATTTGATCTGAGATTGAATAGATTTTACTGTCACTTACCTGACAGAATTGCAATGGGATCCATTGACAAGTTAGTATGGAAAATTTGGGTCGCAGTGGACGCTATAATAAACTTTTCATTTTTTTCTTAATAGGTGCAGCACTGGACACATTTTCAGAGTCTATAGAGTTTACTTCTGTTGCTCTCCTTTCTCATCACTCTCTCTTTCTCTCAGACTACTTCGCCTTTGCCTCCCCTACCTCAGACTCTTCTGTCAGTCTCCCAACTCATGAGAATTATATCGTATTTGCTGCTTTATAGAAGAGTTCATAAACTGTTGCCTCCAAGCCTTATCCAGCCCTTAGATGTTTTGCCTGGCGATTGCAAGGTAGAAACAGCCAAAAAAATTCAACAGCTGTTAGCAATACTTCAGTAGATTTACAGCTTTTCTTAGAAGCAATTAGAAACTTTGGGACTGTTAAGTCTGCCTTTCCGCATGGCAGTAATTGTTGAGGGCTGAGTAGAAGCTGCCCTTCTAGAAAGGTTAGGTAGTCCCCAGCTCACAGAGCCTCGTCCACCCTCTTTTGTATTATACTTGGATTTAGGCTATTTCTCTCATTTACATTAACAGCATGGCCCCTTGGGCTTTTGAGTTTGTGACCTCTATTACATAACTTTCTCTTTCAACTGTCAACTAAGCCCAATTAACATGTTTATTGATAAGACAATTTCTCCCACTGGTACATATTAATAAGAAATACTTGAAAGCCTTCAACACTTAAATCTTTCAAAATCTTAAAAAAAAAAAACGGGGTTAAGTGGAACGTCTGCTTATAGAAGTTATCATCTCTGGATAGAGTCTTTCTGAAAACTTCTTAAATGTGGGATCACAATCCCAGTTCAATCATTTGGCTGTGTGATCCTCTTACTCCACCTTTTTGAACCTTTATATCTATACCTATAGATATAAAGATATTGGATTTTAAGACCTCCTTTCCCCATCTCACTACCTCCACATCCACCATGTTTCCTTCCATCTACTCCTTACTTTCACTTAGTTTTAAAACTAAGGTTTATTATTTCCAGCACCTGGAGAATATGTTCTAACTCTATTCTTCGTTAGACAGAACTTTCTGTATTCCCAAGGATTTTATGTATACCTCTGTTATAGCCATTATCACACTGAGTTATAATGTTTTGGTTTTCATATGTAATGGGGATGAATTTTTACTCTATAATAGGTAACAGTACGAAGTATTTCATTTATTTATTTATTTAAATTTGGTCTTTAAACTAGATTATCTGTTCTAAGGTCTCAACTTCCTGTCCAAGGGGAAATCCAGGGCTGTGAAAGAGGAACTTCTTCCTCCTTGAAGCTGGGAAAGATTCCCATGAGGTGAAATGCATTCAAGGACAAGTCCTCTCCCCAGTCAACAGTTGTCGCTCCTGATAATCTCATTGAGAGAGGTCCTGCTGGTCTCTGTCAAGCTCGGACAGGAGTTTCTTAGCTGTGGCCAGAGGCCTGATGCCTAAAATCCAGTCTCCTTTAGCAATTCATTCAGCCTTGATTATCAGATAGCCTATATGGGCCACTTCTCAGCAGTTACTGAAACCACATAGCCACCTTCTCTCTCGACTCAAGAAAATCACTCAAAAATGTTTTTTCTTCAAATTGACATACTTCCATCTCTTCTAAACTTCAGCATTTTTGCCTTCTAGGCCCATAGAACTCCATCTGCACTAGAAGTCTGGGTAGGGATTAAATTTTAGATGTCTGCCAATTTTTCTTTGTTCCTCAAACATTAAGTTTGTTAACAACCTTCTTAACAGACAAAAAATAAAGACAAAAATAAAGTTTTAACAACCTTATTAAGATGGAGGTGTTGCAAGAGGAATTCTAAGATGGTCCCACAATTCTTTCTCCTTTGTGTGGACACTTATATAATTCCCTACCTTTGAGTTTCAGTGGGCCTGACCTAATCAAGTGAGACCTTTTAAAAGAAGATCTAGAGGTCGGAGACAGGGGAAATCAGAGAGATTTAAAGTTGCATCAAATGCTCTTCTGCTGACCTTAAATGAGCAAATTGCCATGTTGTGGATAGGGCCATGTGACAGGCAACTGTGGGCAGTCTCTGGGATCTGAGAGAGATCCTCAGCTGACAGCTGTCAATGAAACAGGGACTTCCATCCTAGAGCTTCTAGGAGACAAATTCTAAAACCAGCTGGTGAGCTTGGAAGAGGACCCTCAGCTCCAGATAAGAACACAACTTGGTCGACATTGATGTTAGTCTTGTGAATTTCTGACCAAAAAACCCAGTTACACTGCGTCTAGACGTCTGACCTACAGAAACTGTGAGACGATAAATGGGTATTTTTTAAGCCACTGATTGTGGTAATTTGCTATGCATCATAGAAAACTAACATGGATGTTTCTTACAAGAGCTGAGGAAAAGAGACAATATCTCAAAGAGTTACTCTGTCTTTCTTACTTAATTGTAGTTTTATTGAGCGTAGAGATTTTGTCTTGATTGTCTTTATATCCTCAATATTTGCCTAAGATCTGTATGATAATAGGACATACAATTTTGGCTGGATAAATTTATGAATAGTATAAACCAGCAAATGTTATTATTTTAAGAACTATATTTAAGAGAGAAAGAAATATTGGGGGACGATTTGAGGAAACAGCAGGATTTAGTATAAAACTTTTACCAGAATGTATATTTTAACAAATTTATTTATTATTTAAAATTATAAATTTGTTAAAATTTTAAATTAAAGAGATCGAAGTTGAATGTGTGAAGAGCAAGTAATGTAGATGACCGTGCACTTAATACAACTCTGTCCTCATGTGATGAGATATGGACAGTCTACAAATTGCCATTTTTGTTTTGGAAAGAACACCTGAGTGCATGAGAAGACTTCTATTTCTTAGAAGCATTTATATATAACACATAAAATAAAGTCACTTTAACTTTTAACAGCATGAAGGAGCACACACAATGCACACACACGTAAGATGTTTTAACTGAAAACTAGTGTCCTGGAAAACCTGACATTTGAAGTAAGGTATGTGTGAACACGGAAGGCATTACAGTCTAATGTTATACAGCAAGAAAATCTAATACAATTGGAGACTTCATACAGAGAGCAATCATATCAGGGAGTCGGAAGGGAATAGTTCCTCTCTACTAGGTTCTGGCAAGAGCATTGGAAATACATTGCACATTCAATCCTGGGGAATCTCTGCACTGAGAAAAAAAGGAATTCATCAGCTAGACACAGGTGAGAGAAGAGGTACTGGAGGTCGGGGTATTAGAAGGATTGAGGCATTTGGGGAAAATAAGAAAATAACTTATAACATCTAATTGACCCAAATCATCTGGAGTAGGTGAAATTTTCTTCAGGTACGTTGAGAGTGTAGTCACAGAGGACACTGAATAAATTACTAAGCCAGTGCTTCCCAAAGGTCACCTTGAAAACAATTACTTTAGGAATCTGAATGGACTCTGAGAAGCAATTCAACCTTAAAATTTTTCTTCTCAATGATCTTTCCTGTCACTTCCCACTCTTCACCCTGTTATTTAAAATTTTTGTACTGTCCAGGGCTTTCTCCTTTCTTTTTGTTAGAAACTGTAAGTTACTTTATACAGAAATGTACCCAAGTTTTGTGGTGGTATTATTATTATCAACAACAATGGAAAGATTGATAGTTTTTCACATTTCAGGAAAATTAAAGATGCATACATACATTCTTAATTAGCAGATGATGAATTTGTTAATCTGATTTATGCAAGTGAAATATAAACCACATTGGTGATGACACGTTGCATGTTTTCACGCATTTAATTGTGCTTTAGGGAAATCTGGAATATGTAAGCACATTTACAAAATAGCAGGATGCAGTTCCTTAATACCTCAGTACTTCAGAATCCTGAAATGCACGCACCCCGCCATTGTAGGTCTGGAGGCTCTTTGGCTTCATTTTCACAGCCACAGCTCTCTAACAACAGCACTTGTCCTGTAGTTAGATTTCTTTCTTTCTTTAATCTTTACAAAAAAAAAAAACTTTCATTAGAATAACCCACATATTGAAATAGTCTTTATTAGGGTATTTTGTAAAGTGCTTAAAAGTACTTTTCAAAAAATTTCAATTATGTCCTTCATACTGTTTGCATTTAACACTGGGTGCACTTGTTTTATTTTTGTATTCTTAATGAGTTCTTGATTATGTCCCTTCTGAAAACAGTCAGCCTGCTTACGAGGGCCTTGCCCTGGTGAGGATCTTTCAGGTTTCTGTGCCATGGATTTCTTGCCTTCCAATCTACTGCTGGAGCAGCGTGTGCTGCGTGTCCACACCCCACATGGCTCCTTTCTCCTCCTCCCCACCTCCCTTCACAGCTTACTCTTTGAAAGAAGAAACCATTTAAAGACGTTACCTCCTTCCTCTGGGCCTTTAGAGCTAGAGGTTGTTACCTTTGTGTCTGTGGTGACTGATGTGAGAGAAGTGTACGAAATTGAATCGCAGTCTTTCAGGAGCAGAAGGATTTGCCTGCCACGAGAGGGCTAAATGGTAACCCTCAAGTCCTCTTATTGCGCAATTGTGTTTCTCCCCAATAAGCAGGTAAGGCTTTTTAAACCGCATTTTCTTTGTAATAACTTATTTTCTTTTAAGTCAGTTCATTTTTATCAAAAGGAGTTCAACGGTATACCTTCAGGCCATTACACAATACATGATTTTGCTATTTATACCAGTTGTAAAATTGATAAATACAGAGGGTTGCAGGTGGGATGAGTGAAGGCAGTTACTACTTAATGAATCCCTTCTCAGTAAATCCTTCTAATTGATTTCACAGAGATGTTTCAATGAATTGGAGGCACACACATAGAAATGCTTTTCTTTTTCTCCTAACTGCTAATAGCTGTACAATCTTGAGTCCCTGTTGCTAGTGGGAAATGAGTTTCCTTAATAATTCAGTTTGACTCCATTTTTGTAAAAGTAACTTGGATCTGGAATTTAGGACAATCAATTAGATTTCAATCTAATATTCATCTTTTTAATAATCCCTCTTACCCAACATAAGTGAGACTGAAGGTGTGGAGTTATTTATTCTCTTTTTCTTCCTTCCTGCTTCCTAGGGCTTTCTCCTTGTCTACTGGTGAGAGGAGGAGGAAAAGGAAAAAGTTTCCTTATACGGCCAACCTTGGTGAGTAGGTTGTCTTTCATGTTAGTAATAAATGCTTTTGACCTTGTGAGTAATTACAAAGCTGTGAGGGCAGAGTTGCTGACTCCTTGCACTGGTCCCAGTGGTGACATGGTTTATGACTCAGTCTGTGGCTGAGTGTGATGTATGGAGATCCTGGCAGGACTTGCTGGTGAGCATCTTCCTAGGCCTTGGCAGTTCCTTTAGAGATGTGACTGCATCATCTGACTGTTTTCTACATGGTGATGTCACACCACATTTCTGAGGTGGAGTTGCTCACCACCAGATCCATAGTCCCTGATCTCAACCATCTTCCAAGTTTCTAACTCAGAGGATAGCAGGCAGAGGTAGAATTCAGTTTCCTTACCTCTTCAAGACGAGGGAACCAGAACTGGTGTTTGTCCTCCCTGTCTCATCACAGCACACAGTCTTTTGTCCACAGTGTTCTTTTCCTATACTAAAAGAGACCAACCCATGCTGCAGATAAACACACATCCAACTGGAGTGAGATGTTGATCCTGGTTTTTAAAAGGCAACCACAAATTTCAGAAGTTTTTTCTTACAGTTCTACTTCCTTGGGTTTGGAAAGGAGTACCAGTTGAGAACCACTTACAATTTTCTTAGGGAAGTGAGAAAATAGGGTAGCCTTCTTTCACAGATGTTATAGTTTCCCCAAAGTCAAATCTCCACCTCCTCAAATTTAGGAATTCTTATTAAATAGCATGAACTTATAAAAAGATCTATTCAACATGCCCAAACTGAGCAACCTCCTCAACAGGTTTAAACGCACAGCAAGGTATCCAAATTGTTAATAAGTTGGTGTGCATTCACAAATATCTAGTCCAAAGCATTTGCAACCCTACATAATTGTTTTATCATTTTAAAAATCATATGATTTTATGGATTTCTAGATGATATTGGAGCTACTGAATTTCTAAAATCAATTTTCAGTAAAAATATCTTTAGCATAAAAAGATTGATTATGAGGAAAAATTTTAACTAAAGAATATTAACCACTAATATAAAGGTCAGTTTCTGACTTCTTAGCAATATCTCTGCTGCTATTCTTTCTCTGTTAATAGATAAGTTTCACAAAGCAGCCAGTGTAATTTTTTTTTTTAACTAAGATTATCTCAAACCCTCCAATGGCTTCCATCAGCCTAGAATAAAGTTCAAACATACTGATAACTGATGCTTTGTTCCAATGTAATCTTGGTGGGATTATGTTTTAGACCTTATCTTTTCTATTGCTTTCCTATTATTTTTCTCCTGTAGCCACCTAGAATTTCTTCCTGTCCCTGGAACACATCAAATGATTCATGCCTTTAAAATTTTGCCCTTCCCATTTCTTCTTCCTAGAATATTCTTCCCTGAGTATCTTTCATGGTATATTCTCTCTCCCTTCAGGTGCTGCTATGAATTGAACTGTGTCCCCCTCAAATTGATATATAAAAGCCCTGGTTCCCAATGGGACTCTATTTAGAGATACTGTCTTAAGGAGATAATTGAGGTTAAATGAGGTCATAAAGGTGGGGCTTTAATCCAATAAGACTAGTATCCTTATAAGAAGAGAAAGAGAAGGATATCTTTCTCTCTCTCCATGTGTACCCACCAAGGAAGGGCCACAGCAAGGGCCATCTATAAGACAAGAACAGAGAACTCGGAAGGAAACCTACTCTGCTGGCACCTATTTTGGACTTCCGAGTCTCCAGAATTGTAAGAAATAAATTTCTTTTGTTTAAGACACCCATTATAGTATTTTGTCATGGCAACCCAAGCAGACTAGGAAACGTAGTGACTCAAAATCGACCTCCTTAGACAGAACTTTCTTGAGTACTCATAGCCTCCAACTAGTCTCCAAGATTAACATCAAATATACTTCATGACTTAATCTTTAGTCTCAACTTTTGACCTTATTTTCTTTCCTTTATTATCTCATTACATCGCATAGTTCCAATGCTTGACACCACGTCCGCTTTTCTTTTCCTTCAGACTATATTTGGACTCTTCTCACCAAGCTAACTGCAGCCCCCTCACAGTAATTATCTCCTCTGATCCACATAAATCTTGGAGATGCTTTATCTTTGGAGGGCTTCATGGGAGCTACTCTTAACAGGTGCTTCTGCAGCCTCATGAGCAGGCCTCAAATAATGTAAAAAGAAAAATTTATATTTTACTCCAAGAGTTGTCATAATTGCCATCACAATAATACCTATCTGCCAAAGAAAGTGGCTGTTTGGCACTAGTGCTTTGTAAACTTCAAAATCTGCCAGAATGTTAATTGAACTTAAAATGAAAAAACTATGCCAAAAAGAATGTGTCTGTTATTACATTATTCTTTTTTCCCCCACTAGAACACACCATAAAACTGATATGATATGTACAATTATGTGTTCAGTTTCACTGTTAATTTATGAACCTCCTTCTCCATCACTTTTCTCTCACCCACCCTTTTTCTAAGCTTGTTAATTTATTTCTATCAACGTGTGTTGATATGGTGCTCTTAAGACTAACTATATGCTCTCAATTATCAAAATGGATTTAAACAAATACTGCTTCCTGAGATGACAGTGGAAGTCTTTTGTGTCACTTGGGAAATTAGTATGATGCAATGGTAACCTTCAAGAACACTAATGGATGTTGTATTTCAGACATCAAGGAGCAGAAAGGCTCTCAGACCAAATTCAAATCTTGAAACAAATTCAAATTCTTGAATCAAATACAAATTCAAATCTTGTAATAGTAACTGAATCAATTTACAATACACATTAAGTAGCAAGAGGAAAGAGATTAGGTAAGTTAACATATTATAATAGGATACAAGCTAGGTAGAAATAACAACTTGAAGGGAAACACACACACACAAGTTAGTGAATAATCTTAGAGAATTTATTTAGGTATATCACCATGAAAAAATGTGAATTTAATGCAGTATAAGTATTCTTTCATTACCTACTTTTGTCTATTTGACAAACAAAATCATAAACCATCTCTACCATTAAACACAAATGTATATAATTTTAATGTTTTAGCATTATGCTATATATATATGTAATATAATTATTTTAATAATTCTATATTGTTGGACAGTTAACTATCAATGGCCTTTTATTATTGTGAGCAATGTAATGCAGAAGTTGTACAATTGTTAAATTATTTCCTCTCAGTCAATTTCTTGAGGAGTTATGTCTGGGTAAAAGTATATATGTCTTCTTGAGACTTTTGAAAAAAAATATTTGAAATTGTATGTTGTGCTAATTTACAATGCTTATTGCAATCACCAGCATAGCTCTTGAGGATGATTTACTGAAGAGTGGACATTCATGGAAATTACTCTTAATTGAGTCTCTTGCAAGCTCTAAGTGGTATAGGATTTTACTTTAATTTGCATTCTTTTATAAATAATATTTTAGACTTAACATTTAGTTGCTTTAGGCAAATGATTACCTTTGAACTATTTATACAAATCTGTGTAGTCTGGGGGCCCTCTTTCCTAAGTGAAGTCACTGAGTTGCTTATCTCTTTTTTCACATAAAATATAATCTAAAAAAAATCTCAATCTTCTTTCTTTTCTTTTTGCCTTAATTTCCCTTCCTTTGTCTTTCTTTCCTTCCCTACCTGAACAATTTAGTCCTAAAAGTAAGGGCAAAGCAAGATAGATGTCCACCGTCCAGGACTTGGGGTGGCAAGGCACAGTGACCTAGAACAAGACGTAGAAGCCTGGAGGTGGTGAGATGAGTGTCCACACAGAGGAGGGGGCAGCCTGTGTGGCAATTCAGTCAAAGAAGAGTAAAGAAGATGGCCTGGCTTGAAGTGTTGCACAGGATGAGGAACGTTTGTATGTGGGAGGAGGACTATTCTGAATATTAGAGTCCAAGAAGGGCCCATAGTGGCCTCTCTGTGGGGTCAGTGACTCAGTATAGGGGGCTATAACCTGATCAGAGAAGGGAAGCCCACGCTATGATTTTCACATCTTGGACTGTGATTGAGAGGGAGGGTTTTGAGAGATTGCGGTGGTATGGTGAGTCAGAGTTCAAATGGGATGAGAAAGTCATTCATCCATTGGTGGGGCTGATGTGGAATGTCAGAGGTTGAGAAGGGTGAGGAAATTCTACCCACAAAGAGCACTCAATGTGGGTATCAGGGCCAAAGCGAGGTGAAGAGGGTAACTACATGGGGGAGGAGGTGACAATGAAAGTGGGACATTTGCTACATGTGGGGGAATTGATGACATAATTAAATATAAGACGGAAAATGACTATAATAAGGATAATGAGAACCATATTTCGTACTGTAAAAGAGAGAACTTCTAGTTATATAAAGGCAGAAAGACGTGGTATTAATTATATATTTGCTGGATATATATCTCTATATATTTTGGAAAATATATATGTATATATGTATTAATATGTGTGTATTTATGTATACACACACATACATAAAATCTTGTAGATCTGTTTATTCAGAGAATTTGGGAATAATCACATCTCAATAGTAATGGGAACAATTATCTCATTGGAAAGGAGACTGTGGCTTCTCATAGAAATGGCTGACTTCAATCCTGGGCCAGGGAAATTATAAGATAAGAAGATAAGCCTGGAACATCTTGTTGTGCCCTGAAACAAGAAAGTGTTTGAAGAATGAGGGAGACATGTCCAAATAACACAAAAGCCAGTTTTATCAGGTTCTCTCTGGCCAAATTGGGATAACTTGAGCATCAAAATAATAGTAATAACAGGTTATTTTGCATTAAATAAACTAGAAAACCATGAATCCATAAGGATGTAAATAAGGGAAAAAATTGAGAGTTTGATGAAGAATGAGATATTTGTTTAGATTCAAAACATCACCTCATAAAAGACTTAGTAATTACAGTGGAGTGAAAGAGTAACTTTACAGTGGAGAAGTCTGGCAGATAGCACCTTGTGATCCAAGTGAACATCATCAATAATGAGACAAACTGATGTCATGTATCACTTGACAGAAACTGTGGGGGAAAAAAGTGCCATTACCCCTGTGATATTTTGCCAAAAATGCACAACATATATCTCATGAGGAAATATTAGACAAACCCAAATAGAGGGGCACTCTAAAATCAGGTGGTCTATAACCTTCAAAAGTGTAAAGGTCATGAAAATCAATGAAAGACTGAAGAAATATTCCATACTGAAGGAGACTAAGGAAATAAGACTTTTAACTGCAGTGGATAATGCTAAATGGAACCTTTTTGCTATAAATGACATTAATTAGATCTTTGACAAAACTTTAAGAGTCTGAGGATTAGATAATGTAGTAAGAAGCCTCGAAGATACTCCCAATGATTCCTGATCCTAGTATTTATAACCTAGTGTAACCTCCTCCCTTTAAGTGAGCTGAACCTAGAAGCACATCTCTAATGAAAACAATATGGCAAAAGTGGTGAGATGCATCTTTCAAGATTAAGTTACAGTGGGGCTTCCCTCTTGCCCCATCTGTTGCTCTCTTACCTTCTCACTCTGATGGCTGTTGGCTGCCATGTTGTTAACTTCTCTTTAGAGACGCTCATATGGCAAGGATGTAAGAGAAGCCTCTGACCAACAGCCAATGGGGAACTGTGTCCTTTAGTTCAACAATTTATGAGCAACTGAATCCTGCCAACAACTATGTGAGTGAGCTTGGAAGAAATTTCTTTCTCAGTTGAGTCTTTAGATGAGACCGCAGCCCGAGTGGATACCTTGATTGGAATATAATGACCCAACCAGAAGACCCAGCTAAGCCATACTCAGATTGCTGACCCGCAGAAATTGGGAAATAAAAAAAGTTTGTTGTTTTAAGTCATTATGTTTTAGGACTTTTTATGCAGCAATAGATTATTATGAATAGCTATAACAAATACATCTGTACTAATTACTTGATTTTGATGGTTGTATTAGGGTTATATAAAAAAATTCTAGTTTGTAAAAAATGCACACAAATGTTTTAGAGGATAATGGGTTTTCAGCTTGACAATTTACTCTCCAGAGAATCAAGAAGAAGCATTTCTTTTAACACTTCCAATTTTTGTTATTTTTTAAAACTATTGTTTGAAATAAAAAAAACTAAGAAAGCATAGATTTTCTTTACTACTTGATCTCTTCCTGCTTGGAAATACTGTTTCCTTAGGTTTGCTTTTAGTTGTCTATGGAGAAAATAATGTTTGCTTCTCTGGAAGCCTAATTGCTTTCCATGGATTTAAGCAAAGGGAGTTCAAATATCAAAGTAGTTAAAGGAAATTATGTGAATTCAATAGCTAGTCCCAATATTTCTTTTCTCTTTCTTTGTGAGTGAAGCTTTGATAATGTAGAAAATACCTACGATAATATGTACCAATTATGTTTTCTGCAGAAATGCCTTCCTCCATTAGTACAGATAAGAGTTAACTGAGCAGAGATAAAGTTGAATATGAGAGGTAGGAAGAGAGCATCATGACCTAAAAGGCAAGCTCCTTTGTTTCCTAGTTCCACAATAATCATTGTTATTTCGCAGCAGAAAATTGGAATTAATGTTTGCCATCAGGCATTAATCTTCACATTAAGTATTTAGAAATTTTATTTTCTGTAATTATGTTCTCATTCATGTATTTCAGTTCTTCCATATTTCTATTTTTACTGAAGCAAATGCTTCTCTTTCAAGATGTCCATTGGATGATCTATTTAAATGTCTATTTTTAATGTACAATAAACCTATATCTATGGAATTTTTATTCCTGAATTTATAGTAACAATTTTGAAAGTATTTTTACAAACAAAAAATTCTGTGTCAAAGTTTCCTTTCTTCAATTAATGATTTTTAAACAATTTTAGTGGTTAATAACTCATTAGCACCTGCTGAGATAACTATTTCTAGATTGAATCCATGAAGAGTCCATGAGACTTTTTGTGGTTGGCACAAATCCTATCGTATCTATAAACATCAGGATGATCAGATAATATAGATCAGGCGTAGGCAACATATAGTTCTTGTGTTTTCAAAAGGAACACGAGTCAATTCTGGAGACAATATGTGCTTCTACCATGTATCCTTGATTTTTTTTCTTTTCTTTTCTTTCTACTTTGTTTTCTGCTTCCTTCCCTGCTTTCCTTATTCAATATACTCACTTTTAACTCTTTTATTCTGTTTTTGTTTTCTGAGCCTTGCCTATTCCTGATTTCTCTTCCTGTCATTCAACATTTTCTGCAAAGATGGATTCAAGTCAAATGGTTATGTATTTTTCAAGATTACCTTCCTTAATAATATGGAAAGATTTTGTGGAACCATGTTATTTAAAAATCATTAAAGAACCTAAGAAAGTTAGCATCAATTCTAAGGCTAACTGTAACGCAAGATTTTTGTACGTATTTCTATGCTGCTAATACTGCCTGCGTTTTCAACCCAATGATATGATCAAGACCATTTCTCCTGACATCTGGGCAACGTGAGGTGGCAGTCAGAGGAAAAAGTCACATGGAATAATGAAAACGTGCATCAGCCCTCATCTTCAGAGAAATAGAAAATGCCATCAGCTTGCTCTTTTCTAGGAGCACACAGTGATACTGAAGTTATGCAACTCTTTATTAGAACCTCAGTCTTGAGAAATCCTTCTTAAGAATTTCTTTGTGGCTTTTTGTAAACATCTTAACTTTAGGAAATTTGGCAGAATGTTTAATTACCAGAAGGAGATCCTGCTATTAATCAAATTTGGAATTGCTACCATTACAAATAAATGATTGTAGGCAAATTGAGGATTTAATTACTTCTTTCAGATGCAAAATTCTGTTTGCTTTCTCTTTTGAAATCATCCCCAAATGAAGACAGCACAATAACATCTTGAAGGAAGTGCTGATAAACCTCATTTAATTTGTTTCCCTTCCTTTTAAGATCCTACTCCTATTAAAAAGAATGACTTATTGATAAGAAAGCAGTCCAGTATTATGACAGGTTCCATCTCCCGAAGGTCTCAACTCACTGTCAGTTTGGGTCTAGCGAAGATTATTGCTTCAGATGATATTTATTTTGCTGGCTCTCATATAGTTTAAACTGCGTAATTGAGTTAAAAGAATAGAATGGTCAGAGAACTTTGAGAATCTTATTAATTTTGTAATGGTGCTGAAAGCTCACCAAAGGTGTTTTTTTTTTCCCTAAAGCTACTGCTTTGAGCAAATCAGAAGGGATTTCTTTTTAACTGCTGAAAAGAGGCAGGGCTTTCTCTGGTTTGCTGTGTGTGAAATGACAAACGTGGGGTCTAGGGATGTCTGATGGAAGTTGTCTGATTATGGCAGTTGTGATTTTGGGGATACACACGTACATATACGTAAACATACACATATATGTATGTGGACGTTTATATGAATATACAACAGTACAAATATGAGTCAACAGAAAGTATAAATAAACCATTTGAAGGAAATTGTGTTTATGACTGAGAGAAACACATACCTAACCTTTGCTATCATTAAGAGGGTACAAAAATTCCATGAAGTTGCTGTGTATGCAAAAATTCATATGATATTTTAGGATTTAATATAGGAGTCAATAGTAGGTAAATTCCAATTGGTACAGGAAAGCAATAGTGGTACTGTCTTGCATGTCTATAAACAATGCATAATGAAAACTTCCTTCTTTAACTTCTGCCATGTTTTCATGCACTGCACCAGCCCCACCTCTGGTCAAAGGGGTCTGCTGTTGTCAACAGGCCCTGGGTACTGAGAGTAGATGGGCTGAAGTTATGAAAATCCATGGACTTACTCCTATCTACCAGTCTTTTTCTTACATGTATTTCCATTTAGCATTGACCCCTTTGTGAACGTTAGATGACAGAGGTAGTTTATATTTGGTTCACTCTAGTTTCTCTATGGGTCTTTTATTTCTCTCAATGCCTCAAGGCTTTCTATTGCTTTGAGTCTTCTCTCATTCATTCATTTCATCCACAAATATTTATTGAATGCTTATTATGAGCCAGACACTCAGCTAAGTGCTAAGCATACTTTGGATAAAAAACATCTTTTTAAATTTTTTGTTGTTAATGATAGGTTACAATCTTGCGAAATTTCAGTTGTATATTATTGTCTGTCAGTCATGTTGTAGGTGAAACCCTTCACCCTTTGTGCCCATCCCCCACCCCCCACCTTTCCCCTGGTAGCCACTAATCTGTTCTCTTTGTCCACAGGTTTAAATTCCTCATATGAGTGGAGGATAAAAAACGTTTTTAAAAAGTAAAATCTCTCAGCTTTCCGTGGGGGGAAACTGAACCTCATTCTTAGTCAATTCCTACCTAAACTTTTACATCTACTTAAGATGAAGGGGTTAGCTTGCTGCTAATTTCTAATAAAATGATTTATTATTATAATGACTTTAATATGATATCTTTATATCTTTTGATTGAAGTTTGCTAGAAATACAGTATTCTTTAATTTCCAAACTAAATGCTATATGGTATGTGTGTACTCATGTGTACATAGAGATAAACATTAAATAGGACATATATATCTTGAATATTAATTTTGGGAGGCACAGAATAAAAAATTTGCTTCCATGAATTTTCTCAAGATTTTCTTTGACAGAGACCTCAAATATAAGTATTATTCCAGAAACATATAGCCTTTTATTTTTCCTCCAAAAAATAGGTACAAAGCAACATTCATTGCAGATTTCATTCTGAGATTCTCTAACTGCAGTGGGCTTTGGGAATTTTGTCTGCATTTACCCATCACGTATAGTCTCCTCTGTGCTTCTATCTGTGCATCTTCCTCACACTTAGAATGAACAAAGACGTGCTATAACTGTATCTTATTCTCATTGTATTACTTAATTCTTTGGTTGAAAATAAGGTGATGTATATTTAAATACAAAATAAATCATGACATGTATTACACATTATATATTTAAATTACTCTCTCAGATACATTGTTCATAGTATACTTTCCTTTTAAATACAAGACTTTACAATCCTCTCATGTAGTGTTTCAATAACCAAGTGCCAACATTTCAAGTCTTTTTCTCTCTTTATGCGAGAAGGATTGTTTTTCAGGGAATTATCAGACTCTCTGATTACAGAAAGAGCTAATGATCTGTAACAAAGCTCTAACTTAAAAATGTTAAATGTAGATAAAAAAGGAAATAAAGAAGGAAAATAAATAAAATAAATATATATCAAGAAATAATATAAATGTAAATAAATGAAGAAGGACAATGAGGCCTTGAAGAATGACTTTTCCATTTTCTAAGTGCCCCAGTCACGGGATTTGCTAGTTCACAGAAGCACCGTCTGGGAGAGAGGTAAACAACCTCTCCTGCGGATCCACACTTTATTCTAGCGATGGGTAGAGCGAGATTAGGATATTGCTTGGGGATAAATAATAAAGTGTCAAGTTTGACTGAAATTTCAAGTGAAAGCCCACTGTGCCATGAGATCCTCTAATGCTCAGAGAGTGAAGAGAATGATCATTTAGGATTTAATTTATGAAAGCAGAGTTAGAGCACAGCATAAGATAGGTCCTGAGTAACAGTGTTTATTTGTTAGAAATCAGGGAAACTCAACACACAAAGCAAACCATAGAAAGCAGATCTTGAAATTTTCCAAAAGTATTCTAAAATTATATTAACAATTTTGAATTGACAAGAAATCTGCATAAGGTGAATAATTTGAAAATGATGGGGTTAAAATTATGGAAAGGTCATTACTTGCGTAACTTCGGGATTATTTCTCTATTCTTTTGGGGAATTATGGCAATAGTAATATAAATTCTTGTTTTATACTCAAGACATGGTAGAAGTTCTTCTTACTCATCCCACTCTGTTTCGTCAGCAGTCTAGGACAGTAGTCACAGATGGGCATGAAATAAAAAGACAAGAATAAGAAGGAAGACAAGTGGCAAGAGAGGCACTAACATCACTGGCACAGGGAGAGTTACAAATAACCTCTAAGGATATGATTCCTGGCACTCTGTGTAACTGCTCCCTGGGAAGTGACAGAAGAGTAAAATATTTAGTAAAAAATAGATAATACACACAATAATAATAATCATGTATAAAGAGACCATGTTCAACAGCCTAAATGCCTTACTTTATGAAAGTTTTATCCAGTTAATTGTCCAAAAAATATTAAATGAGTGCTTACTATGTGCCATACTCTATTCTAGGCACTTCAGATAGGACAGTGAGCAAAACAAACCAAAATATGTATTTTCATGGGCATTACATTCTAGAAAGGGGACTGACAATGAACAAGTTAGTTAAGTAACATATATAGTAATTTATATAGCATATAGCCATAGTATATATAGTAGTAGAAGTTTATGTAAAGTTACTATATATAGTAAACATATAGTGATTGAGATAGTGATAAGAGTTAAGTGAAAACGTAGAGTAAGGAAAGGGTATGGGGTTCCATTTTAGTATGGAGGTTATGGAAGGCATCACTGAGAAGCTGTCTTTTGAATACAGACCTGGGGGTAGCGAGGGACTAGCTCTGTAAGATGTGGGAAAATAATATTCTAGGCGGAGGCACCGCAAGGGAAAGGACTCTGAGGGAATGGGATATGTCTGAGGAAGAGTAGTGGGCGCTTCTCTTAGAGGCGTATGAGGGAGGGAGAGAGCAGTAGGTTGGGACGTGAACTCTCAGAAGTGACAAGCCAAATCACATAGTGCCTCCCAGGTCAGAGGATTCTGGCTTTTACTCTCTGAAGAGGAAAGCATATGAGGAACATGAGAGAATTTCTGTTTTAAACAGATCCCTCTTTTGATTGCAGTGACGGTTATGCCAAACCTTATCAAATTGAGCACTTCAAATATGTGTAGTTCTTTTAATGTCAATTATACTTCAATAAAAGCTGTTAAAAAATTCAATCTGGCTGCAATGTTGAGAACAGAGTGTCCCAGGGGCAAGGCAAATGCAGGGAGACCTGTCTGGGGCTCATTCAAAACTGGAATCCTGAAATCACAGTGCTCTGGACCAGGGCGACAGCAGCAGGGATACTGAGAAGTGAGCAGGTGCTGGCTAGATTTTGAAGCTTGTGCCAACAGCATTTGCTGAGGAGTGGATGTGCACCATTCAGGGAGGGGGATGTGAAGGAAGACCCAAGGTTTTTGGCCTAAACACCTATGAAGACAGATTTTCTATTAACTAGAAAAAGTTGAAAGAGAAGCACTGAATGGATATGAACTAACAAGAGCTCAGTTTTAGAAGTGTAAAGATTGACATCCAAGTGAAGCTGTCAAATGAGCAGTTGGATAAATGTGTCAAGTTCAGTGGAGCAGTCTGTGCTGGAGATATCACTTTAGACTTATCCATCTATCGCTGTAGCATCTATATATCTATATCATATCTACCTATATATTCACATATCTATGTATCTGTATCCATGATCTTTAAAAGTATAAAACTATGTGTTATCACTCAGAAAGAATTTAAACAGTGAAGAGGAGACAAAAATCCTGAGCTGTGGGGGCATTCTCAAAGTCAGTGGTTGGGGAGATGATATAGGGTCAGTAAGTGAAACTGACAGAGAATAGCCAGAATACAGAAGGGAAATAGAGGAAGAGAAAATGATTAACCATGTAAATTACACTAATAGGCCATATAAGATCAACCCTGAAGAAAAATCTTTAGCACCATTGAAGTTATGTTAATACTGGTCAGTCAGGAGTGAAAACTTTGTTGGGAGAAGCCTGAGATGAGGAGGAGAGAAATTGGAGACAGTGAATAAAAACAACTCTTTCCCAAGGTTTTTCTTCAAAGGAATGAAGAGAATTATGGCATTAGCTGGAGAAAGAAGTGGGCCAAACAATTTGCTTAAGGTGGGAACAAACAGCAAACTTCTTTGTTAATAGGAATGAACTTCTAGTTTGGGGAGCTTTAAAGTAATAAGAAATAAGGGAGAATCGCTGGAATCATGTCCTTAAGTTGGCAAGAGGCATTGTGTTCAAGTGTCCGAATAGACATCGGAATTGTCTTAACAAGAGCATGAACAGCTTGTCCAAGGAGAGAAGGTAGGATATATGCCTACAATGCAGGTATGTAGATAGATATGGCTGCAGCTTGTATAAATCCTTACCTGATTTCTTTTTTTTCCAATAAAATAAGATGAAAGATCATTATCTGAGAGTGAGGTTAGAGTAAGGGAGTTTGTAAATTTGAGGAGAGAGGAGAAATTATGAAGTAGTCATTTAGGAAGGTAGAGGAGTGAAGGAACTAGGGATGTATCATATAATTGCCTGGCAACATCAGGGCCAACTTGAAGTTCATGAAAATGCATATAAATGTATGTAAATGGAGGGTGATCAGCACAGTATCAGCATATTTTACGATAGCCATCTTCGGGCACATGAGTGCAGTCATGGGATAGGAAACGAGTCAGATTTGACGAGGACTGTGGTTCAGCCAAAATGAGATCTAAATCTCATTTGTTTGGCTTGGAAGCTCTTTTGATTAATTCTTCTACTAGATTCTTCCCACAGCAACCATATAGATTCTGAGAAGAAAAACAAATAATGTTCTAGCTTCTTAGAAGATGTAAAATATCTAGATACCAGAAATTCAAAAGTTAATTATAACCAGGTTTTCACTTTTTAATTAGATTCGTGATACTACATATGTACGTATTTCACAAATTTCTTTCAGCCCTATTAGATATAAGTAGGTAAACATTTTAAAAGCATTCTCATCTATCAGATTTTTCAGCACACGAGCAAACATTTTAACAAAGTTTTTCTCATTAATACAGTAGAAAAATTGTGTTAATAGTAGAATAAAATCACTTTCATTATTTATAAGTTTGATATATTCTGGGGCCAGCCTAGTGGTGTAGTCATTAAATTCACATGCTTGGCTTCCGCGGCCTGGGGTTCTCAGATTCAGATCCTGGGTGCGGATCTAGCACCATTCGTCAAGCCACGCTGTGGCAGCGTCCTAGATAAAATAGAGGAATATTGGCACAGATGCTAGCTCAGCAACAATCTTTCTCACAAAAGAAAAAAAAGTTTAATATATCTTCAAAAAGACTATTCTTAATATTACTATTGATGTTCTATATGTGACAGAAAGAAGGGCCAATGAAAAATCACCATAATTTAGATTTAGCTTTCAGACTGTGTTTCAGATGTATTATAATATTTGACATAGCTGTTAGTTGTCTGCCTAAAATTGATCCAAAATATTTAAATTTTAATTAACATTAAGATAAAACTGTATTTTTATATCAATTATTAGAAGTCAGCCTGAAACTAACTATAAAAAATGAAAATTTAACAGTTAAATTTGGCTACTCACATTTTCTGAACTCTCATATTCATGTTTACTGACTGCTGTTTTCTGTGCTTTATAAGAGCTTTCTCACTCGAAGTGCACAACACTCTGAAATAGAAGCTAAAATTATTTCCATCTTACAGATTAAAGCAGAGAGAGGTTTAATAGCAAAGTCATATCCATAGTAAAAATTTGTGTCCAAATGTCATCTATGTCCATAACCATGCACTTCTTTGTACAAAATACTGAAAATGTAATTTGAGAAATCACCTAGTAGTCATTTGGAATTTTGGCATATTTATTTAAAGACATATTCCAATTTAATCCAGTTGAAAACTCTTTACTTTAGGAAAAATCAGACTACGGTCAAACAGAGAGGGTGGGAGAAAAAAGAGGAACAGATACTAGAGAATATTAGTTGGAAAATAAAGTAAAATATGTGGTAAAAAAGCTAACTTGGCAAATTTTTGTAGAGTTCCCTTCTAACCTAACATTGAAAACACTAATGACAAGACCTATTTACAAATATTTATGTATATACATGCATATATACACACACAACTACTATATGTTTCATATGTATGTATATACACCGGCACACACATATACACACATATATGTTTGTGTGTGTATGTATATATATCCTCTACTCACAACACATGTAACATACTATAGAAAAATACATATGCAATTTAATAAATAATAGAATTAAAATGTTAAGTGAAATGTAATCCTTCTCACAACGGAAAAGCTATTTCTCACATTATTAAAGTGTTTTAACTATTTTCTTCAGTTTTTATATTATTGAATTATATCAGACAAATTCATTGTCATTTATATTCTTCTTAAAAAATAAAGTCAAAATTCTTCTTAATGTCGCAAACTTTCTAGCAAATGCCAGCCTTTTGGAAATGATGTTAACAGACAAGACAGATAAGTTGAGATCTGATTGTTAAGAGGAAATACACTTTATAGGTTTAGACTAACAAATAATATCCGGTTATTCACTTGATTCAAAAAAATTAAAAATGATCCAGCCAAGCTAGTGTGGTTTCTTGAAGACGAAGTAAATACTTTATTGGGCAGTTATCAAAAAGTTATTTTATTATATGGACTCTGATTAGACTATTCAATGCATTATGCGAATAACTTAACCTTTTACATTGAAGTACTTGTTTGAGGTGATGGAAACATAGATATGCAAGAAAGAATGCCTGACTCCAGGGGCCATAGTCTATGAAAGGAAATAAGTAACAGATTACAGTAAATTCCATTCTGACAAAAGCAAATGCAAGGGGCTATGAAAGCTCATTAGAATGAGTCGCTTTACCAGATTTGTATGTATGTATATGTAAGTTGATATCAGAAAATGTTTCACAAAAGAGGTGACGAAGCAGAATCTTTCAGGATGAGTAGCAATTAGTGAAGCTGAGGTAGATTGTAGGTGGAAAGGAAATTACAGAAAGAAATACTGCTCTGACTCTAGTTCAAGTCACCGATATCTCTCGCCTAGATTGCCACAATAGCCTAGCAGCTGGTCATCCTGCTTCCACTTCTCACCATACAAGTTGTGAACACCGTAGCCCAAGCAATACTTAAACTCTTATCTCTCTCAAATCTTCCCGTGAGTGCCGGAGGTCTTTCCAAGGCCCTCTGTGACCTCCCTCCCCTTACCTCACTGTCCCTTGGCTCATATCGCTCCACCGGCCTGGTCTGTTCTTCCTCAGACATGACAGATGTCTCCTCAGGCTCTTTGGACTTCGTGTTCTATCTGTTTTTCTTTACATGATTTTTTCCTGATTTTCTTCAGTCTTTACTTAAATGCTACCTTCTCAACACTATCCAACTTGATCAGCTGAATTTAAGTCATAAAACCCCACTATGGTACTGTTGCTCCCTTTTACCACTCTCTATTTTTTTTTCCCCATAGCATTTAGAATCGATTAACATGGCATGTCACCTACTCACTTTTTATATTTGTTATTTTGTTGTATACTGTGTCTCCTACTCCCAAGATTTTTAAGCTACATGAAGGCAGAATTCTTTTGTTTTTATTCCTCACACACACCAAATGCGAAAAATAATGTCCAACAGAGAGTGAGTACTCAATAAATATTTACTGAATGTACAGCAGAATAGAATGTTATATGTAGAAAGGTATAGAGGAGTGGCCATGTGACAGTCTGGAAACTTCAGGTGGGTTAGAACTGCTGGATTATCTGAGTTCGAATGCCAAGAGTGAAGAGAGATCACTCTAACAACTATGGAAAGGCCATTCTGCCCCCATAGGTCAAATATAAAGTATAAGTTTATCTTAAGTAAATAAAATAGAAAAATCTAGGGCTCATGTGAAAACACGAAAAATGTATGTCAAAGGATAAGCATTAGTACTTTTAAATAAAAAGCATCACTCAGAGATGTAAGACTGCCATGTGATCATATAATAGCATCACCTTGTTTAGCACTGATCAGAAAGAAATATTTAAAATACGAACTCCTTCCCCCTAAAAGAGAATGCCTGAGGATAATTAAATGTCTGGTCTCATACAGAAGTATTAAAAAAAAATTAGAGATTTCTTCTCCTTGGAGCTGTTTCAAAGAGCTAAGTATATTCCTGTGAAAATAAGTCTATTATTTCCCTGCAGGACTCAAGTTAATTGTAATAACAAGCTGTAGATGATTTTATAATAGAAAAAAATTTCCTTGGCTTCTTGTGAGGCAAAAAGACAAATAGACAAAGAAAGCGTCTCTTTGTACAGGTTCTCTCTCTCTTTCTCTCGCACTTTTTCTATTATAAATTAGAAATAAAGTTTAAATCACTTAGAAGATTATTTTTTATACTCAAGAAGCCAGGCAGGAATATAATCTATTCTGAAATTCATGAGAAAATCCTTTAAAATGTCAGACAACAGTTAAAACATTCTATGATTAGGGCATATTTTAATTTTCTTAATGTCAAAACTCTGCTGTGGGAGAAGCTTATGCACACTCATTTGATATTCACATGAGCTGATATTAAAATGGAGCCAGACTCTTAGAAGTATCGATATCAGGGATTGAGAATATTTTAAAAAGAGACCAGTCTGACCTTCAGGAATGACAGTGCAGAATAAGATGAACCAGAATTAAAATCATTTTCAAACAATAAATAGCATAATTTTTTTTTAAGAGGAGCTGGGTGAGGGTGGATAACATTTTTCTCAGGATATTGCTCATTAAGCACATTTGCATTCAATAATACGAAATGACCTGGGACAAGTATAAGTGAAGGTTGGATGAGATGATCTTAAGTGTAAGATGCTTCCATCCTTTCAAATAAAACATAAGGGACAATGGAAGGGTCATGTGAATGCTTCCCAGATATGCCTAGTGGCAGACAAATCTAGTGCATTCATTGTTCTATAAATACTTCTCGAGAACATGCAATGCACCAAGTGCTAAGCATTTAGAGATTCTTTCCTTTAGTGAGCATAGGTTCCAAGAGTGAGTTTTTGAGTGGACACTGTGCTCTGTACTATGATTACAGGCATGAACCCAGAAGTATAGATCCTGCCCTCAGAGGGTTACCTTGTAGTGAAAAAGACAATAAAAATGTAGATCAATATTTAATTTAATGAGTGAACACTGCTATGAAAGAAAAAGATCGCAGAATATGGAAGTAAAGTATGACAGGGGAGGCACTCTTTTTGATGGCTGTCAGGGAAGTTCTCTCAGAAGAATGGACATTGGAACAGAGACCCAAGAAATTGGAGACGTGTGGGTAAATACATAGGAGAAGAATGTGTGTGGAGGAGGGAATAGCAAAGTCAACACTCTTGAGGTGGAAAGATGCTTTGCATATTAGTGGAAAATTAGAAGGCTGGTATGGCTGGAGCAGAGAGTAAAAGGAGGCAGAGTGGTAGGTGGGAGGTGAATGCTAGAGATGCAATTCCGTGTCACATGAAACCTTGTAAGCCACTGGCAAGAGTTTTAGACATCATACTAATTGTGAAAAAAAGTCGTTGGACGGCTTTGAGCAGGGAAATACTGGAGTGACATAACCTGGTTCACACTTCAAAAAGCTGCACAGAGTAAACACACAGTCTCCTAGAGTTTACATGCTAATGGCTTTGACTATGAAGAAATGCACTTGACTTTGGGATTGGTAATAGCGTCCACTAAGCAGCAAGCTGTATATTACCTCATATTCTAAGACTGACGTTACCAGGTGCCAAGTCTCTCTATATGCTATATAAAAGGTGAGAGCTGGCAGGGGTGTCTCCATACACTGCAATTTGGCATTTTTACCTAGGGAACTCTTTATTTCCCCTGGTTATTCTATAAACTACCTAGAAACTTATAATTCCTGATTTCTCTGAGTAAACTACTAATAAATTAGTAGTGTGGACATTTTTTTCAACTGAAAGCTCTTGCTGATACAGAGATTGGTACTTAAAGTGTTTTCTAATGAAAGATCCTAAAGAAAATAGGAATCTGGAGTTGATTATCAGGACTCTTTAGGTCCAGAGGCAGTGGGATGGTGGCTAAAATTAGAGTTGGACTTTTGTCAGCCCATAGAAGCAAGTGGTACAACAGTTTAGTAAAATATTTCCTGGTTTATCAGGAAAGAAGTGCCTACCGAAAGAGAAGGTTTGGGAGCAGTATGATTGGCATCAGGAATCTAAGGACTGTGGAACTGTGTGTATAATTAAAGATTGAGAACTATGGGCTTGAAAGCCAAAATCTTAGCCAAAGGAACTATCAGAGAATAAAGAATTTCTATGATTAGCATAAAAGAATCTCAAGTAAAATTGAAAACTGAGATGGTCAAAAGTCAACCTGAAAATGTCCTATGTTTTGTTTTGTTTTTAATCAGAACATGATCTGAATTCACAGACTCACCAAATCTCGTTATGAAAGAGAAGGCATTAGCAGAAAAGAGTGAGCCCTCTGGTTTGTAATGGGCACATGGGAGCGTTCAGTTCACCCAGAGCGCTCTAAGCTCCCCAACCTCCCTGATTCTCCTCTAACAGCAGAAGCAGCATCTCTTCCCCTGGCTGATGACGCTCATTCTCCTTTGCCTAATGACCCTGTCATGACATCCCATGATATAGTTATCCTGCTTGGAAAGCCACTTCTTATTTCCCACTGCAATGCCTTTATTAACCTCGTAACTAGAGATAAGTGCCTACATGACCCTGGAGGCCAATTATTAAGTTAAATCTTGGAGGAAAAAGACTTACATATAGAAAGAATTATGAAATTTTGCCACAATCAGAAAATAAGTACCTATGAATAGATTCTGAAGAGTAGAGAAAAAATAATTTAATTTTGATTCAGGCTACATTAATCCACATAGGTACATTTACCAGGCATTCTAGAGTCAATGTTTAAACTCAGGCACTCTTGGTAGCTCTTTTTGTTTTGTTTTGTTTTTGTTTTTGTTCTTGTTTTTTTGCGCAGTATATCCAATTAAGCACAGGCTCTTTGGTGACCTATGAAAAATAAAGTTGATATATTAGAAATTTTGTGGCAAAATGCAAATAAAGGAATGCAAAGATTTAAGGAGCCAGGAACATTGGAATGGATTTATTTTATGCAATCTGCCCAGCCACTCACTAATCCTAGCTGTATTCCCAGTGGGGGCCCAGATGACCTTTTATCAAGACACTAAGAAAGACTTCTTTGGGGTAAGGGCCAGCATCTCTGAAAACCATAATGTCTATATTCAGTAGGCTAATAATGCTAGAGTAGAACTTTGCCATTGAAAAGGCTCTCAGTGTAGCAGAAACTATGTTGTAGCACTCAAAACAGCAATCTTTATGTGGTTCCATTTTAGGTAGCAAGGCTGCAGTGTTAATACACACGTGCAATTTCTTCTACCATTTTTGTATCTGAAACGTTCACATCACTTACTTGCTTGGAAAGGATAATAAAAGACAAGCAATTTGTGGGTTTAGAGTAACAAAAATAACACACTCGAGATAGTTTATTTTGGGAAGTAATTCCAGGAGAAAACAGTAGGGGCCTGTGACGAATGAAGGATGCAAGCAGGAAAAAGCAAGGAAAGATATGTGAAAGAGCTGGTCAACGCTGGGGGCGATGGCTGTTTGGACCTTCCAAAGAGAATTGGCATGAACCTCAGAATTGTCCACAAGAGGAACAGAAGAGGTATCTGTAACTTCCTAACCCTTTTTATTCAGGGGGTTGCTTATGGGTGTTAATCCTCTTACACTTCCAGGTTTGTTCATGCAGAAGGGCCCAGCTGGTTTCCTTCGGCACCCAGGAGTGTCATTTCAAAGGAAGATGTTGGTCTGTGCTCTTGTCTCAATTTAGACTTCCCAACATTCGGGTTCCTATGATCCTGTGCTTCAGGGCAGTGGTCTGGGAAAGAGGGACACTGACTTCTGTCTTTGTTTCAGTCTCGGGAATGCTCTTAAAATTATGCAGTATTCACTCAGCTGATTTTTCTTGAGTGAAAAATTAATCTAGATGCCATTAGAGTAAAATATACTTAGAAATGCATTTCAGTTTGAATATAAAACTGGTAATTAGAGAACTTTGCATATAAAAAAGAAAACTCTTCACCTGAAATAACCCACTGCCTGCTGTTCATTTGCATATCCTCATTTTTACAGTTAGATTCAGGCAGGCAGAATATGTTAATAGCTGCACCCATTTCATATCCTAATACAGGAAATCCAATAGCTCAATGATAGGCATATATGTGCTTTACAGAGAATCTCTAAAATTACTTGGCAAAGGAAAAATATTTCTTGCAGCTCTGCACAAGTTCTCAGGAAGCACTTTCAGGAGCTCCAGTGAGGGGTCCCTCAGCACCAGGTTGAAGCTGCAGAAATGGCATCTTTCTACCACAGGCACTATGTACCCTGAATCTTAAATCACCTCCTTTTCCCACCATGTCTAATCTTTTTCTGTCTATTCTATCTATTCTCTACCTTATAAAGAAATCTGTTACATTAGTTCTGTTCTGATAGAGGAGAGAAATTCTGTGGCAGCTAATGAAATGTTCCTGGTTCAAATTAGAAAGTAGACATTTAAAACTTAGTTATAACCTCATATGACCCTCTGTTATTATACTAAATCTTTAATCTCATACTTCAGAGTGCCTAAGCATTACCCAAGGCATTGTTCAGAAGGAAAGTCTCCAACATTCACCCCCAGAAATGTAAATTTAGTCAGTCCAGATGTGGCCTGTGTTTCAGTGTCTTTAACAATCACATAGGTGATTCTGATTCCACTCAAGAAATTCTACTTTAGACTGTTTGACAAAAAACACATGACTTGTACATTATATATGTCAATAGTATTCAGGAATTATTATCATACATCCATATAATAAATCTAAATCAAATATTCTCGTGTATTCCAATGACTGCCTTCTCCCCAGTTGCCAAACAGATTTGGCCAAGACAAGAGCATAAAACTGCCAGTTGTAAATTGGAGCATTGTATCCCAACCACAAAGTGTTAGCAGAAGCTGCCAAATGCTTAACACCTGCATGGTTATTTGGGGTAGTATATCATGAAGTCAATGTGTGAAATTTCTCTTTGGACCAGAGGGGAATCATATCAATCAGCTAAGATCAGCTTTATATACTACTTGGGGATAATTATCTCAAAGTGTGAAAACATGCATTCACATTACCTTCGAATTGCATATTTTACATATGGTTAACCCCAACTCTATTTTGTGTTCTGTGTTGTATTTGCCTATTAATTTCCGAATCTGCAGTTCCTAGATCTAGAAAGTAGTTGGTCAATGTTTGTCATTGCGCAGATGCATTTGCATAAATATATTTTTGGAAACTGCAATATTTACCTGATTTACTCGGACCCAAATGGTATCTGTCTTTACTTCACTTCCTTATTTTGTATGTCATAGCCATTTGTATTAGAAGCTAGTTTTGATGGGGCTGGTGGCAGCGTTTCAAACTGAAGATTCCTGCTCAGTGAGATAGTTTTAACACCTCGTTTCTTGAACGATATTTTGGAAAATTTCCCAGTTCTACTTTGAAAACAGGTGGGACTGGGAAAAGATGCGTCTGTCAACAGGGCGCCATTACTACTTCGGCTTCTGTCAAGTCGTCCACTGGCACATTTACCTTCCCTTCTTAGCTATTCAATAGTCAAGCAGCCAGCTGTTGGCTGAGGAACTGCTCGCTGTCAGTGCAAGCAGCAGTTCGGACAGAACACACATATCTCAGCTGCCTACACTACGGAGAAGCACGAGGCAACTATTCTCTGTAACAAGAATAATTAGTGGAGATCATTGGAAAGGGGCAAACTTAGTCCAAGTGAAAGTAGAATGAATATCCCGTTGTGTTCAAATCCATAATTTAAAGTCAAGTTCACTTTTTTAAAGAATGTTTCACCTCTGTCTGGTTGAAGTTGATTTGACGACTGGAAACGTAAACTTGGCATCCAACGATCAGGGTGCCAAATATGCAGAACTCCCTATTAGAACGAGCGGTTTCATTCAGATGGGCAAATGGGCTGTGTCTTACTCTTTAGCCTTTCAGGATGAATGACAGGAAACCTCCCAAATAAAGGAATTTTATTCTTTAGCATTTCAGTGTATTTATATTAGTTTGATAAAAACACATTTGCTATTGTTTTCATCATTATTTATTAACAATGAAATAAAAAATGTTTTACATTGATAGCCTGAAAATAATTAGAAGTGCCACTTGGGAGACTGTTTTTTCGAGTTGTTGTGTTTTTTTTAAAGTATTTTTGTTTACTTTCTTTGTTCTAATCTTCTTCCTCCTTGTTTCCCATTCATTATAGATTTACATTATTGTACATGTTGCATGAAGATAAAGACTAAATTAAAGATTAAAACCAATTTTGGATATGGACATCTCACTGATTTTGCTTTCCTAAAAAGGCAATATTCAACAGGCAACACAGGATTCACTTTTGGGAAAGCTGATTCAAAAAACACTTTTCTTCGCACCAAATCAGTTTCTGAATAAACACTGACAGGTTTCGAAAATTATTATAAAACAGAAACAATAAAATTGCATGTTTCCAAAAGTGATTTATAAAATTTTTTACTTTCTCACAGTAAAACTACAGATTTTCTTAAAATTTATACTGTGTATAACTTAAAGTAATGGCAATAATGTTGATTTGCCATAAGTCATACGTTTAAAGTTTTCAATAACTTCTAGTTAAATGGCTAAATCTTATAAAATTAATTTTCAATTTTAATTCAAATTAATTGAAAGAATTACCCTGCAATAGTCCAACATAATAAGTTGGAATAAAGTGGAAAAGGAAATAGATTTTTTTAAAGAACACTTCTATTTAAATTGATATTAAGAAATAATATCATTTCCCCAGTGAACACTTTCATAATGCTAAGATAGAAAAGAGGCTTGTTATCTATAAGGAGGCAGATGCTCCTGAATTAATTCATGTATATCACCAGGAATTTGGTCTTTAGGTGAAATAAAATTTATCGTACTAGGTATAAGGTAGAAATACTTAAAAGGACCTCATGTGATTTATTGGACTTTTAGAAGAGCTGCAAAAAGGCAGAAATCATTCTCTTAACTAAACATTCCTGTTGATGAGTTATTTTTGTTCTATCAAAGATGTCAGTGCTCATAATTTTTAGTAATCTTTTAATAAATTCTATTAAGTAAAAATAAAAGAATTTGAAAATAAGTAAAACATGTTTACGAAAATCAATATCCATTGAATAAAATATCACATAAAATATTAGAACTACTCAAATTAGAAACTATTCTACAAACTGGTCCTAATATGCTCAGCATTGTCCTAGAACCAACATAGTATCCCCTACTCAGCAGTTTAAAATCTGCTTGGAGACACAGGCTGAGGAAATTTAAAGCAAATTAAAATTGTGTATTCAAGTCATTTCAATACAAGGTAGCACTGTACTAGTTACCGTAGTCTACTACTGTGTGCTAGTTAGTATACTACTACTCAGTGATGGGTAAGACCTTTTACTCAGGCTACTCAGTGAAGCATAGGAGCACTAAGTAATGGCTCTGTGGAGGAAATGACTGCAGAGTGGTTGGGATTGGAATAGAGGGACGCCAGGGCATCCGAGAGACAGGTTAGAGTGGAAGTATGTGAAAAAGACTTAATAATATCATAGAGATAAGGAAACTGATATGGCCACATGTATCTAACTGGTTTCTTTATTCTAAGGCTTCTTTTAGATATAAGATACCAAATCATCTGGGGAGAGACCAAAAAATATATATGCCAAGAATTGGGAAAACAAAGATGTTTTTGCAGAAAGTATTCATCAGTGAGAGGGTGACTTCTTTTACTGTAAGAATTCCTTCATTAGTTAAAAAAAGCACTGATAATCTGAAACTATTGTCAACTTTACCCCTGAATGCACCACCCAGTTTTAAATGTTGCTTCCTTCCATACAAAGTCAGATTTAAAAGACAAAACATGACAAAAGGAGTATATTGTTTCTTTCTTCCAAACCACTTTTGTCCAGCAACTATATTCTTAAGCTTCCAAATTTAGCTATTCCTACCTCCATATATTAATATCACAAATGAAATAAAATACTCCCTTTCTCCTTGTTTTATGTATAGTATATTCTTCCTCTTATTGCTCTATTGCCACAATATTTTCTATTTTCTTTTCTTATTTCAAATTACGAAAAAGTTTATTTTTCTTAAACTGTCATTTTGTGATACTGAGAGTTTATAAATGTTGAGAATCAAAGAAATAGGAGAGTGGTAAATAAAGGGAAAGCAGAAAAATGAACCTCATGCTTTTTCTCTTTGCTGTTCATTTTATTAAGAAGACAGAAACACTTATTGTAGCAAACCAGGAAATTCTTAAGTATAGAAATCAAAATTTGAGAAATGTGAGAACTAGTTAAGGACAAAACAAGAGAGAGCCAAAGAAGAGTGAGAAAGATAAACAGAAAAATTTTAGGTGGAATATTGTCTTATATCCTTCTAATGTTTAGGTTAAACACTTTGTACTAATTCTGTCTATTCTGTTTAGACATACAAAGCAATTTTATAGAACTGCAACAAAGAAAGATAGCGAAATATTCCTCATTAAAAATATTTGTTAACAACATACTGTTTCTCTATTTACCAAAAGAAAAAAGAAAAATTCTCAGATTTAGAGAACTGAAAGAAATAGAAGTAATTAACCAGTCAATCCTAAATTACAGATAAAGAAAATAAAGCCTAGAGTATTTGTCACTTTTCCAAGAACACATAGGTAATACAAAGCTTAAAATAAAAAATAAAGTATAACTATATCTTATATAACTATATCTATGGATAGATAAATCACCTATCTAACTGATCTGTATTTCCATTGTAATGCCCTTTTTAGTATATCCAAATGTACTTTTTATCCAAAGTGATGTAGTTAATGTCACATATAATATCACACCCACACACATACACATACAAAGAAGGAGAAAGCAGAAGAAGAGGAAGAGGAGGAGAGGAAAGAAGGAAGGAAGGATAGAAGGGTGAAAGAAATAAAGGGACAAAAGTTTAAAAAAACTCCTTTGAGTTCTCTAAGGAAATGTGAGAAATTGTCTACTATATTTGCATAGTATGGAGAGTTTTTTGAAATCTCATTCCCAGTAAAAATGTTTAATACAGAGAGGTATTGGTGGTGGGAGGGAGGGCAAATTTTCATTGCATTTCTACATACCTTGTGATAATTTTTGTCCCAGAATATCTTTTTAAGGATGTTTATACAGCATCCATCTGGTTTGCCCTGCATAGCCCCCATGGAACTTAGGTGGCAAGAATATAAAACTCATGCCGTTCGTTGAGGCTGCCATAAGTAATAAAGTCCTTTGTCTCTGACCCAGAAATCTCATGTCCTCTGCCATTATTTGTGACTCCGTGGCAGGGTAACTTGTTAGCTTGCAAGTGTGGTGAAGTCTCAAACCCTTCACAGTTTCTGACCCAGAGCTGCTTCTCTTTCAGGGAAAGTTGCCATGAGGATCTTGTGAAGATGCAGTGGGAATATTAGATAAGTTGTAATTGTCCTTTTCAATGACATGAAACTGTGATTAATTTACTCTATGTCCAGTGAGGCCAACCAACTTTATTACTTCACCTGATGAGTGATGTGATAGATGGTGTACTCTTGCTCAAAAATAAAGTGTATCTTTAATGAGCATATTGTGTACTGTACCAAGATGATGGGTAAGCTTGGTTTCTGATGTTTCTGGGGTTGAAGGCAGAGCTTCAGCCTCAGGTTTGTCAATATGTGCCCATTCATTAACATTAAAGTTGTTCTAGAATCTAGCATCCAGTTGAGAGTAACTGGTAGCTGGTTTGATTGAAACTGCTGTCACCCATGTACCTGCTTTTTACAGCAAGACTGCAGGTGTTAGAATATTATTTGTCAAGCACACAGTGAGATAAAGAATCTGGAGATGCTATTTTTCCATGCCACAAAAATTAGAGAGGATATGCTGAAAAGATAATATACTGTACAGCTGGGTCAATCTTCCGGGCCAAAATGGAATGTCAAAGTGTCAGTTGTGATAATTATAAGATACATTATGATTAAATGGATTTCCATCTGGAGCTCTGGCAGAAGAATTATGCCTTGAGAAATTATGCCTTGAGAGATATAACTCAAAGGGTTGATAGCACTTGGTACTGAGTAACCCCTGAACACATTCAATTGGCTGCATAGCAGAATTCAGATTGATGGTCACTGACCAAATTTGGCATTCTGCTGAGATATTGCTATGATAGCCGTATCTTAATCGACAGTTTAAAAAATAATGTAGACCCTTCCAGATGATGCTAATAACTAAAAGAGTTCAAAACTTAGGATATGCATTTTAAATTTAACTTAATCCTAAATAAATTCTCTTTCTACTCACTCAATTAGAATCATCACTATTTTTTCCCAAAAAGCAGGGATTGCATTCATGTCTAAATAACCTCAAACAATTGTAGCAGTTCTTTCAAGCAAAATATTCATATTTCTTGTATTGAAATACACTGATGTGATCTTCAGGTGATCTTGCCTCTTCTAATGACTTAATATAATGTTAATAAAACTTGTACTTAGGTTTGTGATAATTTTCAAACATTTAATGTGTAATTTCATTCAGTCAATGATATTTACTATGCACATATCACTTCCAAAATGTTTTATTGGAGGTGATACAAAAGGAAGAAATTTTATGGATACTGATATTAAAATGCTTATAGACAAGTTGGGGGTACATATTACACATGTTTTAAAGGAAGCAGTTAAATGTGTTTAGAGAATGAGACATTCGGGAGTATATGTTATTTCAAATCATAATATTCAACATGTGCTGAATATTGTCTGCAATCGTTTATCGAGAAGTGAAGAGTGAAATGATAATCAAAATATGGACCTTAAAGCTATATGAATAGTCATGACTTTCTTCTCTGAGCACTACTGTGACATAATTTTCTTGACTGGAAGGCTTAATTTTAGTTATAATTTTAATATGCAAAGACATTGTATTAAATGATGGCCTGTACAAAGAATTTCAGACGCCACTCGACTTATCCATTGCATCAAGATGACTGTGATTCATTGAAAAGGAAAACACTTATTTACATTAATCCCTACTTTTCTCACTAAAAACTTGTGTCAGAGGAAGTCAGTATGCTCTGGGCCTTTTTAGTCTCGCAGAGAAGTATAAATCATTTATATAATTTATTGTATCTCTTTTCTTTCTGAGTGCTGGAGACATGTTCTATCTAAATCTACCTGTTTCAAACAGCTTATACAGACTGTTGCTAAAATTAATGTATAAACTCCATTCCACTACATCTCGTTGCAAGAATTTAAAATCTCATTTGTTCAGCTTAATTGAACTATAGTTGACAAAGTTGTAAGATATTTAAAGTGTAAATAGTGACAATCTGATATATGTATACATTGTGAAAACATCCTTCCATCTACTTAATTAACACATCAATCAGCTCATATATTTGTCTTTGTTTTGTTTTGTTTTGTTGTGAGAACATTTAAGTTTTACTCTCTTAGCAAATTTCAATGATACAATACAGTGTTATCAACTATAGTCACCGTGTTATACATTAGATCCTCAGACTTCATTTGTCTTATAGCTTAGAGTTCGTATCCTTTTACCAACCTCTCCCTAATCCCCCTAACCCCCAGCCCTTGGCCAGGACTTCTCTACTCTAACTCTATGTGTTTGACTTGTTAGATTCCACATATAAGTGATACCGCGCAATATTTGTCTTTCTCTGTATGACTTATTTCACTTAGCATAATGACCTCAAGATCCATTACGTTGTCAAAAATGGCAGAATTTCATTCTTTCTCTTGGCTGAATAATATTCCATTGTATGTATGTATGTATCTCACATCTTCTTTATCCATTCATCTATTCACAGACATTTAGGTTATTTCCAAGCCTTGGCTGTTGTGAATAGTATTGCAATGAACAAGGGAGTATAGGTATATCTGAGAGGATGGTTTTGTTTTCTTTGGATGTGTACTCAGAAGTGGGAAGGATGAATCACATGGTAGTTCTATTTTTAATTTTTTGAAGGATCTCCACACTGTCTTTCATAACGACTGCACCAATTTACATTCTCAACAACTGTGCACAGGGGTTCACTTTTCTCCACATCCTTGCCAACACTTGTTATCACTTACCTTTTTGATGATTATCCTTCCAACAGGTGTGAGGTGTGGTTCCAATTTGCATAAAATCTCAGTTTTAATAAGTTAATATCCATGACTAATTTTCTTTGTAGATATTTATATTTTCTTCTCTATTCCTCTCCTTTTTATTTAAATTTGAGATTGGGATTTGACTTTTAGTGATTGTGACATCTTGCTTTTTTCTTTTTGCATATTGTATTCCATTTGAAGAATGTGGAGTATCCACTGACATCAAAATTACAGAAAGTGCATCGAGGGATTGGCGTATTTTTAATAGTTCTTAAGCATCCTTTCTTTCACTGATTTCTTTGAATATCTGCTTTCTCCTCAGCAGATCCATTTATTTCTAGTCATCTTTCCCTTATCCTTTATTTTACATTCTCACCTTGTTATTTTAAATTTAGCTCTCTTTTCTTCGCTCATTTTCTAAAGCTCCTAAGAAATGCTGGCAATATGGAAATGAGGTCTGGCAGAGGGATGGTGAGATCTCCTGCTACTCAAAGAGATAGAAAATAGATAAGGCCATGAAACAAAACATCCTTCTGGATATTGGCAATTGTAGTGCAACTTTTATTGCAATTAAAACAGTTTAGCCTCTAAGTACAAAGACTATTTTGTGGTTCATGCAGCTGTTCCAACAGATTGTCTTCCTCCGTGAAGTACAGGAAGAGATAAGAAGTGGGTATTTGTAAGTGAAATCTGAATTTGATTATTTCCTAATTAAGAAAATGTTGCTCCATGATACCGAAGCACAATGCCAGAAAATAGAATCAAATGGCTAAAGAGATTTAAAAAAAAAAAAAAAAGCACAATACGAAACAAAATGTAGAAAGTACATGTCTGTGAAGATAAAGAGCAATGAGAGATTTGAGGAGAGACCTGAGAGAAGATAAGTTATATCAGGTGCAAAACTCGTCATTTTGTTTTATTGCTTTTCTGACATTAATTATAGATGACAGGTGACCTGTCAACTAAGTACGGTGTGTTCGTAGAAACTGAGAGGAAGTTTTAGATCCTCCAGCAATTCAGCTGGGAACAAAATTTCAAGTTAATTTTAGCAAGTCTATGTTATAAATAATGGTGTTAATGCTAATCAGCTATTCAAAACATTTTACAAACATTTGCTAATTAATCCTTGCACTGTTGACAAATAATGCTTTCATTTACCAAGGCACCGGAAGAAACTTCTTGTGTATTAATAAATCTCCAAGTTTCTAAATTTTAGGCAGTACTGTAGCTTTCCCTTTTCATTCTGCACATCTTCATTGTGAGAAACACATATTTGGACTTCAGAGAATAGAGTTCCACAAGGAATAATTAGATGATACTTTCATCATAGAAGAATTATTTTGTAAGACTCAGTATAGACATAGGGAGCAAAACCTGTAGCCCATAATCTTCCAGTTCCCAGCTCCTCCTCTCTTGGCCATCCCAAGTCCAAATTTTATTTATTCTTGCTTATGCAATTTATTACCATCATGATCATTTCCTCTCTATAATTTATATCAATCTGTAATTTTGTTTTTATTTGATTATTATATGTCTCATCTATTAGAAAGTACAATCTATGAAAGAAGGGATCATGTTTATCTTGTTAATAAATATTGAAGAAATGGCTCATCTAGAGACATCTGCAGGTATTGTTCTTTATGCGAGATGAGATATTTGTGTTTTCTAAAACGAAAAATATACTTTTATTAATGTGCTTACACTCTTAAAATATTTAAGTAAATGTGCATATATACATACATTTCAGAATCAATATGAGTAGAAAAGAGCAAAATGATTTAAAAATACTTTTAAAGCCTTCCTCTAGCCCCTGATTCTCAAACAAGTCCTTTAAACCAAATTCAATACATGATTTTGCTCCTTGCTCCTCAGCTTTGGAAGAAGGTATTGAATTTTGAAAAGGAACATAAAAGACCATAGGGGAGTAACAATCGCCACCGTTTATTGTGCTCTTACTAAATACCAATATATCCTCATCATGGCAAACATATAAAGCAGATATTATTAGTATGCCTAATTTACATATTAAGAGAGTTATGTAACTAGTCAGAGTTATGAAGATGTCTGTTTTTGCTAGAGAGTCTATCTTCCAGAAAAACATTGTCTAACGGCCCTTTTTAGTATTGTTACAAATGATCTCGGTAGCCTAAATAGTTCCATCTCTACTTACAGCAGATGGCCAACAGATACATGAGGGAGAATCGGCAGCTGTAGGTCAGACCTGTTGGGAGAGAAATGGTAGTCAATATTGGCCAGGAATCCAAGTAACAGATCATTTTAGCTCTTTTTTTACAATAGCCATGATAATAAGTAAAATCTCAAATAAGATTTATGCAATAAGGTCAGTTGTGCCTTAGATGTGTAATCAAGATCAAAGTTACTTAAATACCTATCCCAATTGATTGAAGAAGAAAAAGAGCTACACAGGAAGGGATCACAGATAAGCTCTTGAGTACTTGAGCCTGATCTTCAGAGGGCAGCACTATATAATTTGATTTATAATTAACATCTCACGGCTTTCACTTCTCAGGGAAGACAAATATTCCATGTTCATAGGAATGTCTACATCACAAGCAATACTCCCAACATATCCACTAGCAGGAAATACTGCCCCTGCCCATCCCCAAAGATGTCTACAAGTATAAGTTGAATATTCCCTAGACCTCATTACTTGTGGGGTCCTGTCCATGGTCAGTTTCCCTCTAAAAGGTCAGATTAAGTCCAATTTTTATAAAGACCTTCTGATTAATCCCTTGACCATGTAACATATGGACTTCTGCAAGGTCACAGCCCAACTTCTCTGCTCTTTATCTATGGTGACCACACTGCCATCTCCAACCTCTGCAGGAGATATTTTGGAAAGTCTTGTATCACAGTTCTTTATTTTCTCCCATATTCTTGTTTTGCCCACCTTTTGTTGAGGCAGAGCTGAAAAAAGCAAAGCAGTGATGGCTAACATCAAATGCTTGCCTGTTAGGCAGTGATCCAGACAACATACACTGATGTAGTTAAAAAACAAATCATGAAACATTGAAATAATACAAAGAAGACTAACATACAAATGAAATACCAATGTAACTATGCTGTTCATTACTAAGGAAGTTAATGACTTCTCAATTATATTTGGAACACAAATAAGAACTACTAAGAGATCTTTTTATATGCCTGTTGGCCATCTGTATATCTTCTTTGGAGAAATCTCTGTTCAGATCTTTTGCCCATTTTCTAATTGGAGTGTTGGTTTTTTTGTTGTTGAGCTGTATGAGTTCTTTGTATATTTTGGATATTAACCCCTTATCTGATATATGGTTTGCAAATATCTTCTCCCAATTGTTAGGTTGTCTTTTCATTTTGTTGATGGTTTCCTTTGCTGTGCAGAAACTTTTAAGTTTGATGTAGTCCCATTTGTTTATTTCTTCTTTTGTTTCCCTTGCCCGGTCAGACATGAGACTTGAAAATATGCTGCTCAGACCAATGTCATAGAGCGTACTGCCTATGTTTTCTTCTAGAAGTCTCATGGTTTCGGGTCTTACATTCAAGTCTTTAATCCATTTTGAGTTGATTTTTGTGCATGGTGTAAGGGAATGGTCTACTTTCATTCTTTTCCATGTGGCTGTCCAGTTTTCCCAACACCATTGACTGAAGAAACTCTAGTTTCTCCATCATATGCTCTTGGCTCTCTTGTCGAATATTAGCTGTCCATAAACATGTGGGTTTACTTCTGGGCTTACAATTTTGTTCCATTGATCTGTGTGTCTGTTTTTGTGCCAGTACCATGCTGTTTTGGTTACTACGGCTTTGTAGCATAGTTTGAAATTGGGGAGTGTGATACCTCCAGCTTTGTTCTTTTTTCTCAGGAATCCTTTGGCTATTCGGGGTCTTTTGTTGTTCCATATAAATTTTAAGATTCTTTGTTCTATTTCTGTAAAAAATGTTGTTGGAACTTTGATAGGGATTGCGTTGAATGTGTAGATTGCTTTAGGAAGTATGGACATTTTAACAATGTTAATTCTTCCAATCCAAGAGCACGGAATATCTTTCCATTTCTTTGTGTCTTCTTCAATTTCTTTCAACAATGTTTTATAGTTTTCGGTGTACAGATCTTTCACCTCTTTGGTTAAATTTATTCCTAGGTATTTTATTCTTTTTGCTGCAATTGTAAATGGGATTGTATTCTTAATTTCTCTTTCTGCTACTTCGTTGTTAGTGAATAGAAATGCAACCGATTTTTGTACATTGATTTCGTATCCCACAACTTGACTGTATTCCTTTATTATTTCTAAAAGCTTTTTAGTGGACTCTTTAGGGTTTTCTAGATATAAAATCATGTCGTCTGCAAAGAGTGACAGTTTCACTTCTTCTTTGCCAATGTGGATCCTTTTTATTTCTTTTTTCTTGCCTGATTGCTCTGGCTAGGACTTCCAATACTATGTTAAATAAGAGTGGTGACAGTGGGCATCCTTGTCTGGTTCCTGTTCTTAGAGGGATAGCTTTCAGTTTTTCTCCATTGAGAATGACATTTGCTGTGGGTTTGTCATATATGGCCTTTATTATGTTGATGTATTTTCCTTCTATACCCATTTTATTTAGAGTTTTTATCATAAATGGATGCTGTATCTTGTCAAATGCTTTCTCTGCATCTATTGAGATGATCATGTGATTTTTATTCTTCATTTTGTTAATGTGGTGTATCACGTTGATAGATTTGCAGATGTTGAAACATCCCTACATCCCCGGAATGAAACCCACTTGATCATCATATATGATCTTTTTAATGTATTGTTGTATTTGATTTGCTAGAATTTTGTTGAGGATTTTTGCATCAATGTTCATCAGTGATATTGGCCTGTAATTTTCTTTCTTTGTGTTGTCTCAACATCATTAGCTATCAGGGAAATGCAAATCAAAACTACAATGAGGTAACACCTCACTCCGGTCAGAATGGCTATAATTAACAAGACAGGAAACTACAAATGTTGGAGAGGGTGTGGAGAGAAGGGAACCCTTGTTCACTGCTGGTGGCAGTGCAAACTGGTGCAGCCACTATGGAAAGTAGTATGGAGTATCCTCAGAAAATTAAGGATAGATCTACTATATGATCCAGCTATCCCACTGCTGGGTATTTATCCAAAGAACTTGAAAACACAAAGGCATAAAGATACTTGCATCCTTATGTTCATTGCAGCATTATACACAATAGCCAAGACTTGGAAGCAACCTAGATGCTCATCAAGGGACGAATGGATAAAGAAGATGTGGTATTTATACACGATGGACTACTACTCAGCCATAAGAAATGACGAAATCCGGTCATTTGTGACAACATGGATGGAGCTTGAGGGTATTATGCTGAGTGAAATAAGTCAGAGGGAGAAAGTCAAATACCATATGATCTCACTCATAAGTAGAAGATAAAAACGACAAAAAAAAAAAAACTCATAGCGTTGGAGATTAGACTGGTGGTTACCATTGGGGAAGGGGGGAGAGGGGAGGGCAAAAGGGGTGATTAGGGTCACATGTGAGGGGATGCAGTATACTTAGTGTTCAGGTGGTGAACATGATGTAATGTATACAGAATTCGAAATATGATGTACATCCAAAAAAAATAAAGATTAAAAAAAAGAACTACTAAGAGAGAGATCTTTTCTTCAGACGCATATTGTATAAAATGCTTAGAAGGCTGAGAGAAACAGAAGACCTTTCTTTTTTTGGGAGGTGGGAGGTTATTTCACAAAATGATCCTTGAATTGCAATGTTAAAGTAGATGGACACAGAAGGATATTGAGACTTGGAGCTTCCTTACAACACATAAAGATGAAAATCCCTCCTCGATTAAGAAAAGAAAACGGCCTAATTGTCGATTTTATTTTGTATTTCTCTCCTTTACATAAAGTACATTCTGCCAAACTGTAGTGTTTTCTTAAGGAATAATGAAAGGTCCAGAAGAAGAATAAGGAAAGATGCTACAATTTTCATAGAGAAAGAAAAGATAAATTCAGTAAAATACAGATTAACTTGTCATTATTCCCTAGCAAAATTCTAGAATTCTTTAGTAAATGGAGGAGATGTGACAATTGAGAAACAGGGAAAAAATTAGAAATAGAAAAACTAGAAATGACCATATACTTTCTTGAAAGAAGCCACATAACTTTTATCTTCTTTCTTTTTTGATTGTTCAATGCATTATCAGATTCTTAGTTAAAGAGAATGTTATAGATATAAGACAACTATTTCAAAAATCTTCATGTTTTTGTGCATATTATGTAGGTTGTACATATGTATAAATAGTTAAAGATGCTCTTAACTTTGCTTTATGTAAAGAATATTTGAGGATGAATGTTAATCTGAGAGGAGATCTCTAGGTAAATGTTTTTGCTCTATCTTTATGAATGTATTTATTAATGTCTTGAACTAAAAATATATAAAGCATGAGGCTTAAATTTCAATATTCCTGTATTTATTCAACAAATTTTTATTAACTTATTAAATTACTAGGTCAAAGATGAATAAGACACAGTTCCTACCCTTGAGGAACTCACAGTCTAGTAGAGAAGACATACATACATAAATAACTACCATAAAATGTGAAAGGTGCTGGAATGGATGCATATGTCAATGATTCACAGGGAAATCTAATGCATTGGTTGACAGAAGTGATGTATTGATTATAAGATCAATATGAGTCAACAGTGTGATGGCTGCCAAAAAATCAAACAAAAGCTTATCCTAGATTCATGTATGTTTAGTACTTAAAATAAAGAAGAAAATCCTCTTACAATACAACTTTAAAAATTTGACCACATCTAGACGGTTTCTCACTTTTGGCTATCATATTTTAAAAATACTCAAAGTAGGACCCCTCTAAGAATGGCATCCAGGATAACAAAGATTTATGATATCATGACACTGAAATATGTGAAAGAGAATAGGATTGTTTAATGTAGAAAAATAAATGTGGAGGATACATGAGTGCAATCTTCAAATACTTGAAGAGTTACCACATTAAACAAAAAAATCCATGTACTTCCAAACTGTAGAGCTAAGATACTCTGAAACATTGCAGGAAGGGAATTTTTGTTACAACACAAACAGCTATTTTCTAATAATTCAAACTTCAATTCAAAAATTGAAGGAGCTTCCCCTAAATTTGCTCTTTATAACTGTACTCAGCTTAGAAGTGGTAAATGAACTGTCAGAGCTGTTACAGTGTGGCCTGATGCACAGGGTGGGTGGGTGAACTGAGTGACTTCATGTTATTTCTAAAGCTCATCTCTCTCTCTTTCTCTTTCACACACACCCACACACACACACACGCCAAACATGCATTCCTTCTTTCAATCTCTCTCACATGTTCCCTCACCATCCACATATGCACTTAAAAGGGCACACATTGTATGTGCTTATGTAAATAGAAAAGATAGGAATCTCTGAATTCTCAGGAGCAATCTTTATTTGAAATGGGATCAAGAAAAAAATCATTAAAAATAGAGCATATCAACAAAGATACATTATCTAGTGGTTATACATGACCGTAAGTATGTGCAGAAGAGATTATTGTAATTGACCTGCTTATTCTTCAAAACTGGAACTGTTTTTTGGGGGAAGACTGGCCCTGAGCTAACATCTGTGCCTATCTTCCTATACTTTATATGTGGGATACCTGCCACAGCATGGCTCAATAAGAGGTGCCATGTCTGCACCTGGGATCTGAATCAGCAAATCCCGGGCCACCAAAGTTGAGCTCATGAACTTAACTGCTACACCATGGGGCTGGCCCTAAAAGTGGAACTATTTTTAAGCATGGAAAACAAGGACATCTAGATCAGTATCTTATAATGTGAGCATCCAATCTGTCTTACTACAGGTTTGGCCTTCCTTTTTTACCTGGTTCTTATATATAGGTTTTTGCCAAGATCCCCAGTGCCAGACTCATTCTTTGCACTCTGATTTCTATATGCAAACATGTTTTCATTTGTTTCTTTGTTTCTTTGTCTTTAAACCTGTGCTTGCGTCCTTACCTTTGGGTTCTGCTTAGTTCTCTGTTTTTTCTACAAACCTCATCACTCCTGTTTTCCAATCTATTACTCCAAAGTACTTAGTTCCTGAACTTTTAGTCTGTTGATGATGCTTGTATCCCACTTGCTTGTTTCTGGACTTTCCTGGAACCAATTCTCTATTTTCATATCTTTGTGTTGGCTTCTGAGCAGGATCTCCCTGTGACTCTTAAACCATTTTTGAAAGTTATACTTACCTTTAAAGTCCCTGGTGTTGGCCTCCTGCCACAAGCTTAGCTACCCTTACATTATTGCTTTTAATGAAAACAGTCTTGTCCTTACAAAACTTGCAGACTCATCATGTGCCAGGCATTAAGCTAGTTCTTTGAGAAACATTGTATCATTTACCTCTCATAGTACCATCCTATGAACTAGATTTTAATGAGACGATTACTAAGTCTCCAGATAAAATTTCTGTCAATGTCTTGCACTTTTTCAGTATTCAAGATAGAAATTGAACCCAAGTTATATATTTTAAAGTCAAGTAATTTGTAAGCAAATTAAAATAGAAACGTCTTTTTTGAGTTTGAGAGCTTAGATTTACATCATAGGCAAAAAAATTTAATTTCATAGATAAGTACAATAAGAAAAATTAAGACAGTAGTACAAATATAAAAATGGAATGGCCAACGTAATATCAGATCTAATACAGCAGGAAGACTCTATTAAGGCCGAAAAGTACACTGAAGAGTTTAGATGTTAAAAATATTTATAATTAAAAGAGACCAGAAAATGAAAGAACTTTAACAGACGTGAAGGAATATTACATCTAAACCAAGAATATCTTAAAATCATTTATAATTTGGTTTCCTCAGTTATCACTAAGTTCTCCATATTGTTTTGTCATGTATTTTCACATCAATTAGCCAAGTATATAACTTAACATTATTTTAATTGTAAATGAGGTGTGTCAAAATGTGAAATTGGCTGAGATTAAGTAAGGCTGATGAAGCAAAGTTCTTTCTATAACAGAAAATGCTTTTCAAATTCAGAAAATTTACTTTTCAAAAGAACCATTTTGCTATTTTCTGTAGCACATGGAGATTTGGACTCCTGTGCCTGTCAAAGCTTTAGCATTAGAAGACTCAGTAGGAAAAAGTTAGGATACTAGTTTGTGTTAGTTTCAATTTTTTTTATTTTCCTGTGGGATCTTAACAGAAAGAGACAGGTTTCCCTTACAAGTAATATTTATTAGCAGAGATGACTTTGTTTTTTTAAACAGGCTTAAGGTGTTAGTTTTTATTAGGTAAAGCTATGGTAACAAACAACTTTAATTTCAGTGTCATGTATTAACAAATATTTGCAGCTTATTCACATGACATGCTGGCTATATATTGGTTGCAGCTTTGAAACCCTAATTCACTTGTCCTTTCACTTGGGATCCGGGCTAGGGGTATAGCCTTTACCTTGGTTTTGTGGCAGAAGGAAAAGAGACTTGGATAAGTCATGTAAAGGGTCTGAAATCTACTGATTGGATGTGGCATAGCTTACTTCCACTTCTTATTTTCCATTGGCCAGAGAATCAAATCATATGACTGACCACATGGCAGGGAAGTATATAGTAGTCCTCCTTTATCCTTGGTTTTGCTTTCTGAGGTTTCAGTTACTCTTGGTCAACCATGGTCTGAGAATGTTAAATGGAAAATTCCAGAAATAAACAATTTTTATAGTGCAACAATTCAGAATGGCATGCCACCATTCTAAGTAGTGTGATGAAATTTTTGCCATTCCTCTCTGTCCTGCCTGGGATGAGAACACTTCCTCTATCTAGTGTATCCACACTGCACATGCTGCCTGCTCATTAGCCTGTTAGTTAGGAAAAAACACACTATATATATGGTTCCATACTATCTGTGGTTTGAGGCATCCACTGGAGGTTTTGCAACATATCTCCCATGGATAAGGAGGGGCTACTGTGTTACTTACATGGAGATGGGAATGGCCAGGAATATGTAATCTATTGCAGGAAGTAAATAACTGTTAATAATAATACAATCTACTGTCTACTGTATCGCTTTCATATATTCATTTCCTAACTCTGCATGCAAAACACATTTACACATATTCAGGGAAAACATTATAAAACTTCCGTCCCATCAAGACGCAGACCCAAAGTCTAGGATTTAATGATGGTATACACATCAGGCCTGGATGTGGCTCCTCTTGATCTACATAACTAGAAACTAAAATATGAGGCAATAGAATGGTCAGAGAGAGACAAATAACTGCTGTAAATATTATACTTTCTTTCACAAAAGAGTAGACAATAGAGAGTCATAGCAAATCTGAAGTACTGCTGGGCAGATGTTTTGAGGTTCTCCTCTCCTGGTGGTATAAAATATTTCTTAATAACCCCCGGGTTCTATTCCCTGTGATTAGCCCTTGGCTTTGCTGCTGGAAGGTTCTTTTTTTCCCTGTAATCCCTTTTGGCCAAATCTGAAGAAGACATTGGAGATTATGTCACCCTTGAGTCTGAGTATCTTTCCCAGCTAACTCGCTGCCCGTAAATGTTGATGTATCACACAAAATTTACCTTCATCACCAAAAAGAATGCTGAAAAATAACAGCATATAGGCAACTCAGTAGTAAAAGTGCCTTTCCACCCACTAGCCATGGTTTCAAATTACCCCTGGGCAGAGTTCACAAAGCTGAGACCAAGAGAGAGGCAGAACATTCATTATTAGAAAGATTGAAATTCCCAGGTCACAATCAGGGTCCAGTTTATTATTGGACAGGTTCATTTGACTTTGATTAGAAGCCCATGAAACTGACTAGAAACAAATACTGAAAAGCATCTAAGTGGTAGATAATGGAATTGTACGTGGAATTCCACAAGCTGGGAAAAGTGAAGCTAAATGTTGCTCTGATTATATGAAACACACTGAATCTCCACACTACCAACAGTAGGTTGACTGTAAAAGGAGAGCAGATTCTGAAAGACAAGTCCTCAGAAGGAACATTCTTTATAGTATCCATTTTAGAAGGTATCATGAAGAACAAAAGAAACAAAGATTCATCACAGATCAGAAGCCTGTGAGTCAGATTTTCTGCCACTTGCAATCAAAGGAGTACTAAATGAGATAAAATTTTCCTCATTCTATGTACTTATATTAATTATGTGAAAATTATATTATATATTCAGTCATTCTTTAAATTAAGGACTCATTTCTTATTTTATTGGAAATTTTTTTTTACTTGAAATTTGGAGAATCAATTTTAATATTTATGCTTAATGTAAAAGAGCATATGATAGGTAAAAGGATGTTGACAAATGTTTTCATTCTCCTCCACTGGGCACATGGTAGGTGTGGTAGATTGCAATAATGGTTGAAATTTGTCATCCCTCTGTGTAGCTGGGCCCTTTGCCATGTGATGTCAGAGTTTCTCCTACTAAAGAGGCAGAGTATATTCTCCTGTCACGTGGATTTTTATTCAACCACATGACTTGCTTCAGCCATTTGAATAAAATGGAAATGTCCTTGGGCCACTTACAACTCTAGGTGTTAGGAGGATGTTCGTATATCTGCTTGCCTTCTTGCACTTCTCCCATTACTATGAGCAGAACATGCCTGAACAGGCCTGTGCCTCAGGAAGAAAAAGAGAGAGATCTGAGTTGGAGCTGAATCCTGAGATCCTGTATAAGTGAGCATAATCATAAACAGCACAGCCATCTAGCCAACCTCAGACTACATTAGCCACACCCAGCTGATCAACAGTAAGTAGTTCCCCTTCGGCCATCACGTGGACCTAGAGTTGTGCACACCAACCCTGGCAACATAGTAAGCACTTGGGAGAATGGGCACCAGTAAGAGATCCACACAAGCCTTGGAAATAGGCCTCACTTGTCTTGTGAGACCCTATGTGGTCTAAGACCGAACTAGGTGTCCAAAGAGAAGTCAGATAGGCTGAGGACCAGCTTCCTTGACCCACTGCATATGGCATAGAACTCCAAAGAGTCCAGAGAACATTAAATTGAAACCTGACCTTTCAATGTGTGATTAAGGGGTACTATAATTATAATGGTAGAAAGAAAATATTTTATTTAGCAGTTTAGTATTTTATTTATTACTTTGAAACCAGATGTATGGCAATTGGGTCTCCATTAGTACTCCTAACTCCTTTTACAAGCGAAGTGACTGGCGCTTAGGTTAACCAATTCTGCAATTTCACATAGCTAGTAAAGTACAGAATAGGGACTATAATGAAAACATATAGTGTTTTAAAGCTAAGTGTGAATGCACATTTTAATTTCATACTTCTCATAAATGAAATGATGAAGGAAAGCAGTTATAAATTTGCAGAGTATGAAAAGAGTGAAAAGTTTTTTAATTTTACCAATAAAAATACATATTATACATGTCTAATTGGGATCACAGATATTTTAGCTCAAGCATTTTAGTCATTTATCATTTTTACTGGAACTAAATTAGTATCTCTCAGAGTTTTAGAAAAACCATGCATCCTTTGACTTTAGTGGCTAGATCTTTAAATTAAAAAACATTAATTTGTTGTTTTAAAACAACAGCTTTGTACCTCCAAAGCCTTAAACAGTGCCAGACATGGAAAAATTATTCAAAAGACAATATCTCATCTCTCTTAAAAAGATATAAACTCCATGAAGACATTTGTGTCTGAATTGATACATCTTTATATGAATGAATGAAAGAATAAATAAGAAAGTTTTATTATAGAAGTATAATCTGCTCTGAAATTATTAAAATCCTGTAAGAAAAATAATAAATCTGAGCAAGGTTTACAAATGACTTCATTGTTTGCTTTAACAAGAAATGGTCATAAATTGGTAGGTTTGGAGTAATTGCATTGCCATCTATGTGATATGAGCAAAAAAATCCTGCATAGAATAACTATTTTTAATAAGATAAATATTTTATTTTCTTAATCTATTAAAATAAAACCTCATAAATTTATTCATTCTATGATTTACTATTTTTTAGTTCAAACATATATTAAGTTATGATAGTCATTATAGTTCTTGCTGAATGTGATATTTTCTTTAAAAATTCTGAAATGTGTAGCTATCACTGTAAGGAAATCAAGTTGTTTTCCTAAAATTCCACAAGCCAAATTCTAATTTATGAGTTAAACACACTTTAATTAGGCTTTTTGAAATACTTAACCTGCACTAAACATGGGTTTTGCATCAGTTACCATACTTTGAGAATGTGTATTTTCAAATGTGAAGTGAAATATGACTGTATTCTTCAGCATTATTATCACTTGATGCTTCAAAATCAATTGTATATATAAATGCTATTAAGCACTTTAGAGGCCATGTTATTACAGTTAAAAAGTAGAGTAATATCAAAATATTAAATATATGTCAGAGAGTGATGTCAGCAACATGGCAGAGTAAACTATTCGTTTGTCCCTTCCCTTCTGAAGTAAGCTAAACAGACATTCATTGACCAATGGAGGATACCCACACAGCTCAACAGGATGCCTGAGAGACCCATACTGCTATATATCTGAAGTGAATGGACTGGGTAACCAGGATATAGTCGAGATAAGTGAGTGTTCCCCTACCCCCCTCCAGTAGCAGTGAGCCAGTTTGTGCGTCCTCTTAGATTGGTTGGTGCTACTCTAAGAGAAGGCTAGGACAGCCCAGACAGTTGGTGAACACTCTCCTGGCCCTCAAAAGTACACACCATACCGCTGCAGTCCCTTCAGAGGGAATGCACCTTGGCATGACTGTAAGAAGAGATTGCAGCAGTCCTGAGCATGAAGAAGAACACTATCACAGCCTGCAGGAGTACCCACTGTACCTGCACAACTTCCAGCAGATGGGGTTGGATCAGAAACACAGCCCCTGCTTACCCCCAGTGGTGGCAGCTGGAATCTATGACCTCCTACTACCACACATGAGCCAGCAAAGGATTAGTTCATCAAACACCATGAAAAACTTCAGTAACAATTCAAAGCAGAAGGAAAATAACAAGTCTCCAGAAATCAACCCTGAACAGTCACAGAAATTTACCATCTCAATGACAGAGAATTCAAAATAGCTGTCATAAAGAAACTCAATGAATTACAAGAGAACTTAGAAAGACAGTTCAATGAACTCAGGAATAAAATTAATAAGCAGAAGAAATAATTCACCAGAGAGATTGAAACTATGAAAAAACACACACAAATTCTGGATAAGAAGAACACAATTAAGGAGATAGAAAATAATCTAGAATCCTTAAAAATAGAACTCATGTTATGAAGGACAGAATTAGTGATTTAGAGGATAGAAATATAGAAATGCTTCAAGTTGAGATGGAGGGAGAACTAAGATTTATTAAAATGAATGAATTCTTTGAGAAATATCTACTCAATTAGGAAAAACTATGTAAGGATTATAGGTATTTCAGAGGGAGAAGAGAGGGGGAAATGAGCAGAGAGCTTATTCAAAGAAATTATAGCTGAGAACTTCCCAAACCTGGGGAAGAAACAATACTTGCAAACACATGAAGCCTACAGAACTTTTGATTACATCACTGCAAAGAGATCTTCTCCAAGGCGTATAATGGTAAAATGTGCAAAAGTCAACAACAAAGAAAAAAATAATGAAGGCAGTAAGGCAGAAAAAATTATCTACAAAGGAACCCCATCAGACTTTCAGAGACTTCTTGGCAGAAACCTTACAAGCTTGGCAAGAATGGAATGATATATTCAAAATACTGGAAGACAAAATATTTCAGCCAAGAATACACTATCCAGCAAAAGTGTCCTTCAGCTACAATGGAGAAATAAAAGCTTTACCAGATAAACAAAAGCTGAGGGAGTTCATTGCCACTAAAACTTCTCAAGAAGTGATCAAGGATGCCCTCATACCGAAACTAAAAGGCAAAGGTCTGCAAAACTCTGAGCAGGGAGATAAATAGACAAAATCAGAAAACGGAAGCTGTCAATCAGAATGGGATAGCAAACACTTAATTATAACATAAAAGATAAAGGGAAAGAAAGCATCAAAAATAACTATAAACACTTCAATTTAGTCACAAACTCACAACACAAAACAGAATAATTTGTGACAACAATAACTCAGAAGGGGAAGAGGAGAGGAATAGAACCTACTTAGGGTAATGGAGATAAGAGGCTATTAGAAAATGGACTATCTCATCTGCAAGATCTTTTATGCAGACCTCATGGTAACTGCTAAACAAAAAATCAGACCAGAGCCACAATTCATAAATAAAGAGAAGACTACCACAAAACACCAAACTGAAATGGCAGTCAGAACAACAAGGGAAGAGAAACAATAGAAATATAGAACAACCAGAAAACAAGAAATAAAATGACAGCATTAACCCCTCATATATTGATAATCACTCTAAATGTAAATGGATTGAATTCTCCAATCAAAAGACTCAGAGTAGCTGAATGGATTGAAAAGCCAGACCAACAATATGCTACTTGAAAATCTTTCCTGATGTCTCTTATCAACATGCCCGTATGATTTTCCCATTGTTGGAACAGAATTTGCGATATCTGGGCTCCAAGGATATGCAGTGGCTTAGGCACAATAGAAAGTTTTTCTGTCTTCCTTTCTCTCTACCTTCTCCCTTCCTTCCTATCTTTTGCCCCTCCCTCCCTCCCTTCTTTCTTTCTTTTTCTCATTCACGTTTTTTTCTCAACCAAATGATGGTTAAGGCCATTTGAATATAGGCATAGCCTATTATTCAAACATAGCCTCAGAGTGAAGGGACGGAAGATGATACTCCAAGCAAATGACAAGCAAAAGAAAACAGGTGTTGCCATATTTCTATCAGGCAAAGCAGACTTCAAGATAAAACAGACAATCAGAGACAAAGAGGGGCAGTATATAATGAGAAAATGGACTTTCCACCAAAAGGACATAACACTTACAAATATACAGACACCTAATAGGGGAACACCAAAGTATATAAACCAATTATTAAGAGACCTAGAAGGAGAAATTAACAGCAACACAATAATAGTAGGGGACCTCAACATGCTACTTACATTAATGGATAGATCATCCAGACAGAAAGTCAACAAGTAAATAGTAGATTTAAATGAAACACATGAGCAGATGGACTTAATAGATATATAAAGAGAGCATTCCATCCACAAAGAGCAGAATAAACATTCTTCTTAAGTTCACATGGAACATTCAAAAAGATAGACCATATGTTGGGAAACAAAGCAAGCCTTAATAAATTTAAGAAGACTGAAATCATATCAAACATCTTTTCCAACCACAATGCTATATGAAACTAGAAATCAACCACAAGGAAAAAGCTAAGAAAATCACAAATGTGTGGAGACTAAACAACATGCTACTGAATAATCTTTGGATGAATGAAGGAATGAAAGGATAAATTAAAAAATACCTGGAGACAAATGAAAATGAAAATACAACATACCAACTCTTATGGGATGCAGCAAAAGTGGTTATAAAAGGGAAAATTATACCAATCCAGGCCTACCTCAAAACAAGAAAAATCTCAACTAAGTAATCTTAAACTACATCTAACAGAAAAAACAAGAACAAACAAAGCCCAAAGTCAGCAGAATGAGAGAAATAAAAAACAGAGCAGAAACAAATCAAATAGAGAGCCAGCTCTGGTGGCCTGTTGGTTAAAGGTTTGCATGCTGTACTTTGGCTGCCTGGGTTCGGTTCCTGGGTGCAGAACCACACCACTCATCTGTCAGTAGCCATGGTGTGGCAAAAGCCCACATAGAAGACACAGATGGATTTACAACTAGAATATACAACAATGTACTCGGGTTTTGGGGTGAGAAAAAATAAGAGAGAGGGAGATAGGAAGATTGGCAACAGATGTTAGCTCAGGGTGAATATTTTCCAGGAAAGAAAAAATAATTTATAAAAAAAAAAATGAAATAGAGACTAAAAATATAATAGAGAGGATGAATGAAACTAAGAGCTGGTTCTTTGAGAATATAAAGGAAATTGACAAGCACTTAGCCAGACTCAGAAAAAAAAAGAAGCCTCAAATAAATAAAATTGGAAATGAAAGGGGAAAAGTTACAATGGATACCAAAGAAATACAAAAGAATAGAAGAGAATACTGTAAAAAACTATATGCCCACAAACTGGATAACCTAGAAGAAATGGATAAACTTTTAGACTCATACAATCTCCCAAAACTGAACCAAGACGGTATAGAGAATCTGAATAGACCAAACACAAGTAAAGAGATTAAACCAGTAATCAAAATATCACAAAAAAGTCCAGCACCAGATGACTTCTATGGAGAATTCTAGCAAACATTCAAAGAAGGTTTAATACCTACCCTTCTCAAACTGTTCCAAAAAACTGAAGAAGATGGAATGCTTCCCAACTCACTCTATGAGGCCAACATTATGCTGATATCAAAACTAGGCAGGAATGACATGAAGAAGGCAAAAACACAGGTGAATATCACTGATGAACATAGATGCAAAAATCCTCAACAAAATATTGGCAAATCAAATACAGCAATGCATTAAAAGGATCATAACTACGATCAAATGGGATTTATACCAGGGACACAGGGATGGTTCAAAATCTTCAATCAATAAATGTAATGTACCACATTAACCGAATGAGAAATAGAAATCACATGATCTCTCAGTAGATAGCAGAGAAAGCAATTGACAAGATAGAAGATCCATTTATGATAAAACTCTCAGTAAAATGGGTGTAGAAGGAAAGTACCTTAGCACAATAAAGCCATATATGACAAACCCACAGCCAACACCATACTTTATGGTGAAAAACTAAAAGTCATCCCTCTGAGAATAGGAACAAGACAAGGGTGCCCACTCTCAGCACTCCTATTCAACATAGTACTGGAGGTTTTGGCCAGAGCAATTAGGCAAGAAAAAGAAATAAAAGCTATCCAAATTGGAAAGGAAGAAGTGAAACTCTCACTGTTTGTGCATGACATAATTCTATATATAGAAAACCCTAAAGAATCCACTAGAAAACTATTAGAAATAATTAACAACTACAGCAAAGTTGCAGGGTACAAAATCAACTTACAAAAATCAGTTACATGTCTATGTTCTAATAATGAACTAGTAGAAAGTGAAGCCAAGAATACAATCCCATTTACAATTGCAGAAAAGGGAATAAAATATCTAGGAATAAATTTAACCAAGAGGTGAAAGACCTATACACTGAAAACTTTAAAACATTATTGAAGGATATTGAAGAAGATATAAAGAAATGGAAAGGCATTCCATGCTCATGGATTAGAAGAATAAGCATAGTTAAAATGTCCGTATTACATAATGCAATCTACAGATTCAATGCAATCCAAATCAGAATCCCAATGACATTCTTCACAGAAATAAAGTGAAGAATCCTAAAATTTATATGGAACAACAAAAGACCCTGAATATCCAAAGCAATCTGGAGAAAAAAGAACAAAGCTGGATGCATCATGATCCCTAACTTGAAAATACACTACAAAGCTATGGTAATAAAATCAGAATGGTACTGGCACAAAGACAGGCACAAAGAACAAGGGAACAGAATTGAAAGCCCAGAAATAAAACCTAACATCTGTGGACAGCTAATCTTCAACAAAGGAGCCAAGGACATACAACGGAGAAATGAAAGTCTTTCCAATAAATGGTGTTGGGATAACTTGACAGCCACAGACAAAAGAATGAAAGTAGAGCAGTATCTTACATCATACACAAAAATCAACTCAAAATGGATTAAAGACTTCAATGTAAGACCTGAAACCATAAAACTCCTAGAAGAAAATATAGGCACTACCCTTTGACATCAGTCTTACCAGCATCTTTTTAAATACCATGTTTACTCAGGCAAGGGAATAAAAAGAAAAAAATAAACAAATGGTACTACATCAGAATAAAAAGCTTCTGCAAGGTAAAGGAAATCAGCAACAAAATGAAAAGAGAACCCATCAACTGGGAGAAAATATTTGCAAATCGAATATCCACCAACGGGGTAGTTTCCAAAATATAAATAATTCATACAACTCAACAACAACAAAAAACAAAGAACCCAGTCATAAAATGGGCAGAGGATATGAACAGAAATTTTTCGAAAGAAGATATAAAGATGGCCAACAGGCACATGAAAAGATGTTCAACATCAGTAATTAGTAGGGAAACAAAAAACAAAGCACAATGAGATATCACCTTATACCTATCAGAATGGCTATAATTACCAAGACCAAAAATAACAAATGTTGGAGAGGATGAGTAGAAGAGGGATCCTCATACACTGATAGTAGGAATGCAAACTGGTGCAGCCACTATGGAAAACAGTGTGGAGATTTCTCAAAGAATTAAAAATAGGCACCAGCCCCAGTAGCCTAGTGAGTAAGTTTGGCATGTTCTGCTTTTGGATTCGTTTCCCAAGCACAGACCTACACCACTAGTTGGTGGCCATGCTGTGGAAGCAGCCCACAGACAAATAATAGAGGAGGATTGGCAACAGATGTTAGCTGAGGGCAAATCTTCCTCAGGAAAAAAAAAGAAAAAATTAAAAGTAGACATATCATACAATCCAGCTATCCCACTACTAGGTATTTATCTAAAGAACTTGAAATCAACAATTCAAAGAGACTTATGCACACCTGTGTTCATTGCAGCATTATTCACCATAGCCAAGTTGTGGAAGCAACTCAAGTGCCCTTCAACTGATGAATGGATAAAGAAGATGTGGTATATATATTCAATGGAATACTACTCAGCCGTAAAAAAGACAAGAACGTCCCATTTGCAACAACATGGATTTGCCTTGTGGGTATGATGTTAAACAAAAATAAGCCAAACAGAGAAACACAAACACCATATGATTTCACTCATATGTGGATGATAAACAAACATGGATAAAGAGAATAGATTAGTGGTTACTAGAGGAGAAGGCGATTGAGGGGTGGGCAAAAGGGTTAAAGGGGCGCATATGTTTGGTGATGAATAAAAATTAGACTACTAAGGGTGAGAATGATGCAGTCTATATGGGAACTGATAAATAATAATGTGCACTTGAAATTACACAATGTTACAAAACATTGTGACATCAATAAAATAATTGAAAAAGAAAAAAGGATGGCAGGACATTTTTGGTATTATACAGAAGAATTGCACCATATTGTTTGTCAATTGGTTCTAACCATTGTCAAAATGATCAAACAGGCTTTTATTTTACTCTGTTTCAAAGTCTAATTTCAATAATGGCAAATGAAGTACTTTTTTTTTTTGTATTTAGATCACCTGGGTTATTTTGTGACTTCTTTCTATATGCATCTGAATTTACCAAAGTTCCATTCCTTGGGATACTATTATTGCAAAAATCCATAAAAATAGAATGGGTTTCATCAAATGGTAGAAATTTAGAAAATATTTCATCTAACATTTCCTTTCAGAGATTTATTTGTGAACAAAAGCATACACAATCTCAGAAAAATTCTTCACTATAAATTATATTTAGTGTTTTCCTAATTTCTCTTTTTGAAACTTTTTTGTAAATATTTATTTACATACATTATTTGAAAATTTATTAAGTAAATAAGTTATATTTATAAAGTATTAATCCAAAAGGATTTCAAAGCTATTTCTAATATCACAGAACCATTTCAAAATATTCCCATAATAGCTTTCAATCAAGTCAAGTTAATTGTTTTTATCTAACATATATAATAGTTTTGCTATTTCTAGTTCTTGGAACATTTAAACAATTTTCAAAGTACAGCTACTTCAATACAGTGTCAAATTTATGAGAATTTTATGATTACATCTGCATGTTGACCGACTGGTTTACCAATTCAGTTGGAAATTACTCTGAAATTAATGTTGCCTCTGAAGCTATATACACTCCCACATTGTCTTTGAAATGTATTACTGACATATTCAACCTATCCTTTCTTAACGATGTATTTCAAATATGAAATGATTTCTTTTCCCAGCTAGAGCTTTCCCTGTAAACAAAATACAAACAAATGGTTATTTGTAGTCTTTCCGCCCACTGAGATACATTTATATCTTTCAAACAGTAGCTGCAGAATGTCAATACAATGGCATGCAGAGTGAAAAAGAACAAAAACAAAGTTTCTCACTGGTTCCTTTGAAATAGACAGGAGTCATGGGAAGAGAAATGATAGAGATTGCCCACAAAGTGGATGTGTGTATAACAAAACTGAAAATAGTTAAGATATTTCTAATGTAAGTTATTCATAATAAGATCTCTGTGGGTATGAAGCAAATCAAATAGGTCAGTGTTTCCAATCAGGGGTACAGACAAGAAACTTCTGGGGAGGTGTTAAAAGATGTATGTGCTTAGGTCCCACCACAAACCTATAGAATAAGCATCTTCTGGAATTCATGAGGAAAAAGATCATGTATATTATAGTTAAAGATCTTTTAAACTATATGGTAGGGGAAGTTAAATTTTGTGTAGGCCCTGTCCTTTGGCTAGTAAATAAAACACTCTTATTCACATTATGAACTTAAGTCTTATCTAAATAATATAATATCTTAAAACCTCACTGTGATATTACAGTTGCAGCTGAGAAACCAATTGAAGGTTGATATGTTACATTGTCTTGTCTTTTCAGAAAATAAAATTAGTTTTCTATATCTCAGCTTTCATATGTATGTAACTTTGAGACTTTGGATGGAAAAGTATCATGATTTCTGAAACCACCCAAGAAGCTACAGTGCACTGAAATTGTAGTTTATCAGAAGCTTATCGACAACATCTCTGATCTCCAGAGTATAGTCAGTTTGAGAAAAGCAATATTATAGAACTTAACTGAGTGCATCTTCAAAGTCAAAACTACGCCTAGACAAAAACGAAGAAGACAAGGCAAACTTCATTGATAATTTCTTGCTTGATGACCATACCCTTTGAAGGGCATCTGATATTTTATCACTTTCTCAGGCTCACAGAAACATTGGTCATGAACTGAAAGGAATCTCAAGAAATATTATTAACAGTACTGGTAATAAAATAGCAGCTAATATTTGTTGAGTGGTTAATGTGTGCCAGTTACTCCTCTGAATACTTTTTATGGATTAACTTGTTTAGTCATAACCACCCTATTAAATACTTTTATTATTATTTCATTTCACAGAGAAGGAAACTGAGGTACAAAGAGCTTACGTACATTCCCCAAGGTCATATTGTTAGTAAGAGTAAAGCTGGTATTTTAAATGGAAGTTTGGGCTCATAATTATTACACAAAGCAGAATGTTACTATATATATTATTCCTATCACTAACAGGATCCCAGAAAAATTAACCACTGTACCCAAAGTTGTGTGATGTGAAACTGCTGTTTCCTTTCACTATGCTCTTGAAGCTGTAGCACACATCTCTCTCACTAATCCTTCATCTCAGGCACTATATGATCCAGGATCTGTACATCCTCCCTGCCACCTTGGCTGCAAGGTAGCACTAAAGATCTGTCATTTCCACTCTCCTATAACCTGCATTGAAACATACCTGTCCTGAGTTTCTAGCCCTCAGAGGCACAGCTTCTTTGCCTTCAAAAGGAGCATGGCTAATTGGATGTACTACTATTATTAGGAAGTGGCAGAAGAACTATCCATCCACAAAGAAACAAATGCACATTCTAAACACAAACTGTTGGATTTTGTTAGCATGTCTGGTAAACATGCTTAGCAGGAAGACAACTCCTTCACAGACCTTTCCATTCACCCCCTTAGCTGATGGGCAGGGGAACACAGTACTTCCTAATTCTAAGCAAAATGGTAATATCTCCTTAGGCCTGGAACAGAAATGCTGCTTACGAGTGGGTGGCTAAGAAACAACGAAAAAGTGGCAGGATGGGAGCTCCTTCACCACTTTGGAAGAGCTGATTGAGCAATGATCTCAGTTCAAAGCACTTTTCACATTCTCTTCTTTTGTTTTATGAGAAACTCAAGCTATTTAACCCCTTATTTATTTTGCCATTGCTCTCAAAATGGTCTTTATATTTTAAAGCAGTTTTCTTGGTTTCAAAAACATTTATTTATTGTAACACATCTAGAAAATAAATTTATTTCATTGCTGGTAATGTTGATTTTTTTCCTCTCTGCCCTTCATTTTGTCTTAATGGTGGTTTATATTTTATTACTTATTAAGAGCTCTTTATGTGTAATATATATTTGACTGGTAAATTTTTTTATTTTTTATGTTTTGCAAATATTTTTCTTGGTTTGTTTGCCTTTTGTTTTTATTCTAGGTGTTCCATTGTGTAGTTGTTCAATATCTTTGTAGCCCAAAATACCACTGTGTTTTTCCTTGAATCCACACAAACTGCTTTCCTTTTCTGAGACCAGATAAATATTCACCTACATCTTCTTTTAGTAATTTTTATTTAATTTTTTACTTTTAGCTCGTAAGTTCATCTAGACTTTGTTCTGTTGGATTGTGATCACTGCTTTGACCTGGGTTTTTTTTCTCTTTTGTGCTTTATAGAGAGAAAAAGAAAAATCAACTCACAGCTCTTTCCTTGTTGCTTTTTAGCCACAGAAAGCTTTATTTACAGGGGGGGCTGTAACTGATTCTTGGGTTTAGAGGTAGAGATATTTCTCACATATTATTTGAGACAAAAAGAACAAGCGGAAAAACTTACATAGTAGAAGACTTACTTAAATTCTTTACGTTTTAAAGTAAGTAAGAGGAGGATTGCTGGGAAGATGGTGGCATAGCTGGACTCTGAACTCATCTCCTCCCCTGGACACAACAAATTTACAACTATCCTTGGAACAATTACCCCTGAGAGAGAATCAGAAACTGGATAGAAAGAATCCCCACGACAAGGGTTAGTGCTTACTGACTAGCGGCAGCACATCACAGCCAGAAGCAGTCTTAAGTAACAAAGCTTTTCCTGGAGGAGTAGAGGATCTAAGTGGGAGAGCTTCACTACAATAAGCAGCTTTTAAACCCAGCACACCCGAGACAAGTGTTGTAATAGCTGGCTTTGATGGCTGTTAACAACAAGGGATACCCCCAGAAAAGCTATTGAACAAAAGAGAAAGAAAGCCTACTATTAAAGGGCCATGCACAAATTCATCTGTTTCAGAAAACAACACCAAATAATCAGAAAGAAATATGCATAGTCCTTTGGTGAAAAGACTCACTTGATGGGCTTTGGGTGCACCTCAGGGAGGCCGGAGTCAGATGGGACCACCTCCCCCTGGACTGAGACATTGGCTGCAGCCATTATTGTCTCCTAGTATAGGCAAGCTGACACAGACGCTTGCAGATGACATTGGAGTTCTTCCTCTGGCTTGTTAGCACAGGACTATGCCCTGCCCACTAGAGCACTGATTTAATTCAGCTCTGCCAGTGCAGACACCTCTCCTAGAGACTGGCCCATGTGTGCAGCAAACCCTTGAGAAACTTGTGGGCTCACATGAGTAGGGTGTGTGGGACCTCTGCAGCAGGATGAGTGGCCTCACCTCTACAGGGCAGAGCATACACGAGGGATGAGCCTGCATTGGTGGAGTGTGTGGGACCTCTGCAGCAGGGTGAATAGGTCTGCTTCAGTGGGGTAGGACATGTGCACATTGCAGAACTGTGTTGACAGAGTGTGTGGGCCTGAAGGAGGTGGGGCATGTCAGCTCCAGCAGACTTGAGCTTCTCAAAACGTCACATAGTGGATCTTCACTAGCTCCCAATGCCTGAAACAATTGTGTGCTGCCATGCCTGGGAACAGCCTCACCCAGCCACACTACTGAGAGAGTTGACAACAGTGTTGCAGGCCAGAAGCTTACAACAATTGTGACCCCCTGAGTCTAGCAAACACCCATGATAGGGGGCCTACTAAACAGAAAAACTGCAGCAGGAATGTGCTATTAGCCCTTGCAGCCAACTGTACTGGGGATCCCTCTGTCCCATAAAGTGACTGAAGGGACTGTCCCAACTGATAGCAGCTGAGCATTACAACCAGCCAGCCAGGGTGACAGCCTACCCTCCCCATGCACCTGAAGCAAGAGCAACCCTGCCACAACAGAAGGACACATGTAACCCTCACAGGGCAGACTCCTGGGACATTTGGAGCTGGTGACAAGAGGAAAGCACATTGCTGGTCCTCATAAGGCATCTCTTATATAAGGTCACTTCTCCAAGACTGGAGATGTAGCTGATCTACCTAATACACAAATATAAGCACAGAGAAGTAGGCAAAATGAGGAGACAGAGGAATATATTCTAAATAAGGGAAAAGGACAAATCCTCAGAAAAAGAACTAAATGAAACAGAGATAAGCAATCTTTCTGATAAAGAGTACAAACTAATAGTCATAAAAATGCTCACTGATCGTGGGATAAGAATAGATGAATAAAGTGAGAACTTCAACAAAGAATTGGAAAATATAAAAAAGGAACTAATCAGAAATGAAGAATATAATAATGGAAATTAAAAATTCACTAGAGGGACTCAATGGTGGAGTAGATGATACAGGAGAACAGATTAGTGAGCTGGATGAAAGACTAGAGGAAATCACCCAAGCTGAACAGAAAAAAGAAAGAAGAATTAAAAAGAATGAGGACAGTCTAAGGGAACTCTAAGACAACATCAATTGCCCTAACATCCACATTACACGTGTCTCAAAAGGAGAAGAGAGAGACAAAGGGGCAGAGAATATTTGAAGAAATAATAGCTGAAAATTTTCCTAACCTAAGGAAAGTAACAGACATTCAGGTACAGCGAACACAGAGAGCTCCAAACAAGATGAACCCAAAGAGACCCACATCAAGACACATTGTAATTAAAATGTCAAGCATTAAAGATAAAGACATAATCTTAAAAGCGGCAATATAAAGGCAACAAGTTACATACAAAGGAAACCTATGAGGCTATCAGCTGACTTAGAAGAAACTTTAAAGGCTAGAAGGGAGTGGCATGTTATAATTAAAGTGCTTAAAGGAAAAAACATACAGCCAACAATACTCTACCCTGCAAGGTTATCATTCAGAATGGAAGGAGAGATGAAGAATTTTCCAGATAAGCAAAAACTAAAAACATTTATCACCAAGAAACCAGCCTTACAATAAATGATAATGGGACTTAAGTGGAAAAGAAAAGACCACAAGTAGGAATAAGAAAATTATCACAAAAATTATCCAAAAAATCACTAGTAAAGGCAAATGTACAGCAAGGGTAGAAGATCGACCACCTATGAAACTAACATGAAGGCTGAAAGACAAAAGTGCTAAAATTACCTATTTCCATGATAGGAGGATAACTGATACACCAACACACAGAAGAGGTTAAATATGATATCAGGAGGAGGGGAGTAAAAGAGTAGAGCTTGTAGCAAGAGGTCAAACTTAAGAGACCCTCGACTTAATATTGACTGTTATATACATATGTTATTATATATGAACCTCATGCTAATCACAAACCACAAACATAATAAATACACAAAAAATTAAAGAAAGGAACCCAAACATAATACTAAAGAAAGCCATCAAACCGCTAGAAAGGAGAGCAAGAGAAGAAGAAAGGGACAGAGAAGAATTACTAAAATACTCAGAAAAAAACATAAAATGGCAATAAGTACATACTTACTAATAGCTGCTTTAAATGTCAGTAGACTAAATGCTCTAATCAAAAGACATAGAGTCACTGACTGGATAAAAATACAAGACTCATATATATGCTGAATACAAGAGACACATTTCAGACCTGAGACACTCATTAGCTGAAAGTGAAGAGATGGAAAGAGATATTCCATGCAAATGACAATGAAAAGAAAGTCGGGTAGCAATACTTATATTAGACAAAATAGACTTCAAAACAAAAACTGTAACAAGAGACAAAGAAGGGCACTACATAATGATAAAGTGAAAAATCGAAGATATAAAACTTGTAAATATTTATGAATTCAACATAGGAGCACCTAAATATATAAAGTAATTATTAACAGACATAAAAGGAGAAATAGTAATACAACAATAGCGGGTGACTTTAACACTCCACTTACATCAATAGATAGATCATCCAAACAGAAGATCAATAAGGAGACATTGGTATGACACATTAGACAAGATGGACTTAGTAGATATATACAGAACTTTCCATCCAAAAGCCACAGAATACACATTCTTTTCGAATGCACATGGAACATTCTCCAGGATAGATCATATATTAGGCTACAAAGAAAGTCTCAGTAAACTTAAGAAGATTGAAATAACATCAAACATCTTTTCTAACCACAATGTTATGAAACCAGAAATAAACTACAGGAAGGAAACTGGAAAAGCCACAAGTATGTGGAGATTAAACAAAATGCTACTGAACAATGATTAGGTCAATGAAGAAATCAAAGGAGAAATAAAAAAATACCTGGAGACAAAGGAAAGTGAAAATATAACATGCCAAAATTTATGGGACACAGCAAAAACAATTCTAAGAGAGAAGTTTATAGCAATACAAATCTATCTTAACAAACAAGAAAAATCTCAAATAAACAATCTAACAGTGCGCCTGAAGGAACCAGAAAAAGAAGAACAAAGCCCCAAATCAGTAGAAGGAAGGAAATAATAAAAATCAGAGCTGAAATGAATGAAACAGAGCTGGAAAAAACAATAAAAACAGTGAAACTAAGACCTTGTTCTTTGAAAAGATAAACAACTAGAGTCACCAAGAAAAAAAGAGAGAAGGCGCAAATAAATCAGAAATGAAAGAGGAGAAATTACAATGGATACCTCAGAAATAAAAAAGTTTATAAGAGAATAATATGAAAATCTACACATCAACAAATTAGGTAATATAGAAGAAATGGATAAATTCTTAGAATCATATTAACCTGCCAAAACTGAATCAAGAAGAAATAGAGAATTTGATTAGAGCAATCACAGTAAGGAGATTGAAACAGTAATCACAAAACTCCCAACAAATAAAAGTTCAGGACCAGACAGCTTCCCTGGTGAATTCTACCAAAGATCCAAAGAAAACAATACCTTTCCTTCTCAAACTCTTCAAAAAATTTGAAGAGGAGGATATGCTTCCTAACTCATTCTATGAGGCCAACCAGACAAGGACAGCACACACACACACACACACACACACACACACACACACACACACAATTACAGGCCAGTCTCACTGATGAACACTGACACAAGAATTCTCAATTCAACAAAATACTAACAAATCGAATACAACAATATATTAAGATCATACTCCATGATAAAGTGGAATTTATTCTAAGAATTCAGGGATGGTTCAACATCTGCAAATTAATCAACATGATACACCACATTAACAAAATGAAGGATAAAAATCACACGATTATCTTAATAAATGCAGAGAAAGCATTTGACAAGACACAGCATCAATTTACAATAAAAACTCTGAATAAATTGGGTATAGACTGAAAATACCTCAACGTAATAAAGGCCATATATGACAAACTCACAGATATTATCATACTCAAATGAGAAAATTGAAAATTATCCTTTTAAGAACAGGAATGGGACAAGGATGTCCACTTTTGCCCCTCTTATTTAACGTAGTATTGGAAGTTCTAGCCAAAGCAATTACTCAAGAAAAAGCAAGTAAAGTGATCTAAATGGGAAAGGAAGAAGTGAAACTGTCACTATTTGCAGATGACATGATTTTATATATAGAAAACCCTAAAGAGTTCACCAAAAAAATTTTAGAAATAATAAGTGATACAGTAAAGTTGCAGAATACAAAATCAACATAGAAAAGTCAGTTGAGTTTCTATGTTCTAACAATGAAATAGCAGAAAGAGAAATTAAGAATACAAGAATCCCATTTAAAGTTGCAAGAAAAAGAATAAAATACCTAGGAATAAATTTAACCAAAGAGGTGAAAAACTTATAAACTGACAAGCATAAAACAGTGTTGAAAGAAATTGAAGAAGACACAAAGAAATGGAAAGAATGGATTGGAAGAATTAACATAGTCAAAATGTCCATACTGGGACCTGCCCCATGGCCAACTGCTTAAGTTCACATTTTCCACTTCAGCAGCCTGGGGCTCACCAGTTCAAATTCTGGGCACAGACCTACACACCACTCATCGAGCCATGCTGTGGTTGCATCTCACATAGAAGAAATAGAACGACTTACAACTAGGATATAAAACTATGTACTGGGGCTTTGAGGAGAAAAAAACAAAAGAGGAAGATTGGCAAGAGATGTTAGCTCAGGGCCAATCTTCCTCACCAAAAAAAATTTTTTTAAATGTCCATGTTTCCTAAAGCAATCTATAGATTCAATGCAATCTGTATCAAGGTTACAATGACATTTTTCACAGAAATAGAATAAAGACTCCTAAAATTGATATAGAATAACAAAAGACCCTGAATAGACAAAGGAATCATGATGAAAAAAAAAAAACTGGGGGTATCACACTCGCTGACTTCATAATATAGTACAAAGCTATAATAATCAAAATAGCATGGTGCTAGCTCAAAAACAGACACGCAGATTAATGGAACAGAGTTGACAGCCTAGAAATAAACCCACATATCTATGGATAGCTAATTTTTGACAAGGGAATCAAGAACATAAGTGGAGAAAGGAAAGTCTCTTCAATAAATGGTCTTGGGAAAAGTGGACAACCACATGGAAAGGAATGGAAGTAGACCATTATCTTATCTCATACACAAAAATTAACTCAAAACGGATTAATGATTGGAATGTAAGACCTGAAACTGTAAAAACTTCTAGAAGAAAACATAGACAATATGTTCTTCAACATCGGTCTTAGCAACATATTTTCCAATAACATGTCTGACCAGGCAAGGGAGACAACAGAAAAAGTAAACAAATGGGACTACATCAAACTAAAAAGCTTCTGCACAGCAAAGGAAACCATTAACAAAATGAAAAGACAACCTAACAGTTGGGAGAAGATATTTTCAAGCCATATATTTGATAAGAGGTTAATATCCAAAATATATAAAGAACTGATACATCTCAACAATAAAAAACCAAACAGCCCAATTATAAAGTAAGCAAAAGATCTGAACAGACATTTTTCCAAAGAAGATATACAAATAGCCAACACGCCCATGAGAAGATGTTCAATATCACTAATTATTAGGGAAATGCAAATCAAAACTACAATGAGATATCATCTCATGCCCTTAAGAATAGCTATAATTAACAAGACAAGAAATAATAAGTGTTGGAGAGGATGTGGAGAGAAAGGAACCCTCATACCCCGCTGGTGGGAGTGCAAACTGGTGCAGTTGCTATGGAAAAGAGGTAGATTCCTAAAAATATTAAGAATAGAACAACCATACAATCCAGCTATTCCATCGCTGTGTTATTTATGCAAAGAACATGAAAACACAAATGGGTAAAGATATTTGTACCCCTATGTTCATTGCAGCATTATTCACAATAGCCAAGACTTGGAAGCAACCTAAGTGCCCATCAAGGGATAAATGGATAAAGAAGAGGTGGTATATATACACAATGGAAGACTACTCAGCCATAAGAAATGATGAAACCTGGCCATTTGTGACAACATCGATGGACCTTGAGGGTGTGATGCTAAGTGAAATAAGTCAGAAGGAGAAAATCAAATGTCATATGATCTCACTCACAAGTAGAAGATAAAAGCAGCAAACACACAGATACAGAGATCAGATTGGTGACTGGTAGAGGGGAAGAAGGGAGGGAGGGGGGCAAAAATGGTAACGGGGCACATGAGTGTGGTGATGGATGGTAATTAGTCTTTGGGTGGTCAACATGATGTAGCCTACAGAGAAATCGAAATATAATGATGTACTCCTGAAATTTATAGAACATTATAAACCAATGTTACCTCAATTAAAAAAAAAAGAAGCCAGACTCCAAATTGTATAAAAAGAAAAAAATAAAATAAAATAAAATTAAGCACTCCTGAGCACTGCTGTCAATAGCCTCCTATGATGATGGAAAATAAACAAATAAATAAATAAACTAAGTTGGAGGGAGAGTGAATGTGTAAAAGTTTTCTACTTTAATTGAATTCCTTGATAATTATATATATTATTATACATATATGGGATTATTTAATATAATCGAACAAGGTACAAAGGAAATATTTAAGGTGGAGATATAAAGTTTCATACTGCTTACATTCATACTTAAAGTCTTATTGGCAGATGAAATGGAATTATTCCATTACAGCATTTTTAATTTGGTAAATATCACCATAAAATTCTCCTAAAGGAATCATTTTATTATAAAATAAGCCTACCTTTACATAAAGGTATTCATCCACTCTTTGAAAATAAGGCTAAAATAATGATTAAGAAAATTCCCCCCACCTACTGTTTTCTAAGTACATGATAATGTAAACAATAAATACAATTGTGATCTTAAGACAACTTTTACGTTTGTAAGTAACTGCTCTTTCTCTCTTCCCCTCTCTCCATCCACACACATCCCCTCGTGCTGCAGGCCACAGCATAGTACTGAGTTTAGGTTGAGGAGAAGGATTTTTTTTTAATTTAAATAGAGTAGTAACCAATGTTGAGGAATTGTGGTTATATCAAAGATAATACATTTTAAAGAAAAAAAAGATTAATAAAAATGAAAGCCAGCATACAATGCTCTTATCCCCTAAAATTAATCATTTAACAACCATAATCATTGTCTAAAAACATAATGTCCAAATTTGGGGGAACTGTCACATTCTCACTGAATGCTTTGGTTGAAAAATGTGTTTCAATGAAAATAATTTTCTTTTGCCCAAACATATCATAAAAAGTTAAAATATTTAGATACACTCCAAATTAAAAAGCTGCACTGATTTTAAAAGGTCAGTTTTTCCCTTAAAATTAATTTATGTACATAAATGGTTCACAAAAATTTTGTAGTATTTCTACAAAATCAGAGTAAAATTAGACAATTATCCAGATTATTTCAGGAAAACACATTGCTTTCTAGGAAGAAAATGGTTCCTTAGATTTCTGTTATCCAGTTTGTCTATGAATTTTCCAGAAAATTACCTACATCTTTCTCTCTTTCAGTGTTTGTTTGTTCGTGATTTACTTTTAAAGGCAATTTTCTTGTAGCAGAATATGACACTTGATTAAGAGAGAAAGTGTGTAAATTCACGTTGCCAAGTAACAAGCTCATGCTATTATTTCACACCTCAACCATGAAAGTAAGCTATTATTAAGTTTATGTATAATTTAACCAGTTAATTTACAGAAACCCCTCTTCACAGTACATGAAGCTTCATTTCACAGCTTTTCCTCCCACAAAATATCACTGTTTATATTATTGATAATGATATTTTAATATTTGATCTTGATTATATATATTAGTAGAATTATCTGTAATTTGGTTGTATTTTAATTATGGAGGATCAACTCAGACATAACGAAGCTAAACCAAATGAAATATCTTTGTTAGAGCTTAAGATGAGATTTAATTAATGATATTGCACCCTAGATAGCATCCGTAATATAAATTATTGTGATCAGTTATATTATAACGTAAATATCCAGAGGACCTTTCACAACAGCAGTTTCAGAGGCCATTCAACTTTTCATGTTGTAGAGAGATGTTTTGACATCTACATTGGTTGACTTCGTCAATGAGAATTAAATAACAAAGGAAAATGAAATTTATAAACACAATCTACTTTGCAAGAAAGATCCATAATAAAATCATAATTTCTCAGATTATTGATTTGTCATTCTCTTTAACTTCACAATAGTTTTAGATGAAATTAAGAATATCTACCTAAAACATCTATAGCCTCTTAGCAAATATGGAATAGTTCTTTTCAAATGTGTGCTGATATGTTTTTGCTAGCTGGGACCTCTTTATTTCTAGTTAATCTGTCTGAACTTTGCATTCTCATCGTGGTTTGTTTATACATAGAGAGAGAAATTTGTATTTAAAATAAAATTAGAGCTTCTACTTTAATATTTCCTATTGCTAAGACATTTTATTTTGGTAAATACATTTAATGGATCCAGACTAATTATAACAAAGTGTTTTCTTCAGTCCCAAACAAAACAGACTTTAATGTCTTGATATATATAGATGATAACTTTTTTATATTGAACTTGTGATTGCAACTTAAAAATTTTTCACATTTTCCTGGCATTTTAATTGATAACATAGTAGTTTATTTTTCAGGTTATCAGTGTTTTTCTTCTCAAATATTTAAGCTTTCATATACCTTGATGCACCATCCTTGTTTTTAGCCTCTACTTTCAAGTAATTTCTACAACTTGAAAATTGCTCAAAGCATTTTGCTGTATCATTTATATGCTGATATACTGTACAGCATGTATACGGACATAATCAATTCAGAGAAAATACACCAGGGACATGAGTCACATGCATAAAAACCTGGCTGAAGTCTCACACACTACCTGGACTCAAGCTTGTACAATTTTTACCAGTATATCCTGAGAGAAATTGTATCTGAGGAGCAAACATGTTTTATAAAGCTGATGGTCACTGAAGGATTCTATTTAGAGTGTGGATGATAAGGAAAGTATATCAGTGGCTATTTGATTGTTCCAAAAGATTTATCCATATATAGTTTTATTTATTTTGTTTTTAGATGAATCTCTAATGCATTTAGCATTCCAAGAACGTGCTCATATATTAATAAATCCATAGTCCATGGTTACGAATTATGAGAAAAGCATAAATGTTTGGAGTTTGACAGAGGAGATCAACCATTAAGAGTGTACTGCCTAAGAGATATTTATTTGTTGAATTTTGACCAAAAATGACCTGAAAGTGACTATCTGAGGCGATGGTGGAGTAACTGAATTAAACAGTGTTTTGAATCATCGAAAGTCCATGTAGTTTCATTCTTAGGTATCTTTCAATCATTCCTTGGTGATAAGTCCTTATGAAAGTCTCTTCTAAAAAAAAAAAAAATCAAATTTTGTAGGGCTGTCTCTGGCCACAGAAGAGAAATCCAACATTTCAGTGACAATACCTATATTGTTGAAAATAAAATAAATCAAACTCCTATGGTTATGAAAATAGTTGGAAGAATTAAAGTTGCTCAATCTTTGTGATCATAAGAAGCATATCCTGAAATCCAGAATATCCAGACAGAGTTTTTGCTTATGAGACAAGTAATACAAGAATTAGGTAGCTCGTACTGTGAAAGGGACGGATAGCATTGAGAAAAATAAGTTGCACTCACAAAATAATTGCACAGTTTGTTGAAAAAAATATGCAAGATTGATGATTTTTGAAAGCAATAAAACTCTCCTTTTATTTGTGCTGCCAATAAAAGAACCATAGATCATAATGAAGAGGGGTTTTGTAAAATGAGTCCTGTTTAATTCTAAACTTTTTCTTTGTTGTTTTAATAGTGCTTTAATTTAAGAAATTAAATACTATATCTTCACTGTGGAGAGTCCTTATAACTCCTCCATAACCACTCTTTATCATTTCTTTAAGAAAAATCTAGACAAAAATTATACTTTTTGTGATAATCTCTCTGATAGATTGGGTCAAGGAGTAGTAATTAGCTACATCTATTACCTATTTTTCAAGTAATCACGTGTCTCTAGAAACGTCCTTTTAAAAATATGCTTGAATATACTGTGAAAAAAGTTTACATTTCAATTTTAAATATCAAATGCAAAGTTCAACTTGTTACTCTTTTAATTCTCTTTTTATAATAGATTGCTCTCCTTTCTTTTGATTTTTGTTTTTTATTTTATGACTATAAGTAATTTAAGGTCAAAAATTTTATCTTAGTTTGAAAAGATAAGATGTGATTAAAAAGTAAACACACAGAAGTTAGTGGCTTTGTAGAAAGTAAGTTTATTGCCATCATTATATACAAATTCTAAGCTAGGGATTCTAGACTGGAGAGTCTCCATCTGTGGTTGCTTTGTGGTCCCACAGGGATCCAGGCAGACAGAAGCTTTGGCATTGTAAAGCTGTGGGTGATGAGGTTGCCACAGTTATCTCTATGCAAGTAAGCTGTAAAGGAGAAAGAGCAGAGAGAAATTCGTATGGGAGATTCTTAGAGACCAGGCCTGGAAGCAGGACACATCATTTCCACTTAGAGTGATTAACTCAACTTGGTTTGCCTGGATCTTTCCTGATTTTAGCACTGAAATCCCCATGTTCTGGGAACCCTCTTAGTTGTGGACAAAAATGGTCATGCACCCTATTTCTACCCACATTCCACTGTGGAGAATTTAGCCACATTGTCACACCTAAAGGCAAGAAAGCTTAGACACACCTTGCTCTGTGGTTAAGAAAAGGAGAAGGATTGTAGATTTGATAGACCGCTGGCAATGTCTTCCATAAAGTGCTCCACTTTATTAGTCTTTAATCCAAAGCCCCTAGCTTAGTGCTTGGCTTAGAGTAGGATGTAAATAAATGTTGGTGAAACGAAATTAATGACACTGATATTTCACTGTTCCTTTAAACTTCAAAGAAAGGAAAAAACCTGAAAACTTACACGGCTCTCTGTTTAAAGCTCTGATAAAAGCCTTTGTTCAAGAAAAATATTTCACTTCTATAATGATTTGATATTATTAATGAAACCAGCTTTCTATCCTAATGTTTCCTCTTCTCTGTCTCCATTAATCAGCTAGTCTTGTTTTTAACAAAGTAAGAAAATATATTTCCCTTAAATGGACTATTCAAAATTATGCTTAATGACCTCCTCCTTTTTTGACCTTGGAAACTCACCCATACTTAGCTGAATGCGTACGACTTGATTGGCAGGATGCTCTAGTAGAAAGAACAAGGATGCTGGATTCAAGTAACCTAGTTGTTATCTCTTAGCAGGTGAATGATTTTAAGCATGTCACTTAAACTGTCTGCTCTTCAATTTCATTATTTTTCAGATTAGAATATTAATATATGTCCTGTCTATATCAAAGTGTTACGCTGAAGATAAAATTAGACAATGTAAACAGAGCAGTGATGAATAGTAAAATGTTGTGAGAACATTAACTCTCCTTAACCATGATATTTACTTATTGGGCTGTGTAAAGTACTGTGCTTGCTTTTCAGATCCATAATGGAATGCAGATTTCAGAAATCTTTATTTATTAGCATTCCCTCATCATTGCAGGTAAAAATAACTAATGACTCATCATGTTTTTTGGGACTTTGCTATTTCCTAAGATGAACACCTCAGAATGGAGAAAGTCATTTTTACCAATCTTGGAAAAACATTATTTTTCTTCATATTGGCAGAGAAAGTTAAGTTGAGATGTTTTTACTAGTTGCCTCCAGACATAATACATGCTTAAAATTATAGGATGGTAGTCAATTGAGAAAAAAGTTTCAAAGTGATAAATTTGTCTGTGTAATACAAAATTACCTGCCTCTATCAAAAAAGTGTTAAGATAAATATACGTACAGTTATATAATTGATGATCATTTAAACTGAAGAATAGATTTTAATCAATGCACAAGGTAAGCATTTTTATGTCTCAGTCCCTTTATATTTGAATTGCAGAAACACTTTTAAGAGTTCTTTGTCCTTTGTGATAATATAAAGGAAATTGAAGGAACAGACAGCAGAGGCTACGAAGAAAGGCAGGAGTAGGCTGGGGGCAGTGGTAGTTAAACTATGCCTCTTGGACAGCTCAAGATGCCTCAGATCCCAGACAGAGAGGGAAAGGAGGAACACAGCAGCCAGGCCTAAACTCTGCCTCTTCTGTTTCACCCCCAGCCGTGCTCCTTTTATCTGATTTATGGATCCTGAGGAGAAAAAGATGCCATTCCTTTAAGGGGGTGTAAAAACCATTGTCTTTTAAAAATATATTTTCAAATTTTATTTATTATAGGAATGCTCCAAATGTTGCAGAAATTAGACCCAAGTGCCAAGTAAGTGTCCTGGAGAGAGGGTTAAGGCCTCCTGAACTGATATAGACTATTTTATGCTTTTATATAGTGAAGCAGTGTCTAGCAAATATTCTGAAATAAAAACAAATTGTGCAAAAAAACAGGAATAAAGATCACAGAGTTGAACGCATAATCACCCAAAGCTAACTCAATCAGGATGCGAGAAGAGCTCTAAAGAAATACATGAGATGCAATAATGGCATTGTTCAGACCCACCATGTTGCCTCCAGTGGTCACTACCACCTAGAGATGAAGCATCTGCCTGTTAGGTGTGCTAGGTGATTGGAAGCATAACTGGACAGAGTAAGAAATTAAAGTGCTGGTATGGCAGAATAAATTAACCTTTTGGGTTTGTTAGTTGAGTTAAATAATATCAGTAGTTAACATTGACAGAGTCCTTCCTATGTGCTGAATAACTTCTTAAGAATGTACACTCAGTATCTCATGCAGATAACCCAAAATTATTATCTCCATGTATTGAAAAGGAGAGTAAATTTTAGAGTGTGGGTAATGCCTCATGAATGTCAGGATTGGGATTGCTTGAGCCCAAGTTCAGAACCTCAGTACTACATTTCCTTTTAAATTCATGTGAAATTTTGATGTATTCCTCCAAAATAAAATGCTTTTTAATTTGATTTCCTTTCACTTGAAATATAACGTTCCTTTATAGCTTTCAGAAATTACATTGGACAAAATTTGTCATTTTTGATCCATTTTTAATTGATTACTTGGAGGCAGCATAAGCCAAGTGTTTGTATTTAGTTAGACCTGGTTGGAATCCCACACCCATCTTTTACTCTATTCTTACATGTCAGAAGAGGACAATAGAATTTACTGCAAGGATGGCTTTAAGGTGTAAATTATAAATCATATAAAAGTGCTTAGTTGATGGGCTATCTCTGGAGATGTCTGCCCCCTTGATTTCTATTTCACATTCACAATGTCCTTTGTCATAATTATAAACAAAAGGCTTATGGAAGTTATAAAGAGCAATTGTTTGTTCTTAAAATCTTGAACAGAATTCAGACTAAGGTTAATCCCAACTGTCTCCTAATGGATGCGATTTTCATATCAAGTGGACGAATGCCATAGGTTGTTCTGTGCTTCCATACTATTTTGAAATATGCACATTTCCTTTTGTCTCAGAATTGTTTGGATAACTGACCCTTTTTCCATTTCGGAAGAGGAGAGGAGAGCATGTTCTATGCTTGCTGCTCTCAAAGTATGGTTGTTACACAGAAATGCAGAGTAAAATAGAAAGTAATGTTGGATTTTGACCTTAGAAAGATTTAAACAAAAGGCAAGTTTTTCTTGCCACAGAGGAAATGAGATTCTAATGGCAAAATCACAGGACAATAATCAGACACAGTTAGATGCTCCTTAAGGTCCCCAAGAGAAGTCCTGGAAACATATTTCTCACTCACAATGAGGTCAAAACCCTAAAGGAAGGACAAAAGTCCTCAATTAAATTTTGAAATCTGAGCAGAGGAATCTGGACCCTTGTTTGCCAGATGGGACTGAGGAAATCAGCAAGTTTCCAGAATTCCCTCAAGTCTTGCCATGATTCAGTGACAATCAACTAGATATGATTTTGGCTGCATGGTCTAGCTAAGTTGACAGGCCCTGAAACAATCCTTTTGAGTTTTATGAAGGCCCATAGTTACATGGGAGTGCCCAGAATTCTCTAGCGCTCTCCAGAAGAGTCACAGAGATACATGGAGAATATCTATAGATTTGAAGAGTTCTGTAGTCAGGATAAGGAGGATGCTGATGCCTGGGCTCAGAACCAGATAGGAAACAGGACATTTTGAGGAATTCAGAGCATACATGCTGATAACTATGAACCAGTGGAACCAAAGAATGGAGTAGCAAGGAGCAGGGACCCCGGACAAAAATTGAACACTGGCAGTTTGCCTTCCAGATCTTTGATAAAACCTTTTGGAGATGGACAGAATATAAAAGAAAACTGAATTCCTTGAAAGAAACCTGTTTTGACTACATTCACAATTAGCTAAAATTATATTATTTCCACTAAACAGAAAAGAAGTTTGTGCTCAAAAGCTTAGTTTAAAAAAGTTCATGAAAGTAAAAAGAGGACGTCTCCACATCTCCCTCATATTTTTGTATACTCCAGTATTCTATACTTTCTCCATCTTACTTGAGGAACTCTCAACATTAGAATACATTAGTTGAGAGCACAGTGGAGCCAGAGTGCCTGATGTTAAACCCTGGCTTGGCCACTTATTAGCTGTGTGACCTTAGGCAAAGTTACTTGGCCACTCTGTGGCTCAGTTTACTCATCTGTAAAATGGAAGCAGTTAGATTGCCTATGTTGTAAGTGTATGATGAAGCTTAAATGAGATAATACATGAAAGGACTTAAAAAATATCTGGTGCCAAATGCTCAGTAAATGTTCACCATTACTATTATTATCATTACCTTTACTGTCATCAAGAACACTTTCTTCTTATGACAGTCACTGAAAGGGAGGAATAGTTTTAAGAGAGCCCAGGAAAATCTATGCAGTTTCGCTTGTGTGTTTGGCACAAATCCTCAGAGTGATTTTGATATTCAGCCTTCCTCTTGCATTCACTCAATTATTTCTTCCACAAAAAATTTGAAAAAATTTATTGAGCACCTATCAAATGCCAGGCAGTGCTCTCGTAGTGAACAAAATAAATTCCGTGGTCTTATGAAGCTTAAATTTTACTTGTAGAACAATGAAGTAATAAATGTGTGCCATTTCAGGTGGTAAATATTAGGATAGGGTATCACCGGACACAAACAACTTCAATACTTTGGAGCTTGAAACAAAATAGTTTATTTTTCAATCATGTCACAAATAATGCTGCTCAGTGGTGGGGCAGAGTGAGGCGGAGTCTCTGCTCCGAACAATCCTTTAGTGTCCCAAGCTCTGTCACTGAGTTGTTCCACCATTCTTATAGGTTAGTCATTTGCCTGATAGACAGAAAAGAAGAGTGGGCATCTGAAGGACCATGTAGAAACTTGATTCTGGGAGCCACATTTCACTGGCCAGAACTCCGTGTCTCATATGTCTAAGAAAGATTGGGAAATATAGTCTTCATACCCAGGGGACTAACAGGAAATAGATTTGGTGAACACCTAACACTGTCTCAGCAGCAAGTTGACAACAGCTGTAAAGAAAAATAAAGCCAATTAAGATGACAGAGAGGAATGGGGCAAGTGTGTAGATGTGGATGATATGATCTAAAAGAAAGGCCTGACTGGGACACTTTTGTGTAGAGACTTGAATAAGGAGAGTAAGTGAGCCATTGAGATAACAGGAGGAAGAGCAGTCAATGACATCTTCAGTAGAGGGAATTCATGGGTTTTGTTCTAATAAGAAGGCAATGGCTAGATTTTGAAACAGGCAGTTTAAGTACAAAAGATGAGTAATCCTTAGATCTCTTTCTTTCAAGGTCTTATCATGGGCTTGGCAAAATGTTTCTGTAAAGAACCCAATAGTAAATAGTTCAGTCTTTGTGGACCACATATGGTGTCTATCTTAACTACTCAACTCTATCATTGTGGTATGTAAGCAGCCATAGACAAATATCAGAATGAATGGGTTTGGTTGTGTTTGAATACAAATTTAGTGAAATAGGCAGAGGCCACATTTGGCAGGCGGGCCGCACTCTTCCCACTCCTACTCCACAGTAGCATTACAGAGTACACTGAATTCTGATATCTTTTACCTTTTTTCTCGCCCATCACACTTTTCAAATAACCAAGCCAATTATTTTATGTCCAACTGTCCTAACAAATGCATATTTAAGACAACGCTACATACTTCACAGTCTTACATGAATAATCAGTATGAAATAGCAGATGTCTTTCATATTACTTTAATATTTATGAAAACTGTATTTTCAAAATTATTTCACCGTAACACTTAGGAGAAAGAAGTCAATGGAGAGACTAAGAACAGTTAAAAATGTTGAAGAGTGAGTTTTTATTTTTTCCCTGAACATCTGCCTCTGCTGTAAATTTTTAAAATGTAAATGCCTTAGATTTTTCAATAAAATACTGTTATCTTTTTCTTTGAATATGACTAAATAAGAGACCAATATAAAGCTTGACTGAGGGAGTCTCAAAGTCAACCTCCATTACGTTTAGCTCAAGGTGTTTCTTATAGTTAGTTTTTCAAACTCTCTTTCAGTTTGACCTCAGACTATCAAAATACGAATGCAGTAACTTTGTGTTGAAAACAGTGTAATAGAAAAATGAACTCGCTAAATTAAGGCTTGATTACTGCACTGTTTATGATCTGATTGGAAGGCAGAGTAATTTTAATTCTACCATATTGCAGAAAAACATTAAAAATATACTTATGTAATAGGATTTGTTTCCTTAACTGATATGGGCTAAATATATTGATAATAACTTTGGAAACTGGATAGTGCCTAAACACAGCACATAAAATTAAACCGTGATCTTGATTCTATATTATTTCAGAGAAAAAAATTCCTTTTTATATGCTTTTTTAGTAAATATATACCATTCTAAAATGCTCAAATAAATGAGGCAGAAATGGCATAAGGAGAAGACAGCCAATGTTGTATGTATGATACATACATCTATCAGTCTAGGTCAGCCACTTCAATCACTAAGATTCATACTCTCAAAATCGGAATAGCATACTTCTCACCATTTTAAGCTGATTTTATTTTTTAATTGCATAACCATACTAACAGTCAAACTACTTATATATGTATATATATTATATATAAATAAATATGTTCTAACATATATATATATATATACTACACATATGGATAACATTTATATCTGTAACTATCTCTATCTACCTGTCTATCTATCTATCACCTATCTAGCTTATATATTTTATATATAGGTCCTAGACTCCATCCACTCTGTTGCTGCACCATACTCTAGGTCATCTGGAGAATTGTGCAGAAACTGTTAGATTCTACAGGCTAGTCTTGCGTCTCTTTCACCACATTGCATTCTGTGTGTGTGTGGGTATGTGTATATACACATATACTGTGTAGATGGACAGACAGACAGACTGATAGATGGATAGATATACATCACATATAACATATTTAATTGTTTTGAGTGTTATTACAGTTAGGCAATGACAAAAAAACCCTAAAATTTATTTTTAAAAATACAAAAATGCTATTCTGTTCTAGACAAAATGCATAGGTATTTCTGAAGTATTTATCCCATTTAAGCTCTGGTTTGGGATCAGATGGTCAAGATAGTCATACATTTCGCGATGTAGAGAATACCCACTGTGTATCAGGGCATGGTGCTGGCAGTAGGGATATAGAGAGGAAGAGGGCACGGTTCTTGCACTCACAGAAATAGAAAGCCACAGATACACTCCAGCCAGCATAGAGCAGTAGGAGGAACAAGTGGACTTTGGTTAGACTCAGATTTTGTTTGGCTGAGGACACTAACCAGCACGTGACACTGAGAGAGTCACTTAACTTTCTAGTTCACAGACTCTTCACTGGAAAAATGGTAAATTATGCTAGAGATCATGTATCTGGAAGATCCCTTCTATTTGTAAAGCTTTTAAGTTTTATCCTTGAATAAAGGTCTACAAAATTGTCTCTTCTTAGCTAACAATTTAACAAAGGTTGGTTGTTTTGATTAAGATCGTGCTTTGCCATCAAATGAATAATCTAGATTAATAATAAGTAAGGGCTTTCCATCTTTACAAGTCAAATGTATTTTTTGACTGAAATTTAAAACATGAAAAATCAATAAACAAGAGGTAAATTTATATTTCATAACTAAATCAGTGGTTAAAAAGGCTTAAATCAGTAGGAAAAGTGGATTTTCAAAGATATAAGAAACATCATGGGGACCACATATTTTTATAATTTTAACATGAGACTAAAATCTACATATAAGCAAAGCTTTTCATAATAACTACAACTTCAATAATTCAGATATATTCATAATTTATTCCAAATTATCAGGGTAGGAGTATGGGATTTAAAATGAGTCCTAGGTCAGTTACTTACTAGCCAAATGAATTTGGGCAGGCCTTAATTCCCTCAGCTGCTTGGATTTTAGCATACGGTCTTTCGAGTTCTTAAAATTAATGACATGTGATGTGACATATGTGGTCCATTCAAAGATCTCTCATTCTAACATCTCTGAATTCCCCTTGCTCTTGTCCAGGGGCAGCCATTTTGTAATTGTCGTTGCTTGTACATGCATAAACTAGGGTACTTTTCTTGTGACAAGTGGACATATGCAAACCCTTTAGTTTCAGTCAACTCATGATTTAAGAACTGCTGGAAGAAGGAATTGAATTTGGCTGTTGTTAGAACAACTTCTGATGAAAATTTCTGGCCTGATAAATAAAGTATCATCTCCAAATTTTGCAGAATGAGAGTTAGAGCTTGGAAAAAAATTCCAGTTGACAATAGTGAAAAACTTTTGTAGAAATTCTACATCTCAATTGCATAGAGAAAATCTTCTGGAGAATAAAAATAGGAAGACTCTAAGTAGAAAAGTGATTGGAACAATTAGTTTTCAAAAAAAATATTTTAAGGCTACTTTATCCAATTTATTTGCTATATATTTATATCTAGGTCTAAATTTATGCAAATACAACTAAAATAGCTCTATTGACAAATATAAAATATATCAAGTATAATTACTTATAAATCCTTTCCAATGAAAGCATTATGTCACATTTTAATTGGCAGAACCGTTTCTCTTCTTTTTCAGTAATATGTACGATAATGGTATATTTTACAATTGATGGCATCTTTGATTTCATTTAATATAATTGTAATATATTATAAATTAAAGTGGTACATGTAAAGAGCCTAGGTATTATTACTATTACTAACAGCATTTTGCTTCAGCATCATTCAGAAGGAAAAATAATAAGCTATTTAATTTTAAATATGAAGATGAAGCAGTGTCTTGGGGCCATCAGAGTATGTTGAGAATGGTTGAGTGCTTTTATCTTTAAAAAATATATAACAGGAAAATAATTTATGGAAACAAAATCTAAAAATAAAATTGCATCACCAAGCAGAGAATATACAGATGTGATATTGATGGGAAATTCTAAATTTAATTTCTCATAAATCTAAAAGCTATCTTGTGTTTCTTTCCTTACATTTTTTTTTAAATATGTACAGTAATACTAGAATACCACATGGGTATTGGAGAGATATGTAAGAAAAATTATATATAACCTCAATTCTCTAATACATTGAAATTCACTTACCAAGGACATATTTATATTTGTTATGTATTATGTTCTAGGTACCGGAGATTTAGCAACAAAGCAAGCATGAAAATATCTGTCTTTATGAAGCCTGTATTCTAAAAATGTCAATAAACAAGTAAATAAATGTATAACGTATATTCAAAGATGGTAAATGCAGGGGTAAAAATACAAAGAAGGGTAAGGAGAAAGGGAGCTCCTTGGAGTTACTGTTTTATAGGGGGTGGTCAGGGACATTCTCCAGCAAGGGGAAAATTGAGCAGAGACCTGCTGCAAGACCTAGAAGATATTTAATTCTAACACGCAAAAGTGTCCAGGCAGATGAAGATCATGTGCGAAAGTCATTTGAAATAAGAAGATCTTTTGATAAAAGGGGTGTTTTGATAAGTCAGCCAAGAGGCTGGCATGGTCACTCACCCTAGACTTTATTTAGATGTAGAGACAGATGATACAAGTCACTCACCAGCAAATATAAATAAAGTGCATTCAGTGCCCACAAGTTGAGGATTCTCAGCAGGAGAAGAGCTCTCACAGGAGTCTGAAGAAGGGGAGAGGGGTGCCTTCATGATTTCACTGTAGGTAGGAATGAAACTGGAATAGGATTCTCCTGTGGGCTAGAGGCTGCACTGTTTGAAATTCCCCCCAGACTGTAGAGGCAGAGGACACACATGAGTGGTCTTTCCTACAAGTCACAAAGGTGGTGAGGTGGCAAGAGTGTTAGACTCAGAGAGGGAACCAGGGAGCCGGTCTAAGGTCAGACATAAAAGATAGAGTGATTTTCATTGTTTCAGGAAATCAATCTAATCTCAAAGCAGGCATGAAATACTTTGTGAACACAGTATCCTAAAAAGTATTAAAACATGAAAGATTTATAAGTACTGCATAGTAATGAATGAAAAGAGATTTGTTACACAAAAACATTGCAAATAAAATGTAAAGAATACTAATAGTCTGAGTTAATCACCACAACTGCTTATGTTTTGCATGTTTCAAACTGTTTTGCATTTTAACAATTCAAGACTGTTCAATTTAAAAAAGTTTATTTCTTTCCCTTTATCACCTCATATCCAAATAGTACCTATAGCACTCTCTCAAATAATGAGAAAAAATATAAAAGTAAATGAATACATACATTTACAGATACGTAAAACTTTACAGGTGGCAGGTAAAGAGATCACCAAACTACGGCCTGTGGGCTAAATCCGATATGCCTCCCATTTTTGTAAATAAACTTGTGACGGAACACAGACAGGCCTATTTGTTTATGTATTGCCTGTGGCTACTTTGGGCTACAATCGCCAAGCTGAGTAGTTATGGCAAAAACCTTATTATGTGCAAAGCTTAACATATTTACTATCCGGCCCTTTACAGAAAAAGTTTGTCTACTCTTGATCTTGTTTCATTAATTGGATCTTAGCCATTAATTCATTGAAATAAGGTGATGTATAAATATAATCATCATGCCATACAGAATATTAGAAAGCTCCAAACTTTCTAAAAGTTGTGAAAATAAATGTTGGATGCTCAGGGAATAGAATATATCTTATAGTTTAGAAAGAAAACCTTCAGAATCACGTCACAACCAGAACTCATTTTTGAATCAATACATTAACTGCTTCATTGTACTTAGACTTGTCCCATGTCCAGATCTCGAAAAACCGAGTGGATAACCATTATCGAGAGAGGTCCTTCCTCCTAAGAGCAAATGTTCATTAAAACCAATACTTCTGATGGTCACAGATGTTCAGGCAGCTATTCTTTCTTTAATTTCATATTCGTCCCAGGGAGCTTGTTCTGCTGCTAATCGTTCTTTAGAATGACGTACCTTAGGAAACCAGAGCCCAAAAAAAGAACAAGCCAGTAATAATATCATTTAAGATTAAACTGAAAAACCTATATATCAGATAACATAGCTTCCTCCATATCAGACAATTGGATTGAAAAAGACATATTTTATGTCAACCTTACCCTAATCACTGCCAATCTGTCCCATAAAATCTCTCAATCTCTCTCTCTTTCATGCTTTCCTTTCCCCCTCCCTCCTTCTTTCCATTTCTCTTCTTTCTTTCCCTCTCTCTCATTACCTTTTCTTTCTCTTTTCCAAAACCATCTCCTTCTTCCTCCTCTTTGCTGGAAGTAATTGAACCAGTGCCAGAGGTGCCCCGGGGTTCTAGAAACAGAAGATGCCTAAGAAGAATCATGCTTCAGACTGTAGTCCTAGGGATGGTGACGCTGAATGTGAATTAAACCCTGATTTGTCCCAGTCACTTCTGGGATATTAATATCGCCCCCCAAAAATGTAGAAAAATTATATAATATATTTAAATAAGGAAATGGAAAATGATTTTCACTGAAACACACCTATAGCCTGGCTGCCTCTTTGTGCTCATCTGCCCCCAAATCACACACAGGAAATCACAGCCTCAACCACAGTTCAGTCTGACCATAACCTCTTCCTTGATTCCATAAACTGCACAGCCAAAGCCTCTCATAATATGTAATCAATCATTTAATATTGATGTTAATATTTATGGTTTGTGTATTTTAATTTGCAATTGTGTGTTTATACTTCGATTTCATATTTACACAGTATGTATGCTCCCATAAGGCAGGTATTGGGCCTTTTAGCTCATTGTTTTATTCCTAGCACCAAATTCAATGATCTAAATTATTTGTTTAATTTAAAAAATGCATTCCAAGGATTCTTAATGGTATGAAAAGAATATTAAAATGTTCTGCATGATTGAATATGTGGTGCCTTATGATAACATAAGAGATATGAAAACACAAGTGATGAACTCTGAAAAGGATGGCTTTAGAGACACATCTACAGCAGAGAGAGGGCGCGAGGTGTCACTCAGAGTATTGAAAGGAAGCAGAGACTGGAAAAGACACCCTCTCTATTGTCCCTTGTATACAGATTGGCACCTGGGACCTGGGCTAGGATAGTTCTTTTACCACTTTCTGGAAAATGTTCAAATATTATAAATTATCTCCCTCTTTACTTCAAATCGAATGTTGCTTAAGGTCATAAAGCTTGTTTGTTTTTGCCTTTTAAAGATATAGGAGCTTTTAGTCTTTTAGTTTATTATTCAAATAAACTTAAGTGAAAGCCACAGCAATCATCTGGGTAACTCCATTTATATAGTTTTTAGAGCTGGATCATTCAGGTCAAATACAAATGTTTTTCAATTGTGCAGTTTTTTTTTCCTCCCTCGATTTAATTTCCTCATCATTCCACTTCACATTGCCTATGTAAATTAAGCTGTCGTGCTGTAAACCACAGTTCCCCCTTGTCTATCTCCTCAGTAACAGCTTCAAAGTACTAAAAAGCTAAAATAGCTACAAAAGAACAATTAATTTGTGCAAAATCACAGAGGCGCTGTAGGTATTAAAAACACTACAATAAGGCTTTTATCAGCCAGCTAAACTGCACAGCATTAGGCTCAAAACTAACAGAGCTGAACATGCAGCACAATGATGAAGATGATAAAGGAATCTCAAGGACATGCAGAGAACTGGGGTAACATGATTTAGAAGTGATGCAGTTATTTCCAATAAACATCTACGTAAGTACATAGAAAAAATGCTGATCTGTTGGGAAAGGCAGGTTTAGACCAGTAAGTAAATTTACATCTATTTTTGGAGAAGCTTACATTTTTATGGAAATTACTGTTGAAGATTCCGATAACGCACCCTGAGGTTGCTCAGTGCATACTTGTTGATTGGTGATTGGCTGACAGTTTGATATTTAAAAACTTAAATCTCTGAACTGTAAAAAAAAAAAAAAAAATGGCATACCATATCTAAAACTGCCTAAAAGGAGAACATTAAAACATAATCAGGAGTAGCACTGCCTCCTGCGTTGAAATAGCAATGAAAACAATTACTTTAATCATCAGTTGTTTATTTAATGCCTGCTCTTAGCCAAAAACTGTGTTAGGTGCTATGGGCCGGAAAGGAAGTTAAGCTGTTGCTATAATTTCTAAGTAAACAAATTAAATGTTTCCAGAACTAGATAGAGAGGAATGAATTTCCAATTGTGAAATAAATACAGTGGATGCACCAGGACCCAGAGGGAGGATAGCTTTGTCTTACAGAAACTATGGAAAAGTATGCCTTTCTTTCTTTTGCAACCAGCTATGTCTGGATTTCAATCCCAGGCCCTCCATTGATGTCCTGTGAGATTTTCTGCCAACTATTCTTCTCTTTGAGTTTAAGTTTTCTCAACTAGAAAAAGGGAAGAATAAAACAGACCTCATAGAGCTGTTACAAAGAGGAAATAAGAAAAATGCTTTCACTGTGTAGCACATAGTAGGCATTCAAGGAATATGGGCTCAGTTTATCTGTAGTACAGACATCCCATGCTGGCAAGTCTATGCCTACTGTGCTTACTAGAGTTCAAAGGATTAAAAGTATTAGAAAGATGTTTTCTTTTTCTTTTTTAAAAAAATAAGGACTCATTTGGTCTAATGCCTTTAATTTACAAATGTGACCATTGAGATTCAACAGCAGATCCCTTCTGAAAACATACACTGTGTAACGGTTGCCCTATAAAGACCCAACAAATGTTGCAATGCTTTTTGGAATATCAGGTCCTAGATTTGATCCAAGCATAAGAGAATATTACCAAACGGATATTTCAGTTGCTTCTTCTTATCCCAATGTCATACTTCAAGAAAACTTGATTTATTTATGACCTAGATTTGCATGCTTTCATTATAATGTGGCCACATATCAAATATCCATCTTTGTATAATGTAATGCATAACTTAATATAAATAACAGACTCCTAAGTTTATTTAGACTGACGTGTAAAACACAGTGGGGAATTATGAAGAGTGATTTATCTAATAGTAGCTCTTCAATATCAGAAAAGGATATTAACAAAATGCAAAATATTCATACTCAGACCTTGTAGAAGTCCTGGCACTTACTGTTTGTAACTGTATTGTGCTAATTCGGTACACATTATGAGAAATTGCAGTGAGACTTTTCATAAGAAATTCTGCGATGTGCAAACAATTAGTAAATGTTTCCAAACAAATGGAAAAAATTAAGATAACAGTGGCCCTCATTTTCACACATTATTCTAGATATATAATTTAAGCTTTCCCACTTAGCATTTTACTTCAGAAATTTTTAATGCTACCAAAAATATGAAAAAAATATATAGGCACACCTTTGGTCATATCCACACATTTTTCTTCTTGCTCTATTTCTCCCTTCAATTTTATGCTGAATCATTTGAAACCATCTGCAAACGTCTTAACGCTTCACTCTTTAATACTTTAGCATTTAAATTATATACTACTTTATAACCTGACCCAGAAAATTTATCATTGATACACTATTATCCAACCATAGTCATAATATCCTTCGGAGCTGGTTTTAAATTCACACAGAAAATTTTGCTTCTATAGCTAAGTTTTTACAAAATTATCAATATCATAAATATACTGCATTTATACTCTTGAAATGCACAATATTAACACCATGTATTGTAGGCTTTGTTTCAAATTTTGGTTATTAGACCTTAGTATAATATTTTTCTAAAACAAAAGTTTATAAAGAGAAATGAATCTTGAACTGATCACCTTATTTTATAATTCCAGGAAGAAGTACCAAAATGTATGATGTCAGTGTGAGTAAAGCAGAGGTTAGTATGCTACGTAGTCATATACATCTTTGTAGAGATCATCAAATAACTTTGAAACCAGAACTTGAATTTCTGTACTCTAAATATACAGGAAAAGTCTCATGTTTTCCCGCATGGATACTCCAATTAACAATACCAAAGAGCAACTGTTACATTTGCTTTTCCATCCTGCATAGGTGAAATACGCACATTAAGAGAGGACCCTAAATATTTTAAGTAATATGAGAACTACCCTTACAGGCTTATAAATACACAACATAGATTCCTTTTATAGATAGCTTGAGTCTTGATGGGCGAGCAGAAAGCTAGCCATCAGCGGACTTTTTGGAGCACTAATACTTCAGATGTAAATCATATACATTTCATCAACTAAGTATGCTGGAGACATTTACTGTAATATACTACAGCATTAAATATTCAACTATAGTAATGGTTTTTTTAGATTCACAGAAAAGTTGACAACTGATATTTAATTGATTTTTATAATGCATATATTCTGTCAATAAGTATTGAGTATCTTCCCTGTTCATTGCGGGAAGCTAAGCGATGGAGGGAATACAAATATGAGTTAGACATGTTAACCTGTTCTCAAGACACAAAAATTTCATAAATAGCCAAAAATACAGAAGTCAAAATGCATTACATACCTAGGAAAGAATCTATGCTGGGAACAATATCTTCATTACTGCTGGAAACAAATGTCTTCAGTGGGTTAGTGTCAGCATCATAGTACAAAACACAGAAGTGGAATACATATTCAACATTAAAACACCATGATCCAGGGAGGGTCCAAAGAATGCTACCTCCCCTAACCATCTTCATTTCTCAGATCTGAATATATTATTTATAACTACATAATGAATTGCAAAGACATTAAAATTAATTTTTTATCAACAAATAGACATTTAAAGCAGGGTATTATGCATTAATTTAATATTGACTAAACTTTACTGTATTTTAGATATTTTCTATATGTTGTGGGTAAAAGACTTAACACATTGTACCTGCTTCAAGTAGAAATCCACACACGGCAAGCGTTGATGTGATGGGGTTGATAAAGAAGGGTGGTCCTGAGTCTGAGCAATGTTTTGATAAGGTGGTACGTAGACACTGTATTTTTGTAAATGGATTTAAAGAATGACTTACAAAAGTATAAAGATTGATATTGATACTGTGCTCTATCTTCTCTGAAAACTCGGAAGTTCAATGTTCAGTGGAAAACAAAGAGGAGACTCCATGAATTCTGAAGCTGGGGGAAGGGTAGATCATTAAAAATAGTTCAGTTTGTCAGAGGAATTTTCAAAATCGTTGTTACGCTGATAATCAAAACTACGTATCACTTATACTCTATTCTTCTGCGGCTCTCCTTCACTAGCTGGATGGTATTAATTTAGCGTGGGCTGATTTTAAATGGCACAATGAGTCTTTTCTTTTCATCTCCAGGTTTTGGTTTGAAGTATTACAAAAGGTGAAGCAAAATTACATGCTTCTAATAATTTCAGGAACAAAATATCCAAAAAAAGGATTGGGGTGATGGGAAACACACATTATGGAGAAGCTACAGGAAATAATGAACAAAACATGGGAGAAAATAAACTGTAACCAAGCTTCTGAAACTTCTCAGCAAAAAATAAAAAGACCTGATTGGAGGAGCATCGTCTCCTTTTTTCCAGTTACATCCAGTCATTCTTCCTGGTCTGTTACCACATTCTCCATTTGGTGGCCAGGTGGGGCCAGCAGTACTAAGCACAGAAGAAGGTAGAAGAGAGCAGCAGGAGTAAGAACAGTACTTCCCTACTGAGGCAAGGAGGGAACGGTCATGGAGCAGTAGAGCACACCTTTCTGTCCAAGGCAGAATGTATTTACAGGCAGGAGAGAAACAAAGAGAGGTTGGATACATTTCTTGCACTGCACAAGCAGAGATCCTTATTCTGATTATGGACAATCCCAGAGGAAAATCTAGGTCTTTCTGAGTGTCTTTTTCATGAAGCAAATTCATTTTTTGTGCTACACATTATTCATTTTCCTGCTGGTAAGGAAACCAAGGGTGCTTTCTTACAGAGACACTTTGAAATGAGTGATAATATTACAGACAACTCAGTGGACACATTAACTAAAGAGAAAATACTCGTGATATTCACACTGTTCCGGGTCTTAGCATGCGCTTGTTAATCTCTCAGGGCTTGATTGCAACTACAATTTTAATTAAAAATTAAAAGAGCTCATACCCATATATTCCTGTGGTGTGTCACTGATCCAGACACAAGGCTAGAGAAATGTACATGGATAAGGTGGCAACTAGGTTTTAGGGAGAAAGATTAAGAAAGAGATAAAATCTTGAAGACAAAAAAGAATTTTATGCAAAAATAGAAGAAAACATTCTTTCTTAAATAAGAAAAGAACTAATTTCATACCATGGAAGTGTTTCCCTTATTCTTCCCTCTATTTTTGTGTTACTTTTTACTTCCATGCATACAAAGATGAAAACCAAAAACAGTTAAAAAAACATTTTAGTCATTCAAATGTTAGGTTCAGATCTTAGCTTCTCCATTTATTACCAAAACTAGAAAATTACATGAATTTTCTAAGCATTGGTTTTCTCTTCTTTAACCTGGAAAAATAGTGTGATAATGCTTATCATACATAAAGAACTTAGCATGGTGCTGCCATACTAGGGTTCAGTATATTTTGGTTTCCTTTCTTCCAAATTGTTAAAAATTACTCCCTAAAAAAATATTTATTGAAAACCTAATACAAGGGTAGATAATACAGAATATGGACTCAAATAAATATATGGAAGTTCTAGTATTCAGAAAAAGCTAATGTACACACAATTTTAACACAAACAAGCAATGCAAGGTTAAACACTAAATTTACACTTCTTACAGTAGGAAAAAGGTATAATGCATCAAGTATTAAAATAACGCAAAGCAATAGCTAATTAAATGTTAAATAGTGATATAATTATTTGTATAAGGAGGTCAAGCAAAATGGAGAATAATGATAACTACTGGTCAGAAAATACTTCACGGAGGTGGTGAGTCTTAACCTTGAAGGGCAGGGCTTGAGCAAACATAAAGGGAAGAAGAAACTGGAGCTTTAAGAGTAAGAGCTAGGTCAAAGCACGTCGGCCAATAGCAAAAATTAACACACAAGATGTATTGGCTACATAGCACACATATTCAGGAATAGTTTCATTAGTTCTCTGTTCTCAAATAATATAAACAATAATATATTATTTCAGCCCCAATAATTAAAATGAATGTGTGGAAAGATGCATCCATATTTCCCTAACATTATTGTTTTTATTTTCATAAACTCTCATTTCTACAGGCTTCTTCTAGAAGCTTTCCTAAATGTTAATCTTCTTGCCTTAACTCTATCTAATCCTGAAATTTGGAAGTTCCATGTTAAACTGAATAGCATTATCAAGGTGTAGCTTTAGAAAGACTCACTCATAGAGAGGAGCTTCCTGATTCCTATTTTTTAATACTATATTTTATGAATTTTCTATTATAGTTCGTATATTTTATAAAGTTGTAAATTAGAGAATAGTATCATAAACCATCATCTCTCAGCTTTCAGAGTTGTCACTATTTTCAAAATCTTCCTTCAATTATTCCAATTATTATGATATTTTGCTGTTTTGGACCTAAAACAAATACTAGATATGATTTTACTTTGCCCAAACGTATTACAGCAGTCATCTCTAAGAGAAACAGGTTTTTTTGAAAATAATCTCAATAAAGTTACTGCAATGAGCATAGGTAACAGTATTTACTCAGTGTTATCTAAGTCTTTGTTTCTGTTCAGATATCTTTAATTGTAAAAATCCATTTTTTGTACTAGATATTTGAATCAAGATCTCAATTAGTGTGTGTTTGCTTGATATGTTTCTTTTTTTCAGATTTCTTGCAGTATACTTGACAAATAAAATTTTAAAAGTGTGAAACATAAAGATTTTGATTTACATATACATTGTGACAGGATTCCCCCCATCGAGTTAATTAACACATTCATGATCTCACTTATTTTTTTTGGTGAAAAGATTTAAGTTGTGCTCTCTTAGCAAATTTCAGTTGTACAACACAGTGTTATCAGCTATAGTCACCATGTTATACATTAGATCTTCAGACCATATTCATATTGTAACTGAAAGTTTGTACCTTTTTACCAAACTATATTTTCCCCACCCCCCCAGCCCCTGGCAACCATTTTTCTACTCTCGGTTTTTCTACAAGTTCAACTTTTTTTTTGAATTCTACATATAAGTTATACTATACAATCTTTCTCTGATTTATTTCACTCAGTATAATGCCCATCTGTTTCATTCATGTTGTTGCAAATGATAGAATTTTCTTTTTTTCTTAATGATAAGTAATATTTCACAGTTTCTTGATCTATTCGTTCATTGGTGGACACAACGTTGTTTCCAGCACCTTGGTCATTGTGAATAATGCTGTGATGAATATGGGAGTACAGGTATATCTATGAGATAATGATTTGGTTTCCTTTAGCTATATATCCAAATATGAGATTGCTGGGTCGTATAGTAGTTCTATTTTTAACTTCCTGAGAAACCTCCATACTGTTTTCCGTAGTGGCTGCACCTATTTACATTCCCATCAACAGTGTACAAGGGTTCCCTTTTCCCCACAGCCTTAACAGTATTTATTCTCTTGTTTTTTTTGCTAGCCATCTTAACAGGTATGAGGTGATAGCTCATTGTGATTTTGGTTTGCCTGTCCCTCATGATTACTGATGTTGAACACATTTTCATGTACTTGTTACCCATTTGTATGTCTTCTTTGGAGGCACCTGGTCTCGTTTGATTTTTTTTAACCTTTTCTTTTCCTGTAAAAGACTCTCCTCCTCTAACTTTTACACTATTTATTGATTGAAGAAGTTGGATAGTTTGCCCTATAAAATTTGGCTGGTTGCAACTTTGTGGGTGTTTCTAACATGTACCTCTATCTTCTCTGTTTCTTATAACCTTGCGGTTCTGTATAGAGGCCTTATTAATATTATATTTCTTTTTTGGACAAAAATACTTCATGTTAACAGTTCTGTGTATGTTGTGTTTCAGCAAATCAGGTGGCACATAATGTCTGATTTTCTGACATTTACTCATGTTAAGTTTGATCAATGAGTTCTGATATTGTCAGCCTGATTCATACATTGTTCTCTGTCACTTTTTCTCCAGGTAGTTTTGCTAACTACTGATATGTTGTGTCTAGATTAATTATTTCATTAGGAGTTTCAAATGACGATTTTCTAATTCTACCACTGCTTCTGCAATTACTACCTCGAGTCCTTCATTTAAGAACTCTCACTCATCAGTAACTATCATGTAACTATCATTACCCTGAAGTTGAGTTGTACAGGAAATGCAGTATCAAGGCTTGATTACATTCATTCATTTATCATTTTCAGAATAACTAATTGCATATGTTTCAATGAGTTGCAGTCATTCTATTTGATGCTCCAATTGTCTCAGCGTTGGCCAGTGACTGCTCCTTCAAGTTGACTCCTATGTTCTTTTAGGGACATTGATGTTTTCCATGCTTTCTGGCAAAACAAAATGCCCCAGGCTCATCTTCTATATTTCCAGCCCAGATCTAGAATCACTCCTTTCTTCAGAGAGTTCGTGTTCTTTTAGTGGAAAATCACAGTTGAGATCACAATTTGAAGGCTCCCTGTGCTCACTGTTATTTGTTTGTGGTGACTCCAGAATTTTTAAGAAGACAAAGCTAGGAAGTAATGATTATTTAGGAAAATAGAAAAAAAAATCATGTGTTTATATTTTTCTGATTAAAGTTTAAGTTTAATTAATTTCTTCTATTTTATATTTGTATTTCTTATGGTTGCACACAAAATATTTTCTCCTAATGACTTTTACATTATTTCTTATTTGCTAACCTATAATTATATTTAATAATATTTTCAAAATACCATTGTCCTTACTAAAATTAAGACTATGATTCAATTTAGGATGTTTTTGGCTATTGTTCTAGTGTAAATCCCAGTAAGAATATAGAGTCATTCAAAATAATTTTTATGTTATGTTATGGCACGAATTTGATTTAAAAATTACACTCATTGATTTCAATATACTTTTGACTTTTACTTAATATGGTAAATGGATTTCTTTAGAAATCACCATCTCAGTTAAAGGTAGTATTGTTTTCTATGAGATTGGACATTTATTCAAGATATGAAATTTTCTTTGTCCTTCTCAATTTTTTCTCCATTGTCATTACGTATAGACTTAAAGAAATGCCTTATTTGTAGACACAATGTACCACACAATGTTACCTCTGACTAAAGAACATTAAAAGCAAGGGCAGCAATGCAATCAAGTTCATGGAATTCCCCCACATGCTCCAATCACATGCTCCAACTTCCAGTTCTGTTGACAGGTTATCGGAATAGTCTGATGAAAGTTCAGTGATGTCATCAGTCAAGAAACAGCTCCTTGTGTGGCTAAGGTATGGCCTTAAACCAGTGTCCAGCATTTGATGCTGTTTCTCCCATTGCCTGAATGCAGGGCTCTGCTTCGTCTTTCCTCCACGAGTGTTTGCACCACTGTGCCTCTTGCAGATCTCCTTATCTCCTTGTTATAAGTGGTTCAAAACCCACTTGTATTCTGAGGTAATTGGGCATATTTTGTTTTATTAGTTTTATTGAAATATTTTTCTCTATTGCCATCCTAATTGCTCTGTCTGTTTCTGTTAGGTGATTGGGGGAAATTTATAAACACAATTGAATGACCATTTTTCTCCAACTGCTCACTTACTTTTTAAACTACAGTAGTATGTTACTCATTCAAATTTAGATTTCAATCCACAATGTCATCAGATCTTTTCCTTTATGTTTCCTTAGGAGAGCACTCGCCAAGAATTTCAGTTTGGACTCAGCAAGATTTGGGTTTTGATTTCTGGCTCTGTGACTTGTTTGATGTGAGAAGGAATAACTTATTTAATTTTGAGAATCTTCAGTTATCTTTTCTGTAAAAAGGTGATAATCATACTTACCTCAGAGAGTAACGGATGCATTAATAAATGTCTTAGAGTGCTGGCCACGATGCTGAGGCATGGACATTTGCCTTTTTTTCCCATTATAGGTTAATCTCTTATTTACTCACATTTCAATCTGTTAATGACATCAATTAAGAAATAGTTTGTGTTTTTCTTTGTAACTACTGTACATGAGGAATAAATTCCTTAACAGGAAATTGTCTAGCATCAAAAGATATTGAAGGAAGTACATTTAGTTTTCATTATTCTTTTCAATAAAATGTTTATCAAATGTATGCAGTCCAATAGAAATTCCATTAAGAAAATTCTGGCAGCAAGCCATCAGAAAATCTAACCTCATTGGTTGAAGAGATTAATTTCATTAGAACTATTGATCATCCATTTCTCCCAAAGCACTTATGCTGCTTCCTCATATCAGACAAATACAGTTTAACGACAGTCACTGACAAAAAGAATAAAGTGTGTTTGTGTATGTAGTATGTATTTGCGGCAGAACTGTATAGTACTTTAAACTATAAATTTCTAGAAATGGAGGATCTCATTGTGTGTATTTCTGTATCATTCCTAACATATTGTGATAAATCAATAAATATTAAACCAACACATTGTGCTTCCACAAAACTAGATATGAATTCATAAAGCGACAATCCAAGTACCAGGCAAAATATCTCATTTGGAACTAACCATATAAAGAGGCAAGAGGGAACAGATTAAAGGGCACAGCTGTCTCGTTCCACAAGTTTAGCAGGAAAATAGCCCAGAGAATATGGGAATATGTGACTGTACATCTATCCTATGGACTAATCTCTTCTGGGCTCCATGGGGTTTTACAACAGCACCTTCCTCTTCAGTGTGGGTCTGTGATGCTCACACATTGACAGCAGTTAGTTCTTCTGCTATTGAACTAAAATTTTAGTGTGACACTCGTTTCCCCAATGACTAATAAAGAGTCAGAAAAACATGTCCCACATTCAATTCAGTTCCACACAACCTTGGGTTGGTTATACTCGAGATGACAGTGGAGAAGTTAAAGTAAATGAAAGGCATAGTCCACATTCTCTTTAAACAGCATTTTACAGCTCGTTTCACCTAGGAAAGCCATACGTTTAGTCTTGAATTACATTAAGGTGCAAGTGACATCTTCTAATTTGTCAGGTCCCAGCAGGCAAATTGAGCATTTAAAAATTACTATTATATATTCATTGTGTTTTCATAATGTTATGTTTTCTACTTTTAGTACTTTAGAAAACGTAAAAATATTATAAACATACTATTTAGTCTTTTCAACCACTCTGTGTATCAGGAAGAACTTGTATTATTTTTCCCAATATAGAGATGAAAAATCTGACCCTCAGAAAAATTATGCTATGTGAGTAAACTCATTAGGAGGCAGGTATAAGAGGCCAGCCTAGAACTCGGGCCTGTGGGTTCTACTCTGGCACACCTTTAAAAACAATACATTGATTGAATTCATTCATTAGTGAGATGTATATTGAGTGCCTACTATGTGAAAAGAAGATCTATTCTGCTAAAAGTGATAGAAAAGGTCACTGCCCTCCTGGGCCTTGTAATCTAGTGAAATAAATATATAAATAAACAAAGTAATCGAAAGACATGTTAAGTGCAATAAAAGCAATAGACAGGGTGAGATATAGGAGGCCAGCAAAGCCCTCTGTGAATGGGGGTGCCAGATTGAGCAACTAAAATACAGGACACCAGTCATATCTAAATTCCAGGTAACCAACGCATTTTCTATTTGTATACTTATGTCCTATGCAATATTTGCAACATGCTTACACTGAAAACAATATTGTTTACCTGAAGTTCAAATTTTACTGGGCATCCTGTACTTTATCTGACAACCCTATTTGGAAGGTGACATTTGAACTAAGACCTGAATGAACGAAAGACCTAGCTATATAAAGATCAAGGCAAAGAACATTCCAATAGAGGATCAGCTAAGTGTCTGAATCAAGAAAGTTCTTAAAAAAACTAAATAAGCCAGTGTGTCTACATCTTGGTGAGTGAGGATGATAATGGTTCAAGATGATGTTGGAGAGGTAAGCAGAAGATTGATAATAGCGAGCTCTCTCGGTAAGCAATGAGGACTATATTCTTAGTAGATCACAGATCCCTTAAGTGGTTGTAAGTTAGAAAGGCACTGACTTATGCTTTAAAGAAAATCCTCAGGCTTCTGTATAGAAAAGAGGTTGAAGAGTGGGTCAAAAATTGAAGCAGGGGTTATGATTAGAAGACAATTTCCAAGGTCCTGGTGAGGAAATCTTGGCTAGAATTCAGTGGTGGTGGCAGGCACAGAGAAGCGGGTGGATTTGAATTTGGCATTTCAGACGGAACCCAGAAGACTTACTAATAGATTTGTTATGTGGGATGAGAAAAGGGGGAAATTAAGAATGACTCCTAGCAACTGGAGTTGGCTGGAGTTGGACTAAAGCAACTGGGTGAATAGTGGTGACATTTTCTGAGATTAGGAAGAATGTATAAAGGAAAAATCGAGGTGGAGCTTGGTAATCAAATGATCTTTTTTCAGCATGTTAAGTTTGAGGGGCCTATAAGATTTAGAAATGGAGAAGTCAAATCAAGATTTGGTTCTCATCCAAGAGAGCAGGATGAATATTATTGATGAAAGTGGTACTTAGAGCAAGACCAGAGATGATACCACAAAGCAAAATAATTTACACAGAGAAAATCAAAAGTTTCATTCATGACTAATGTCTAGTGCAATTCAGCTTTTAAAAGAGTAAGAATCAGCATCAGAAACTGAGAAGGAGGATCTAAAAGGTTAGATCAAAGAAGCTAAGCTAGAAAAATGTTTCATAAAGGATGAGATGGGACTGATCAGCTATCTTGTGATAGACTGCTGAGACTTAGAATAGATTTAAGACAGAAATATATCCATTTGACTTGGCTAAATGGGGTCTTTGTGTATCTTGAGAAGAATTCTTCATAGGTAAAAGGAAAAACTCAAACTTAATGTTCGGATATTGTATGACTGAAATCTGTGTTCGTTTAAATAGTGTTTGGGATTTGAACACTATAAACTCTCTAATATTAACGTGAGTTGAGCTACTCATCTTCTAAAATATCTTTCCATATTTACACTCTTCTTACTTTATCAAGCATTTATTTAGCATCTATTACATAAATCACTTGTCTAATTTTTGTGGATAGAAAGAAGTCAGGGATATATTTCTTAATCCAGAAAAAATGAGTGGAAAAGATTGAAAAGTCTATAACAAACTATACAATACCATTTCATAAGTGCTAAAATAGAAATATTGATATAGTTATACACAATTCTGTTTGGGAAATTTGGTGCACCTATGTCAAAACCAGAACACTGAACAATACGCTGGGCTTTGAATTCCATTTAAAGGAATACCTTTTGAGTTATTTGTTCCTTCTTCCCGATCCCTAGAAACCGAATCTTGCAAATCACTCGGTAAAAAAAAAAAAAAAAAAAAGTATTATTATATTTCCTACTCTGTTTTTGTGGCATTCAATGAAAAATGAGAGCTACATTATTAAAGTAGCTGATGTTAACTTCATCGTATAAGTTAATTACTTATTTTAGTGCAGAGTGCAGAATGAGAGGAGTTTCAAAATACATTAAATACATCAACTACAATGTTCACTGCAATACACTGCCATAGTTTTCGATCAGAATGATCCAGGTATATTTTCTAAACTTTGTTAATTTAATCTTTCCAAATTCACGGAAAAACAATCAAAATAAGATGCATTTTACCCTCTAAGAGTGAGTCCATAACAATTGCAGTTTCTGCATCAATCAATGTTTGTGCCTGCCCTAGAGGCAAGAGCGGCTCGTCTTCATGATCCTGATGCATATTTATGCTTCATTGTTTTGTATCCAATTAAAATATGATATAGATTTTGCAGGGAGGTGATTTGTTTCATGCTTATATTTGTGAAAAAAATGTGTGTTTAATCTTGCCATAATGCTTAATTGGAAGAAGTTCTTTAGAGAAAGTAGCCTTAAAAGAGGAGTTTGAATGGATGGAACGACCATTACTCAGGTTTCAATGGGAATTAAATGCTATATTGAGTCATACTGAGGGAAAAAATCCCCCAATTTAAAAACATTAGATATATAATTCTCTCAAAAATTGATTTGTCTTCAGAGCTTTGAAAATACCATTACTACCCACCAGAGTCTTCAAAAAGAGTTATCAATTGAGCTTTTGTATATTATGATAAGCAGCACAACCAATGACTATACTGGAAAATTAGTGGTATTGCTGACTAAAAGGAAGAGATCGATTACAGTAATATGAATAGTTTCTACCTTCTTTCCATGAAAAATGTGGACAAAACCAATAAAACTTTGATATATGATCATTATCATGACCAAACATCATAGAAATCATACTTGTGGATATTCATGTAAATAAGGACATGGCAATATAATGCTATCAAAGCATCTCCAATCGATTAGCTGTGTGATTGGAGTCAATTTCAGAGGACATTCGTAATATTTAAAAAGAGGAGAAATCTTGGTTCAGTAAAAATTAACTACTGCTACTGTTTCTACTACAGCTACTGCTACTAATTGGCCTGATATTCATTGAACACTTACAACATTCCTAATCACTTTGCATGCATTATATCATTTAATTGTCACAATATTCACATAAGTTAGGTGAATTATTTTGCTCCATTTTATATTAAGAAACTTACACAGGGAGTTTAATGAAACTACTCAATGTTGGGGATGAGTGGTGCATCTAGAATCCACCAAATGCTGGTATGTCTTCAGACAGCAGATCTTGACCCTTTATACAAACAGAATATGTCATCCAAGGGGTAAAGTCAAACTAATATTGTTAAAAATGGCTCAGAATAGATATTGACATTTATTTTATTCCCATCATTTTAAAGCACATTTACTCTTTTATTCTACCTTAACAATTATATTTTTATTTTACGAAAGAAAATATGCAATGATTTTGAACTTCAGATAGTATTTATGAGCACTTTCTTCTCATCCATCCTTACTCTTCATTTCCACTCCCTGCAGAGAAAGAGTTTCAACAATTTTTGTTATTATCTTCAGATTTATAAATAGTATATATATATATATTTATACATATTTCAATATTATTTTCTCACATTGTCTTTCCAGTGCAGATGGGTCAGAATATTCAGTTATGTCAATATTCTGTTTTTATTTAATTACAGCTGTATAAACACTTTTCTTTGTTGTGCCAAGTAGTGTACAAGGACATTTGCTTTCCGCACAATTTTTTCTACTAGAGTTATTCACTTCATTCATTTCTCTGGCGTTTTAGGTTGCTATTTATAATTCTTCCAAGCTTTCTATCAGAATACAATCTCTCACATGGTAAGGCACATCAGGGAATGTATTAGTTCCCCTTAGCTTTCTCTCTTGGAGTCAGTCGTCTTGGCCCCCTCTGTTCTTTTGCCCGCTGGTGCTCTAGTTCTCTAGGCCAGCAGCACAGCCGGCTCTTCCTTTGCTGATCTTTGCATCAATTTTCTCCTTCGTTTTGCTAGACTGTGGCTTCCAGAAAGCATTGGTAATGATTTGCATAAATGGTACATTTTTTAACATTGTAAGTTTGAAAATGTTGTTTTACCATCATTTTTAATTGAGCTTTTTCCTGAATAAAGAATCCCAGTTGAAAATTATTTTCCTTTAGAATTTTGAAGGCATTGAGCCTTTGACTTCTCACTTCCAATGGTTTTGTTGGGAAATCCAATGCCATGTTAACACAATTTTTTACATGTGTTGTCTCTTTTTTCCCCCCTGTTTGTTAGCATCTTCACTTTATCTTCACTCTTCAGAGGCTTGAAAATATGTTTTGGGAGACAATGCTCCAAGAATATTTTCACATTTCTGCATGATCATGGCTTTCTGAGCAATGATTACTGATGACTTGGTTAAAGGTATGCTTGAATGGCGAACATGCATTGGACATTAGAGATGGTCTATTTCCCTAGGGGGATTTAAAGTCTACTCTTTCCTGAAGCCATTTAGAGGTGAAGGAAATGTAGGAATTTTCTTCTCTTCATAGAAAGGATTTGTTTACATTCCAGAACAAAGGTCTCTGTTTCTCTGTCTCTCTTTGTCTCTCTCTCTCTAGAGGTAGGAGGGCCGGATATTCCATCCTCCCTATATATAAGCTACAAGAATTTGGATGTTCCTGTCTTGTGGCGCAAACTCTACATACAGGTTAGAGCAGGCTCTGTCCATGGAACCACTTACTGGGAAATTGGGTTGTGGGGAATTGGTATTATAATGCTACTCTAGCTGCTGTAATTGCCATGAGTAATAAAAGTTTCCACCTCTCATTTGGGGGTCTGTAGGCAGACTAACATGTAAGTGGGATAAAATCTTAGACCTTCACAATTTCAAGTGAACAGCATGCTCAGTGTGAGTCATTTGTTCATTAGTTACTGGATACCTTCAATCTAGAAATCCATCCTCTCAGTCTAGGATACTTTCTTGTATTAGCTTTGGATGATTCTCTTTCTTCCATTTTCTCTGTTCTCTTCTTCTGAGATTTCTATTAGTTGTATGTTAGACCAGACTATAGTTTTCTTATTTTTTTTCCAATTTTTCATTTCTTTTTTTTTTTTCCTATTTTTGTTGTTGGTAGTGTTTCTATAATTTCTACTCTGTTACTTACATTTAATAGTTTTAGCTATATGAAAAAACAAGATTTTTGTATTTTGACTCATGCTTTAATTTCAAAGATATAGTTCATGTTCTCTGTACTTTTGATAGCTAATTGTTGTTTCATGGATAAAAATATCTTACCAATTTGAATATATTATATCCTCAGAGATTATCTCTATCTTTTTATTCAAGGATTTTTTTTTCTTTTCCTAGTATGACCCTTGTCTTTCACTTGTCTTTCCTCAAATCTTCAATGATTTTTGAATGTCCATTTATATAAAATTCTGTGGCATTAAATAGCTGATTATAAACCTTGTGGGAATGTGAGGGTGGGCTGGGGACTTGCTAGTTTTTAGGATTTCCAGGAAGGGGATCCCCAAATGTCAGTAGACATTGATCTTTTCTCTGGCACCATTCAGTTTCTAACTGGGGTGGAGTCATGAAAGAGAATGGATGCTTATGTGTGACTATCATTATTCTGAACTGAGCAGCCCCAGAGAGATTGGAGATTTTAATTATTCAATATAAAGATTTTCATTTAATCCCACTCTTTCAGTATTTGCCTTTGCCCTGTGCTCCTCTGTGACCGAGGTCCCTGAGTCTGGATTTCTTTAGGAAAATTTCCTCATAGGACAAACCCAACACTGAGAATAAGTACTCAGCTGGCTCCATATTTAGAAGACAACATAGGATTTAATGGTTCCTTACATAGACTTTCTAACAAATCCCCTGTTTCAGTCACATTTCCATCCTCTCCTTCCTAATTATCAAGCACATCCACAGCCTGGAGATTTTGGGGGCTTCTATAAAGAGACTCGAGTTGCTTCTCATTAGCATTCACTTGTTCTGGTTTTGTGTTCATGTTTTTTCTCGGCTGATTTCTTCATATCATTATCATCTTCCAAAATCTTACTCATCTATTCTTGTATCCTCTTACAATTTTTTGGGGGGTGAAGCGATTTTTTTCTACCAACTTGAGTTTCACAAGGGTATAGATAAAAAATATGTTCAATTCATTACATTAATTTGCAAATCCAAATTCACTTTCTGATTCAAGTTAAATAAATATATTTTTGTCTACTATTATACTTGTTTCTATATTAAGCTTTCTTTTCAATCTCAGCATTCATTCTAGCCATTATCTGTTAGAGCCTAATCAATAGTGATGAATTTGACTACAAATATAGTCATATAAATATAATAAACAAAATCTAATTGCCCAGTTATCTGAATAGTCTAGTCATGCATTCATTTATTCAACAAATACTCATTGAGTACTTGAACTACCTGAGTAACGAAAAGGCAAGGACTTCTACCCTCAGTGAGTTGACAATCAAATGGGGAAGGCAGGTATTAAATAATAGGCCTTATTATTAACCACAATAAGTATTTTATATAAGCCATAATATAACTTAACTATAATTTATATAACACTTTAAGTGGTGATACATTCTATTGAAAAATAAAATGTAGAACAAGAAAGGGGGTTTAAAAACGCTAGACAGTGTGAAGGAGGGGCAAATGGAAGGATTAACTGATGCTATGCATAGGCCTTATTTAGAAGTTAACGTCTGAGCAAACACCTGAGGGAGGTAATTGACTAAATCACATGGATATTTGGTGGAGGAGGGGACATCTAAACAAAGATGCTAAAGCAGGAGTGTGCCTCTCAACTGACAGGCTCAAGGAATAGCTAGGAAATTTCTAGTTAGAGAAGGATGTAACAAATACTGTTCTGAATTTCCATATGTACCAGAGGCACTGTGTACATATCAATGGATTTTAAATTTTATAAACTGAAGACTTTAGCAGTTCATTGTATTAGGGTAACTGACTTTTCATTCATTCTTTCTTTTTTTGCTGAATGTAACTGACTATTTATTCCTATAAATATCAAAGTTGTATTTGTGTTAAGTTTTCTGCATTTTCCCCCCAAGAATATAGCATGGCTTCCTCTTGAGACTTCTTAGCATAAACCACTCTTTCTTGGTCACTCACTGTCACTGATGGTTCTAGTTTTTGTATTTTGTGCTGTCCATGATGACTATTCCTCACTTTTTTTACTTTGTTTCTGAAATATTATCCATGAATTAAAAAGTTATTAAATGAGGAAGATATTTCCATAAATTTTAGGGGAAGAAATTATGATCCAATCAAAAATATCCAAACAATTCTCAGCAAGAAAAATAAAAACCAGTTGAACAATGAAACCAAGTTTTATGTAAGCAATAAATAAGTTGAAAGTAAGCAAATCCATTGCAAAAATGTAATGTAATGAATATTTACAGTACTTTTTAACCAAAGAAGGAACTTAATATTAGTTTGGTGAAGGAAGGATGTGAGAGAGACATTCTTTGGAAGTTAACACAGAAACAGGTGGTTAACTTTCAGGCAGGAGCTTTCAACCATGACTTGAGGCTTATGGATGTCTTGTACTCAAGCTGCACTTAAAAATAAATGCATGATGCTAAAACACCTATAAGCAAGGGTTGAGTGGAATGGGAAGAGATTAAACACAAGAGAATGTCAAATTATATAGAAATAGAACACGGGCAGGTCAGATTGAGGATGCTTAGAAGATGCTACCTGTTCGTCCTACATGCTGGTATTGGGCACACAGAGGAAGCCATTTGGGGTCCATGTAAGTTTGATGCACAGTTCAGTTTATTCTTAAAGAAATTCTCTGACTAGGAACAGTTGAGTCAAGTAAAGTACTGAATATGTGTAGTCACTTGAAACTGTCAGGTCAAAAATACCACTTCTTATAACATAATTATTTAGTAAATATAGGGGCAAAAAATACATCATCTTATGAAGAATAATACGTTTTCCAGGGATATTTTGGGAAAAATTTCTAAGCAAATCATCCTTAAGTGAATAAGATGGTTTAAACACTGAACTGACTCTGCAGATACTTCATGTTAGATGCTCAAACTTGTGACTTATCTCCCACACAAAAATGAATCTAAAATCCAGTGATCTCAAGTGGAACTTTATCTAAAATAATTTAGTGGATCAAAGGCTCAAGTACCATTCTCCTAAACTGTTCCTATTTTCATAAATTATTATCTTCATTGATTTTATCTGTCTTCATTAACTTCCTAATTAAAGATATCCTCAAATGTAGTTAATTTGTGTTTATTGATTAGAAAACAAATTCTTTTTGGTTTTTAGCTTTTGATGATAGCAATATAAGAAATGCTAAGTTCATGTGTTTTGAAAGAAAGAAACAAAAATTTTGTCACTGAAAGTAATAAATGAATGTTTCTCTCTGATATGCCTGAGTCTATTTGGATAAGTCATGACAATAAAAGCACAAATCTTAGTGCATGCTCTGATTTCAGATTTTCTCTTTCACACCCATGAGCTCAACCAAATTAAGTACTCTTAAAGAATAGACTTACCAATAGGTATGCAGTGTTTATTTGCACGAGTATGTGCACATGTGAGAGTGTGTATAAAACACAGGGAGATGATGTGGTAAGATTTTATGGTAAGCAGAGCATGTGAACATTTTACCTCATATATATAGAGACACCTCCTCTTGACACAAGACAATTTGAACACAATTTCAACTGGGAGTTTTTGTTGTTAGTTGTATTTAACCAAAACCACCTGTGGAATACTCACAGGACCTAACAATTTAGACATAAAAGTGGAAAATACTATTGCATGCATTTAAATATGGTATGATAATTAATCATCTACAGACAAATCTGCAGAAGCAAGACTATTTGTCTTGGGGCTGGCCCGGTGGTGCAGCGGTTAAGTGCGCATGTTCCACCTCTTGGTGGCCCGGGGTTCACCGGTTCAGATCCCAGGTGCGGACGTGGCACCGGTTAGCAAGGCATGCTGTGGTAGGTGTCCCACGTATAAAGTAGAGGAAGATGGGCACTGATGTTAGCTCAGAGCCAGTCTTCCTCAGCAAAAAGAGGAGGATTGGCAGATGTTAGCTCAGGGCTGAGCTTCATCAATAACAACAAAAAGACTATTTGTCTCTTTTTCTTTCTAGAATATGTGTGCAAGTTGGTTTTATATCACTAAATGATTGATAAACATCTATCCCCTTTTTGGAAAATGATGGAAAAAGAATCATTTAACATGCTGAAAAGTGCCACAAAGTCTTTTTGTTTCCTCGTTCCCTATTGCCAATTATTTTGGAAAAGTTTTCCCTTAGTACATAAGATTTACGACAATTTTAAAAAGTAGAGTACGTTAAAGTATATTAAAGTGTCTTATTAAGAGTATCTGAAATGTTGATACTTATATTTTCGGAATGATAGAAACACAAACAAAAAACTGTGAACAAGGTAAGAGTGGGGAAAATTAGATATCCAGCATGGATTTGTTCCTTCTCCTATAGCCAAATTAGAGATGTGTAATTATGCTTTGTAAAGCGATTCACTGGGAGTTATTTATTCTCACCACTCATTGAACTGCACAATTGTCCTGTTTTCTTTGTGGGTTGTCTCTCCAAAGGTAGTCGGGTAAGCACAGAGAAACAATGTGTATGCTAAAAACAGTAATTTATTTAATGAGGTCCAGGGAAAAAAATCTCTGCAAATAGGCACTCAAGTAATTTAGAATATTGTGTCTACCTTCTCTAGTTAATCAGACATCTGCAATTTTCAAGAGATTGAGTCAAATGTTCTTAACCCAAGTCATGTTAATTCTTCTAGCTTGTAACATTGCTAAACATTATCATATTATAAGTAAGAGTGACATAAACAAATACACAAAATTCCACACATTCACCGTAGCTTTTCTTCCTTTTTAGTAATTGCTTTGGGAGCTGCAATTATGCTAACTTTCTCAAGCTATTTTTGAGACTGGTCTTTGGAGGTTTGCTTTTTTTTACCAAAATCTTCCAGAATGTTGTTTTTTTACTACCAGCTCTGTATATTTAAGAGATAACTCTCACTCTCTGAAATAGCTAAGAATTCTTACCAAAATCTATAACCCTATTCCAAATCAAAAATAGTATCTCTAAAGTTACAAGACTGATTTACTTGTGTGGATCAGAAATTCTCTCTACTGTTAATTGTCAAGGATCTTAGACAATCTCTAAAGTAGTGACATTATCATTACAACAAAGGTGATCCAAGATACAAAAGGCAAATTATTATTTAGTGTTGTAGATTTTTAAAATTTGTATAAAATATCCATGAAAATTATTTTAAAAATAATCTCATTAAACATATATTGGTAAAATCATACATAATCATAAATAATAAAAATGCTTGAGATTAGAAGAACAAACTTGGAAATTACCTCAGAAATTCTATCAGAGTCTAACTTTGAAACAGCATGTACAAATTTTCCTATTAAGAAAAGGAGGGGGAAACTAAGATTTATAGGTTATCACAGCTTTATTAATAACATTGAAAAATGAAAACAATCTAAATGTCCAGAAACAGAGGATGGATAGTTATGCGGTCATTAAAATGCTTATGAAACATATACATGCAGTAAGAAATTGTTCTAATAATTGTAAAAATCAGGGTATGAACTGCATATACAATATGAGTGCACCAATTATTTATGCTAGAGTGGAGAGACACAGCAATAGCTATTTCTGTGGTGGCAAAGGGAGGAGATTGTCAGTGACTAATCTTTTTATTTATACACTTGTTACGATATATTATTAACAACAAGCAATCACCCTTGTATAGCCAGGGGGAGAAGACTGCAGCTGCGATTCACCAAATTTTTAAAAGGAGATAAACAGAGGGTCATGGCTCAGATACTGACTCTATGAGTTCAAAGCCTCGATCTGGTAACCAATTTGTGTATAGTGCTGTGGATTGTTTGAGAAATGTAACTCAGTACACAAATTCCTACTGGCAAAACTCCTGGAAAAACTGAAGTGACTTGAAACAGACTCTAACCCCTTTACTGTATCTCTGTCCAACTTCTCTAATTGTTCCCTCTGCCTGCTCAAGCCCACCACTTTGACTGCTTACAAAAACAGCCCTTTTTCCCTGCCTCTCTCCTTGACAAAACTCACTTTATTAAGTACTACACTAAATTAATCTGTGGAAAAGTCAACATATTTATATGAGGTAAATAATTTCCATGAAGTGGCAATAAATGGTAGATTTAAATACGTAGGATGTGTTTGCTTATTTAATGAGGAACTTATCATTTCTGGCCCAAATAATCTCTTATTGAACCTGGGCAATTCCCTTGTGTCCCTGAGATTGCTCTCTACATACTTTCTCTTGTGCTATTACAATTCATTTTTAAAGACTAACAACAGCTGAGTCAAACTATCTCGTTCATATGAGTCTTTCCACATAGATCTCTCCTTAATAAAATATACACATTTTCTTATTCAGATTTTTCACCCATGTGTTCAAGAAATCCTTCTTTACAGCAACAGCAAAAGCAACTAATCTCTTTCTTCCCTCCTTCCCATGGAAAACTGATTTATTTACTCATTTTGCTGAGGAAGATTCACCTCAAGCTAACATCCATGCCAAACTTCCTCTATCTTTTAGTATGTGGGCTGCAAGCACAGCATGGCTGGTAACAGAGCAGTGTAGGCCCACGCCTGGGATCCGAACCCAGATTGCCAAAGCAGACTGCACTGAACTGAACTACTAGGCCATCAGGGCTAGCCCTACTTATTTATTTTTTAAAGTCAGGTCTACTGAGGTATGACTTACCTACAGTAAAACTCACCATTGTTTGATGACTTCTGGCCAAGATAGAGTAATAGAGACGAAATTTACTTTTCGCCTGAAGAAACTTACAATCTAGGAAACAATTATAGGGAACAATATGGTTTTTAGACAATGGTTATCAGGAAGTTCAAGACTCTACTCCATTTGAGGGAGGAAACAAATAAGATAAGTGCAATGATTGCTCCAGAATACTGACTGCAGAGAGCTCCAGATCACAGTGCAGGGAGGGGGAAGTCAGGAAGGACCTGTCAGGATTTGTGTTCAGGAGATGGAACTGAAAAATCCAGGGAGGACACACACATAAAGTCTGCAAGGCAGTGCACCAATGAGGAGAGAACTCCAGAGTTTGAGAGATCTGCAAGTGTCCTCTCCATCTTCAGCTAAATAGCATCATCACATGCAGATAAAGACATGACCCAATTCTGGGGAAATAAGCACCCCAAAGAAGAAGATGGAGCAATCACCTGGCTCATGGGGGACCAGGAATACTTCATGTACTTACCATTCTTACAATTCAAAGGGTATTGGACAGAGTATCAGAGGGACTGCCTAAGTAGTGGGGCAAAATGAACTCTAGACTAGAGCTCTTCTGCTCCAGTCTAACAAAACCATAAAAGGAAGCTTCAAAAATGTCAAACTTCCAAGGTATTTAAAGGAATACAAAAATACTCACTATGGTAAAAATTATGTCTCATAGTCCATAAAAAATTGTTGTGTATGAAAAGAAGCAGGAAAATACAACCTAGTGAGGACAAAAACAGTCAATAGAAAAAGACCCAGAGGGTACACATACAGGGTCAGTAGATGTAGACGATTAAAGGCATTAATACAATTATATTCCATGTAAGAAGGGGAGAGAAGTTTGAACTGATTAAGTGGAGACACAAAGACAGTATATATATTTTATATTAAATATATAACATAATACATAAATCATAAAAGTAACAAATACATAAAACATAATGTGTATGCATAAACCAGATTCAATTTAATAAAGATTAAAAATATATCTGTTATATTTATCAGAAAAAAAGTTTGAAAAAATAAAGCATTAATATGTTATGAAATAACTTCAAGCAGCCCAATATAAGTAAATGGAATTATGAGAGGAAGAGAAAGAAATGATGGAAGAAATTTATCCAAATTTGATAAAAATTATATACCTTCAGTGTCAAGTAGCTCAATGAACTCCAGGCACAAGAAACATAAAGAAAGCAACATATAGTTGCATCATAATCAAATTGCTTAAAACCAACAATAAATAGAAAATCTTAAAGTAATCCACAGAGAAAAATATAAATTACATATGGAAGAACAAAGATGAGAATGATATCATATTTTTTTTTTTATCATTGAAAGCAATGCAAGCCTATGACAATGGAGCAACATCTTTAAAAACTGAAAGAAAAAAAGATAACTTAAGAGTTCTATATGTAGTGAAAATATCCTTTGAAAACACAGATGTTTCAACGTTTTGCAGATATATAAAAGCCGAAAGAATTGATCACTAGCTGACCTGCCATGGAAAAATGTTAAAGATAATCTTTTAGGTAGAAGGAACATGATACACACAGAAATCTGTATTTACACGAAGAATGAACAGCACCAGAAATGCTGTCTGGGAAATATAAAAGATATCTTTCAAAAAGAGAACTATTTAAATAAAAACGTTAGCAAAGTACTTTTTATTATTGAACATACATAGAAGAAAAATATACAGCAATAATTGTATAAAGGCCAGGAGAAGAAAAATGGAAAACAATTTTGTAAAGTTTTTAAGCTATATGTGAAATGGTATAACATTACTTAAGGATGGACTGTGGTATGTTAAAGATATACATTTTAAAATTTAAAGCAACTGCTAAAAATTAAAACAAAAATTTATAGTTAATAAACCAACAAAAGAGATAAAGTGGAGTAATAAAAAATAAATAATAACCCAATTAATATAAAGAAGGTGGAAAAAGTAGGAAAATGGAACAAAGATTACATGGTACAACTGAAAAGAAATAACAAGATGATGGATTTTAATTCAACAATATCAATAATCACATTAAATATAAGTGATCTAAACACCCCAATTTAAAAGATAAGATTATTGGATAGAATCAAAAAGGCAATAGTTAACCGTATGCTGCCAACAAGAAACATGCTCTAAATACAAAACACAAATAAATTAAAAGTAAAAGGATGTAAAACAATATACAATGCTAACACTGATCAAAAGAAGCCGGAATTACAATGTTAATATCAGACAAAGTAGATTTCAGATAAAGCATATTACTACTAATAAAGAGGCTCACTTCACAAGGATAGAAAGTTAAATACATCAATAAGGCAAAGCAAACCTAAAAAAAATTGTTACCTAATAATAGATACTCAAAATAGAATCAAGAAGAAATAGACATACCCACAATTATAGGTAGAGAGTTCAATATTCCTTTCTAAACAATTGGTAGAAAAAGTAAAAAAAAATCTGTAAGGACATAGAAGACAGCAACAACCAACTTACTCCAATTGAAATTTATAGAACACTCCACTTAAAAACAGGAGAATATATGTTCTTTTAAATTACACATAGAACATTTACAAAGATAGAGCATATTCTAAGACATAGAAGAAGTCTAAATAAATTTAATATTACTCATTATACTAGTATTCCCTCTAACCTCAATGAAATTAAATTAGAATTACATAATATAACTATATCTGGAGAATCTCCAAATACCTGGCAGCTAAATAGTACACTCCTAAATAACAAAGATGAAATTAAAATGGAAATCAGAATGTATTTTGTACTAAATGGAAACAGTAGCTCATCATGTCAAAATATGTGGAAACTTGCTCAAGCAGTACTTTAAGGGAAACTTAGAGATCTACGGGTCTATGTTACCAAAGAAGACAGGGCTCAGATCAATGACTTCAGGGATCGACAGGTGTGATGTTATGATTTATAATAAGAAATATATGTCTAGTCTTTGTCCTGGTTTCTGGCGCACAGCTACTAAAACCCTTGGAATTGCCTAAGTGACAAGAGTAATAAAGGTGTCTTGATATTCATAACAAATCCCTTTCAGCTACACTTGTATTTGTATTAATAAGGTGAATTTCGGAAAGCACCTAAGGATGGGTCTGGTTGCCCAAGAGAAACAACCATGTAATGAAGGGGGTTGGAACTTTAAGTCCCCACCCCTGACCTGTGGAGACGGGACAGGGGCTGGAAATTGAATCAATAGCCAATGGCCAATGACTAAATTAATCATGCCTATGTTAAGAAGCCTCCATAAAAACCCAAAAGGACTGGGTTCAGAGAACTTCTAGGTTAGTGAACACATGGAGATTTGGGGACAATAGCACACCCAGAGTGCATGCAAGCTCCCAGCTCTTTCCCCATACTTGGTCCTATGGACTCTCTTCCATCTGGCTGCTCCTGAGTTATACCCTTTTACAATAAATTGGTAACCTAGTAAGTTAAATGTTTCTCTGAATTCTGTGAGCCACTCTAGCAAATTAGGGAAGCCAAGGAGAGGGTCCTTGGAAACTTAAATCTAAAGCCAGTGGTCAGAAGCACAGGTGACAGCCTGGACTAGGAACTGGGGTCTGAAATAAGAGGGGGTGGGGAGAGCCTTGTGGTACTAAGGCCTCACGCTGTGGGGTCTGATACTACCTCTGGGTGGATAGTGTCAGAATTGAGTTGAATTGTAGAACACCCAGCTGGTGTCAGAGAATTGCTGGACGTGAAGAAAGAAACCACTCACTGGCAATGATCCCAGAATACTGACTGGTTACTATCTTTTTTCCTTTTCTTTTCTGTACTTTATAAATGTCACTACATTGTCTTTGGCTTTGTGAGATATCTGCTAAGACACTTATCCTTATTGCTCTGCAAAAAAATGCCTTTTTCCCTTAGCTGCCTTCCTAATTTTCCATTTGTTTTTGTTTTTCATTTTGAATATGATGTGTTTGGATGTGTACCGTCTTGTTTTGGTACTTATATAGTTCTCTGATTTCCTTGGCTTTGTGATTTTTATATCTTTCATTAATTTTGGACAACTCTCAGACATTATCTCTTCAAGTTTTTTCTTGTTCTATTCTCTATCTCTGTGTTCACCTTCCAGGATTCAGTTCACATGTGTGTTACATCATTTGGTGTTTTCCCACTGTTGCTTTTTTTGTTTGTTTGGTATTGAACTAGCTGCAAGTTCACTGATTCTTTTGGATTGATACTACTAGTGAGCACTTTAAAGGAATTCCTCATCTCTTTACCGTTTGTTTTGTTTCTAGCAGCTCTGATTCTTAGTTATTATCTCTCTGCTGAAATTGCTCATCCGATTATGTATGTTGCCACCATTTTCATTAGAACTTTTAACCTATTAATCATGGTGATAATGATGATGATGATGAAGAATAAGTACTCTCTTTGATAATTCTAATATTTGGGTACGCTCTGAGTCTGGTTCTGTTTATTGCTTTGTATATCGATGATGGGTTGTATTTTCTTGCTTTTAGTGTGCTCACAGGCTTGATTTTTCAATCGAATGCCTGACATCATGCCCAGAAAAGTAGAGACCAAGGTAAAGAGTATTTATGCCTGGAAATAGACATATGCCTTCTGCTAGCCTATTATTGCGAGAGAGTGTGCCAATGTAGTCAGGAGGTCAGCTGGGTTTGAGCCTACATGATGCTCTATTTATTTTCAATGCCCAATAGCTTCAAATTCCTCTTGCTTTGGATGACTTAATATGACTGCTATTTTCCCCAAGAGTTTTCATCAAAATTGTTCTACCTTCAACTTTCAGCCTTTCTCGTGCACCTGTGTCACTAAGTGGCTCTTTCTCCCTGCACTTGTTCCTCTCCCACTACTGCACTTTTGTTGCTGCCTTCTCCACCCTTACCAACTTGGCGGTGGAGCAGGATGGTTATCTGACATCATGCTTTATCCCAGTCTTAGGCAAGGCACGTTTGCCTGCACCTCAGGGAGGGTTTCCGGTCATTCTCTTCCTCCTCCCTATGGCAGCCAAAATCTGCCTTGTGTAGTTTGGAAGTTTGTGCAAGAGAGTTTTCATCCTCTTTCTCAGCTTTGAAAAATTTCTAATGGTATTTATTTATATAGTAGGGAGAAAAGAGCCACCCAAAGATGTGTGCTATGCACTGACCTGTGTCTACCCAAAATTCACGTGTTGAAGCCCTAAGCCCCAGTGCCACAAGATCTGGAGATAGGGCTTTTAGGCAGTTAGATGAGCTCCTCAGGTGGGCCCTAATCAGATAATAATGTGGCCTTAGAAGAAGAAGAGAGAGAGTGATCTCTCTCCCTGCCACTTGAGGACACAGCAAGAAGGCGGCAGAAAGAGGTTCTCACGGGAACTTGGCGGTACTGGCACCCTGATCTCAGACTTTAAGCCTCTGAAACGGTGAAAAAATAACTTCCTGTTATTTAAGCCGCCCAGTCTATAGCATTTTGTTATGGGAGCTCTAGCCAATAAGACAATGTCCATGTCTTAATCCCTAGAACTATGAATATGTTACCTAAAACGTCAAAAGAGATTTTTACAGATGTGATGGGGATATTGTCCTGGATTACCCAGGTGGACCCAATATAATCTCTTTAGTCCTTAAAATGGAGGAAAGCAGCAAGAGCCAAGGAATGCAGGAGGCTTCTAAAGGCTGGAAAGACAGGGGAAGAGAAAATCCCCTACAGCCTCCAAAAGAAACACAGCCGTACTGACGCTGTGATTCCCATGCTGACGTTACGATTCCTGTCCTGATGCCGTGATTCTCCTGCGACGCCGTGATGCCCGCGCTGCCGCTATGATTGTCGTGCTGATGCTGATTCCCGTGCTAATGCTGATTTCAGTGCTGATGCTATGATTCTCGTTCAGTGAGACCCGTGTAGGGCTTCTGACCTACAGGCCTACATGTAAGAAAATAAATTTCTGTTGCTTAAGGCACAAATTTTGTGGTAATCTTTTACACAAGCAATAGGAAACTAATGCAGTATAGAATTCTGGGCCCGTGATTGTTTCCAGCCCCTGCCCCGGCCCCTACCCCAAATGTAGACCTTTTTTTGTTTGTTTGTGTTTACCCTTCCCCCACCATCAATAAGTTTTCAAGTGTGCCCTGAGTGTGAAAAAGTCTGCTGTCCTTCCCCGTTAAGGTTTTTGCTCTTTAGGTGAGAAGGATCTAGGGGGGATTTGAGCCTTCTGTGCATCAGCAGTTAATAGCCTTCCTTAGGCCTGAACCACCAAGATTTCCAATTTCCTTCCCTTCCCCAAATCTTTTCTAGAGTCCCCAGTAGAGGAGAAAAACCTGCATGTGAGTGCAAACTGTCTTTCTGTCTGTGGCTTTGGGTCTCTGATGTGCACACGCTTAGCCCATACTTGGTGCTTAACTATTTGTTAAAATTTTTAGCTGAATTATTCTTACCTGCCTATTGGCAATCAGAGTCTGTTCCTCCCATACTTTTCCACCGTGGACCAGTGCTGATGTTCTGTTTGTCCTAGGAGGGGCTGCTCTTTCTTGAATTAATGCTACTTGATTCAGCAAAGGTTATGATTTTGTCACTTATCTGGCTTTTCCTTATAAGGATGGGGGCGATGCTCTTTCTAGCTTTGTGCATCCTAAGCAGCAGCAAACCCAATTCTGCTGTTAATTCAGGTCTTCTGCCTGTTTCGTTTCTTCATGAGTGTGAAGGGGTGTGACTAAATGCATGTCCTAAAACTCAGCATGTCTGATAAAAATATTTTAATTAAATATCTCAGCATTAACAACCTCTGCTTATAAAATCTACTTATTAATACAAAGTAACCACTTATTTTACTCTTTTCTGAACTTTCTTATTTTCCAGAACTTTCTTTAATTATGACGAATATTAAAACTAATGTTCTAATAAGAATATATTACCAAAATAGAATAAAATTAAATGCTATTATATAATCTTCATTATATAGAAATTCATGTATAAATATATACCAAGCATTAAAATGGATGTGGAGAAAAAGAATCTCTCATATGCCAATAATATGGGTTTAAATTAGTACAGATAGTAATTTTCAGGAGACCCAGAACATTTTCTTCTAGATATATTTTCTAGAGGAATTGTGCACCCTGGGATGATGGCTAGTTACTGCCATCAAGTTCAGCAGTAAGGCCCATTACTAGTCTAACTACTAGAGTCAGTATACTCAGAACTAGCAAGAAGTAAAGATCTGGACCTAAAGTATCTCCAGAGTCTGAATCAGCAGAGTTGTTAACAACCTCATTGTAACAGATTGCTATATTGATCTCTGATTAGCAATCCAGGAATCCTAGCAGGCTTCCAAGTAGGAGACTAAAACAATGTGGGGACATGGACAATTCTAACAGAGCCTGAGGTTTTAAGCGTGAGACTGAATGTGGTAGGGGTATGGTTCTCTGCCTCTTTATGAAAGAAGCTTGGAAGTGTCAGAGGAATCTGAGGCAAGAACACATCATAATTCATTACCAAATGTCCCCACATTCTTGGTGACCAGATTGAAGAGGTAGGATAAAAGCCTGTTAATAAAATAAACACAACTGGATACAGACATCAATATGAAAGTTACTAAGAGCATCAAAATAAGCACCTATTCAAACTTCTAGGATTCAATTAAATTGATTACTTTGTCCTTGTCTATCTTGTTATCTGACAGTTATCATAAAGGAGAGTGAATAATAATGAAAACCACCACCCTTTATTGAGTAGGTACTATGTTCAATAAAAATTTCAGAACTTTTAAATATATTATTTCATTCAATGATGAAAATCATGATTACAATAATAAATTGTTTTTTTAACTTAGGAAGTTAAGCTATACTGTAGTTCCTTTAACTGACTCCATCAGTATTATCTGAGTTTAACTTTGTTTTCTAGATTCTTTTTGATTTCTATATCCATTTTAAAGAAACATTGATTTTGTATGATAAAAATTTCCCAAGGCCATGTTATTTTTGCTGCACAGTCCCTAATACACATGAAAATATTACGTTTATACTCTTGCCACTTGTATGTATATCTGCACACACATCCTTATAGAGATAAGTAGGACTTTGAAAGATCATGTTTCACTTATTTTCCCTTATATAAATGCATTTAGCTATCTTTAGCAGCTCTTATAAATTTATTTTAATTATTGCAGCAATTAGGTTTGGACATGCTTCTTAGTCTATTATTTGTACTTTCCTATTATTTGTGGTTGGTTTTTACTTAAAATAATTTATAACTAAAACATCTGTTACTTATAAGTGTTTTTAAAATGTTTTCCATGATGTCAGAATTGTCTCATTAATCAACCTATAAAACCTTTTGATGGATTTTATTTTAAATTTCAAATTATTTTAAAGTCAGAATAATTGTTGCAGATACAATTCTTTTAAATATATTACTTTCAAAAATTACTTATGTAAAAATATTTGTTTTGCAAACCATGCTCCTGCACAAAATATGAAATAACACAAATTTGTTGTTTAGCATTTATCTGAAGTTAGATATATTATATATGGTTTTCCAGGAAGATTTAACTGTGACTCTTCAGGATTAATGATTTGTTCTAGAATGAATTTTCAGCTGACCAGTATATAACAAGGTCTTTAAAGAAAAGTAAGGATGGACACAACATTTTCCTTTCTCCGATCCTCAGGGACTCCTTGTCCTGCATGATTTCCTCAATATAATGGCAAATGGTTTATCAATGACATCTGACATTTCCTTAATTACCCTCAGGGCACATGACATGAGTATGTTCTGATTCGAATTCTTCCAATTTTTCCAGGAGATATTTTTTTATTTTAGCCTGATTCTCATTCCATGCTCCAGGTAACAGGTTTCTTCCAACATTAAAAGCTTTATTTCTGGCTATTATCACTCTTTCTCCTTACCTGTCAAAGTAAAGGTAATTTCCTCTGATTTTTCTTTTTGCCTAATATAGTCACAAGCTTTTTTTTTGTAGGGTGGGTAATATTTTATGGACTGTGTTAGGGGCATTTTCTCTTTCTTTCTGGCCTTCCTACGTTAAATCTACATAAGTCTACTAATTAGACATTTCAACTTTTTCACTTGATCTGGAATTCTCTATGTTTTATACATAGTTTTTAAAATCAACAATGAATTATTGAATTTCTAGGCATATTTTCACATTCACTTTAGTGATACAATGGGATTTCTCATCAAAATGAATTTCCAGTAAGTGAAATGTTAAAATATTTTTTGTTATATTCAAGCTAGAATTTTGCCTGGGCAAAAGATAATGGCAGAGTTTCATCAGAACCATTCCCTTCAAGGGGGCAAAGGTATTAGATTTGGCAACCAGAGGATACAGGTTAAATTATGTCTACTTGTGACCCTGGAACAAATTTATTCACCCTCCTATTCTGGTTTAATATATAAGCAGCATGGCTAAGCATCCTCATCCTACCCATCTCACAAAGGAGAGTGCATATGTAAGTACCTTGTAGACCATGAGGCTATAGACAAATGCAGTATACTGCTATTAAAAATGCATTCTGTAAAGCACAAATAAGGAAAAGACACTCTCTGAGGAACTGAGAAAAACTATTGAGGTCATGTCTTCCAAACTTAAGCATTCCCATAGCGTTTATGGTTATCCTCCAGAAACTCTATTGTACACCTTATTTAGTCAGATGTTATAGGGTATAGGAAATCTCCTGCTTTCGTAGCTTTATGCTATAAAAGTGGATAATCCCTGTGTCATTCCCTAAGGGAGTAGCAGGCTATCAAAAGCTCTTCCCACACAACTCTCTCCAGCTGAGTTGATACACATACCTTTTCAGTTCAATGTCAAGCTCTCATTGAACTCTGTGTCTGCTGAAGAGCTCCTCACATTTTCTTATAACTTTCATTGCTCATTTGCTCACTGATGCTGAGATGTTGCCACTTGGTGCATTCTACTTCCTGTGCCCAGGGCTAAAATTCTGGCACAGATATCAGACAACTGGAAAACATGAAATGTTCAAGTCTTACTGAGAGTCTGTCTTTCTTTAATATTTCACATTTGTCTTTCCATTTTATTGGGCCAGACATTGCAGAAAACAGAGAAAAAAGGGTTTCAGAGTTTACCTTAGGAAACTGGATGAGGAAAAGGTATAATATGTTTTGGACTTGATGCGTTTGACTTTTTAAGAAATTGATATTAATGATTAAAGGGCCCCAAATGAATTCCTAAGCAAAACTAACCACGGTTTATTTTTTTGTTGCAACTAACACAACGGTGTTTCATTCTCCAAGGTAATTACTGGGAATTTACTTATTGGCCTACTACTAACCCTGGGCTTTGGGCAATTCACTCAACTTTTTTTGGACTCCATCTTCTAAGCTGTAAAATTGGACTGGCAATACTTACCTGACCCAAATTCTGTGAACAGTAAAGAAGAAAAGCATATTTTGAATGAGTAGAATATGTTATAATTGGTATACATTTCACTTCAGCAAGATGGTAGACTATGTACAGAGAAACCTGCATACAAAAATGTAAGGCATTCAACTGTTATGTCAAAGAGCATAAAATATAATTGTGGATCTAAGAAGCATTTATACTATACAAGAACAGAATCCATAGAAATAAATTTACCAAATTTTGTGGCTTAATTATTATAAAGACATATCCAGGGAGATTAAGATCAATAAAACTGAAGTAGCAGGAAAGGTTACATAGAGATTTTCTAGAAGGTGGGGAATTTATAGGATTTGGGTAGGCACTGGCTGGATGCAGAACCTCCCAGGAAAATGGAGTAGCATTCATGGATGCGTGAACGCAAATGAAGAGGTCTGTGTCTAGAGCAAGCAGGGTATTATGCAGACATGAGCAAAAATTAATGCTTCAAGTATCTTTGCACAAGTGTGATGAAATCAATTTAGAGAGGATTTTAAAAGTAAAGACGTACTGAATTTAGTGGGATGGGAAATACAAATTAAATGAAAGCTTTCAAGCAAGGAAATTATGTAAGAAATTTTCTAAGTTGTTCTGCCTTTTTTTTTTTTTTAAGAAAGAGTTTATCAGTGATGAGAAGAGAAATTAGAGTCAGGAAAACTAACTATGAATTTGTGGTACCTATTTATGTTAGAGGTGATGGTGTTATGTACTCAAATACTAACAGTAGGAATAGAGAAAATGAAAATACTTAGCTCACAGGAAAACAATAAGATAGCCAAGACTAAGTATCAGCTCTAAGACTGGCAGAAACTGAAAGCAAATCATGCTCTGACTCTTCCTTGAGAATTCCTCTCACTCTGCCATTTTAGTATGAGTAAAATTTAGTTAAAATTAACATCAGGAACAGTCATAGAAAAGAAAGTAACTCACCAAAAAGGAAATGATACGTGTGTATTAACAATAATTTCTTTGTTCTGGCAGAGTTTCTAGACTTATTTTAAAAATGTTCAGATATCATATACCAGATTTCTTTAGTTTAACCTTGCAAACTCTCATTGTTCAACTCCTTTAGTGACTAACTAGGATTCAACAACACGGAGCCCTCAGGAGTCTGGGGTCTGGGCTGATTTTGCAAAATTGCTGTCTACTAGATATATTTCTGAAAGCAGTTGTCAGATGAAACAAGGCTGCATTGGCTGTGAGCAATGAAAGCAAAAAGATAAACATAAAATAAATAGTTGACCTGCCTCAGCATTGCAGTAAAGGAAAGCTATGCCTGTCACTCAGATCATCGTATGCTTCTTTCGGAACAGATAAAACATATAGGAGGAGAAGATAAAAATAATAACTGAAACCTGGAAAGGAAAAAAAAAAACAAAACAACACAGTGGAAAACAAAAGACAGGCACAGCACAGTAGAAAAGCTGGATTCATTTTTATTTAGCAGAAAACTCAAGCATTCATCTCCCTTTCCTTTCAAATTGATCACCGGAAGGCCATAATGGTTCATAGAAACAACCCAAAAAGCGCAGGAGAGCGACAAGAGCATTTGATGGGAAAGGAATCAATGAAGACAAGCTGGTTTAACTTTGAAGAATTATTAACCACAAGAAAAGTCAAAATGCTTAGGAAACAAGGAGATGTAAGTCAAAGAGGAGAGTGTGAAAGATTTATTTTTAAATCCGGTTGACAAGCCAGTTTACCCAGTCAAGAACTAAGGTAATAGCTTAAAACATCTTGGGAACTTTTCAATGAAGTATGGTAAAACAAGGACAGAAAGGGCTTGCCAGCTCTGTAGGTATTCGCATACTTATTGAATTCCTAATTACCCAAAGGCCTCTTTTTAATTTTTTTTTTAATCTCATGATCTTTGTTCACTGCTGCTAGAAAATTTAATATCACTTTAAAATTCACACTGAATCTATGATGGGTAAGACTGAAAAAAGCAATCCTTTCTGATGTGGAGTCTTCCAGTTTAGTTTCAATGACAGCTTTTATGCAATTGGACAACTAGCACTTCTTACTTAGAAAGAAAGCCTAAGGCCATTTTCAAATCCTTTAAAGAGAGCTTTGAAAATAGTTTAATTTAATATAAACCCACCAAAATTATAACTTCATATTAATTTATGTAAGCATGGCAGAAGCAGCTTATGTACATATTTGACTGTATGCAATAAGACAATGTGCTAAAGACAAACAGAAAATACAGCATTTCTCCAGGTTTCCTATTACTTTCAGGAATATTAAATACCTAGACTATTAAAAAGCACATTAAGTTACAATTTTTGGAGTATATTGCATAGAATTAAGTTTAATGTCTTTGCGAAACGTAGATAAAAAGATAGATAGCTCTACACCTCCCCCAACACAAACCCAAATATGCAAAAATATCCACATTGTAGCCCCTCTACACCCACAAAGTATTTTCTCCATCTCCATGGATTCCCCTAGTATCTATCCATTCCTCTGGAGTGATGAAGGATGTACAATTTCCTAAATTCATGTATTTTTAAGTTGGGTGAGCTGTTGAGTATTCTTCAGTTCTCCCTTGCCACTTTCATTACTCCACCATCCTTATATAAAATCCCATCTCTTCTGGCTCTTCGGTCCAGAACCCTCTGGGTCTTGGGTCTCAGCACCCTCCTTCTCCTGCTCCGTGTAATCTACTGACCTCCTAGTCACTCCCTTTCAGTTTTTGAGATGCGTTGTCTGTCTTCCTATTGATCTCAACACCTACATCATTATTTTCCACATGGATGATCCACACACCATAATCATCTACTTAAGTAGAAATTTCCCCATCCACTGTACTTCAGCCACATCCTTCTATGCCACAAACTAGGATTTTGTCATTCCCCTCAAACTATTACATCTCTGAAATAATAAACTTATCTTTGATTTGTGATTTATAAAAAATATATATTTGGTCTTTGTCCTGTTTCTGGCACAGAGCTCCTAAAACCCTTAGACTTTCCAGTGATAAGAGCCTGAATGGTGTCTTTTATTATGTTAATGAGGTAACTTTTGGACCCCATCTGAGAACGGGGCCTGGTTGCCCATGGAGCCAACTGTGTGATTAGAGGATTGGGATTTTCAATCCCAGGCAACCCCCCCACGTCTAGGGAGGGAAGAGGGACTGAAGGTTGAGTTCAATCACCAAAGGCCGATGATTTGGTCAATCATGCCCACATAATGAAGCCTCTATAAAAACCCAAAAGGATGGGGTTCAGAGAGATTTAGGGTTGGTGCACATGTGAAGATTCGGGAAAAGTGGCACACTCAGAAAACATGGAAGCTCTGAGCCCTTCCTCCGTACCTTGCCCTATGCATCTCCTCCATGTGGCTGTTCCTGAGTCATATCCTTTTATAACAAACTTGTAGTCTAGTAAATAAAACATTTTTCTGAGTTCTGTGAGCCGCTCTAGCAAATTACCAAACCCGGGGAGGGAGTTGTTGGAACCTCCAGTCTATTGCCGGTATGTCAGAAGCACAGGTGACAATCTGCACTGGCCGTTGGATCTGAAGCAGGGGTGAGGGGGCCAGTCCTGTAGGACTACAGCCTTAACCTGTGCGATCTGATGCCATCTCCACATAGGTATTGTCAGAATTGAGGTGAATTATAGGACGCTCAGCTGGTGTCCAAGAATTGCTTGATGTGGGGGAAAAAACACACACACACATTGGATTTAGTGTCAGAATTGTATTATCCATCCCACTCTAAAATTCTACACCCTTTTGGCTCCCTTAACTCAGTTAGTCTCTTCACCTTTCCTTCTGCCTAATAATCTTCCCCAGTCCCTTGAGAGCACTGCTATCTTATTAAATCATTTTTCACTTTTTTAAACTTCTGACCCTATGATATCCTCATTGATTCTCAGCAGATGTTTTGTATTCTTAATTCAAAGACAGTAGGGAAATAATCAGACAGAAAGACTTCAACTTAATTCCATCAAACTAAAACTCTTACATCTTCCCCATCTTTTTATGGTTCTATCTTTCTGTTCTGCTTTCATGTTCTTCTGTCTAAAGAACTTCTATTCATATTATGGTCAAATTTTAGCTTTGATATCCTGACTCCTCAAATTTCATTGGATTGGAGTTGAGTACCTCTTCCATTTGTTCCCAAAGCATCTTATATTTCCTCTTTCTTTCAATATATCTATTGACTTACTGCAATAGCATATAAAGTTAGACAAACCTTTCACCCTACCAAGCAGACCCTAGAACATTCATTAGTTCACATACACACATATAGATATGCATATATACACATGAACACATATATATGTACCTATGCATGCATATATAATATATACATATGTATACACATATGTGTGTATATATGTATAAGTATACAACTTTTTCTTTAGTTAACATTCCAATAAACCATATACAGTTCATTATCAGTGTAAATTCAGTCTTTCCACTAGTTTATGAAGTCCCTACCCAAAAGAACATGTTCATATTTTTAGTAGACATTTTTAGTGCAGTTTTAGATTTACAGAAAACTGGAGAAAATAGGGTAGTTTCCATAAACAGTGCACCCGGTTTAACTTATTATTAACATCTTACTTCAATATGGTATATTTGTTACAATTAATGAACTGATATTAACACATTATTATTGAAATTCATAGTTTAGATTTCTTTAGATTTATGCAATGTCCTTTTTCTGTTTTAGATTCCTGTCCAGGACACCACATTGCATTCAGGTTAGTTTGGTCGTGTCTCCTTAGGCTCTTCACTGCAACAGTTTCTCAAACTTTCCATGTATTTATGACCTTGACCGTTTTGAGAAGTAGATAAATATGTTTTATAATACTCCACTATTTGAATTCATCTGATGTTTTTCTCACAATAAGACTAGGGTTGTGAGTCATTGGGAGGAAAATTGGAAAAGTAAAGGGCCATTTCTTCACATGGTTTAAAGGGTAAATAATATCAACATCATTTATGACTATTGGTGTTGATCCTGATTGCCTGGCTGAGATGGTACTTGCCAGAGTTCTCCACTATGAGGTCACCCCACCCCTCCCCCTTCCATACTGTGCTCTGGGAAAGAAACTAACTGTGTGCAGCCCCCACTTAAGAAGTGGGGAATTATCCTCCTTCGTGGAGGGCAGATTATCTATATACATTATTTGGAATTCTTCTATATGGGAGATTTATCTCTTCTACCCCATTTATTAATTTATTTAATCATTTATTTATATCACTATGGGCTCATAGGTATTTATGTTATCCCATGGGTTACGATCCATTACTACTTTATTTTATTGTTCAATCGTTCCAGCTTTGGCCATTGGGAGCTCTTTCAGTTCAATCCTGTGCTCTTTTGACATACTCCCATTATTGTGTGTCATTGTGTGTGTGGGGAGGGGTTTTGGGTTTTTTTCAAGCATTTTTTAATTTTCTGGCACTGCAATATGCTCTAGGCTCATTTTGTACGTTTCTTGTATCAGTTCTAAAATCAGTCATTTTTCCAAGGATCCTGATTCCTTTTATTGGGGCATGGCATTAAAAATCAAGATTTGGGTACTATATGTGATCATTGCTGCTGGATATTTGTTCCTTCTATGCCCTCTCAGCTGGCAGAGTGAAAAAATATATGTGTGTATACTAATCTATGTCTGTTCATGTATTTACACACATTTGTATATATAACCATCTGAATCTATATTAAGCTAAACATAAATTCTTAGTGATGTCTCCAACTCTAATACATTATCGTATGGATCATTCTAGCCTACTCCCTTTACTTATCTGTAAATTTCTGCTCCAACAATGAGAAACCTGGCTCCCGTAATCTGCCATGGATTTACTTGAGTCTGCACTTCCAGTGTACATGTAAATCATTATCAGAATTGTCAACCATGACCTCTGTGGGAAACAACTTTATTTACTAGAATACAGCACTTCTGTGCAGTTCCTATTGCCTCTGTCTTTACTGACTTCATTCATTTCCAGATGAATAAGGCTCTGACATAATCTTTTCCACTGCAAAGTATGGCTTTGTTATGAAGCATACTCTGGGTGTATTTTAAAAATGATTTCTCTACTTCTGCCAGAAACAGAGTATTTTTCTTGGCCCTTCACCATGAGAACTTGGTAGAATTCCAGGAGATGGGACTCATGGATATGTGGAGGTTCATGCAAGACTGAAGCCACCAGGATTTTCTTAGTCTCATACTAGTCCACACTCAGCCTCCAGCAAATTGTCACAATTAGCGTTTAAGTATTCCTACCATTTAAGCTGCTCCAGCAGCTTCTGCTCCAGGGAAGCAGATCTCAGTTGTGATTCTCTATATTTACCTACCACTCCAGATTTTGGGGTGGCGGTTTGGTGGTCAATGGATCCAAGAAAAGTAGTTGATTTACAGTTTGTCAGCATTTTTCTTGCTGTAAGGACAGGAGTGATGACTTTAAGTTCTGATTTTCATGTAGCAGCTGAAACCAGGAGTTCTTCACATAATTGTAAAGAAGCACCTAGGTTATGTAGACTCTCCCAACTTTTTCCCTCCCTAGAAAAAGGTCGTCTGATAGTGCTATTAAGTCAATTACAGACTTACTCACCAGCCATGTCCTCAGGCAAAAAATTGGGGCCATAGTTTACTCATGTTACATATATAATAGTGAGATAAAAAATGTGATGGTAATAATCCCAGAGGTAGATGTACTAACAAAATGAGTAAAAGCTGAGAGAAATAGAGAAGACTGGAAAAAAATTAAAAACTGTTGCAAGAAGCAAAGTCATGCCAGTCTGCCAACTTTTAGTGAATGGACTCACAGTCTTACACATCTGTAATGGAGACCCTGAAGTGATTTATGTATTTCCATAGAATGTAATAATTTAGATATGTAACATTAAGCTCAAGTCATGAAAATACAAAAACACAAAACTACGTCTAGCACATTAAATATCATAAAGCAGGGATGTGTCCAACGTATTTCAGAACAACCTTCATAAGTAATACACTTAATACTTAAAAACAAATTGGGATTTAAGTCAGTTACCTTCTATTGCCTGGGAAACCACTTATATAGAAGGACTAGGTCCACCAGGCTTCTCAGGAGCTGAATCGTTTCTGTGTATTTTCTCTGTGAACCATCTGGTACAACATGTAATGGTAGTAAGCAGCAGCCATATTAAAAGAAATAGCTTTATTTCCTAGGCAATGCTACTATGGATAAATCTCCATCAAATATCTTGACTATATGTAGTCAGTTGGAATTGGTTAATAGTCACCTAATTCTTGTCAGTGAGAGTGAAAAGAAAGCACTGGAATATTCCTTGATGATAGATTTTCTTTTAGGTACATAAAAAACTATTTTATTATTAGTGACAGAATCATCTTAGACTCTTCATGAGAGTGGCAAAATGACAAATGCTTGCATTGTGACCGTATCTTGTAGGTATTTGTTGAAACCAGTTTGGAAGGGGTAATTCACTCTTTCCTTGTGAAGACACCTCTAGTAGGTACTTGCAGTACCTTATGAAGCTGATTATGCATTATCACTGGATGAGCCTTATGACTGACTAATGGCTCTTGGTGACCAGTAATTGATCAAAAGATCCTTCCAGATTGCACACCAACAATGCATTTTAGGACAGCAGACACAATTTACAGAGCTTATCATAGTTCAAAGTTATGTTCCTCTGCCTCAAAGTCTGGCCTGATGTACTTCAGAGTCTGAGGAAAAGAGTGACATTATCAAAATGACACTTTCAGAGATGATTCTTGGTGCTGTTGGGTGTGATAGATTAGAGTAGCAGAAGCTGGTGCTGGAGAGGTTACAAAGGAAACACTTTATAGACATTTAGATTCAGTCTGCGTTTGGCTAGATGAGAGCTCTGGCACGGCTAAAGCAATACAGACTAATGGCAGTTATGTGAAAAATTAAGGAGAAAGTTAAAGGAAGACTTGGAGACATTCTGAAAATCAAAGGAGAGAGAATATTTACTTGCCTTCTCACTGATTAGGCATATCATTGATTATGAGTTTGGGAAAAGTTTTACACAAGAAATGAATTAGCTATTGTCTGTCTAAATTAGGGACTGGGAATATTTTCTAAAATAATGAATGCTTCAGGATGGGGACAAATTGTATGTCAAATAGGATGTCCTGTGGGATATGTGTATATGTTGCCCTGTAATAGCAATTAAAGCACAATGCTGAGGACGTATGTGTTAAAGAGCCCTTTTTCTAAAAAAACTACCAACGGTGGGAGTCAGTCATCCTCTTACAGGCCTTATTGACAACTGACAGAAATAGCCCTATTATTAGCCAGATTTCTAAGCCTCTCCCTAGGAAACGAGGAGCGAAAGCAAACAGCGTGGTTATTTTCTGGAGAATGTTGACATCATACAAAGTCTATTACTCCCTTTCCTCATTTGTCTTTTCCTAAGCAGAGTCAAGTGAAGGGGGGTCCAGGAACATCATTGGCAGAAATTAGAAAGGCCTGAAGAAACAATGATAGAAGGGTTGTCAGATAGAATACAGGAAGCCTACTTAAATATAAATTTCAGATAAACAACAACATAAAATGTTTGTGTTACGAACATGTCCTATGCAATATTTGGGACATGCTTATAATAAACAATAGTATTTATCTATCTGAAATTCAAGTTTAATTGGGCACCCTGCATTTTTATCAGCTAAATATGGCAATCTGAATATGGTAACCTGGGTGATAAGCATCTTGTTTCCTGGATGAGGACTTGTTGAGTGACAGCACATTCACTTTTATTCTGATATTACCACCCGACTCAAGCATGATAAGAGAATTTTTAAAAATGCATCATGGGAAGCTCAGAGTATGGTACAGTGTTACTTTATCTCAATGAATCAGTTCCTTGCCTCTGAGATTTTTGTGATAAACTAGATTGTCTTTCCACCAAAAAGCTGGGTGCCTGCCAAGAAATTTCAAGGAGTAGCAGTATTTCACTGCAGGACTCCTAAAACATAATGTGCAAAAAGATCACCTGGAGATCTTGATACAAAGCAGAATTGGATTCAGAAGGTCTGGGGTGGCAAGTGAAATTCTATATTTCTAATAAGCTGCAAGTCATTGCCAAGGCTGAAGTTCCACTGACCACACCTCGAGTAGCAATGCAATTGAACATTATCTAGAACCCACAGTCTGACTCTCAAAATTTCAAGTCCAAAAACTTGGCCTTATCAGTAACCTCAGAGATTTTGGTGATCTAGAAAGACTAACTTAAATTTAATCAAGCAAACAAGACTGGCATAAGAATCCAGAATGCTAAGCTATCGGCCATGCTCTTTCTCAATAATAATAATATGTCACTCCTCTCCTCAAAGCCCTCCATAGCCTCCCATTCCTCTCAGAGTAAGCGCCAGTGTTCTCCTGATGGCATCTGGGGCTCTGCATGACCTGCCTCTCTTTTACCATCCCGACTTCATCTGCTAAGACTCTCTACTTACCGTCACCTCCTCCACTCCTGCTGCACTAGCTTCTCTGTTGTTCACAGAACATAGAGACACTCTCCTGATCCCCAACCTTATTTTGACCAAACATTCGTCCTTCTGACATCCACACAGCTTCCTTTTTCACCTCCTTCAGGACTTTACTTAAAAAGCACCTTCTGAATGAGGCTATCCTGCCCAGCCCATTTTAAACTGCAACCCCTTACCCCACATTCCAGATGTTCCCCTACTCTGCTCTAATTTTTCCATAACACTTATTTTCTAACATAGTATGTACTTTATTAATGTGTTTTATTGCTTTTTTTACTACCAATATTCTCATGAGAGAATGTAAACTGCCTGAGGCTAAGGATGTATTACCACTGCCTTGAACAGCATCCAGCTCGCAGAACTCTCTTAGCACGTGCTTTTAAAATTTGAATTCAACTAAGCTATTTGAGAGGGAGAATTATTGAATGGGAAGTTACTTTGAAATAACTGAAAAAGGGTGAAGGGAGATGGAAAGTCACAAAATACCTTTAATGCGTGGGTCAGTAAGTCTAATAAAGCAGCCCCGGGCCTCATCATTTCCCTGAGAAGCTGAGGGTTCATTCTGCTGGAGTCCGTCTGCTTTTTTATTAATGAGCGTTGGAAAACCCCTTCCAAATATTTGTTTTCTCTCTCATTCTCCTTTTTTCCTTGATGGTTGTATTCATTGTATTGAATCAATATTCTTAATGTTAACATCAGAGATTTAACTATTATGTGGAAAGATTCTATCTTTTTCAGATGGTTTGACAATTATTTGATATGATCCAGTATAAGCTGATTTTATTTTCCAAATTCTCAGAGATGTGGGGACGTGTAGGCCCCAAATGAAATCATTTGTTCTGTATAAGAGTCTGAAAACATAGCATACGTAAAAAAACCAATGGTAAAAACTGAAGAGATAGAATTGTTATTTGTGCAATACGCTCAATTATGAGTGAGAAGGAAAAAAATCAATAATAAAAGATTCCATGGTAAATAAAGTTCATATAGCAAATTCAGCTTCAAGCTGTTTCAGTTGGCCCATATTTAGTACTATATTAGTTTATTCATTCCAGTTTTTTGAAATATCAGACATTTAAAGCACAAGAAAGGGAGCTAGTTGAGAATAATAATAATGGTCAAGAAAATTAGGATTTAGGGATGGGATATAGATTTTCACAAGGTAGGGAAGGTGAGAGCTAGAGGGAATAAGGTTGATTCATCAGGAAACTATTAAGCACATACTATGTGCCAGATACATGATTTGGAATGTATTAACATAAAATAAAATAGAAATTTAAAAATTATGTCAAAAATTTAAAAATACTACAATATGGGAAAAGGCCTTAAGTCTAGATTCCATGGCAAAGAAATCATATGGAACTTTTCATATCTTTCCCCAAATTATTTTATACTGTTACTTTTGGAATTAAATCTCTTTTATAATATCTTTTCCTGAATCTCCATCAATATGCTTTATATTAAGCTTTTTGTTAATTTTTATTATATGAACAAAGCAACAATCAAAATTCCTTTGAAAACAGTGTTTTAGCAATAAAATTAATCAAAATGATTAAAATACTTCCTTTTAAACTTTTAACGCTAAAGATAAATGACAGTACGTGGTTTAACATTACATTCAATTTAAGACATAATTTTTAGACCAGATTTGTATTATTATTACTATCCTTATAGTATCTATGAAAGAAAGCTCAATCTCTGAAAAAAATGTGTTAAATAGTTTCTTAATGGTCTATAATACTGGCATTTTATCTTATATTTAAAGTTTTGAAACTTAAACAGAGGTATGTTTAGAAATTCCAATTTTTTCCTCTATCAAATCTTCAAAAAGTAGAAGTTCCTAAGCCCAAATGAAATAATATCTATGTAATATCATAAGCAAATTTGAGATTCCACATAATGTGCAAAGAACTAACTACAACCATTTTTGCTCTAGATGTCAATGCATTGTTAGCTGCCCTGGCCACGTTCCAATTCCCGATCCACAATTCTTGCTTCTACAATAGAAAGATTTTGTACCATAAAACCACTGACTGCCACCTCTTCACTCCCAGTCACAAGTAATTGGACTAGAGAGGAAAACATGACCTGTAGTCTAGGCTAGGCACTTCCTCATCACTTGACAAGTAAAGATAAGTTGAGCCAATTAGATTCTCTAAATCAGTAATTGAAATTCAAAATCTAAGAAAAAATTGTCTCCTTATGAGAAAGAAGAGAAAAAACATATATAGACACATGATTGGGCAGACTATGATATGTCATGTAGAAGCCAAACTAATGGGAGAGCAGAGCCTGCGAGCAAGCAGAATAAGTTAATTCATAGTGCAATAAAGCAGACATATTCATTGTCTGTGTGATCATCTTATCAGCAGAGGGCTAGAGCAAAGATTGGTAAACTTCTCTAGGGTGTCTTGAGCCAGTGTGAATCTGGAATGGCCCTCTTGCTCCATCTTCTCTTTGACCTGCCCTGTTCTGTCTTCTGTTTTCATAAATCTTCATTCAATTTCTCTCATAGCCTCACATATATCATTATACTAATAACCTCCTACTTGACTTAGTTTGACTGTGTCTCTGCTCTTTGCAGTCAAGAGTTTTATCTAAACTGTGTCTTTAAATATGTAGTGACTTGAACGGTGCCCCCTCAAAAGATTTGTCCACAGAAACTGTGCCTGTGACCTTATTGGAAAAAGGGTCTTTGCACATGAATGAAGTTAAGGATCTCAAGATGAGATCATCCTGTATTATCCTGATGGACCTCAAATCCAATGACAAGTTTATTTTTATAAGAGACGAAGAGAAGATGCAGACACAGAGGAGAAGACCACATGAGGACAAAGGCAGAGATTGGAGTGATGCAGCCTCAAGGAACGTTTGGAGTCAACCAGAAGCTGGAAGAGGCAAAAAGATGATTGTCTCCAGAGCCTTTGGAGGGAGTGTAGCCTGATTTTGAACTTCTGGCCTCCAAAACTGTGAGACAATAAGCTTTTGTTATTTTAAGCCACCAAAGTTGTGACAGTTGGTGCAGCACCCCTAGGAAACTAATACAAATGCTAAGGATTCCCTCCTGACCCCTAGGAAGTGAGGGGCAGGGGTTTTAATTAAATATGTTTTGAATATATAAACTGTCTCTATTTTTTATATAAAATTTTATGAATATAAGTTAAACTATTTTCTTTACTCTGGATAACCTTTATAAACTTTAATTTTGTATTTTGAGAAGATAATGATCTTGAATGTAGATGCTTACAGAGAGCTGTTGGTCCCTACACCAACTGGCCCTAGGTTGTTAGGTCCATAGGTCTTTTTAAATTATTTCTGCTTCATGGTAATTTATTTTTTAGTCTGTTTGTCTACTCTTTAATTGTCATAATTTTATTTCTCACTTGTTAAATGATATTCTAACATAAAAAAAAATCATAATTTTGGAATTTATTTATTTATTTAGTTTGAGGAAGATTAGCCCTGAGCTATCATCTGCTGCCAATCCTCCTCATTTTTGCTGAGGAAGACTGGCCCTGAGCTAATATCCATGCCCATCTTCCTCTACTTTATACGTGGGACGTCTACCACAGCATGGTTTGTCAAGCGGTGCCATGTCTGCACCCACGATCCGAACCAGCAAACCTCAGGCTGCCAAAGTGGAATGTGCACACTTAATTGCTGTGCCACTGCGCTGGCCCCTGAAATTTATTTGTTATGCATATTAATGCTTATATTTATAGAAATGCAGTGCTTTCAAAAGCTATTTCAGGTAGTAAAAGAAAAATTTTGTGGGTCTTTTTCTTCAGTTATTTTTGGATTTATTTTGAGTTTGAAGAGAGGCATTAAAATTTCTGCCTTATCTACAAGATTTTGATCTAGTTATTTAGCATCTCTTTCCCTCAGTTTCCCTATTTCTAAAGTAGAGGTGTAGTTAACTGCCTCATAGAGTCGTGAGAATTAAATGAATTAATATATGTAAGCTCAGATCAATGCAGTTTTACCTTAAACACTCATTAAATGTTGTTTAGTATTAACCAAACTCATTGTTATTTTTAACAATTAATTAATTAATTACTAACTTTCTTGTGTATATTTAGCAATACTACCATCTCCTAAAAATTTTACTTGCTTCTGATCTGTGCACTGGAAAAAATGCAAATGTGTTATTTATAAATATATTTTAAGTATGACTATCTAGTTTCAGATTAATGACCAAATGGAGCAGTTTCTTCTAGTTGCCTAAAATTTAGTGCTTGCAACTAGAGTATGTATTTTTGTTTCTGAGTCAGTTTTTGTATTCAGAACTAAGCGTGTTACTTCTCACAGCATCCTCCCTTTGATGCACAGTCCTTGACAAAGGCATCACTAGATTTCTTCTTCCTCAAATTCAAAATACAGAATTTGCCTTCAACTCCTATTTTTCCCTCAAAATGATATCCAATTTGTTAACCATCCTTTCAATTCCAACTTCAAACTCCATCCTTTTATATTCATTCCAACTTCCACTCTTATAATTTAGGCCTTACTTTCTGTAGCCTGAGATACGTAAATAGCCGTCTCATTTGCTTTCTTCAAATTGTGTGTGTGCATGTGTGTGTGTGTGTGCATGAGACCAAAGAGAAACAAAATAGATATATTCCCAACCTCACGCACCAACATTTGGAAAGATGGACGCTCTTATTGCCTTTCATCTCTGATGTTCCATAAAGGCTGCCATTCCTTGATTCTCAAAACCTTAGAGTGATTAATAATTATGACACAATAAACGTTATAAAAATCACCTCCACTTTCTTCAATTATTATTGTAGATAATATTTCAGCCACTAACATCAGTCATGTTCCTGTTACATGTCCCAGGTCAAGTGTTAGAGGAGAAGAGAGCCTTCTTTTTAGATGTTAGGGTCTTAGAACTCTTTCCAACATTACAATTATATTATGTATAATGATGAAGATCTACAATTTCTAGAGTTCAGGATAATTTGGGTAAAATAGGATTTTATGGCAAAAAAAGGATTTAAGAAGAATTTTAAATATTATTTTTGAGCTGAAAGCAAATACTGAGATCACAAATTTAAAGTGAGAATACATTTCAAAAGATTATCTCTATGTAATTTATACATGCATTAACTACATATGTATATGTATTATATATATAAATATATGTGTGTGTGTATGAATACACACATATGTGCACAGACATATGCTTCACATAGCAGTGTGGAATATTTGGAATATAGAGCTTTTGTACCTTTCCGACATCTTCATGCAGAGGGCAGATTTTAGCTACTTAATCAGCAACATTATATCTTGAAAGATAACTAGTATTACCAAGATGAATCTCACTGTCTTTGTGTAGCACTCTAGAGAATGTAATGATGCACAGGTACCTATCCAAACTGGCTGTTGTAGGATGGACAATGATGCTATGAAGGGTGGAGGGTTAGCAAAGGCAGCAGGAAAGGAAGTCCAGGGGGAAAATTTTCAGAGGCCTCGTGTGAGGTTCTCTCTATGTGAATTAAAAGGTATATTTCATCATTTTCTGAACTTCCTCACAAACAGGCACTTCTTTTTCTTGCTCTGACACTTTAAGGAAGAATGAATATCTTTGAAAATTTCACCCAAACATTTTTACCAGAACAGGCAAAAGAGATAGACTCTGTCATTAGGAACTCTTTTGTAATGTGGAGAGAAACTGAGCACTGGAGCCATCAGGATATGAGCTTGGGCTCTAGGGCCAGGGCAGCTGGGCCATCAGTGTTCATGCATGTGTGCTTTCCATAACTGCTCCAGTGAAGCACTGTCTCGCAACTCAAGGCCTTTCTCTTGGAGCCTGGGGTCACAAAGCAGACAGACTTGGAATAAAGATGAGTGTTCTTGTTAGTATGAAAGACTGAGCTAAAACAGAAAGGCCACTGTCCCATTTCAACCACACAGAATCAGTGGGGAAAAAAATGCTACTACCAGGAAAACACTACACATATAAAAATATTTAATTAATCTCCAAAGCAAGAAATAATTCTTAGTTGCAAGAAACAAAATGTTAACTACAAGTCAGAGCAGTGGGGGAAAGTTGAAGTCAGCAGGCACAGCGAACTAATAATCATCTAACTATGATCTCAGTGTTCACAGGTGGTCGGGCGTTCAGAAAATTGTCTCGGATGCTCTAGGAGCTAGAACAGAGGGCCCTTCTTGAAGCTGGGAACTGTGAAATGTTGTAAAGGCCATCAGTGGACCTAGAAACTAGGATTGTGTCTGGGAACATATTACAGAAGTATGCCACCTTGCTGGGCCATGAGAGGAGAGAGCTTCTTGCTAGAAACCTGACCCACATAATGAAGGGTTTGAATTTTAAATACCTGTGAGTGGTAGAGCCTTGTGCCCCAGCTCCCATGCTTTTGGCCCCCATTGATACTACCAGGGTAATTACATCAGTCGTGTGCGGGTGTAACTTTACTGCACTGGGGCTCAGCTATGTTATATGCCTCTTGCTTTCTGCTCTGAGACCTGTCTAATGGAACACCTATGAGAACCTGTTCAAGCATTCTGACTCATTTATAAGCCTGGAAACTCAAGGGAATTAATTCCATAAGTGGCAACCACTAACCAATTGAGAGGAAAAGCTGACTGATGTAGAAATACTCATTTGTGTTTCTTGCAAGCTAGTTTGCCAGATTTAGCTAGTAAAAATGCCAGACACCAGTTAAATTGGAATTTTATATAAAAATGAAATTTTACTATAAACAAATTCCATTCAATATTTGGGACATACTTATATTAAAATTGTTATTCTTTATCTGAAGTTCAAACTTAACTGATCTATATAAACCCACAATCTCACTTGACAGGACAGTTCTCAGTGATATTTCATTACAGTAGCCCAAACTGACTAAGTCAGTGATACTTCCTAGCATCCAACAGCAGAAGGGTTACTCAGATTTTTGTGTGTGGTGAGTTGGGATGAGGTGCTAGAGGAAGCGGATGTATTGAGTTAAGCGGTGTCTCTCCAAGGACTGTAGTTAGCCAACCTTTGTTAATGCATTGGAAATCAAATGTTTACTAATGGCCTTAGAAAGCTGAAACATACAAAACTATAGGCTAACTCTAAACTCAAGGAATACTGTAAAAGAAATTTAGCTAACCTTTAGCTAAGGTTGTTTTGTTGTGGTTATCACTGTTTATGATGTAAGGTAGTAGTCAAATTTTATATCATTCCATAAAGGATATTGATTTCCACCATCCCATTTATTAATAAATTTATCATTTCCTTACTGGTTTGTAGTGTCACTTCTGTCGTATATGGATTCCATATATGTGTGGGTCTGCATCTGGGCTTTTAAATATATTCTATTCTACTTCTTTTTCCCTAATTCAACACCATGCTATTTTAATTATTGTAGCTTAATACTACATTTTTTCTCTGGTAAAGAAAGTTGAGTGCTTCCATGTGGTTCTTCAAGAGAGACTATTGGATATTCTTTAAAAAAAAAAGCAACTCTTAGGATTTTGGTTGTGATTGCTTTGACCCTATGAGTTAGTTTGGAAAGAAGTTTATCTTCGTAACATTACACTTTTCAATCCATAAATATGCTGTGTTTGTTTAATTAGATCTTTTAAAATGTTTCTTACTAAGTTCTATGATTTTTCCCATAATGGACTGCTGCATACATTGTGAGATTTCTTTCCAGACAACTCATACTTTTTATAATATTGTAAATAGTATCTTTCAAAACTTTACGTGTAAACTGCTTAGTGCTGGTAGGTAATAAATAAGCAGATCTTTATATTGATTTTGTATTCAGCATCCTTGATAAAAATTCTTATTTTTCTAATAAATTATCTACAGATCTTTGGATTTTCTCTGTACACAATCATATCATCTGCAAATAGTGGCAATTTTATTTATTCCCTGCAATTTCTGACAGTTCTGATTTCATTTTCTTGCCTACCTCTACTGCCTACATCTCCAGTGAAGTGCTGAACGGAAGTAGTGGGAATAGGCATCCTTCTCATGTTCCTGACTCTTTCAATGGTCCATCACAAGTATGATGTTTGCTGTAAGTGTTCCATTAAGACTCTTTCATAGATAATTTTCTTTTTTAATTCTTTATGGATATCTTAAATATGTTGAATTTATCTAACCCTTTTCTGATGCAATCAATATAATAATTTGATCATTTATATCTGCTAATTTACTGAATTAGAGTAATTTTATTTCTAATTTACATAACCTTGTAGTCAATGTTATTAAAATACTGAATCATTTCAAATAGAACTATAGATGAAACCCAATTCTAACCAAAATTCCAGCAGGGATTTTGGAGAAATTGGCAAGATGTTTATGAAGTGCATATAGAAATGCACTTCTTCCAGCCTTCCTCATCTCCAGGAGAGCATGGATGTATTTTCTCTCCCTGTAGATTAATTTGTATTTCTAGAGCTTTATATAAATGAAATCATAAATGTGTACTCTTTTTTGTCTGAATTCTTCCACTCCGCATAATTACTTTGATATTTATCCATTTTGTTGTGTGTACAAGTAGTTCATTTAGTTTTTAAAAAGTTAATAAACTTTGTTTTTTACGGCAGTTTTAAGTTTACAGCAAAACAGAGTAGAAAGTACAGAGAATTCCATATACCCTGACACGTCCTCCCTGTTTCCCCCAAATGCACAACCTCCCCCACTGTTGATGTCCTGCTCCACCGTGGGACATTAGTTACAATCGATGAAGCTTTATTGACACATCATCGTCACTCAAAGTCCGTAGTTTATATTAGGGGTCACTCTTGGTTTTATATGTTCTGTGGGTTTGGATAAATGTTTAATGACATGTATCCACCATTGTAGCTTGAGACAGAATAGTTTCACTGTCTTAAAAACACTCTGTGCTCTGCCAATTAATTTCTCTCCCCCCACAACCCTTGGCAACCACTGATCCTTTTACTGTTTCTATAGTTTTGCCTTTTCCGGAATGTTGTATAATTGGAATCATACAGTACATAGCCTTTTCAAATTGGCTTCTTTGACTTAGTAATATGCATTTGTTTCCTCCATGTTTTTTCATGTCCTGATAGCTCATTTCTTTTTAGTGCTGAGCAATATTCCATTATCCAGATGTATCTCAGTTTATTTATCCATTCACCCACTGAAGGACAGTTTAGTTGCTTCCAACTTTTGGCAATTTCAAATAAAGCTGCTATAAATATCTGTGTGCAGACCTTTGTGTGGACATAATTTTTCACTTCATTTGGATAAATATGATTGCATGGCATGAGTATTTTAGTTTTGTAAGAAACTACGAATATGTCTTACAAAGTTGCTGTACCATTTTGCATTCCTACCATAAATAAATAAGAGTTCATGTTGCTCCACATCCTTGTCAGCAAGGTGTTGCCATGTTTTAGATTTTAGCCATTTTAATAGTTATGTAGTGGTTTTAATTTGCAATTCTCTAGTGACATATGATATTGAACATCTTTTCTTATGTTTGCTTGCCTTCTCTGTCTCTTCCTTGTGATATGTCTGCTCAGATCTTTTCTTCATTCTTTAATCAGGTTGGTTGTTTTCTCATTGTTAAGTTTTAAGAATTCTTTGTATATTTTGGCTAACAGTCTTTTATCAGCTGTGTCTCTGGCAGGTATTTTCTCCCAGTCTGCAGCTTTTCTTCTTATTCTCTTCACATTCTCTTTTGCAAAGCAGAACTTTTTCATTTCAATGGAGTACAGTTTATCCATTATTTCTTTCATGATACCTTTGATGTTGTATCTAAAATGTCATTGCCATGCTCAAGGTTGTGTAGATTTTCTCCTATGTTATCTTCTAGGAGCTTTATAGTTTTGCATTTTACATTTAGGCCTATAATCCATGTTGAGCTTATTTTTGTGAAGGTATATCTGTATCTTGATTCTTCTTCTTTTTTTTTTTTTCTTTTTGCATTTGAATGTCCAATTCTTTCAGCACCATTGGCTGAAGACACTATCTTTGATCCATTGTCTTTCCTTTGCTCTTACCTCTAATTCATTTTGAGTTACTTTTTGTGTATGGTATAAAGTAGGAGTCCCACTTTATTCTATGTTGCGTGTGGATTATTCATTTCTTTTTGACCCTAAACATTTTATCTGTGATGTTTGCTTTGTCTAAAATTAATCCATCAGAATTTCCTTTTTTATGGAGATCTTTTTTTGGAGAAATCTTAGGTTTTCTTTGTGAATTTCCCATTTTGCTTTAATTCATGAAAGATGCTTTTTTGGAGTAAGGCATTCTAGGCAATTAGTTCTTTTTTGAGTAGTCAATTTTTTTAAGTCACTTTTTTGTCAATCTTGAGAATTAGTTGTCAGTCTGTTAGTATCTCTTTGAAGATAATCTTTTTCCTTGCCCGCCCTCAAGATTTCCTCCTCATCTGTAATTTTTACCACTTTTATTATAATCTGACCATATGTGTGTTTCCCTTTACTTTTTCTTTGAGATTGACTTTACTTCTCAGACTGTGGATTGGTATTTTTAGTAGAAATGGAAAACTCAGACATGATCATTTCCTCTATTATTTCTTTCCCCATTATCTCTCTTATTTTCTGGAACTTTCATTAAAAATATCCTCTATATTATGTCCTACCTTTCTTCTGATCTAAACTCTAGTTTAAATTTTCCTGTTCAGTTACATCTAACCCCTTGTTAAACTCAACTTTCAAATGCTTAACTTTGAATATTATATTTTTCATTTCTAGAAGGTATATTTGACTCTTTGTTTTTCTGCTGCTACCTTTTATCATATCTTATTGATATTTTCAAGTTTTTATTTTGGGGTATTTTTTGCCATATTCAACATAACAGTTTAGAAGATAATTGTAATGTCTGAAGTCTTTGCCTGTATTGTTTCTATTTATTTTGATACCTGGCACTTTGTTTCCATGTATGATATGTTGTTTTTTGTTGTGATACACTTATTATCTTTGAACAGTAATTTGAAGCCTATGTCAGAAGTACTTCTCTCTAGCATGGATTTTTACTTGGTTCCACAAAGCGAGTTGGCACTAACCAGTTCAGTTGAAGCTTCAACCAAGCTCACAGCTTAAGATCAACTGGATTCCCCTGGTGATGCAAAGCAAAACTGCTGGCATGTGGGAGAGCCAGTTATTGGCCACAGTATATATAATACATTAAGATCCTATTTAATAATAATATCTTCTATTAGAGTCACCTCTTTGGGAAGTTGCAGAGCCTTTATTTCATCTCCTTTTCTCATGTAGGCCTCACACTAGGCTCAAGACGACCTGAGCAACAGATGCTCTCAAGGCAAAAACATTTAGTTAGTTATTCTGGTCTTCCTCATATCATTTCTCCATGCTTACACATTTCTTATATTTTTGACAAATAGTTTCTTGTTATCTTGAATTTCTTAAATATTCTTAAAATTGTTAAAAAATACTTTATCTGGCATTTTCAATTGTTTTCAGCAGGAGAGGTGGCTCAAATACTCTGATCTTTTGTTTCCAGTAGCGGAAGTCTTTCTTCCATGATCCTTAATTCTAGAGAAGAATCTCGGGTTGCTTACTAACCTCTCTTTTTGGTGTACATATTAAGAATTACAGACTTGAAGACCTTCACCTCATATTCAGTAAAGTGAGGGGTGATCTTTTCTGATTGATGGATCTGAGAGCTCAGCATAGGAGTACCAAGAAGAGAAGGTACAATATTTGGTAGCAGATATTGTCAGTATATAAGGGACATAAATGTGGATAATTATAAGATATTGCATTGCAACAATCTTGCCCTTGAAAAATGAAGGAGAAAAGAGAGCACGTCTCGCCTCTGGACAGCCAAAGGATTAGCAAAGCACATTTGGTGGAGAAGACAAGGCAGCAAGTGATGAACATGATGACTGTATTCTCCAAGTTTATGAGAATTTGGGTGACTTTTACTGTGATACTGGATGTGGTGGCAGTTATTCTCCCTTAACCTTAACCAGTAGACCTTAGATTAGGTAACAGTATGGGGGTGGGGGTTGGGATAGAATGTTGGTGTCCAAACCCAGACCGTAGAGCACTGCTCACGCAGAACCAATTGGGGATTCCATAAGATTCAGCATTACCTAAAGCCAATTGTGTTGAGAGAAGTCATACCTATACTGCTAAATATGGTCTGGTGTAGAGAACACAGTAGTATCTACTCCCAAGTTCAGTTTTCAAAAAGAAGGTAGGAAGCAGCACTCTCCTTAGCTGTGGTTCAAATTGTTCCACCAAAGATAAAGTAGGGGGGAGAAAAGTGTATCTTTTTTATACTCTTTTTTCCTTCAGTTTTGGTCGAAGGAGACTGTTTTCTTTAATAATGTGAGGATTGGTAATCAATATTAGCAAGTTAAAAGCTGGTTTTTCTCACAGATGCTCCAGTCTGAAACAATGTAACAGTCTACCACTGCCCTGCAAAACTGGAAAAGGGAATGGGTCTGATCTCCTCATGGTCTGAAAAGAAAGCAACAAGATAAAGAGCCAGCAAGCTAGGCAGAGCATGGGAAAGTAGAAAAGGAAATGGAAAGGAGATCAAGGGAAAAGGGACTTCCATGATTTCATGGTTTGGTCTCTGTACAGCTTGTTTATTTCTGGTCGTAGATTGCACCTGCATCAGCACACCATTTCAGTGACTTCAGGGCATAATGGCATGCTCACATTTATGCAACACCAATACACAGAATTACTGTTTTGAAGTTGTATTTTTGTTTTTCATAAGGCATGCTGTAAGGATAAATGTCTTGTAGTCTTCTTCTTCATATTTGATGATTGTAGTACATCAAATTATAGTATATGTTTTTTAAAAAGTGACACAGTTAGTCCTAATACATTAAATATATTTTTAAAAGAAAGTCTAAACATGAATTTATTCATTTACCCTAAGCATATACACTACAATATATATTTGATGTAAACGTCAGAGACGAAAAGAAATCAGGAACCATCAAATTCAGTGGGACTGACATGAGGAAAACATTCCCATACTCAGAAAAGTAGTTTCTTAAACCTAGATTACCTCTAATTTCTAACAAAATTAAGTAACTGATTTCATTTTGTTTAGTTATTTAATTATCCAATAAAAATAAAAAGTCAGAGTGCAAGGCTGGATCAAAGCAAAGAAGAATTTTTGTCTTACAGTGAGCCATATTGCTTTGTTGTTAACAATAAAACGTTTTAAGCCATATGCTACTTGTGGTTTTCTTTTAAGCCAGAAATTAGAATGTGCTAATTAGTGTGTGGGCTGCATATAAAAATATACCACTCTATTGCAAAGAGGCTTAGATAAGGACCTACTTTGAATCCAAGGAGAAAAAACTGTGCTATAATTATCAGACAACCCAGTAAGTAATTCACCTTAGCAAGTTTTTAATACATCAAGTGACTGGTTCACAAAGCACTTAATCACATTTTATATACCCTTCATGTGACAAAAGTTATTGTATGTGACAAAAGTAACCCGTGTACAATACTAGAATTATTTCGTATTCTCCAGCCCTTAAATTTTCAGCACAAATTTATTTTGGGCTACTCAGTACTCCCTTCACATTGGAGATAATTTAATCCAAACAAAGCACGGAAGTCTAGCTCTGCTCTTAAGGCAGGTGTGATATTCTGGCTCACTAATCACTCAGTAAGCTAGCTACACCATTCCTTGTTCCTTTTGCGGAGATTATATATTAACATAGATTTATCTTTGAATGAAAAAAAATATTTTTGAGAATAGTATATTAACATAGTAAATTGTGTCTCAAGTAGGTATCCTGTAATAGTATTACTTTTGGAAAATTAAATGGTAGTAGAATAACAGATCATTTTGTTTCCTTAATGCATTAACTCACATATTGAAGTCTAATAATAGTATGATGATATTACCACTATTTTCAACAGTGGTATAATTGTTCCTAGACTGTGGAAAAAATAATCCTGAATATAAAAGGTGAAATTAAACATACATTGCAGAATTAAAGAGAACAAACATGACAGGAACATTTAGAACATAATCTGTTTTAATGAATTTATTTTTTAATATTAAGGGAAAATATCTTAAATTACTATGAAAACGTCAGGCCTTCTAATAGGAAAGGCAAAGAGCAGAAATAGAGAGTCTAGAGAGGCAATTTTACCTGGCTTTAAAAATGGAATAAGCCTTAAAATGATTTAATTTCTTTACCCTTTTGCACTCCTTATTTCTATATGCATTTCATACATCTCATTTCTTTTTACTGCTCCAATTCTTGGAACCTTAGAGGTGGGTTATAAAGGAATGAGGGTACAGGTGTGCTACCTGAATATTGGATTGAATGAGGAAAGGGATTCCTATTGAAATGGGATTGGTTACCTTGCCTTATTTTCAGAAAGATTTCTTCCTTTTCCTCTTTCATAACCATCTTCAATCACCAATCCTATAAAATATCTGTGCATTTTCCCGCTCAGTAAAACTTTCTTTAATCTCAGTCTGTTTTGATGTCATTATTGATTTCCCATAATTGTTTTCATAAATATGGTGGATTAGTTCAAAGAGCCTAATTTTTTTAACATACCCCAGTATGTTTCCTTATGAATTCAAATTAGTTTAGGATATGGTAATTAAGTTAGTTCCTCATCTAATTCAGGAAATACCACATTCTCTTTAGCTATCTCTCTTGTCGTTGACTAGAAATTAACTAAAAATGGACCTAGATGACACATTATTAGATTCTCACCCAAAACAGCTTGCAAGGAAATACATGTCTTCTCAGTGATGAATGGGAAGCATTGCTTATTATTCTGCCAAGAATTCACCATGTCATTCATTGGGAAACCATGTGTTGACATTGATCTTAATTGGTTCCCATCAAATGCCATATCTTCTTGACATAAGATTGAGTTATGGCCATCACCAATCATCAACACTCTAAATATTGATGTAACATTGCTTTGCATTGGAGTTTAACATTAAAGTAAATGTGCAAGATGTGAAGTAGAAGCAGAACAAGCCAGATACAAGTTACTAAAGAATTCTGTGCCTGAGAACAAATATGACATACAGAGTTGAGTGACATCTTTCTTTAAAATTCTAAGAATAGTTACTATATTTTCAAGGCTAACTAGCAATTTCCTATGGTTCCAAGCTAGTAAATTTCCATTGTGGACACTGAAGAATTCTACAGGCGGATACTATGAAGTTAATGATGACAAATGCTTTCTAATTTTTACCACTTATCATTAAATAAGTCAATGACCCTATTGATTGTGTTTTATTATTTTTAATAGCATTTACTTGTAGGGAAAAGGTGATTTTTTTCCAGAATGTCTTATAGAAAAGAAAAAATGGAGGGAAGAGAAAAATCTACATAGCATCTCTCTCCTAAACAATAGGTGATTATATTCCAAGTCACTTTTACTCCCAAAGAGACACTGAATTTGGGAGCCTATAAATATAATCTGAGGTCTCTTATCAGGTTTGTTTGTTATGCCACGAAAATATCCCATGCAAAATCTTCTAGGTAAGAAAGATGAGGTATGAAATTCTGGAAAAAAAAATGATCTTTTTATTCTCCAATTCTTTGTTCTTCTCTACAATCAATATGGCCTAAAATTTTAAAAAGTTGTCTTTATGAACCATATCTTAGATAGTGTGTAGGATATAATGATAACAATAAGACCTATTGACTTTAACTGAACTGAACTCTCAATACATAAGCTTATTTAATCCTCACAAAACTTATTATTATGCCCATATTTCATATAAAACATATTCTTCATTGAGGTTAACTCTCCCAAAATTAAACATTTAATAAGTATTGAAGCTAAATTTCAAATTTAAGACAACTTAACATAAAAGCATGCGCTTATTATCATGCTGTCTAATCACCGAAGAGTTTATATAACAGTGCAACTGCATGGTTCCACAGAAATGAGCAGCATTTACACTTAAGCAGTAGACTGCATTTCATCAAAAAAAAAAAGTGTTCAAATACATTGGCAAAATTTTTTTATTATTTAAAGAAAAAAATGCGGTTTGGAATGGTTAAGTACCTTGCCTGAGGTCACACAGCAAGTGGCTAGCAAAACTTAATGAAAACATAAAAGTAATTTAAACATATCTAACAGTGAATATTATAATTTATAATACACACACTATTTGAATGTATCTTTCTTGCTGGGGGCATTTGATTAAAAAGAGACAAGGGGAAGTGTAATCAAATTATCTATTTAAACTACCTTGCCCTAGAGAGTGTATAGATTCAATAACCTAATAGCAGGTCCAGTGGAAAAATATGATCTATGAGTTTTATAATGGAGAACCATTGCTGTTTTATTTTATGCTCCTCAGTGAAAAAGGGAGACGTTGAAACAGAAATAAAAAATAAATAGTAACAATATAATTGCCTACTGCTATTTCTGTGGAAGTCATTCATTAGTCCTTTTAAGAAATCACACATGAATCTACTATGGAATAGAACCATAGTCTAATGCTCCTGTCGGAGAAAATGGTTAACCCTTGTCTTATAGATTTTGCTGCAGGAAAACCACAACCTGCAAAGACTCTAGCAGAAAATATGTAGCAATATATTTATAAGTAGAATTTTACTTTTCTTCACGTCTTTAGATTTATTTGTTTATTTGGTGTCTCAGGTAATATATGAATGATATTTGCTTGACAGCATCTGATTTTGTGTGCTATTAAATATGAAGAGGGCCCAGCTCTGTGGCCAAGTGGTTGGAGTTCCACACACTCTGCTTTGGTGGTCCAGGATCATGGGTTTGGATCCCGGATGTGGACCTACTCCATTCACCAACCACGTTGTGGAGGTGTCCCAAGTACAGAAAAATAGAGGAAGACTGGTGCAGATGTTAGCTCAGGGGTAATCTTCCTCAAGAAAAGAAAAAAGAGGAGGATTGACAATGTATTTTAGCTCAGAGCAAATCTTCCTCAGCAAAAACAGAAAAAGAAGAAGAAGAAAAAGAAGAAAGTATTTGTTCATCAGGCTTCCTTTCTTTACTCACCAGGAAGACAGAAAAACAATAAACTATCTTTCCTCTTTAACATTCTTCCAGATCCTTATTTTGTACTCACGAAACTCTTTCTTGTATTATATGGGTAATTCTTCTATCTTTGTTGGAAGGTTATCCATTGCCTCCTATTCTCTAAATATTCTTATGTTTTAATTCTAATTCTATAGATCTCAACAATTTTAAATGTTATATACTTTTATTTAAGTGGTTTTCTCCATATTAACAGAGGATATATCACACTAAAATTCTAAATGTTTAATAAAAGTTTCATTTCCTCAAAGAAGTATGACACATTAGGTTAGTTTAAAAGAAATCAAGTTAAATGATATCCCTGCCACCACAGTAAAATTGAAAATTATTTGCTCTGTATATACTAATAATGTTCTTCAAATGCACTCACTGAAATGGCAGTAAATCAAAGATGTCACATAAATAAATTCCTCATTTTTATCCTTACCAAACATAACACTGGAATAGTGGCAAATTAAAGATGTCACACAGTTATGTTCCTTGTTTATGTTTTTACCAAAAGCAACAGTGAGAATAAGAATATCAGCTGCTCCCAAGTGGTCAACATCAGGGGAAAATACGTGGCGTTAGACGAGGAGTACTGGCACAAAAGATAACCACAGCGGTTATTTCTGGTGGTGGCAGATGTGACGTGGAGTTCACAGGGCTCAAGCCTCAGCTGTGTTCATATGATCATGTATTGCTAACAAATAACTAGCCACAATAGTTTTGTGAAGTTTGGAATGTATGATATTTTTTGGACTGTTTTCTTAAAGGGTACTCTCAAGTTGTATGAAATTTAGCCACACAAATCCTGGTTCCACACTGACTCCTTCACACACAATCTGAGACGTGAAATAATATGCTCCAGTAATACAGCAACAACATCATGCACTCTTGGCAATGCAAGAGGTATTAAAGCTCATTTATTCAACCTCACAATGAAATGTTGAAATTTTTAAATTATGTTACATTTTAAACTACTCATATAGCATTATGTTCATGCTTTTTAAATAATGTCTTTTCCTTTTCCTCTTAAATTGATGACGTTTAAAAGAATTTAAAATAAACTTTGTTAGGGTATAATTTAAATAATTATATTTGGAAGTATATTTTCATAATTTTTTACTAATTTTTACACTTGCATAACCACACTTACATTCACGATATGGAAGAGAACCAACTCCTAATGCTAAATAGCATAAGAAACTTTGAGGGCCTGCTCCCCAGATAAATTGATAAAAATTGTTTAAAAAACAAGCATTTAAAGTCTCTGGAATTTGCCCTAAAGGCATACAGCAAACGAAGAAATATTCATTTAGGAAATCTACTAAAATTTAGCAAGAACCGTGAAAGTCTATGGTATCTAAACCAAGACTGCACTCTGCCATCCCACTCCTAGCCCAGCTATACAGAAACTCCATTCTGGTCTGGTATATAGCAAGAATACAGGGGTTCCATTCCCCCCCAACCCCCGGTCAGTGGGTTATCTCCCAGGAAAAGCAAGACGTCAGCATTTTTCATTCTATTACCAGCTACCTATTGCTAAGGCCACATTGTGAGTAAGTACAGTCAAGAGATGGGGGTTTCCTTCTTCCATCTAGCCACAACTTGTGGGCAAAGATGTACCTTGGGTGCAGCATCACTGAGAATACGAGAGTCACGATCACCCATGCCCTGGCTCATGGAGTGGGTATTCCACATCTTGAGAGGCAAGTTGAGGAGGCTTGGAGCTGTTGCCTACCCGTTCACCAAACACTCAACTCCTATAGCCAGAGGTGTCACTCGGGAAGAAACACACCATTGTCCCTGCTCCCAGCACCAGACCATGGCCCAGAGATTTTGTCTGGGGAGAGAATATGCCTTCAAAACAGATTGTTCCAAATCACTTCCAAAATGAATTGACTTAATTTGAAACACAGTATGCAGAAGTTCAAGCCTAAGGGAACTCAAAAATAGTGGAAGTTATGAATGGCAAATGGGTGGGATTGATAGATTCATTGGAGGTAGAGGTTAAGCTGTGGGCCAGCTACTCTGCTGGAGAGAAATAGGGAAAGGACACATGGGAAGACACTCCTCCCCCATGGGAGGGGCGTGGGGGGGCGCGGGGGGGAGGGGCTTTATAATAAATCTAAAACACTGGCCTCAGGAAGTATCCCTTCAAAGGAGTCCAAATTTGACTGAATTAGCCTGTGAAGTAATTGATGCTCTAGGAATTTATGGAAAAAGAGCAAAGAGGCAGCACTTTGTGGAGCTTAACAGGCAGACAAGGTAAAAGAGAGCCCTGCCCATCCAGTCATCCCAAGGCACACCCATGTTGCACACATGTAGAGCACACTGCAGGGAACATAGAAACATAACTAAAATAATATAGGCAGTCACTAAACAATTGACAAGTAGGTAACAATAATAAGGCCCAGAGCGGTGGGCAACCAATACACAAAATTACTACAATATGTTATCTGAAATATCCATTTTCTAATAAAAAATTCTGAAGCATGCAGCGAAAGAGGAAAGTATGATCCACACACTTGAAAAAGTGACCAGAAGTGATATAACAGGATAAGACTTCAAAATACCGTTATAAATATGTTCAAACAACTAAAGCAAACTATGATTAAAATGTAAAAGAAGGCATAATGATAATGCCTTATCAAGTACAGAATACCAAGAAAGAGAGAAATGATTTTAAAAGAGAACCAAACGGGAATTTTAGAGTTGAACAGTACAAAACTTAAATGGAAAAATTGCCAGAGGGGCTCAACAGTAGATCTGAATTGCAAAAGAAAGAATTAGGAAACTTGAAGATGTGCTAATATGGCACATAGAGGCCAAAGAACAGAGAAAAAGAATGAAGAAAAATGAATAGAGCCTCAGAGAAATGTGGGGCATCCTTTGCACACCAACAAGGACATATTGGAAATACCAGAGGAAAAGAAAGAGAGAAAGAAGCTGAACAACTATTTGATGAAAACTTCCAAAATTTATTAAAAAACAATAATGGATAAGTAGACATATTTTTGAGAAGGCAACACAGGTGGTCCCCTACTTATGATAGTTCAACTTCAGATTTTTCAGCATTAAGATAATGAGAGAGTGATAAGCATTCAGTAGAAATGGTACTCTGAATTTTGAATTTCGATCTTTTCACTTGCTAGTGATGTGTTAGTATGATACTCTCTTGCGATGCTGGGCAGTGGCAGTGAGGGCAGATCCCAATCAGCCATGTGATCATGAGGGTAAACAACTCATACACTTAGAACCATTCTGTACCCATATGACCACAATGTTTTTCATTTTTAGTATAGTATTCAATAAATTACCATAGACATTCAACACTTTATCATAAAATAGATTTTGTGTTAGATGACCTTGCCCAACTGTAGGCTAATATAAGTGTTCTGAGCATGTTTAGGGTAGGCTATGCTAAGCTATGATATTTGGTGTATTAAATGCATTTTTCACAAGATATTTTCAAATTATGATGGGTTTATTGGGATGTAACTCCATTGTAAGTCGAGGAAGATCTGTACTCCCCAAATTGATCTACAGATTCAACCCAATCCCTATCAGAATTCCAGCTGGCATCTTTGTAGAAATTGACAAGCTCTTCCTAAAATTCACATGGAAATGCAAGGGACCCAGAATAGCCCAAACAATCTTGAAAAAGGACAAATTTGGAGTATTGACACTTCCTGATTTCAAAACATACTACAAAGCAACAGTAATCAAGACAGTGATAAGCATATAGATCAATAGAATAGACTTGAGACTCCGGAAATAAACCCTTGGCTTTATGGTCAACCGATTTTTAACAATGATACCAAGATCATTCAATGGGGAAAGAATAACACTTTCAACAAATGGTGATGGCACAGCTGTACATAAAAGAATGTAAAAGAATAAAAGTGGAACTTAATTTATACCATATACAAAAATTACCTCAAAATACGAGTTAATAATGTAAGTGCTAAAAATATAAACCCTTTAGAAAAAAATAGGTGTAAATCTTCAAGATATCGCATTTGTCAATGGACTCTTAGATATGACACCAAATGCATGAGAAATCCAATCATGATTGGATTTCATGAAAATTGAAATCTTTTGTGTTTCAAAGGACACTATCAGGAATGTGAAAAGGTAAACCACAGAATGGGAGAAAGTAATTGCAAATTATATATCTAATAAGGGGCTTGTATCTATAATATATGTAGAACCCTTACAACTCAACAATAAAAAGACAAATAACTAAAAAATGGGCAAAATATTTTAATAGACATCTATCTAAAGAAAGTATGCAAATGATAAGTAAGCACATGAAAAGATACTCAGCATGATTAGTTATCAAAGAAGTGAAAATCCAAGCCATAGTTAGATGCCACTTCACATCCACTAAGATGACTATAATAAAAAAGTCAGATAATAAGAGTTGGTGAGGATATAGAAAAATTGGAACTTTTATACACTGCTGGTGAGGTAAAATGTTGTGACAACTTTGAAAACAATCTGGCAATTCCTCATGCAATGAAACACAAAGTTATCATAAGACTCAACAATTCCACTCTGAGGTATGTACCCAAGAAATATTAAAACATATGTCAACTGTAAACTTGTACATGAATATATAGCAGCATTACACATCATAGCTAGATGTGGAAACAATCCAATTTCCAGCATGTGATGAGTGGATAAACAAAAAGGCTTGTCATAACCTGCTCAGGTGGCCATAAAAACATACCATAGACTGGATAGCTTAAAAACAGAAAGTTGTTTTCTCCCCTTTCTGGGGCCTGGAACTTGGAGATGTGGTGCCAGCATGGTGAGTCTTATGAGAACTCTCTTCCTAGCTTGCAGACAGCTGCCTTCTCCCTGTGTGCTTGCATGGCCTTTCCCCCCTACATGCCCGTGGAGAAAGAGATCTCTCTCTCTTCCTCTTCTTACAGAATCACCAGTCCTATCAGATCAGGCCACCACATTATGACTGATTTAAATGAATTACCCCTTAAAAACCCTATCTCCAAATATAGTCGCATTGGGGTTGAAGCTAACACATGAATTTTAGGAGGACATGACTCAGTCTATAGAAATAGTATATCCATACAATGGGATTTTATTCAGCCATAAAAAGAAAGAAAGCACTGATACATGCTACAACGTGAATAAGCCTTGAAAGCATTATGAAAGAAGCCAGTCACAAAAGCGTATATATTATATGATTTCATTTTTATGAAATGTCTAGAACAGGCTAATCTACAGAGATGTATAGTAGATTAGCAGTTGCTTAGGACTGGGAAGGTAAAGAGGGGAGGAGGCAGAGGTATGTGGAGCTAGAAGGCAAGCAATAGCTAAAGTGTACACGCTTTAGAGGTGATGAAATGTTCTAAAAGTAACTATGATGATGATTGCTCATATCTGTGTATATACTAAAAAACATTGGATTATGCACTTTATATGTGTAAATTGTATGAGATGTGTATTCTCTTTCAATAATGCTGTTATATAAATGATATGGATATTTCCCAAAATATTTCCTTAGGCTGTGCTCTCACCTTGCCCCAGGCAATCACTGACCTTCTTTCTTACATTATAGACTGGATCCGTATTTTCTAGAATATCATATACGTGAAATCATAGTGGATGTTCTCTTTTGCTTCTGGCTTTTTTTGTCCAGTAATGTGTTTGAGATTCATCCATATTGTGTACATTTCTGGATTTTTTGCTTTTTGTTGCTGAACAGTATTACATTGACGGGTATACCACGTTTGTTTATCCATTCTCTTGTAGATGAACATTTGGATCGATTTTAGTTTTAGGATTTTTATGGATAAATCTGCCCTGAACATTTGTGTGCCAGACTTTGTGTGCACATATGTTTCCATTTCTCTTGGTAAATAGTTAGCAGTGTAATTGGTAAATTCTATGGCAAGTTTACTTGTCCATACAATGTAGTACAACAACAATAGCTATTTGCTATTTACTATGTACCAGGCATTTTTTTAAATCTCTTTATAGATACTAATTCATTTAATCTTCACACAAACTGTGGCACAGTGTCCTAACAGCAAAGCTTTGTTACATGTTATTTAATATACATGTATACAGTAAAGTTATAAAATATTTTAATAATTTAACTGTTATTATCTTATCCCCGTTTTGTACTTAAGGACATTGAAATGCAGGTTCCTCATTGCAATGCTTAGTATCATACATAGATTACTAGGGTATAAGCAGACAGTGAAATTTCAAAATGCTTTGACATAATCCAATATTGGTTTTTACCAAGAACAGAGATGCAAATTTTTTTTCTTTTCCTGGAAAAGATTCACCCTGAACTAACTTCTGTTGCTAATATTCCTTTTTCCTCCCTCAGGGAAGCCCGAATACATAGCTGTATATTCTACTTATAGGTCCTTCTAGTTGTTGTATGTGAGCTGCCACCCCAGCATGGTTACTGACAGATGAGTGGTGTGGTTCTGCACCCAGGAACCAACCCAGGCTGCAGAAGTGGGGCATGCCAAACTTTAACCACTAGGCCATCAGGGCTGGCCCCCAAATATTTTCTTTACATTAGATGATCGTTGGAAGAAAAAAGGAAATGTTTAAAATATGAGGACAAATTTCATTTATATTTGTGAAACTGGGAAATAGATTTTGATCCCCTCAATGGTGTCTCTTCAGGAGACTGACTTATTAGTCATCCCTCTCTCTTTTGAAAAAGAACAACTCTAGCATTCCTGGCAGAGGGCACCTCAGCTTGGAAAGGCTTGAGAGAGATCAATCTGTCCTTCTGCACTAATCCCTCTTCCTCGGGTTACTCACATACTCAAGAGACTTTCACCCTGAACTATAACGATAATAACAGTAAAGTTTACATTTAACTTTGTCTGTATCATTATTTAATTTTTAACTCTTATTGTTAAATTTCACAAAGGATCACGTACTTTGTTCTCTTCATCCTTCAGTTGTTAGTGTACAGCACCTACCAGAGTGATTCTAACGAGCGTATTCTGAAAGAGCTCACCAACACTCTCCTTCATTATGGCCTCCCCCTCTTGCCGCTCTACATACACGATAATTCTTAAGAGTTCTGCTTCTAGCGCTCATGCCTTTTCTTTCTTATTTATTTATTTATTATTGAGGTAGCATTGGTTTATAACATTATATAAATTTCAGGTGTGCATGATTATATTTCAATTTCTGTGTAGACTACATCATGTTCACCACCCAAAGACTCTGTCACTGTACTTATATGCCCTATTAATCTTTTCACCCTCTTCCCTCCCCCCTTCCCCTCTGGCATCCACCAATCTAATCTCTGTGTCTATGTATTTGTTTGCTATTATTGTTGTTTCTTTAATCTTCCACTTATAAGTGAAATCGAATGGTATTTAACTTTCTCCATCTGACATTTCACTTATAATACACTCAAGGTCCATGCATCTTATCACAAATGGCAAGGTTTCATCTTTTTTACGGCCGAGTAGTATTCTATTGTGTATATATACCACATTTTCTTTATCCATTCATCCATTGATGGGCACTTAGGTTGTTTCCAAGACTTGACTTTTGTGAATAATGCTGCACTGAACATAGGGGTGAAAATATCTTTTTGCTTTCGTAACACTCATTTCTTCTGTCTAGATTCCATGGATAATTATATTCATTCAAAAAGTGTTGCCCAATTATATTATACACAAAAGACTGCCAAATATATTATTAGATGCCTACTTTAAGATATAACCTGTATTTTCAACTGCCTAATTAGCATCTCCACATAAATGTCCAGCTGGTCATTCAAACTCAGTGCATCAAAAGACATTTATTTCATTTTGCCCACTCCTCGGTCAAAAATTTTTTTACCATAAACATTCTGTTGCTGACAATGACAACGACTCAAAACAGATATACCATTCCTTCTATATCTCTTTACTTAGCAGTGTTATCATATATCTATTTGTTAAGATCTGTATATTTTTCTAGTGGTTGCCTTCTCTTTACTTTTTCTCAGAAATTCTCTTATTAATGCCCTGTCTTACCTTGTTCTTGGAATAATACTTTTGATTAATTTTCACAAAATCACCCTTTTTTTCTCTGCTCAGTTCTGCAGACAACCACTAATACATTATTAAAACCAAATCTGTGTTGTCATACTTTTTAAAAATGGCAGGATAAAATTTAGAGCCATATGTTCTATAAAGCTCTGCAACCATGCAGATGGATTGCACAAAACTCTCTTCAAAAGAGACCTGCTCTTAGGAGTGCAATTCACCTCTAGCTGCAGCACCTATTTCAGCATTTGAGGTGAGACCACCCTCTCCCTGAACAGTTCCCTCTAGAAGATTGCACACAGCTGAGGTACTGGTGCCTGGCCAGTTTGCCCACCACGGGACACTCATGGACAATCTTTACACTGCGGCAACCTTTTAGGGTGGTTGAGGCTTTCTCAGAGCTACGCTGAAGTCTGAAGCTCTTCCTGTCTCATCATCCCTTCTCCCTCCTCTGCTTTCCCGGGGATCGGATCAGCACTGCAGTGTGAAGCAGTGCCTGATTACTTCCACTCCCGCTCCTCTTTAACACTCACAGGTATTGTCCCAATATAGCTCTTGCATTTCTAACTTAACTCCATCTTGGTATTTACTTCAGTGAGATCCAACACTGGCATGAAAGCCAAACCAAACAGTCCTCATACTCATAGAATTTTGGACATAGCACTATTACATGTTTCCAAATTATATTCTAAATATTTAACTTGCTCTTTTCACTAGAATGTGAGCTACGTCATTGGTAGCATAAATAAATGTTTGATAAATGAACTTATTTATTCATTCATTCATTTATGGTTTTAAATTTAGCATGAAAATGCATTATACCCATACATAGGTTTTTTGCACACAAACACACACACACAACATACACACACAAATCTGGTTAAAGTCACATTTAACTTCTTATTCAGGGAAGTTTTCTGGAACGCTTGCCATTTTCATATTCCAAAAGCAATAACTATCATGTAGATCGTGTTTTGAGTATGCCACAGCACTCATTGAAATTTAATGCTTTCAGCTCAAAATAACCCTTCCCCCTTTTCATTTTCAAGTCAGAGAATAGTCCGGACTGTTCCTTTAAACCATGCTGAGAACAAATACACTGATATTAGCGAAGTTAAAAATGAACTCAAGAAGAGTTAAAAGGTAGAGCTGGCTGTAGTGTAGCTTTATACTCTTGACCAATCTAATTGATGGCACTAACTAGCCATTAAGAGAACCTGAGTAATTCAATTATTGGAATTTAAGAGCCATACGGGAAACAATTGGGATGAAGCCAGACTAATAACATGTAGGCTAGCAAAATGATGTGATTTTAATAAAGCTGTAGTTTTAATATGACTGCTCGTTACGCAACAGACTACTTTCTAAAGATCAAATTCTAAACCGAACATGCATATATATTAACTTAATTTGCTAGTTTTTATAATTCCCTAAAATAAATTCTTGTGGAACTAAGTTAATCCAAATTAAAATAAAATCAGCTAAGAATTACAGTATTCACTTCAAAAGACCATCTACTTTTGAAAATATATAATTCATATGCATTTCAATTTCTTAGCTTAAACCCTAAACATGTTATTCAAATTTACTGACTGTTTTATTTACGTAATCAGGACAGATGCAAAGATACCACACCACATAGTCTTTGTCATTTGGTATTATTTCTGATAGTAGATATAAAATTTGTTACCACATTTTAGCTAAGAAATTCTGTGATTCTGCTAATATTTTTCAATTTGTCAGCACAATTTTTTATGCGGCCATTATTTATAAAGTAGCAGAAAGAATAAAAATAAAATACAAGACACATGATATATACTTAATAAATTTGCAAACTAATTGAAAGGAGAATGAAGTTATATATGAGACAAAAAGAACATAATAAAAAGTGAAATAATATATTATCAAAATGAATATGATCTACTTTTATAAATGCTTTATTCAATAAGGAAAACAGTGTTGTGCAATCTCTGGAAAAATATGGTAAATATGTGGTCTGGATGGAGACTTTACAGATAGAATTAATAGAAATTAGAAGGGAATGATCAATAAAAATAAGATGAAAGTAAGAATTATTGTGATATTATGTGTAGGAATAAAGGGAAAAGTAAACACATGCAATCAAAACTAATTAAAAGTGCTAGGCATCAAGATAAGGAATTTCATTTGTGGGAACAAAAATGGGACAAAATTAAAGAGGGAAATGAAAAACTTGGAAAAAAGATATTTAAAAGGGTTGATATATATAAGATATAAAGAAGCATTTAGAAAGCAATAGGAAAAATATGAACTCCCTAATAAAATAGCAAAAAGCAAGAATAAAGCAATTATAAAAAAAAATAAAAATTGAGAGTAAAATATGCTGTGTATTCAGCTTTGCTATTATTGGTGAGAAGAACACAGATGACCCCAAAGACAATGTCCACATTGTAATCTCTGGAAGTTGAGAATATGCTGTGTTATATGGTGAAGGGTAACAGAATATGCTACCCCAAAATATGCCTCTTTAGCCTAAGGATTATTTTGAGTTAAAGGCACTTAGGAAACAGCAGGTACAAGAAGGGTGCTCTGGACTGGCCCTTTTCCTTCCTGAAAGCAGGAAAGAAAGCTCTCATGTGAAAATGCCCTCCTTATATCAGCAGGAAAGAAACATCACCAGAGACAGCGAGTCAAGGCCAAGAGAATTCTGGACAAACACACTTTGTTAAAAGAACTTTTAGCTTCTTTTAGCTGCCACATGTGTTTAATTACTTTCCCACAATTGCTTCTCTTTGTTCAACCTAATATATAAGCACTTAGATTTTCCCACTTGAGTCTTTATTTCCTTATGAAAGCTCTCATGACAGGTAAAAGTTATCTTACAAAGATCTATATGCTTTACTCCTGTTAACCTGTCTTATGGTGATTTAACTCTCAGGCCCAGCCAAAGATGCTGAGAGGGTAGAGGTAAAATTTGCCTTCCCTACAGTGGCAAGTGGAAATGCAGGTTGCTAATCAGCTAACCTTAAGATAAGGAGATTATCCTGTGTCTGGTTCTGTGGGTGGCTGCAATGAATTCACAAAGGTCCTTAAAACATGGAAGAAAAAGGCAGGGGAGTCAAAGTGATGTTCTCTAAGAAACACTACAAGGGCTTTGAAGACAGAAGCAACCTCAGGCAGCAAAGTGGGCAGCCTACAGGAGCTGGAAAAGGCTAGGAAACAGCCTCTCCTCCGCCTGGTGCCTCGGGAAGAGATGCAGCCCTCTGACACCGTAAGTCCATTGAGACTCACTGCAAACGTCTGACTTCCAGAATAATAAGATAATATGTTTATGTTGTTTTAAGCTCCCAAATTTGTGGCAATCTGTTACAGCAGCAATAGGGAGCACTAGCAATCAAATAAAATCAAACTGAAACGTTGATCAGATAAAAGTTTTCTTCTCAGTCTGGCAAGGATAAAAAAAATGATAGGCTATTGCGCATTGGAAAGACTATGTTCTCAGATGTTACAACTGGATGTACAGGGACTATTCAATACAAATATTCTAAAAGAAAATTTTGAAGTTTATATCAGAAGATTTAAGAATGGTTCTTATTTTAAATTGTTGATTTGTTAATTCTAACGTAAGACTTTTTTACCTAATAAACAAAACTGAACGTTAACACTTACTTCCACAGATATTCTTGGTCTTTGAGAAACAAAATAAAGTTTTGGTTTAATACCCTTGGGGTTTAATCAAATAATGAAATACTAGGCATTCATTAAAACATTGTGTTTTTGTTAAAAATATTTAGTAACATAGAGTAGCAGACCCAGTGCATCACACACTCCCAGGAGCTTTCCCACTCTCCCACAACCAGCATCTGGGTCTCTGCCTGAAGATTCTCTCTGAAGCTAGAGACAGGCTCTCTGCCTTTCCAGGAGTTAGGGCAGAAGGGTGTTATACCTGGCATTAGAACAGAGGAGTGGGTTCTACCCTGTTCCCAGAGCTTCCTCAAGCATCTAAGCTTCAATCCCCACAGTGGTATTTCTCCTTCTAATGTACTCTGTGTTTACTGCCTTCCCCTTCCTGCCTCATTTCTCCGTTCCTTCCTAGTATTTCCTTCTCCTCTTGAAAAAACAAAACCAACCAAGCTACTTAATCTTGAATCCTCACAAAGCACTACATGTGGAATTGTTAAAGTTTGTATTAAAAATGTAAATATAAGAAGAGAAAAAAATCTGAGGATATACCCAGATGAAGTATAACATGAATGGCAGACTTAGCTTATAGTAAAGTTACTGAAAGAATCAGTAACAGAATTCTCTGCTGGAAGAGGGTTTAAAGACCTCATTTTTGGCTTCCAGATGTGGCTTATGAGCAGAAGCCCCTGTGGCTGGTCCCATAGCCTTTCTCCCCCACACACCAGCTTCTGGGGCAGAAACTCAGGAGCACTGTTTTGTGAGCTCATCTTAGGGTACTTACCTTATTTTTAGGTCTGAGAGATCTTTACCTTCTTACAATTTTTTCAAACACATTTTCTTTGCTCATGTTTGTCTGTTAAAATTCTATCCTATCCCCACCTCAGCAAAAAGAGGCCACATTTTTTTTTTTTAACGATTGGCACCTGAGCTAACTTCTGTTGCCAATCTTTTTTTCCATTTGATAAATTTTTCTTATTCTCCCCAAAGCCCCCCAGTACGTAGTTGTATCCTCTAGTTGTAGTTGCTTCTGGTTGTGCTGTGTGGGACACCGCCTCAGCATGGCTTGGTGAGCAGAGCTAAGTCTGCACCCAGGAGCAGAACTGGTGAAACCCTGGGCCCCCCAAGCAGAGTGTGCATGCTTAACCACTGGGCCACGGGGCGGCCCCCCACACTTTTAATAAATTCTGTCACTTAAGTGCTTTCTGGATCATTAATAGAGTATTAATAGAGTCTGAGGACAACAAAGCTTTTTTCTTTCTATTTTGCAAAATTGGTGATATAGGTTTCATACAAACAACATTCATCTTTTTACTATTCCATAAGTCATATTGGCACTTTATAGGCATGATTTATTTATAGGATTTGTGTGGGGAAGAATTTCACTTGAAATGCCATTGCTTCAGGGACTCATGGCAACATTTTAAATGGAGAGAAGATGTGAAAATGCCTCCTGTTTGTCCTCAGGTCCCCCAGATCTAGATGAAGACACAAGAGCTCAGTGAAAAAGGGGAGTGAAACACTCTCAATGTTCCTAGTTTCTAGATAAGTTGATGCTCTGCTTAGGTTATTGAATCTTTAATTCATACTGATAGGTTTCAGGCATCTTTCACTTTGCAGAAACAAGGACTCCTATGTAAGTATCACAGGCTGATGGATCACATTTGTAATTTATTTCAAGGTTCTCTAAAATTGTAATTAATTTGTATGGGAAAAAATGTTGTGAATAGAGCTGTTGAAAAAGGGGTTTATATATTTGTTTGTTGACCTTTGTGAGGCTTAATTTTTCTCCTAGCTGAAAACGATTCTTTCTATGAAACAGATAAAATACTAAATGTGACAAAATTAACATTAATTCAATAATTCAACAAAAACTTATTGAGTATGCACTATGTATTAACTATTGTTCTGCTGATCTTGGAATATAATAGAACATAACACAAATAAAAATCCTTGCCCAGTAGAGTTTGCTCTTTGACATAAATAAATAAATATGAATCATAAAATTCCATTACTTGTTACATGAAACATATAAAATCTATGATTTATTCTTTGGTAACCAGGGAGAATTACTTTGTAGTGTTGCACTTAAATGTACGTTATCCATATCGACAGGTATTAATTAGAGTAACAGTTTTTTCACAATGGTCTGGGTGATTATAACAATGTGAGCAGGTCCACTGTAGTACTCGTCCTTCCTTCTCATCTTTCTGCTCCTTTATAAGTGACTGGCAAATTTGCACTACGTCTACTCAATATGTGGATCAGAACGAGAAATGTCTGATCTGTCTGTTGTTCTTGGCTCCAATAGATTACCTGTTTCTGTTTTCGTTCTTTTAAAAAGTCCTTGGAAAAATAATTTCAGTTGTGCTGTTTAAGTATGATTTCAGTTGCTTCAATGGGAGGAGAGTGGAAACATCTCTAAGTCTGCAGTATATCTCTGTTAGAACAAATTTATTTCAAACTAATTAGTTACTAGGTAACCTGACCAACATAGACACAGGTCACCCGATAGTGGTAAGCATTTCCAAGGAAGCCAGCGTCCACATGGGATAAGAAGGCCATGCTAAACACTAAGCAGAAAATGAATTCCAGAAATAGAAAGAAGAATTTTGCTGGAGAATGAATATAATTTCCCAAATGCCAAGCATAAAGTAGTAAAGCCATAAGAATGCCAGATAACTATAAGTCAAAGGAATATTCCACAGCTATGTATTGACTGTCTGCAAGCTGCTGTGCCTCCCGTTAGGTCTTGGCACGGAGTCGGGGAGAAAGTAGACCAGACTTTGTTTCTTTCCTTGTTAAGTTTATAGTCTACTAGAGGATACCTTCAGGGGGATATTCACATTAAATAGAGAAACACACACATATAGAAAATATTTTGCATTGTGAAGGAAAAGAATATAATCTTATGAGAAAAATCAATGCAGTGATTTAATATATTTCGGGCAATAAAGGAAAGCACCTTTTCCTGGTTGAAGTTTAACATGAGACCTGAAGCACTAGGGGAAAGGAGGCTCTAAGGAGTGAAAAAAGACGAGGTCGTTCCGGGGAATGATAGGTGGACAGTGTCCCTTCACCGTGGTGAGCAGGGAGAGTGTGGCATATGAGGAGGTGGAAGAAACAGTTTTCGGATCCACGGGCATTTGGTCATTCTAATCTTTTGTATTTTATCCTAAGAGCTGTGAGAACCAATCAAGAGTTTTAAGCAAACAGAAGAGAAAACATTAACTTTAAATTTTACAAAGTTTGTATTGGCTTTTTAGGCAACAGAGGAGAGGAACACAGAATGGATGGGTAATAGGCCAGATGACATTGTTGGTTTGAACTGGATTGGTAGCAGTGGAAATGGAGAGTATGGAGAACACGCGGGCGCACACACACACACGCACACACACACACACAACTAGGTGAATCAACAAGATTGAATGATGTAGAGGGTGAAACAAATAGAGGTGTCAAAAATTATTCTCTATTTCTCAATCAAACCCTAGAGAATCAGGGCAGATCTTGAGAGTTGAAACGATGACAGAATGCAGTAGTACATATAAGAATAGGTAAAAATCTAAAAATCTGTCACCTGCTTGATGGATAGCTTGGACTGAGCAAATTAAACTACATTAGACTGTTTTTACTACTTGGTATCAAGTAGCTGTACTAATAAACTTTAATTGGTATCAAATATAAGATATATAGGCACACACGGGTACAAATATGTACATGTGAATGTCACAGGTATGGTTTAAGTGCCTTAAAATATCACTCCCTAGTTACTGATGAGATGCATTCCTTTCAAACAAGGGTCAGCAAACTTTTCTGTAGAGGACCAGATAGAAAATGTTTTCAGCTTTATAGGTAGAGTCTCTGTGGCAACTAATCTACTCTGTCACAACAGTGAAAAAGCCGCCACGGAAGATGTTTCAACAAACGCTCATGGGCAGAATTGGCCTGGCTGTAGTTTGCCAAACCATGAAACCTTTACATAAACATAGGGCAGACTGGAAGGAAGAAATATTGGAGTTCAAAGTGCCCATCTTTTTAAAAATTTAAAAAGTAATAGAAAGTTAGTATAATAACTTAAGAGAAGTGTATCAAATATATGATTTTGAAATATACCTGGATTCCTGTTATTTTCAATTGACTTTATCTATGACATGAAGTTTGACAATTTTGAAACTGAAGTTTTTCATATTTTTCCACAGTATTACCTATTGGTATGTGTTGTGGTATATGATTGTCAAAATAACAAACATGAAAAAGTGTGAAAAATTGAAATGACAAGATTGTTGAAGCAGCTTTAACATGGTGATATGTTGAAATCTAGAGGCTGATATATACTGTGAGTTTTGATATGGTGAAATTAAATCAATATCAGACAGTGACCAATGTGTCTGACTACCCAATGTGCCTAGCACGCAAGGCGAAAATCCTTCCAGCACAAATAAGGAAACTGTCAGTGTGACAGTCAGTGGCAAAAAGAGGAAAAGAGAAAATCTGTTACAGACTAGATGATTCTGAGAACAGGACAGAATGTAAACTCCCAAAAAAGATGATCTATGTTTGGCATTTTTATCTACTGGTACTACATAATGCAACTGAATCAACTGAAAATATCCAATGCTTTATTCGAGCAATTTGATACATATACATAAACAACTACACATATGTGTATGTATATTCAAATTTTATTCATATGTGTGGTAGGCTGAATATACTCCCCCCAGCAACAGCTACATTCTATCGCTTAGAGCCTGTGAAGATGTTCTCACTATGGTAAAAAGGATTTTGCAGGTGTGATTAAGGTAAGAATTTGAGATAAGAAGATTTGCCTGGATGATCCAGCTGGGCCTAATGTAATCACAGGCGTCCTTATAAGAGGGAGCCAGGAGCATCAGTCAGTCCTGAGAGATAGGACTCAGCAGCTTAGAGTAGCACAGGGAAGGAGCCACGAGCCAAGGAATACAAGGGGCCTTCAGAGCAGAAAAAGTCAAGGACACAATTCTTCCCTGAAGCCTCCGGAAAGAATGCAGCCCCACTGGCACCTTGACTGTAGACTTCTGACCTTCAGAACTGTGAGAAAATAAATTTGTGTTACTTTAAGCCATTAAGTCTGTAGTAATTTGTTACAGTAGCAATAGGTAACTAATGCAATTTGTAGAGTCGACCATGCTCTGTCTTCCCCAGAGTCATTTTCCCTGGAACAGCGTAAACATTTCAGCTGCTACTGTTGTCATAATTTTGTGGGAGACTAATTATAAGACTCATTTGTCATACAGTGTTTGATGTTGCTGACCTCTCAATCTGAAAATTTGAGTTTTAATTTTTAAGGGATATTTTTAACATGCTGCTCATATAAGCTATTTTCTTTTCCCTAATCCATGTGTAAAACTCTGATATAATGCCGCTAAAATGATGCAACATTATTTGAAATGTGAAACCAAATAAATTAGATAAAAATGATTCATATTTATTGTTATGAAAACATGAGATCATAATATAGTAATACTAGCAAAATATTTGCTACTTTCGACAGGCTAAGAATTTAATTCTCAGCAAAAGTACATTCCCAAGTTTCACATTTGTTTTGTAATAAAATCTCAGTTTCAGGAGATATTGAAATGTAAGCAGAAAATAGGTGTCAGTGTCAGGGCAGGCCTGCATCACACAGTATACTTATTTATACCAAGTATTTCACAATTGTTGCCTTTAAACTAAATAATCATCTCTCTGATTTCTTCTTAGGACTAGACACAGCTTTTGTAAGTACAACACTTTTCTATTTCCTTTTAAGGATACTAAATATGAGCAAGGAGACGTGCCAACAGTGATGAATGTTGGAAACAATCTTGAGCTAGGAAATAGCATGAGGGAATTGAAATGTTTGAAAGATGGGTTATATGGGATGAAGAAAGAAAAAAAAGGTATACTGTATTTTTGTTAGCTATCTCCAGTCTCTATACATTTTCTTTCCAATCAAATACTTTGGTCTTTTTTTGCAGAAAACAAAACACACAGGCAACAAAAGCAACAACAAAAATAGCAAATAAAGGAGAAAAAAACCCAGAATAACTATTTAGACATTGAACATGGTCATAAAATGAATTTTAGATGATTAAATTAATAGGAGTTAAAATTATAATTTACAGTTACAAATAATTTTAACAGAGGAGACAAGCCATACCAGGAACAGATTCTATATTAGGACAGACGCAAAAGAAAACTAAGCAAAAAGCATGAAACTCAACTCCAGAAAAAAGTAGATCAGAAATAGGAAAAAAGATACCCAAACAGACTGAAAAAGAAGGGCAGGCAACATTAATGGGAATTGGGTCGAGCAACTGACAGGCACAGTGATCTATATTGATACCTATTCTTAAGAAATTCTTTAGATAATTCATGTATTTAATATTTATTGTCAAATATGTGCGATAAACTATTCTAAACATTGGGAATACAGCATTGAGCAAAGCAAACAGGGTCCCTCCTCTTACGCAGCTTAAGTTTGTTGATGGGAAGGAGTCCAGAAACATGTAATTGTGTAAATATATGTGCTATGAAGGAAATGAAGTGGGAAAAGGGAATATAAAATGTGAAGGTGTAGGAAGGAAGTTACAGTCATGTGTTGCTTAATGACGGGGTGAGTTCTGAGAGCTGCATCATTAGGTGATTTGGTCGTGTGAATATCATAGAGTGCACTTACACAAACTCAGATGGTATAGCCTACCACACACCTAGGCTCTATGGTACCACCTTATCGGACCACCATCACATATCCAGGCTGTCATTGACCAAGATGTCATTATGTGGTACATGATTGTATTATTTTAAAGAGAGTGGTCAGGAAAGACCCCTCTGATAAGTTTATACTAGAAAACAGATATGAAAGAAGTTTAGGGTGCATGGCATGGAAACCTGTAGGGGGAGATGATGGTGTCTGTGTTAGTGTTCTAATTCTACCATGTCAGAATACCACAGATTGGGGGGCTTAAACAACAAATATCTATTTTCTTGCACTTCTGGAGCCTAGGAGTTCAAGATCAGGGTGTTGCTGGTTTGGTTTCTTCTGAAGCCTTTCTTCTTGATTCGCATATTGCCTCCTCACCTGGTCTTTCCTCTGTGCTCCCACGTCCCTGGTATAGCCTGATCTCTTCTTATAATGACCCCAGTCCAATTGGATTAGGGCCCGCCCTGACAGCCTCATTTTTATTTTGTCAATTCTTTAAAGGCCCTGTCTCCAAATATAGTCACCTTCTAAAGTACTTGGGATTCGGGCTTCAGCATGTGACGTTGGAGGGGACATCATTCAGCCTGTAACAGTGTCAGAGCCTCAAGTGGTGGGGGTGGACGTGATGGAGTAGTCAGATTCAGAAGAAATGTTAGAGCAAATATAAGATCTGCTGATGGACTAGGTAGGTATTTAGCGTCAAACATATATCTGATGTTTTTGATCTAACAATTGGAAAATGGAATTGCTAGCAACTGGGATATGGCAGTACAGAGAAGGAGTGAGTTTACAGTCTGGGTAGGGTAGCAAGAATTTAATTATTATGGGGTAAAACTTGACATGGCTTTTAGATATCCAAATGAAGATACTAACTAGACAACCGAATATCCGAGAGGCTTAGAACGTCCCTGCTGTAGACTGTGATTCCTGAGCCCATGTGCGGTAGGAGCCCAGCCTGGGAGGGAGGTTTAGGTGTGAGCGGAGTAAGGAGGAATCCTAGAGCGCGAGCCCAGGAATTCAGTGAGCACCGCAGAGCTCTCTCCCGGGAGCCTAATAGAACAATCTATATCTCTTTATCGCCATCTCTTCGATTTTCCTGAAAAGATGCCAAGTTGCCCAAATGAGTAAAGAAATGATATAGTATTTTCTGCCTCAACAACTTACATTTCAGCCAATTATTGCCTCCTCCTCTCTGCACTGTTTTTACCTTACTTTGAAATTTGACTTTTCATCATTTATTGATTTAACTTGCCTGTCCCCACAATAAATAACTTATTAAGCTCTTTCTATGTGCTAGACACTCTTCTTTATAATCCCTAGCAGGACTAGTGGTGCAGACACCAACAAGAAGGTTGCTTTTTCAGAAATTGTGAGACTGACCCCACTAACATTCGAGGAAGGATAAAAAGGCTGGGGAGTATGAGGAACTATACTTTCTAGCAAGCCAAGCAAAGGACAGGTGCGAATGCATGCATACTCATGTTTTCATAAGCCCTATAGTCTATTAAAAAATGTAAAAGATGTTTGGAATTGTAAGAACTTGAGGGGATTAATTTATTTAAACTAAAACTTAAGGAAGGCAGTATTTTAAAGTGAGCCTGGAATAAATATTTTTTTCTCGGACCTTTGTAAATGTTGGCATTTATTATTATCTCCAATCACTGGATGGAGCCTTAACAACTTATGGTTTCTGTTTGCAGTGACCTTTGTCCACTTAACAACCTCGATCCACGTCAGTCACCACTCCAGGCATTGTGTGAAAAATATTTTAAAAGGTAGAAAGGATGCTGTTACTATTACAAGTAAACAGAACATCCAATGTCTAAAGTTCTGAGTCAGGAAAATCCTAGTCATAAACACTTTTCCTTCTTGTGGTCAGCATCTGTCTGACCACAACAAAGTTAATTTTTTGAATTATAATTTCAGTGAAATAATTTTCAACCCAAAGCTTCAGGAAATTTCTTCTAGTAAATTGAAAATATTTCTGGAAAGAACACTTGCTTAGAAAGGCTAATTGTTCACAATGGTACTCAAGCAATTAATTTTACAATGTCAATTTTTAAAAATAAATTGAATGCCTTAAAAGCTTATCTTTTCACTTACTGTATAATTTCAAATTTAATTGAGACAACTACACAGAATAAAGCACATTAAAACTCTGAAGACCATTCAACTGGCAAATATGAGTGTTTTTGAATTCAGGTCATAGAATAAATCCATTCTAAACCTTTCATGTGGCTTCAGTGAATGAGAACTGTAACAAATCTCAACCTCAATGAGATGTCACCCTCTGAAGATTAGGTGGGTTTCAAAATATCAAAAAACTCTGAGCAATTCAAATGCAGATAATCATTTCAGTACTGAGGGCTACTTACTTTTTCTAATACAGGTGGGATCCAAAATATATTTTGAAATGTAGATGTTAAAGTGATTATTGTGAAATTTTCATAGGATAGTTCCTAATAATGTCAATCATTAAAATAGCATTTACTTCAGCAATGATTTCTCTATTGTGGTCTGTCGGAACTACAACATAGGAGTCCTGGCACTAGGACCTAAAGTTAGAGGAAAATCGCCCTCATCTGTAAATCTAAATATTGATTTTTTTCTTCACTCCTCATGTGTACAGAGAAACCACGGAATGATATTATATATAAGTATACAAAAACCCATCTATATGGAGGGTGAGATAGAGAGAGAGAGAGAGGTGGTCAGGAATAGGGGGAGAAGGATATTTAACTTTGTGGTATGGAACAAAAAAATCTTTAAATGCTAATTTTTTTAAATAAATAAATAGTGTAAACATGGAAAGCTAGTCATGCCGATGCAAAAACTGCATAACAATTCAGTTTGTAAATTGAGTATTTAAGTCTAAAAACAATTAGCTAAGAATGGTTTTTCTATATTTAAATTGTTGGGAAAAAAAGAAATGTACTTTCTTTCTTGTTATTAAGTGCCTGCATAACAGCTTTGATTTGACCTCTTGGCCTGCAAAGCCTCAAGTGTTTACCGTTTGGCTCCTTACACAAAATGTCTGCTGACCCCGCTCGAGGCTTTTTCAGTATTTCTATATAACATGTTACAATAGTTGTCATTTAATGTTCTCTAGACAAAATAAATTCACCTTCCTACTAACCACGAAAGTATTTCAAGTGTCTAAATATGCTTACCTTTGACGATTTGGGGCAAAACTCCATTATTTTTTAGCATGCAGTTTTTCAACACAGAAAAAAATATCGGTTAATTTTACTTTGCAAGCTAAGTATAAGTTGACCTTATGAATAGATTTCCCAAATATAATCTAACGTTTCCTGAATATTGATTTATGACACTGTAGGATTAAATCATTTAATTAGCTGAGTTACAGCTGTCACACATTACTGAATCTCTTCTTATTAAAGGTTGAAAGAAAATCAAGCATGGCCTAGAACTGTCAACATAAGAAGTTTGCCCCCTGCAGAGTTCTTTGATCTTTATTTTGTTCTACTTAGGAAAGCGGATACTTTGGCTTTTTCTCCTTAGGCAAGGAATCAATGAATTGAAAATTGTTCTGACCACTGGCAAATTAGGTGATATCAGTGTGACTCCCGAGGTATTTTAAATCAGTGTTAGAAGATGCTGCTCAGTGGGGTTTTATAACTGTTTGTACAGGATATTCTTAACATATACCACACACTCGTACATGCACACACACACACACAAATCTTTCCTTTGTGCACTTATGTTATATTTTTCTTAGTGCTCTATTTATCTAAAAAATACATCTGTTATAGCTTTTACCGGATACAAAGCGTATACTTTAAATTTTCATCCAACATATCACTCCCTGTAGGAAGCCAATTCACAAGCAATTTTCTTGTTTGTGCTTAAAAAGCCCAACTTTTTATATGCTTTTAGATTTTGGTTCACACACTGGCTTTTTCTTGAAAACAAAATCTCCTTTAAGATTAATTTCAATGCCCACATTTTTTGACTCTTAAAAGTACATTTCAGAGTTTGCATACCCTGGGCCTTGAAGCAATTGTATGTGGGCATGAATAATATGCCAAGGCTCTCACTGATTGTATCTATCGCTACTTATATTGCACCTTCACTGTGTAAGGCTCAGGGAGACATCACCGGATCTCAGCGGGGACTATTGTAAGGAGGGATGGAAACTAAACCTGTGTTTTCTTTATGGGACTATATGTACTATGTCTTGGTTTTCCTTTTCCCACTTTTATCCATCTATATTTTCCATGTTTGGTACATTTAATACCTGTAATATACACTTTCATGCTATTTTATGTCATCAAGCAGCCTTTATCTTTTACCTGGTTTACCCATTAGAAACACCTTTCTGTTCATAACAGATCATAGTAATTTAGGACAGTTATGGATTGTCTAGTATTAGTGAAGAAAGAGAAGAGGGAATCAAAGTTTTCAGATTAGTTTTATACATTTTAGGAGACTGTCGTCTTTTATATTACGTCCGTCAAACATATGCTAAAGCTTCAGATGGCTGTGGTGTCGGATAAATGTGGTCAGTCACTGCATTAAAGATAAGAGAACTACACACACATGCTGCACACACAAATAAAATTCTGAATTTTGTACAAGTCTCAGTTTTGAAAACATTTTTATTATTTGGAGGTGGTATGGGACTTATGACCATAAGGAAAAACATTCCAATTTCATCAGGTCCTACTTATGATGCGGGGACAGCGAGCCGAAGAGTCGAAAGAAAGATTCCTTGCACTCTCAAGGTCTGGCAGTGGTGCTCTTTTATTTAGAGAATAGTACGGAATAGCATGGGGACAGGACCCACTGGCAGTAAAGAGCTGCTGCCCTGAGTTGAGGGTTAGGGCTAAATTTATAAGGCATGGGTACGTGACTTATTTTTATTGGAAAAAGAAAAGATGATGTAAAACGTCATTAAATGATTTCAGTGCAGATGGGGTCTGGTTATTGTGCAGTCATATAACTTTAGATACGAATCTGGTCATATAGATAGGCATGTAGGTGAGGATGCCCTGGGTTCCTTCCCTGGGGCAGCCCTAATTCATACCATAAAAATCCACCGGGTCATATAGTTTGGCATGTAGGCCAGGTCACCTTGGGCTTCTCTACCTGGGGCAGCTTTAATCCATATCACTTAGAGCTCTATTTCTTTTCCCACTCCAGTAGCCAAAAATCGAGTTAGGAACACACAATGCAAATGAACCCATATGTGATTTTCTTTTCCTTTTATACTTAATTACTATATGATATAATAGACTACGAGATAATAGATTACTTATACACTAGACTCCATTTAGATGATGTCATACACCTGTCAAATTAACTAAATGAGTTTTCAAAATATTGATGTCAGATAAACTGATTAGTATTCTGCATTTCCTAAACTTCTTTCACTACAGGGACATATAAAATTATGCATTTAAATGTCAGTATCATATAGCCAACAGATTCCCACTGCAACATTTTTAGTCATGTTATAAACATACATTTTAACTTTAACTATATTCTTAGTAATCCTGTGAACTTTCATACAGCCATGAAAGCAATTTGTATATATCTTTATCCTTTTCTCTATTTGGATACCATTATTGTTTTTAAGTATGTGAACTGCCCTAGAATAGATAAAATGAAGAAAAGCCTTTATATTTATAATTAGAAATTGTATGAATAAGCAACAGAGATACCAGAAGATTTACTTGATAAAGTTGTGTGAATTAGTGGGATATTGTTGAGAAAGGGGGTGAGAGGCTTGAATCTTTTTCCAAAGAGAATTAGGAGAAATAGACTAATAAATACAATTTGTAACGCGCCAATTTGGCTTTCAACATGATTAATAAAAATGGATTCTTTTTGCTTATTTGGCAAAAGGGATACCATCTATTCAAGAGGGCTTTTAGATCCCCAATGTCTTGTCTCCCCTAGCAATAATATAAATAAATCAATGTAGAAAGAGAAGTGAAGCATGGAAAAAATCCAATTTTTCACACAGGCATATGGACTTTCCCTGGCAATTTAATAAGGTGGACACCTCCACAAAGGCCTTGGAGACACAGGGTCACTTGGGTAGTAGTAATTAATTGGAGTGGCCAAGGCCAAGTCTTCTATGTTGAATCAGTTATGTGGCCATGTATAGTTCTGCTGAAACTACAGTGGGAATCATAGGATATAAAACTTCGTTGCAGCAAGAAAGAATATAATCAAGGGTAAAACATTAGTAAGATTAAGAATCTGAGGAAGCTAGTTGGAGATTGAGTATTTATTTAGAACCAACATTCTCCCTCCTTTTATATAAAATAGATGGAGAGAGAGATAGAGACGGAGAGACAGGGTGATAAAAATAATATCAAGAGATTGTGAAGAAAAGTCTCTGGAAAGCTTGATCTAGTTATACAGAGATGCAGACACATACACACACACCACCAGTACCACCACATATCCACAGGAGTGTTATTAGACATAATGACATATTTTATATAATACCTTGAGTTATTTGAAAGAAAGTGTTGTGAAAATGCAAAACCAAACATATTAAGGAAAAAAAATGTGTGTTCTCACAGAAAAAATATATTGCTCTATAATCAAGAGTTTTAGTTTTCTTAGAATTGCAAAGTTAGTGAAAGAACAAAATTGCAATATAAAGCAGAAAGTGCTCAAAATATTTCAAATTTCCTATTACTTCACTTCTCTCAGCTACTCATTCTTGGAAAGTCAAGATAAGTAGGTTCTATCATATAGACATGTGTGAGAAGTGGAAGAAAAGACAGTACAATCTTATTGAGAGAATCTCTCTACTTTTGTTAGGAGATCTGCAGTCTCTTTCAAACGCAATATTTTCTGTTTGCTATGGGAATTTAACATGTCCCACTACCTTCTTCCCATGGTCCCTCAACTACTCTACTTAAATAAGGTGTACTATGATTAATGAGCTCTCTGTTAAGCAACTCAATCTACTTAAAATATTAAAAATGTATAAATGAGGAGCTCCATTCACCATATATGTTGGTCCCAGAGGTGTTTTAGTTTTCATCGTAACCATTGTCAGGAGTGCCTCTATAGTAAGATGGAGCATGCAGTGTGAGGAAACAGTTGGCATAGAGCTCCTATATTCTTAGCAAAGTAGAAGACACTGAATTTGACATTTTCAGAGTCACTTTAAATCTAGTATATGTTTAGTAAGTACTTGATAAATATAAAACATAATTCCACGGGCTGGTGTATGAGTGAGAGAATCAAATATGGCCCCTGGCCTCATACAGTGGTGTGACATAGTGCAGCCCACAGAAAGGCATAAAACTGAAGAGCCAGGTGATTGAAAGGGAGAAAGAAAGTAGGAATATGGATTGAATGTGAGAGTGTTCAGATTCATGATTATAAATTTGGTATGGAGCCTAAGAAAACATTTAGTATTCTGTTTTTCCTAATCTTACTTGTCCATAAGCCTTTATGGGGAAGAGTAATCTTTCATTATCAGTATTTTTCAGAAATAATTTTGAAAATTATAACAAGGCATATACATATATATGTATATACACACACATGCACACACACATATATGTACGTGTTATTTCGCCTATTCCTCTCCTTTTTCTTCTCTTTCTTCTGCTCCTCCTCCTTCTTCTCCTTATTTAATTTTTACCAATCCATGTGTTTCCAAGTAGATGGTCCTCTTGTGCTGGAAGATAGAAGAGCACATTGGATAAATGCAGCTATTTTAAATTCCATCCTAGAGGCGTGATCAAGGCAGACGAGTCCTCAGTGTTTTGCAGAAATCCTATAAGGGCTTTGAACACTTGGATGGCCAGAGAATCATTCAACATAAAATATGAGCAACTACCATATATACCGAAGGCTTTGGATATTCAGTTTAGGAAGTACTGACGCTTAGATGTCTACACTAAAATGGATAACACAGACGAAGTCAAATATAAAAACGTTACCTACCAGAATGTTCAGTCTCATTTAAAATTTTTCAACTACTCTGTTTTTCTGTACAAGTTGCCCAGACTCTCTATGAATTGCAAAGATTTTGTATCTTTTTAGCACAAGCTATCTGAGGACATTTTAGAATTTTGTGAACCTGTTTTTGTTATCATGATTTGGAGGGCGATACTGCTAGGCACCTTGCAATGATTATGGCAGACTATCTTAACAAAGGATCAGCAATCACGTGTGTGAACATGTTGCTTAATAAGACTAGAAAATAACAATTCATACTTAAAAGTCAACTAATTTTGCGCAATTTTAATAAATAGAATTTTACAAGAATACAGCTAAAATCAAGGGTAGCTTGTCCCTGATTTTGTTCAAATTGCCCTTTGAGTTGATCACTATTTTGTAGAGTCATGTCATTAACAGCCACGATGTTCATGCTGTTTGAATCATCAGAACAGCACACCTGTCTGCATTGGTAGCTGTAGAATTCGGTGTGAGCAATTCACTATGTCATTATGTTTTCTACTGTAGTATGCTTGAGCACTTGCTTATTGGAATTTATATTGTTTTATTTTCAATTACCTTCCTTCTATATCTCCTTTATTTTACTAGTACAGTGTTATGTTGATGTAGATTTTTTTGAAATGATTTGTACAGGTTGGTTACAATATCTATGCCTTTTATTTCAGGATGGGAAAGGATGTTACAAAATATTTGTTATATGCAGAGAGTAAAGGGTTTACAGAGTTGAAAAGTGCCACCTGTGGAGAGAGGAAAACTTCTTACCTCTCTCCAGTTCTATAGGTATCACAGACTGACGGACAGTAAGAAGGGAGCATCTGTCACTTCAAACCCTCCTCATTTATGGAGGACTCTGAGTCCTAGAAAGTTTAAATTTCTTTCCAATGGGCACATAGAAATTAGGATGCTGATGGGAATAGAAACTCTGTGTTAAATTTAGAGAGTTTTCGACTTAGATAGAAATGTACAAAGCACATAGATCAGAAACTTGTTTTACAAATGATGAACTGGGGTTGGGCAATCTTGCCTGAATGGAGTTCTGTATAATATCTACTCCTGTCCCAGGTTTCACAGTCAGATGTTTCACTGCAGTTAGTCTTTATGCATTTTTATATTTTTTCTGCTTTATATTATGTGCCGGTAATGCCCCAAATACCCATGATTACTATGATAAATCAAAGGCATAATAATTCTTATTATGGTTATTAGCTTTAAAGACTCTGATTCACATTCACAAGTACATAATAAACTCCACCAGTGACACATAAAACAAGTTGGAAATGATTTTTAAACATGTGATCAAGTTAAACACACATTTCTGGATTCTGATCAAAGAACTGAAGTATCAAATAAATACCAACCAAAAGCAGAAATGATGTGTTCATACATAAAGGGTAAAATAGTTTTCCATATATTATCATTTCATTTGGATTTGAATTCTAAAACTTTATCTTTCAATGTTGTTATGGTTATTATAAATTGACCCAATTAGATGCATCTGTTATTTATATCATGTTGCTGAATTAAAGACAAAGTAACTTTTTTTGTTAAAGTGGCAGTGTTTTTCCTATTTCTTATTTTAAAAGGTGAAAGTCACTACTCTCATAATTGAATAGTGACAGCAGAAAGTAGGGAGAAGATTTATGTGGTCTCAAGCAGAGGGAAACTATGACTAGAAAAATTTGGCTCAATTTCATAATAGATTTCCAATTTTTTACCTGATTAGTTGTGAGATAATTCTAAATGGAAATGATGATGGCTTTACCTTCTAAAATAGACCAGAACATGCTGATGAAACTGTTTATTCTCACTACCAATATCAACGCAAATAAGAAAAAAAGTGTTGTCTTCTTTCTCTCATGTGAAGTACTCAGTTAATAAAGGAATTTAAAAATATTCTATGGAATTATATGAAATTTATATATCTAAATATATATATATAATGTCAGGAATAAAACACTTTTGAAAATTGCTAGTTTTTATTATATTCATTTAGAATAAAGACTTTGGAGGATTTCAAACATGGTTGAAGTGATGATATTGAACTTTTTACTCAAAAACAGTAAATTATTGGGGCCAGCCCAGTGACACAGCAGTTAAGTTCGCACATTCCACTTTGGTGACCCAGGGTTCGCCGATTTGGATCCAGGGCGTGGACACGGCACTGCTTGTCAAGCCATGCTGTGTCAGGCGTCCCACTTATAAAGTAGAGGAAGATGGGCAAAGATGTTAGGTCAGGGCCAGTCTTCCTCAGCAAAAAGAGGATTGGCAGCAGATGTTAGCTTAGGGCTAATCTTCCTCAACAAACAAAAACAAAGTAAATTATTATATTTAAATACAATTACACTGTTTTAACAGTTTTGATTGAAACAAAATGCCATCTATGGACTCCTTCTTGTGGAAAGATAGAATAGATACATTTTCCCCTATTCTGCTTGTTAGTTAAAAAAAACCAAAAAACCCAGTATAAAAATTCTGGACATTATATATAAAAGAAGCATAGGAAGACTCTGAAAGGTAGAAAGAAGAAGGTAGAAAAACAGTGACCTCCAGACACAAAGACTAACATGGTTTGGAGTTTTGTAAGCTTTTCTTTTTGCCTCATTTAACAAAGAATGTGTGCTGGAGAACCCAGTAACTTAGAAGTGTGAATGGACACAAAAAAAGGAAGGCCTGAAAAAAGTCCTCCAAAGCACCAGGAAAGGGGAAATTAGCAAGACAGAAAACTTTTAGAAAACAACTGCTCTATTGCAGCCAAATACCAAAACAACCAACCAACTGTGGGTCACTCAGATGCAAATCGCCCTTGGCTAAGTGGGGAGAATGGACTTATACTCTTTCTAGGCAGTAAGGAGATACCCCCAACCTCCCATCCCACCAGAATAGTGTCGGGGAAGACTGAATAAGGAGCGTGGGCTTTCACCCGCCTGGCACACCTCTCCCTCACTTGAGTGTCAGAGGAGTCCACGCTGGGGAGTTGTAACAAGGCACTCCTAGCTCTCCCTGCCAGGGAGGTATGAGTGGAGGGCTCCTGGGGAACTGAAACTCCCATTCCCACCCAACAATGAAGAGTCACCCTCCTCCAATTGGAGGCCGAGTAGGCAACTTGCGCTTCTACCAGTCCTGAGCAGTACCTAGATGCCTCTCCTTGTCCCTGCCTGAGCAGCATCAGAGAAAGCCACCTAAAATGGAAGGTTCAAGTAAGACCCAGAGTCACATAAGACCTATATGTTCAGGTTTCAATCGAGAAATCACTCATCATGCTAAGACGCAGGAAGATCTCAAACTGGGGACAAAAAGACAATAGTTGCCAACACCGAGGTGATGGAGATGTTAGAATTACCTGACAAAGATATGAATGAAAAAATAGCCAGTCTCGGTGAAAACCCAGAAAGTTCCAGCAAAGAGATAGAATATATAATGAAGAAGCAAATGGAAATTTTAGAACTGAAAAATACAGGAACCCCAATAATAACTCAGTGGATGGGCTGAACAGGAGAATGGACGGGACAGAAAAAAAGAATCAATAAACTTGAAGATAGATCAATAGAAATTACCCAATGGGAACAACAGATAGAAAATTGCCTGAAAAAGAATTGAACAGAGTCTCTCACTTCCTCTCCCTGAAAGTTTTAACATAGTCCTAAAATCTGACTTTCATAAATTTTAGTTTCATTTCACTTTTAAATTTTAACTATTTTTCACTTTGCTGATTGTTAAATATTTTATTTCTATCAGTCTGATTTTTGTAATCCCTTATTATCAGGAACTGAGCTGAGCTTGAAAGCTGAGCTGCCGCCTAGGGGTAGGAGTAGTCAATTATAAGAACACGCCAAAAGTAACCCTCAAGTCTCGAATCACGTAGTTGCATAGTCTAAGCAGGAAGCTAAGCTGAAGAAAGTGCTGGCCTCTTTGAGGTCCATCTTCCCACCTGGAACAGCGCCAGGCCAGGCTCAGGTGGGCGAGCAGACATAGGAAACTTTTCACTGCCAGGGGACACCTGATGGCCAGTGAGGACGGAGACGGGGTGAGGCTAGGACTAGAACAGTACTGAACGCTGAGTCGGAGTCAAGAAGAATGTCACGACTCCCGCCAGTCCCCTCTCTAAGGAGATCTCAGCAGAGATGCATTAGAGCAAGTCCGCTGGGGCCCTGAATACTTGACACAATTCCGCTCCGAGACTGCAGGGCAAAGCTGCACACCGAGGCTGGCAGGGGAGGGCCGGCATGACCCTGAAGCCTGCCAGGTAAAGCCCTGGTAGATGCCTCTGCTCAAACCCGAAAGATCACGCCTAGGATTTTAATCCTTACTTTTTAGCGCGTACAGCCTTTTCTTGTTCTTTTTACATGATATTGAATCACTACTGTTTTTGTGAATTTGGTTGAATAGTTTCTGTGAGACCACGTAAAGATGCTTCTCGTTTAATATGGACTATTCCAGGCCACTCAGAAATTGAAGAAATAAAGGAAAGGAGACAAGCATTCACATTTGCCTCCCACTTCCGCTGGGCCTGGAGGAGGTGAAACAGAGTGTGAATGCTCAAGAGAAAGCAAAGCTAACTTCAAACGGAAACTTTTACTCAAATCCTTTAGGTTTAGAAGCTTCAAGTAAATTGTCCTACTTAGGCAGAAAACTTTTAAAAATGTAAACTGTCCTAATTGATGTGGAATTTTATTGCAAAAATATAAAGCAATATATTCAAACATATTATAATTTATTTCTTCTCAAATGTCTGACAGTTGTGGATCTAGGGGGAAAAAACTCCTGTCAGTCGACTTGGTTTCCAGCTGATATCAGGGTGTCAATAATCGTCACTAGTAGAAATCCTCATACTGGCTTTGGTTGCAACTATACATAATGTGACTCAGATGATTATTTTTCCCCTAAGGGACTATGAACTCAACAGACGTGTATTTTTTTTTACAGCTGACAATCCTTTATATAATCCTGATATTTTGATTAGTGTTTCAAATACTTTACAAAAGGACAAAAAAAAAAAAGAAAATGTCACACATATGGTATCTCAATATGGCATTTGGATTGCATATCAGAGAATGTGAAACACCTCTCAATAGAAGGTTTTCATTTCGTTCTGTGCTTAGTTCCCGGGTCATGGCAGGTGATGGTTTAACAAGATCAATTCTGGGCTTCGCACAGAACTCTTGAGAACAATTTCTGTTTTTTTGCTTTTAATTCTTCAATAAATACCACCAACCCAAGTATTGTATCACAGATCAAAAAGTAACTGTACTTTTTTGCAAAACTGACAAAAAGATACATAAATCCATCTGTTTTCTTTTTTCTCCTAAAATTATCCATTAGTTCTATTTTGCGTGTAAATTTCAGTTGCATGTCCATAAACTTTGCCTTGTATTCAAGGAAATTATTCTTTGTTTCATTATTTTCATTGAAAAAATAGAATATTTTTTTGCATTTTATGAAGTCCTAAAACTAACAATACAATAACATATTTATATAGATATCAAATGATCATTATTTTATTCAGACCTATGAAAGAATTAGAAAGAAATTACAAAGGCTAAATTTAAAAACACACCCGCAAACACATGCAATATTTACTTGCTATTTCACATTAGAACATCTCTCCTCTTCCTTAAAAATATTCCTGATATCTTATCTTCCTAGTTTAGAATTTTTGATCAGAAACACTAGAATTTTGGTAGCTCACATACAATGTCATTTGATATGTTATGAACTGAAAATGTTGCAATAAACAATAAGCCCAGATATTAACATATTTGGAATTATGGAATTGAAAATACTAGGTGAGGATACAAATAAAAAATATTTGAAGAAATGCTCAAATATACAGAAAAAAGAAAGGAAATTATGTATTTTTTATTCAAGTATCATTGACATGCAATATCATATTAGGAATTAAATTATTTTTAAGCACCATTGAAGATGTCAATTTTCAATACAAAACAGTCTAACCCTCCCAAAAGTTCATTTTTTAGCTTATCATAGACAAAAATATACTGAAGATTAAAATAACTGATTGGTGTTATATTAATGTAGCCTAGTGAATATGTAAACTTGGAACATATGTAAAATGAAAATAGTGATCCCTTTACGTAGATTGACAGAAACTGCCTACCCTGCAATGTGTTTATATTTCTGTATAATAATTCTATTTGTATGTTAATTCTTATGAAAATATTTTATTTAATAGAAATGTGTGTGCATGTGTTTGTGTGTTTCTGTGTGTGTATTTAACCTGTAAGTAAATCAGTATGAGTGGTATTTTTCCCCTTGTGAACTTTTCCTTTAATTTTCAAATTGTGCTTTTGACAATGTGCCTATACATTTCACTCCATTTTTTTTATAGTTTAATAACAAAGGAATAATGGCAGGATAATCTTTATCGAAGATATCTGAATGCTTTATTCAATTTAATTCCATTTGTTCATGGTATTGTGCTAGGTATTAAAATTTTAAATCATAAATTAGCAATGAATCAATGAATTATGAAGACCATGTGTATATTTAATGACTCTTACTATTCTATTGATAGGTCAGTAAAAATTGAATACTTTTTCATGAAACTAGAAATCTCATGTTGATTTGTTTATGTGTTTTATAATAGATGTTGTTACACTCAGATTTTCATGTCCTTTTATTTGTTATATCAAAATAGAGACACCAAAAAACTAAAAATTTATTCAAGATTTTGTTTAAAAAATGGAAATCGTGCAGCTGTTACATAAAATGATTATACATTGCCATTTAAAAGAAAATATCTTCCATAGTCAATATAATAAATATTCATTTTCCCTTGCAGACCATGCAAAGGGTCAATTATTAATGAAACTATAGTTCAGCATGTATTATTTTAATATATTGATGAGACTTAAAAAAATCTTGAACTACTGAAAGATGACTGATATTAACATATATATAAATTATTTTATATATATTAATGTATATAAATTTATATGTATATATGTATTATGTATTTATATATTAACATATACAAATTTATATATACTACTATATATAAATTATTTTGTATAAGATAAAAAAATTGAATAAATAAGTTTGCTCAGGAAAGTCAAACAGCAATGTATGTGAATCTTGCTGCAAACAGGTGTTTGATTATTAAATAATATTTTGTGACAGTTTAACTGAGGTATCATTAACATCCAATAAATTTCATTGCATTTAAATTGTACAAGTGGATAAGTTTTGATGTATGTGATAACCATCATCACAACCAAGAGAGTGAACTTGTCTCTCACCTCCAAAAATTTTCTCATGTCCTTTATAATCACTGTCATCTTCCCTGTTCCTCTTTCCAGGCAAGAATTAATCTGCTCTCTGTCACTGTAGGTTAACTTTCATTTTTAGATATTTACATAAGTGGAATCAAACAAAATGTATTTTTGTTTGGTCTGGTTTCTATACTCATCATATTTCTTTTGAGATTTATCCATGTTGTTGCACGGTTCAGTAGTTAGTTAATTTATGTTACTGAGTAGTACTCTATTAGATAGATATACCAAAAATTATTTTTTCTTTCATGTATTAATGGATATTCAAGTTGTTTTCAGCTTTGGCTATTACAACAAAGTTCCTATAGACATTTGAGTACAAGTCTTTGCATAGACATATTTGTTTCTTTATCTTGAGTAAATTCCTAGGAGTAGAATAGACGTCTTATATGGTAGAAATATGTTTAATTTTTAAGTAACTGCCAAAATTTTTTCCAAATTTGTGCTGGTGAACTTTCTCACTGAGTGCATGCCAGTTCCAGTTCCTCCACGTCCTTGTCAGTTCTAGATATCTTCAATCATTACTTTTAGTCATTCTAATAGGGGTCCAAAAGTACATCATTGTGCCTTAATTTTTAATTTCCCTACTGACTAATGAAATTGAACATCTTTTCATGAGATCATAAGCCACCCGTATATATTCTTTGGTAAAGGATCTGTTCAAATATTTTGCTAATATTTAAGAATTTTGTTTTATTTTCTTATTAACAAGTTCAGCAAGAGATATTGGATACAAAGTTTTAATCAGGAGTGACATCAGAATCATGGCAGAGTGAGATTTCCTGGTAATCTCTCCCTTCCACCATACAATGAAAAAGACATTCATACTCCAACAGAACACATCCAAACACAACACAAAAGATGTATAAGAGACCCACACAGCCAGTCAATGGAGGACAGAGAGCTGGAGCCTACCTCGGAGGAGGTGGAATGGGGTAAGAGAAAATTTAACTCTGTCCCCAAAGGACTGGGATCCAGGATCACAGGTTGCCTCGACGAGGGAAGAAATAGGGGAGGGGACTTTCACTTGTGGGAACATCAAAGATCACTGAGGGCCCTTGCAGCCTAGGGGAAAGCCCCTACCAAGGTGAAAGCTAATACAGAAGTGACCTCATTAAGCCAATACCCCAGGAGAGCAGATAGTGAGGGCAGAGCAAAAAACCCCAAGAACATGCAGAAGAAAGTTCCCCACCTCCCCACCCACCCAGCACTGACTCCAGTTCCTGGGATCTTGGAAGAATGCAGAGAGCTCAGAATATGCAGCTCTTGACTCCTACCTAGTGGCAATAAGCAGTAACTACCACCAAATAATACCACAATGTGGAAAAACAGAGCCATGTCCTCTAGCAGTATTGAAAATTACATTAAATCTCCAGGCCAGAGAGAAAATGACAAGTACCAAGAAATTTGTCCTGAGGACACAGAAATATATAATCTAAATGACAAAGGATTCAAAGAAGCTATCATCAAAAAACTCAACACGTCAAAAGAGAATGTAGAGAAACAATCCAATGTGTTCAGGAGCCACTTCAAAAAAGAAATTGAAGCTATAAAGGAGACTCAATCAGAAATATTGGAGATGAGAGATACAATGGAAGAGATAAAACAAAATATGGATTCCCTGAATGCTGGAGCAGACATCAGAGAGGAGCGAATCAGCATAATCAAGGATAGACATGTTGAAATGCTCCAGATAGAGGAGGAGAGAGAACTAAGACTAAAAAGAAATGAAGAAAGTCTCTGAGAAATATCTGACTCAATTAGGAAATGCAATATAAGAATTATAGATATTCAAGAGGGAGAAGAGAAGGAGAATGGAGCAGAAAGCTTGTTCGAAGAAATAATAACAGAGAACCTCCCCAACCTAGGGAAGAAGATGGAAATCCATGTGGAGGAGGCTATCACATCTCCTAAATATTCCAATGTAAAAGGACCTCCTGCAAGGCACATAGTAGTGAAACTGGCAAAAGTAAATGACAAAGAAAAAATACTAAGGGCAGAGAAACAAAAGAAAATAACCTACAAAGGAACCCCTATCAGGCTTTCTGTGGATTTCTCTGCAGAAATCTTACAGGGTAGGAGAGACTGGAATGACATATTCACATCTTTGAAGGAAAAAATCTTTCAGCCAAGAATACTCTATCCAGTGAAAATATCCTTCAGATATGATGGAGAAATAAAACCTTTCTCAGATAAACAAAAGCTAAGGGAGTTCATAGTGATGAACCCCCCCCCCCACCACCACCACCACAAGAAATCCTCAAGAAGGCCCACATACCTAGAAAAAAAAAATGGAAAAAAGTGGTTGCAAAGCACAGAGTAAGGTGATAAATAGGTATAAAGTCAGAAAATTATAGCTATACATCAGAACAGGTTAGCAAATAATCAAGAATAGCATTGAAGATAAAGGGAAGGAAAGCACCAAAAATAAATATAATCTTGTCATTTTAATCACAAACTCACAACACAAGATGAAATAAGATGTGAGAAAAACAACTTAGGAGGGGAAGAGGAAAGGGATTGAATCAGTTTACTCTAAGGAAATAAGAGGTCATCAGGAAAGGGACTATCTTATCTATGAGATTTTGAATACAAACCTCATGGTAACCATTAAGTAAAAAAGCAGAACAGAGACACAAAAAATAAGGATAAACAAAGAAACACAACATAAAAACACTATATAACTCAATTGGTGGACCAAAATACACAAGACAAGAAACAAAGGAAATGCAAGAGAACTGCAAAACAAGTGATAAAATGGCAGCTCTCATATATCGATAATCACTAAATACAAATGGATCAAATTCTCCAATCAAAAGACACAGAGTGGTGAGATGGATTAAAGAACAAGACCAAAGAATATGCTGCCTCCACAACACATATCTCAGCTCCAACAACAAATGCAGGCTCAGAGTGAAGGGATGGAAGATGATACTTCAAGCTAATGGCAAACAAAAGAAAGCAGGAGTTGCAATACTTAGACAAAGTAGACTTCAGGATAATGCAGGTAAAGAGAGACAAAGAGGGGCAGTATATAATGATTAAAAGGACTCTCCACCAAGAACACATAATACTTATAAATATCTATGCACCCAACAAAGAAGCACCAAAGTACATAAAGCAACTATTAACAAACTTAAAAGAAGATATTAATGATAACACAATAATAGTAGGGGGCCTCAACACTCCACTCACATCAATGGATAGATCATCCAGCCTGAAAATCAACAAGGAGAGAGTGGAATTAAATGAAAAGGTAGACCAGTTGGACTTAATAGACATATATATATATATATATATATATATATATGTCCAAGAACATACAATGGAGAAAAGACTGTCTCTTCGATAAATGGTGTTGGGAAAACTGGACAGCCACATGCAAAAGAATGAAAGTAGACCAGTATCTCTGCCATACACAAAAATAAAATCAAAATACATCAAATACTTGAAGATAAGTCCTGAAACCATAAAGCTCCTGGAAGATAATATAGATAGTAGCTCTTTGAAATAGAACTTAAAAGGATCTTTTTGAATACCATGTCTTCTCAGACAAGGGAAACAAACAAACAAACAAAATAAAGAAGTGGGATTTCATCAGATTAAACAACTTCTGCAACGCAAAGGAAACTAAGATCAAAACAAAGAGACCACCCACCAACTGGGAGAAGATATTTGCAAATCATATATCCAACATGGGGTTAATCTCTATAATATATAAGGGATTCAAACAACTGAACAACAAAAAAACAGCCCGATCAAAATATGGGCAGAGGATATGAACAGACATTTTTCCAAGGAAGATATACAGATGGCCAATAATCACATGAAAATGTGTTCAACATCACTAATCATCTGGGAAATGCAAATCAAAACTACACTAAGATACCAACTTATGCTTGTTAAAATGGCTATAATCACCAAGACTAATCATAACAAATGTTGGAGAGGATGTGGAGAGAAGGGAACCCTCCTACACTGCTGGTGGGACTGCAAACTGGTGCAGTCACTATGGAAAACAGTATGGAGATTCCTCAAAAAACTAAAAATAGAACCACCATACGATCCAGCTATTACACTACTGGGTATCTACCAAAACAACTTGAAATCAACAATCCAAAGTAACATATGTACCCATATGTTCATTGTAGCACTATTCACAGTAGCCAATACATGGAAACATCCAAGTGCCCATCGACCAATGATTGGATAAAGCATATGTGGAATAATACTCAGCCATAAAAAAGACAAAATAATCCCATTTGCAGCAACATGGATAGACCTGGAGTGAATCATGCTAAGTGAAATAAGCTAGACTGAGAAAGACAAACACCAGATGATTTTACTCATATGTGGAATACAAACAAACACACGGACAAAGAAAACAGCTCAATGGTTACAAGGGGAAGGGGGAGGGCGGTGGGCACAAGGAGTGAAAGGGAGCACTTATATGATGAAAGACAAGAAATAATGTACAACTGAAACTTCACAGTGATGTAAACTATTATGAACTCAATAAAAAAAACATAGTAAAAAAATCCATATTTTTCACATCTCTTTAAAAATTAAAACAACTGGCAACATTTTCATATCGGAGCAATAATTAGTTACTCCTGAGTAGCCAGTGGTCCACTGAGATGGGTCATCACTCTCCGATTTTCTATGCTTCCTAATTTATTACTCCCTGACCCACTTCACTTTCTTATGCTATGTGCTTGTCCCACATTAACTGAAATAGCAATTGGGAAAAAAATGTTTTAATCAGATATATGCTTTGCAAATATTTTCACCCACTTCATGCTTGTCTTTAAATTTTATTAATAGTATCTTCTGAAGAGCAAACATTTTTAATTTTGATAAATTTCACTTTTTAAAGAGAATGTTCTTTATAGTTGTATGTAAGAAATGGATGCAACCTAATAGATAGAACCTAAGGTCACACAGATTTTCACTTATGTTTTCTTCTGGAAGTTTTATAATTTTAGGTTTCATTTTCAGGTCCTTCACCCATTTTAGTTAGTTTTTGTATATGACGCAAGTTCGCTTTTTTGTATAAGGATATCCAATTGTTCTTGCAATAACAGTTGAATATACAATTTTTTCTCTATTAAGTTAACTTCATACTTTCATCAAAAATTGTTTAAAACTGATAAAAACTAGATAGAATCTGTGTTCTAGCTAATAATATTGAATCAATATCCATTTTGTTGTTATGACGCTGTACTACAGCTGTATAAGATGTCATCGTTGTGGGGAGCTAGGTGAAGGGTTCAAGGTACTCTATATACTATTTTTGCAATTTCCTGTGAGTCCATAATTGTTTCAAAATAAAAAGTTAAATTCAGTTGTCCATATACAATTGGATATACATCTGGATTCTCTATTCTCTATTCTGTTCCATTGATGATTTTTTCTCTCTTTATGCCAATATCATACAATCTTTATTACTGCAACTTTATAAGAAAATAAAATTAGATACTGTTAACCCTCCAATTTTGTTCTTCTTTTTCAAAGTTTTTGTGGTGGTTGTTATTATTCTGAGTCCTTTGCATTTCCATATAAATTTTAGAATCAGCTTTCCAGTTTCCACAAAAGAGCCTACTAGAATTTTGATCCGGATACGTATTATACTTCACATCAACTTAGGAGTAATTGAAATCCTAACAATTTTGAGTATTCTGACCAAGAAACAGGTGTATCTCCCCTTTTATTTAGGTCTTCTCTCAGCAATACTTTATAGTTTTCATTGTACAGATCCTAAACACCTTTAGTCTCCTTTTCCTCAAATTATTTTCTATTTTAGATGCTATTATAAATTTATTTTTAATCAGTTTTCAATAATGTATTACTAATAAGCATATAGAAAAACATTTGAGTATTTCATATTGATTTTGTATACTGCACCCATGCTAAATTCAGTTCTAGAGCTTTTTTGTATATTCCACTGAATTTTCTACATAGATCATATCATCTGTGAATAGGGAAGTTTGCTTTTTACTTTCAAATATGTATACTTTCACTTATTCTCATATGTTATTGCGCTAGTTAGTATCTCCAATAAAAAGTTGGATGTAAGTGATGTGAGGAGCCATGCTTACTTTGTTATTGAACTTAGGCAGAAACCCTTCAAACATTAATTATTAAATATGATGTTCTCTGTAGGTGAATGATGCCTATGAGTAGTTTGAGGTTTTTTTAAGACAATTTTTTAGAAAAGTTTCAGGTTCATTGCAAAATTGAGAGGAAGGTATAGATTTCCCATAATCTCATGCCCCCACAAATGTATAGCTTTCCCTCATTTTCAACACCCCCCCATCAGAGAGGTTCATTTGTTAAAATTGATAAACCTACATTGACACAACAAAATCAACCAGAGTTCATAGTTTACACTATGATTCACTCTTGGTATTGCATATTCTATAGACTTAGACAAATGTATAATGGCAGGTATCCACCAGTATAGTATCATACAGCGTATTTTCAATGCCCTAAAAATCCTCTGTGCTACACCTATTCACTCCTCCTCATTCCAGCACTTGACAACCACTGATCTTTTTATTTTCTCCATGATTTTACCTTTTCCAGGACATCATATAGCTGCAATTATACAGTATGTAGCCTTTTCAAATTGCGTTCTTTCACTCAGCAATAGGCATGTAAGGTTTTGCCATGTCTTTTCATGCCTGTTGTTAATCTCTTTCAGCTCTGAGTAATATTCCATTGTCTAGATGTACCACAGTTTATTTATCTATTCACCTGCAGAGGAACATCTTGGTTGCTTCCAAGTTTTCTCAATTATTAAGGAAGCTATTATAAACAAAATTTCTGTGTGGGTTTTTATGCGGACATAGCTTGCAACTCTATGGGGTAAATACTAAGGAGTGTGATAGGTGGATCATATGATAAGATTATGTTAAATTTTGTAAAAAAGAGTCAATCTGTCTTTCAAAGTGACTGTGCCATTTTTGTGTTACCACCAGCAATGTATGAGAGTTCCTGTTGCTCTGTTTCCTTGACAGCATCTGATGTTATCAGAGTTTTGCATTTGGGCCATTCTAAGAGGTATGTATGGGTTTTTATCCTTGTTTTAATTTGTGTTTCACTAATAACATATAATGTAGAGCATCTGTTCATATCCTTATTTGCCATCTGTATATCTTCTTTGGTGAGGTGTCTATTTAAATCTTTTGCCCATTTTTAATCCAGATGTTTATTTTCTTATTTTTGAGTTTTAAGAGTTCTTTGTATATTTTGGATAATAGTCCTTTATTATATGTCTTTTGTGAATATTTTCTCTCATTCTGTTGCTTATCTTCTCTTTCCCTTGATGTTGTTTATTGCAGTACAGAGGTTTTTAATTTTAATTGTTGTTGTAGCTAAAATATTATCACCATACCCAAGGCTACATATGTTTTTTCCTATATTATCTTCTGAGCGTTTTATAGTTTTGCACTTTACATTTAGGTCTGTCATCCACTTTGAGTTAACTTCTATGAAGAGTTTAAGATCTCTGTCTAGATATACTTTTTCTTCTTATAGATGTCCAGTTGTTATAACACCATTTGTTGAAAAGACTTTCTTTGCTCCATTGTATTGTCTTTGCTCCTGTATCAAATATCAGTTGTCTACATTTACGATGGTCTATTTCTGGACTCTCTATTTTGTTCCCTTGATCTATTTGTCTATTCCCCCTCCAATACCACACTATCTTGATTACTGTAGTTTTACACTAAGTCTTAGTTCTGCTTCTCTGGAGAACTTTGACCAATGCACCAAAAATTGTGCATTTTACCTTTTTGTGCTGGGTATTTTATATTCCTACACATATTGTTGAGCTTTGTTCTCAGATGTAGTTAACTTGTTTAAGTCTAATTATTTTGTTTCTTGCTTTTAGAAGTCATTAGCGGGGATCAGAAGAGAGCTTAATCTAGGTTTTGTTATTCCCCCTTATAAGGCAAAACTATTTTGAGTAGTTTTTCCAATGTGCTGTGAATTATGAAGCCTTCCTTTGTGAGTGCAAGGTACTATTCCTTTTAATCCTTTTGGATAGTTCTTTCCACGTGTTTTAGTTGGTCAGCAGTAAGGTATGCTGTAAGAAAGTACCATAGACTGGGTGGCTTATAAAAGACAGAAATTTGTTTCTCTCTATTCTGGAGGCTGGAAGTCTGAAATCAGGGTGTTAGTATGGACAGGTCCTGGTGAGAGCTCTCTTCCAGTTTGCACACTGCTGACTTCTCCTTGTGTTTTCACAGGGCAGAAAGAGAGCATGCTAGCTCTCTAGTCTCTTCTTCTAAGGGCCCTAATCCCATTCATGAGGGCTCTACCCTGTGACCTAATTACCTCCCTAAGGGGCTGCCTCCAAATGCCAACACATTCAGGATTAAATTTAAACATATGAATTTAGCAGGGACATAAACATTCAGTCCATAACATCTGCTCCTAGCTCCCCAAAATTTAGGTCCTTCTCATATGAAAAATACATTCATGTTGTCCCAACAGCCCCCAAAGTCTTAACCTGTTCCAGTATTAACTCTAAAATCTAAAGTCTCATCTAAGTATCAAACATGGGTGAGACTTGAGGTATGATTCATCCTGAGGCAAAATTCCTCCCCAGCTGTGAACTTGCAAAACCAAACTAGTTATATGCTTCCAAAATACAGTGGTGGGACAGGAATAGGATAGATATTCCCACTCCAAAATGGAGAAATAAGGAAGAGGAAAAGGGGGCTGAGCCCCCAGAAAATGCAAAGTCTAGCAAAATGTGAGGTCTTAAGGTTGGAGAATAAACTCTTGGGCTCCTTGCTCTACCTTCCAGGCTCACTGAAGCAGTGGTCCTGCCACCACAGTGTGGCAAAAGTTCCTGTCCTCAGACTTCTGCTAGGCAGAGGTCAGTTGGTCTATTGAAAATGAGGTAGTGGCTCCCACTTTTGAAACTGAGGAAGTAGCCCTGATAATTTCGAATCACCTTTGGGGGCATGCTTCCCTTGTATTGAATCATAGAGCATATTTGCAACCAAATAGCTCCATGGTCCCATCCTGTAAATCTATGAAATCTGACAACCTTTCTTCATTTTTTCCTGTCTCCTTCCCCTTTAGTTCAAACTGTTAGTTTTCTTGCTGGCGTAGCTGATTAAGTGCATTATTCACACTCATACTAATCTCTTTGTCAAATGGTCACTTGGCCATGCCCTTAGAGATCTCTTCTGAACATGGTTTCTTACTTTTTGCAATATGGATATGCTGAGAATATTCCAAATGTTTAAGTTCTATTCTTTTTTGTTTTTTATTTCCATCTTTAAGTCATTTCTCTCTTCCTGCATTTTACTATAAGCAGTCAGTAGGGCCAAGCTGTTCCCCCAACAATTTTCTCCTCCCCTAAATATCTAATTCTACTGCTTACAAATTTTACCTTCTGCAAAACACTAGACCAAGAATATGATTCAGCCAGTCTATTTGCTGAATTTTTAAAATAAGGATCACCTTTTCTCCATTGTCCAATAATAGTTCCTCATTTTCACCTGAGACCTCATCAGAATGGCCTTTGCTGTCCACATTTCTACCAATGTTCTACACATAATTATTTATGTATTCTCTAAGCCGACAAAAGCTTTGCCTAGCTTTCTGAAATCTCACCAGGTTTGCCTTTAAAACCCCCTTCACTACAATCTTGGCTTCTTCTAGCATTCTCTTCAATACATCTCTAATCTCTACCCATTACATCAGCACCCCACTTCTCAGTACCAATTTCTGTGTTAGTCAGTTTGAACTGCTGTGACAAATTACCGTAGACTGGTGCCTTAAGCAACAAACATTCATTTCTAATGATTTTGGAGGCTGGAGGTCCCAGATCAGTGATCCGGCATGGTAGGATATTGGTGAGGACCCTCTGCTAGGCTGAAAACTGTCGACTTTTTGTGCCCTCACATGGAGGAACGGAGGAAAGAGAGAACGTTAGCTCTCCAGCCTCTTCTTAGAAGCCACTAAGCCCATTCATGAGTGCTCTACTCTCATAACCTAAACACCTCCCAGTCTCCACCTCCAAATATTATCACATTGGGGATTAAATTTCAACATATGAATATTCAAGAGACACAGACATTCAGTCCATAATACCAAGTTTTCAGGCAGTTTTGTTATGTAAAATGTTATGCTCAGCATTCTGCTGAATACTCAAGAGGTACATTCTACTGAATATCTGCAGATTTCTAGAGTTCTTTCTTTGTGTAGCTTTCTAACAACTGGTAGTCTATCCTGCAACTCCATCTACTTTGGTTTTCTGTATTCTTAACTCTATCTCTTCAAATATTGTTATTCCTGTGTTCTGCTTAGTTTTCTTCTCCCTGTGCCATTTCCAGAACTCTTCCAAGGCAGAAGGCAATATTAGGGCTTTCCACATCTGTGTCTGGTATCCAAGGGTTCAGTGTCGTTTGTGGCTTGATATCCATTGTCTTAAAAACCATTGTGTTATATATTTTGATTGTTTTATTGTTTATGTTTTTATTTGTTTTAGGTAGAAGCATAAATCTGACCCATTACTCCATCTTTACTAGAAACAGAAGTCTATCTAATAGTACTTTTTTTAATTTGAAGAATTAAAGTAGATGATAAGGAAACATGTTATTCGTTATGGCCACATATCTTCTCATGAACTGGTAGATTGAGAGCCATGCTCCTAAGATGTGAAATATTTTGGCTACCATTAAAATTAAGAAAGGCAATAGACATAACTTGAACTAATTTGAAGAAAGCCAAGACTTTTATAAGACTACATTTCTAAACTTAAAAGACAGTGTAGTGTGTCAAAGGGCGAAATTCCTAACAGTGTGAAGTAGTGGCTTTAGCCATTGAAGCAGCATGGTATCCTGAAGATTGTCTTGTCATGCTGGAAGGTCAGGTTCCAAAGGCTCACTAGAGAGGTTTCTCCCCACAGAGAGGGAAAGAAAGAGTGGCAGAAGTTTTCTGCACACTGTGAAGGTGACTTTGTTCTCAGTGTGAGAGCAGGGTGGTCACAGCTCTCTCAGCTGAACTTGCTGTAAGCCTATCTATAATGCCTAGGCAGGGGGCGGAAAGGTGGGTTGGCTGTGGCTTTTTCTGCCCCCTCATGACCTGATAGCATGAGTCTAGTGCTGACCAAAATAAAGGAAAGAAGGACAAGGGACAAGAAAAACCTATCCAGCATTGGTACATAACTTTCACATAAGGAAAATAAAACCATGACACAATTCTAAGCAATGGCATGAAATGGGAGGGGAAAGGGAAATGAAATAAAATGCAAGCATGAAAGAGTTGTAGAAGGGGCATATTTTTTAAGAGTTTATCACATTGGAGCCAATTTCTCTGGGTTATTGCCTCTAAAACATGTTAAAGGCCAGGTCTATGACTTTTTTTGTCAGTTTTATAGTTCCAACATTGTAAATATAATATATTGCCAAGTACTGTTAGTACTACACGGATCAATGTTTGTGCAACCCATGTATTTGTTGAATGGCATTTGCTGCCTTTCTTTTCGAAGGACTTTTGGGTAATGATCAGTCTTTGAGATGGGTTTTGATCATTATCTTTCCCTTTACTCCACAGATTATACATGAACATATTGATATGTGTACTCACACATAATATACACTCACATATATGTGTTTGTGTGTATTGAAATTCTTTTGAAATATGTTGACATCTTTCAGTTTTTCATACTCCACTTATTAACTATTTGGCTTCAAATTGGTGATGAGCTTGCTTGTTTAAAAACTTTGGATAGTAACCTTGCTTCCTTCCTTTCCTTTAGCTTTTTTTTTTTTTTAACCTATTTAACATTTGATCTTGTTCATAAGTTCAACTTCTCTGCTGTTAAAGATCATAAGAGCACTTTCAGTGGTGGATTTATATGTCAGCCATCTTGGAACCATATTGAAACAGCTGTTTTGGGATCATTCTCTTAAGCTTTTAAATACTGCTAACTTTGTCGTCTTGAATTTATAATAGTCTTGCATTGTATCATTATTTGTTATTGATTTATTTTTATTCTACTTGCCTGATAATTGTACTCATAAGTTTCCCATTTGAAATTGATTTATTTTCCCATATAAAGTGATTTTTTGGAACATGTTTTAACCAGTGACTTTTGTCTAGTCACTGAAATTGTACATCAATGTATCATTGGCACATGATTCACAATTTATATAGAAAGCAGAAATCTTGGTCTAAACATATTTAACTAATGAACTTGAACTAAGAGTACGCTTCATTTGAAAAGCCTACAAAATGCATCTTGAGAATTCACAATCTGATGTGTAATATGCTTCTTTTTTGGCCTGTGTTTGAAGTGGTTTTAATTAAGTTTATACACATAGTAATTGTCAGGTCAGTTGAGGTTTTATTTTTCCCCTTTGATGTATAATAATAAAAATATAAGGATGCTGTTATTACTTTGTTAAGTTAACATTTGTTAAGTGAAGCACAAGATGCTGGTTGGGGAGCCACAATTCAGCAACAGACCACAAGAGAAACTAAAATAGGGATGTTTAACACTCACTCTTCATTAGTACCGAAGGAAGTAAACAGCACATCTTGAGAGACCACGTGGAGAGGTCAAGGCAGAGTCCAGAGAGAAAGAGAGACAGGACTTGGGGCACATGCCTTGATTAGGGCCCCTGCATAGCGCGCTTTGGGGTCCCTGGGCTAGGGTGGGATTGGTCAATTCAAACCAAAAGAGTGGGGTTTTGGTAAGTCCCACAGGACATATAAGGCAGACAGGCTCTGGGAGGCAGGGGAGACTGTTGATCCTAAGAACTGTTGAGGAAGTTGTAACAGGAACTTACAGCGGCAGAGACTCTGTGACTATATAGGGCATGCGCTTGCATGACAGCCTAGTGTCAGGTTATGGTTCCTGCAAGCCACTTGACTACAAAATGGATGCAAAGGCAGCAATACCGTGGAGCATCTTAGCTAAACTTTCGACAGATGCATTCCAGAGGATTTGAAGAAAACATAGTGAGATTAAAGAAGAGAGCCAAGGCTTTGGCATCACCTGGTTCTAATTCCAGCTGCAAAGATTGTCTGCATGACCGGTTAGGTTCCTGAACATTGCTTAATACCTGCATAATTGTGCTCAAAGTGCCTGGCACAAAGTCATAAGGCAATGGGATTTTTATGGGTTTTTTATGTAAATTTACGACATAATATGAGAGTCTCTCTATCTTCGCCCAGTTGATTTGCTTTCCTCCAGATCGAATTAGCATGGGAAGGTTTAGGATTTCCCTGAGGTGTTGTAGCCAATTTAGGTTAGTGATCTAAGTTGAATGGTGGCACCCAAAACAGCATGAAAAACCTAATTTAAATAAACTAAGCACACAACTAATTTCTAAAGGTTTGGATCAGTATTAAAATTCACTTTTTGGTCAATTAGTATGTTTTCACAATTGGATAGAGAAGCCTTTCTTTATTCTGTTGTACTAGCTTAGTCCTTGTTAGTTTAAATCACTGAAGAATTCATTTTGATTCCTTGAGGAATGTAAAATAACTGGTTAGCAAGTAGGAGATTTAATTTGGACCTTAAAATTTATCTATAAATGTGAAAAATGTCTTTCTATAATATAGCACCTATTATATATTATATTAAAGTGAACCTTGTGAAAGTGCTACTATTGGGTCATTTTTGGTAAAAATCAAAAATTGTAGTTTCATGTTGTTCAACTAAATATAACCAGAGGTAATTATTCTACAAAGGGTTCATTATATATAGCCTATTGCAAAAGGAATACTTGGACATGAAAAATTTCAGAAAGGATATTGCTTCCAGAATCATGGGAAACAAACATTTTATTCTAGTTGTGTTTGAAAAAGTAATATTCCGGCATATCAGACATAATAGAGAGTATTTGGCTTTGTTACCTTGCTGCATGAATTGGCATTATTTAAATATACGTTCATATATTTTTTTCCAACACCTTTCCTGGAAAGATCTTGACACTCAATGGCAGAACGTCTCCAAGTTTCAGGCTGTCAGACAGTCACATTGGCACTGTCAGGCAAAAGGCTAATGAGTCTGAGATGGTCCTAAAATAAGGACGAAAACATTTGGGAGGCCTGGCAGATAGCATTAAATAAATGGGAAATAATCAGCTCTAGAGCAGTTGATAAGGAAAGAGGGCAAATTTTACTTGCAAATAGGACATAGTTGGCAGGTTAACCTGAGCAGGTCTCAGTGCTATTGAAATCTCAATGGTGCTTTGTGAACACTTGCTCTTAAGCTTTGACATTTTATAATTAAGTTACTTGGTGTATTGTTTGTTCTTTTTGGGGTGATGGTCTGTTTAAGGGGAAAAAAAAAACCTTTAAAAACTACTAAAATGCTTTCAGTCCATTAATATAAACAAGTATTGCTCGCCTAGAATGAAATCAGCAAATAACCTTTCGGTTATCTTTTTCCCAGACTGCACTGTGTCTACAAAGTTGTAGTTGCCTTTTTTCCTTTTTTTTTTTTCATTTAACAGTCTGGGAAATAGTAGTTTGAAAAAATGATTACCATTGGAAGTCCCTATTCAATTCCTCCCAAATATCAGAGCTTGAAGGGAATTGCAGTAGGTTGCACTAAACCATTTTTCTTATGACCTTATATTTTGAAATTTTAACTGACAGACAAAATGCTGTATATATTTGTAGAAAAATAATGTATCTGGATTACTATAAGAAAAGTTCTTATCTTTATGTCTTATATAAAATTGGTTCATTAAAATTTGAGAATTATTCAATATTTATTTTCTTACATATAAAATGGGTGTTCCAATTTCTTGCCTAAAAAATTATATAATATCAAGAAAAATTCACAATTTCAAATTTCAAATTTTCTTATGTAATTAAATTGAGATATGACATTATTTTAGGATTTCCTTTGATATGTTATGAGTAAAGTAACTTGGAAATAACTTGTGTCAGTTCTGCACCTGTAATTCTGTGGAATTATGTTAATTACACTAACTAGAATATGTTAAACATTAATGATTAATGATAAGAAAGAAAAGATCATAAAAAGTCTAATGGAATTCAAAACTCATCTAGATTGAATATTTTTACACCAAATGAAATAAGTATGCCAATAGATGGAACAATTAAATGCTAATAAAAATGGCAATGAGGTAAGTATAATAATCAAGGTCTAGACTCTACTTTCTCTGGTGGTTTCCAGAAGATTCTATCTTCTCTGGTGATTTCCAACCACCAGAGAAGATAAAGAAATACTACAGTATATTGTCCTTCCACTGTTCGCTTTACAGTTTTCAAGGTATATATATCCATTGTCTCATTTCTTCCTCATGAGAACCCCATTGCAATGCTGACTCAACTGAAACAAGACCTCAAAGACAGGATACTTATCTCCCATGTTGCAGGTGCACAGGATGGAATTGGAATTCTGGAGTAGATGTTCTTCCAAACTAGTAATGGAGACTAAACTAACATACGTGATACCAATATCATTTCTATGAAATAATGGTATAAACTAAGTGATAGTCTAGAGATGATTACAAAGTAAGATCTAATCAGATATTGATTTTCTCCCTTTTCAAAGGTCAAATTCCTATTGTCTCTGGGAAACGGGGGTTAGCTCCATTCTAAGCTGCATCTTCTTCTCCCTGAGACTCTCACTTTCTTCTGAATAGCCATTTACTCTGTAGTTCCTCCTCCCAGTCACTTCTCTTGCTTAAATGCCACCAGTTGATTTTTTTTTTTCATGTGTATACATAGGATGAGGGAAATTTTGCTTTCCACTTAACAGCAAATTACTTAAAAATTGAAGCACAATCTTACACTTCTTAAAAACTTAGGGTAAATTTCTGAGAGAAAAAATAATGCTTTGTTTCCTGATGCAGATGAAAATATTTGCTCTTTATATATATTTTTTCCTGTATCTCAGCCTCTGTTGGCATAAATTAAGGTTACAGTTGAGAATTTATTGTGTGATTTTTAGGTCCAAACAAGAGAACTAAATGATTAAAAACTTTTAGCCATATTCATATGGCATGAACTACTTGATGGAATTGCTTGAGTGTGACATCTCTGCATTCTTGAGCCAAGAGGGGAAAAATGTCAAATATATTAAATTCATATATCCTATTCTTCATTATCTACTCTGATGACAAGTTCCATTATCAAGTATGTGCTATGTAAAATGTCAACATAAGTTGAACATGAACAAAGTAATATAAGAAATATTCCAAGTAGTGCTGTGAAATATTCAGTGTCTTCTGGGAAGCAAAATTTATTTACACTCTGCAAACATTTACAGTGGAGTGATTTAGAAAAATGGGCCATGCGTGTTGAAAGACCGCCTACATCCTTAGTCATAAGTGATAGAACAAACCATTACTTGTAACCAGGAAGAGTAAGTTGGCAGATCACATACATACAGTTTCATTCACAATCATGTGCAAAAGTTAAATAAATGATCATTTTAACCAAACATAGCTATTAAAAACACATATTCTATCATTATTTCACTAAGAGAGGATAACATTTAAAAAGATCATTGACTTGTGTTACTGTGAAAAAGATTTTTGAAAAAAACACACTTCCAGAATGAATTTATCTTTTCAAAATAGATATAAAAATGTCTCATTTCTCTGAAATATGAAACAGCAACATACATAATCATAACAGTGCTAAAATAATTTCAATATTTAAATATGAATAATTTTCATGGAATATCAAGAAAAGCTACAAGTTTTCATCTCTTTTACAACAAATAGAAAAGAAAAACATCACCATCATGAATTTTCTCAGACTTTGTCTCCAAATATGCCTTTTGTAACTTCTTTCAAATTGCAATAAAGCGTGAGAATTTTGTGTGATATGAGATGTGCATGAATCTCCTTCATGTCTCAATGTCATGTGGATTTGGATAGAGGTAGGTCAATGTCCCATAAACTAGATATTCTATAAACATCTTTATTTGTAGCTTTCTACAAATTCTAAAGATTCTATAAAAATCTTTAAATATAGCTTTCATTTCAGAGTTCCCTAAAATGTATTTCAGGACAATTAAGAAAAATATTACATAGTGACTTGCAAACCTCTTCAATTTGGGTCACCATTATTACATATTTCCAGAAAATATGTAATAACACTTTAAAACATCAATAGAATCTAATATTCCTTAATTAAAATCTTTCAGTATTTAAACACCATAAAGTCTCCCAGTGGAACATAACACCTTAGTTATGGGTTTTCTATCACCATAAATTTGAACAATATTATTTGAAAATCAAGACTATTTTTGTACATAATTGGTTAGTCAAAAGAAGCATTAGAGGATAAGACTACACAAAATGGCATAAGATGTTGTAATTCTAATCAATTTGTGTACTTTCTTAGATTCTACATTTGTCAAACGTATTGAAACCTGGAAAAGTGAAGTGACTTGCCAAAATTACAAAACACACACTCTACTTACATTTTTCCATGTGCTTCATCTTTGACTTACAAACTAATCGATTTACTTGGAGGCTGTAGGGTAAACCATGATTTGTCCAAAAATGCCAGAGACATGTACATTTGTTTTTCTTTCTAAAATTTTTAACTCTTTTATTCATTACATATTTATTGCACACTAAAATTTCCAAGGGCTAATGGCTTGACTAGGGATACAAAGAGAATACTAAATTATGCTTACTCTCCATAAATAGAATGACAACTACAGTGCAATCTACATTGTGATAGAAGTGTTCTGAAAGCTCCAAGGAGAGCTCTCTGATCCAGACTAAAAGAGGAGATGAAGAAACATGCTTTATGATATGGATGTGTGTGTGTGTGTGTGTGTGTGTGTGTGGTGTGTGTGTCTGTGTTCCCCAGTGTGTGTCTGTGTTTCCCAAGGCATTTATTTTTTTATATCTGACATCTACAATCCTCAAATGTTATTGCTCTGTCTGTTAGAAGCTATCCATGTAATGAGATGACAGCTTACTGCTCTTCTGACCATTGAGTCACTACCTTGCCAGTCTGCACCCACTTAGTCTCCATTTACCGACAGTACAACAAAAGCAGTTTTCTGTTTCTCCATAAGGGCACACCCTCCACATGAGCTCAGAATTTCATACCAGCTCACCTAGTCAAGGATTTTCCTTTTGCAAATCTCATGCATAATCTTCTTTGCCTTTTATTGCTAACAAAAAATTCTCATCTATGTAGAAATGTGTTGATTCTACTCATCTTGGGAAAAAAAACAAACTTTTTCTGATCCCATGGCCTCCTGTGTTCCACTTTGACCCCATTTCCTTGCTCTCCACTCATGGCTCAGTTCCACCGTATGGTTAATATTCCTCTTATTTACTGCCCCCCATCCTTAGCCCATTTCAGTTGGGGCTTTCACACTTATCACTTCACTTAAACACCAACAACCTCCTTTTGTGAAGTCCAATAGTTTCTATTCTTGTCTTCCTGGACTGTCCTCCCCATTTAGCTTTTGACCACTTTCCCTAGATTTTTGTGAAACTACACCTTCATGTTTTCTTTTTCAACCTCCTGATTTTCTCGCTAACTTCTCCACCATTGGTCAGATATTCCATCAACTGAAAGCATCTGTGTGCAGATGACCGCTGTATCTTTATCTCTAATCCTCTTTTCTCTCTTGAGCTATTCTCAGTATCTCCATTTGGATGTCTAATTAGCTTCTCAAACTGAACATCTTTAACATAGAATTATCTCTGCCTTCCTTCCCCCACTCTCATACCATGCTCTGTCTCCAGTCTTCCCCATCTAAGTCCTGGGAATCTCCCTTTCCCTAGATACTCAAAGAATCTTGGGAATCTTATGTTTGCCAGAAAAAATTCAGGTTACCTAGATGAAATGGATTTCAGATAAATAACAATACACTGGTATATGTATGTCCCATATATTGCATGAGACGTACTTACATTAAAAATATTATTTGGAGCCCACTATTTTTATTTGCTAAATTTTTTATTTTTGAGGAAGATTTGCCCTGAGCTCACATCCAAGCCCATCTTCCTCTATTTCATATGTGAGGCACCTGCCACAGTATGGCTTGATAAGTGTTGTGTGGGTCTGCACCCAGGGTCTGAACCATCAAACCCCGGGCCACCAAAGCAGAACATGTGAACTTAACTGCAGTGCCAGCGGGCTGTCCCCTATTTGCTAAATCTTTTAACCCTAGTCTGGGTCATATTTGTCCCTACATCAAACGCTAATATTTCTCTAAACCTGATATACAATCTCATCTCTTTTCCCCAGTTCCACTGTGAAATACTCCAGGACAAACCACTTAAATCTTGGCTTAAAGCTCTTGCTTCCTCTTGGGCATATTAACAAGATCCTAACACTAGACCAAAGCCTAAAATGCCTCACCTCATCTGATCCCTGACTGCCTCTCCAATGTCAGTTCCTGTCATTCTTTTCCCTTGTTCATGAAATTCCAGCCAAACCCTTCTTGTGTCTGTGTCTTAAATATACTACACATAAATCTGCCTCGGGGTCTTTGAACTTACAATACTTTGTGCTAGAAAGATTTTCACTTCTCATCTTTTATCATTTACGTTTCAGCTGTATTCAGATAGGAGTTTTTTTTACCATGCTATATAAACTAGCTCTCATGCTACACTCCTAAGCTATCTAGCCTTTTAACTTATATCCTTCATGTCGCTCTTATTATCTGAAATTGCCTCATCCTTTATTTTTTTATGTTTCTTTTATTCTCTATGTTTTCCTGGTAGAAAATTAGCTCTAAGTGTTTTATGCTTTGTCTATTCCACTTATCCCTATATCCTTAGAGCCCCGAGGCTCACTGGTAAATATTAGGCATACAATTAATATTTACTAAATAAGTGAGTGATTTCTAAAAAGAACTAGTCTAGCTAAGTTCTTCTGGTATGCTGATATCTTTAACAGCAAAATATATTCAAACATTCTCAACAGAATCTTAAATAACAAGCACCCAAATCATTTTTTAAATGTTTTTCATTGTAATTTATCAAATACAATAATAATTATGTTAACCTTACATGAATTATTTAATGTTAGGAAACATACATGTTTCCCCTATTTAGTCACAATGAAACACAAACAGCTTCAAAATATAAATTTCAAAACTAAACATTCTTGCATAGTAAATGTATTTAAACAGCAGTGAAATTTTTTTAAAAATTGCATAAATTTTTCTTAATAATAATAAGAAAAGCGTTATTTCTCTCTTTTGAGACTCTCCTGTTTTATTGTTCAGGTAAGAAAGTATTAGAAATGTATCCTCATAATTTAAAATAATAAAAGAATATGCTAAAATGGAAAAAAAACCCTACTGTCTCTCACATTAATGAGCCAGTTTGTTATATTTATAAAGTTTTATTTTAATCAATATTTTAACTAATTTAATATAATTAAATATTTTATGTAAAATTAAGAAGAGTTGAGACTTGCAGGTGAAATATTTTTCAAGACTCAAATGTAAGTATGTGGATTTTAACTGACAGCTGTAGTCCAAAGACTTGAAATATTGGGTGGAAAGGTTGAATGTTTTTCTCATAATCATCTCTTTCTCTGTCTTTCACATCACCCCATAACAAGAAGCCATATAGAAAACTTTGAAAGAAAGAAAAAACTTAGAAAACTTTTTTCCTCACATTGTTCTATTCCTTAATTAGAAAGCTGACTGACAGTATCAATCCTTTGTCAACCTTTATGCAGACACACACTCTCTGGCTACTGGATTATAGAACTTTTCTGATTTTCTTCAAGTTTTGGTCAAGGCAAATTTTATTTCAGATTGTGGAATCAAATCAATGTAAATGTTGAAACCGATCAAAAAATATCACTTCAATAAATTACACAGGAGTCGTTTGGAGAGGACATATAATTGGGAAGCCTTTATATTATATTCCAGGATTGAGTGGCTCATTTTTATTTTTACATGTTACCCTTCAAGAAAAGTCATTAGCATACTTGAAACAATAGCATTTCATCATGGAAAAGCCTTTTCAGTGTAGAAATTGGTGGTTTAATGGGCAGCCCTGAGGCAGAATCATCAGACAGACAGGAACACAATACTTGCAACATATTCCTTAAAAAAATAACTATTTCTGAAGAAGATATTTCTAAATATAAAGATATGAGACCCATAGATAAGAATATGAATGTATATATGGAGGCTAACTGGAATCTGGATGCAAAACTTCTGAAAAGAATCTAAAACTGAAAGTTTTTCAAATGTCCCTACAGCCCGAGGCACTGGTTGAAGATGGTTTGTGACTGACTTGGTGGTGTCTATTGTTCACCTACTTTTTCTAAAAATAATTTCTGAATACTTTTACTAAGTATATGAAACATTTAATATTGTTGAGAGCACCCTATGATTTAAAATTCCCAGAAAGTATTTCTAAAAATATATATAATTAAAACTATTTTAAAATGATATGATTGGGTGAAAATGCATAGAGCCACAAATAGAGTAGTTGGACATAATTGGCAAAATCAAAGATAACATTTTTATTCCCTCTAGACTGACGGAAAAGCCAGTTTGGATTGAGTTCCTGCTCACAAGGTTTATGTTTTTTTACATAATGTAATAAAGTCACAAATTAAAAGCATGTGTTTTTACACAAATATCTGTTTTAAAGTTCTTCAATTGATTTGATTGTCTAAATAAGCTCTTAAAGAGATTTTAAAAATAGAAAGAATATTTGCTTTCTCTGCAAGAAGTGTGAAATAATTTAACTATAAATTACCTAGCATTGTTTCTTCATGTGTGGGATCAGAATCTCACTCTCATTATTTAAATAAAAAAAAAATATTTTCTCTTAAACTAACAAACTCACTTTCTAATAAACTCTGAAAGAAATTTGTGACACATAGATGTTTGTTTAGTATTAATTTTCATCATTAAAAATTAATCACAATATTGGTATAAAGTGAAATATAAGTATAATTTTAAATAGCCTGTGTTAACAATAATGAAATAGTTAATTATTTTATAACACACCTATAACATTGGACAATATGTACCTGTTAAAATAATATTGAAAAGTTAAATTACACATTATTAAATAAAAAGTACAGGCTGCTAAATTGTGTATACAATGATACATGTCTGTATATATATCTCCATATCTCCATATATCAATATAGATATATTGCTAGAGATATCTAGATATATATACACATGTCTATGAACTAGATTTTTAGATATAGAGATAATTTATAAAATTACATTTAACAATATTAAGCACATCTGACAAAATGGACCCATCTGTGCACATAACCTGCATACACACATACACACAAATATATTTGTATATGTATAACTAGAAAAATATTTCAAAATCTTAAAAATTAAAAATAGAATCCAATAATTTAGCCATTAATATTTTCTTCTTTAAAGTCTTTTCAAAATACATATCAAATTATTAGTATGAGAGGTATGGAGTTAACTTTGAAAGATTAAATTTATTACTTCTTTTGTCTAATTTTTTCTTAAAAAGTGTTTCAGGGTTCTCTGTGCTTAAGCACCAGAAGTCAGCTCTGGCTAAGTTTGGCATAAACATAAGTAAAAGTAAAAAGAAAGAAAAAGAAATAAGATAAAGAAATTCTTGGAAAGTAAGAAGTGGTTCAAAAATGTCTTTTGAACAATGAGCAGGAAATGCCTCTGGGAACCTCCCATATAAATGAAACAAGCCCATCATTTTTCAGCCTCATGTAGCCTTAGTTTAAGATTCAAATTCTCAGGATCAGGGACACTGAGTGTCCATGTCTGTGTCCTGTGCCCATCACTTCGCCAGCATGAGATGGGTACTTTGACTGGCAGTCTAGACAGAGATATCTGTGATGGGACATGTATCAAACAGTGCCTGAAGGAATATTGTGGTGTAGTTAGCAAGAAAGCAGCAAAAGAATGCTGGCTGTGTTGGTGAAATGACATGTCTGCTACATGTAGGGTCAGCATACCCACCCTGAGGAATGAACACTCTGATTTCTCTTCCACTTTACAAGCTTATCTACAAAGATGAGTGTCTTTGCTCATTAAATTACAAGGGGGTGGAGGGAGGGTGAAAGGGGCAAAGGGGCACACGTGTACAGTGATGGATGGCAACTAGACTTTTCGTGGTGAACACGATGCATTCTATATAGAGGTCAAAATATGATCTACACTTGAAATTTATATAATGTTATAAACCAATATGACCTCAATAAAAAAAATTAATTACAGTACAATTCTCTATTTTGAGGGGTAGAATATTCATGTTCTAGGCACGAAGAAGAAATTCAACTTCTCAGTGAAGTTATTCACAAAACAAACAGCCACAAAACGTGGGAACAATATAAGTGTAGACTTATGTAGCAAAAGCTAGAGGCTTGTCTTCTGAAGGCTGAGAAGTAACGTGTGAAAATGGAGAAAGTGTAATGTTATTTGCATACTGTGACTTTATGTCCAGAAAGCTATAATAATCAAGTGAAATATGAATCTGATTAATAAAATAATTCAACAATAATAAACACAAAGCAAAACAAATTTTACATACGTTAGATTACCAGTGAGAAACACTATGTTAAACATCACTTTCAAAATAACAATAGACTATGTAATTCAGTGTAAGGGAAAAGGAAAATGTATGTTGCATATATGTACTCAGCTAAAATTTTTATTGATGCCATGCAGATAAATACATTTCACATGTATTTAATAAGAAAATTGTTTAAAATAAAATTATCATAAAACCAGAGACAAAATATAATTTGAGTGGAATTTCTAGGAATAAAAGTGATAGAAAATATAAGAAAGAAAAAAATCATAGTGTTTTTACCAAAGAAATGGACACGTTGCTGGACATCAAGTAAGGCTAGAAAAATGCTTGTGGCATGCATAACAAAAATTCTATGAAAAATTTTAAATGGGTAGTAATGAAAATATGTAATAACATGGAAAAATAATATATTTCATATAAAATGTACCCACTTACCCATTATAACTACAGCTATATTTTTAAAAATTGATACATGGCAAAAATAAATAGAACGAACAGGTTGAATATACAGACTTTTTTCTTTTTCCTTCTCTTTGTTATTCTTATATAATGAATAAATATTCTGTAATAAAAGTTAAAAAGTCACATTAACTCACGTAAACCACTCAGCTCCTTTATGAAGCAATGTTTTCTTTCTCTATGAAGTCATTAATTTTTTTTTAATATTTCTCAAATTATTCAGAGAATAGATTCTTGAGGAGGAACTGTTGCAGAAACACTAAACAGAAATGTCAATATTAAAGTCAAGGTGAGCAAATGGTATTAAAACCAAGTTGAGGAAAGGAAATGAGGTTCTTTAAGGCCACATGTCTACAGAAATGGTCACAAACGAGACGGATTTATCCCAGGCATTTGGGATGAAAAGGCTATAAATACCAAGGAACTGATGATGCATAGGTGTCCTGAGGTGCATTTATTTTTTCCCAGTCAGCTTTTCTGAGAAATTATGATTCATCAGTCATCTTGGTTTATCACGAAGCAGTAAGGTTTTGGACTCATATTTTTCATGCAAAGGAAACGACTGCCTTAGTATTTTGTATGTAAGGCTCATATCCAAGTACATCATGAAGCATTTACAGTCATGCCCGGGGAGTCAGTTGTCCAATGAGCACATCTGGTGAGTGGCTACAAATATAACAGAAGAATGAGCTGAAAGGGTCAGAGAAACTTCCTCCGACAGGTGTCGGCTCATAATGGTGTCCTCCAGGTAATAGAAAAAATGATTCAATTAAAAGCTGAGATGCAAATTCTTTTACCACCACATAGCCAGAAAAACTAACTTTGTGTTTCATTAACAACATGTTTTTCTTGCCTCTTGTTAGTGTTTTTATTTGGGCTCTCTGAAGACCATTTCAATAATTCAACACGTATTCCAAGGATAAGGTGCAAATAATTATGTTTGTTGTTTGCTTGATCCTTTGTTTTCAAGATTTCTTAAAAACAGTTTAAGTAGATATTTAAAATATGAATGAATAGTTTTTGGAGTAGTGATTTTAACTTTAGGTTAAGAGTATCCGAGGTAACACAACGCTGAAAAGAGTATATGGTTTCTTGCTCCTGAAACACCCAATTGAAGGAAATAAACGAATGATTTTTTATGTAGGTTTAAGAACAATGCACCATTGCAAATTGAAAAGATGAAAATATCGTTAAAAACTTAGCCTAGGCAGTAGCTCACATGGGTATTTTAAAAACGTAGATCTTGGGTATTCTTTCATTTATTCAGTCATTGTCTGGCCACATGCCCAGTTGTGCGAGCACTGTGGGATAAGTTGTGGAGATACTGAAGAAAAGACTGGGAGATGACATAGGAGACAAACAGGTTTATTAGGACTTACGTACAGGGAATGTCCAGGAGCAACTGGCTTGTCAGAGTTGTGCACCTAGTACCATGGGCAGAGAGGGGGTTGCTTATATGGGCACAGGCACAAAAACTATGTGCTTCCCGAAAGGGATTGTCCTTGCTACGACCAGCATTCCCGGGAACAGTAGCTCACGTGGAAGGGCTCTGTGTTCCTTCAAGACGTGCTTTTCTTTGAGGTAAGTTAAGATCCAGGTTGTTCAGGCCCTGGATCATTACAGATCCCAGATAGCTGCTGTCCTGTCCAGAAGGGGGAGAGAAGGACACAAGGTCACTATAGGGCAGGTAGGTTGTCCCCAGGCAAGCATGACCCTAAATTCATTCACTCAGCAACCATTATTTAAGTACTTACTATGTGCTAGCAATATCTACACTAGATAATCAAGATCAAATGTTAAGCAAAACGTTGGATTTTAACCTTCATGCAGTTTCTAGGAAAACATCCCATTAGTCTCTTTATTCAATTCCAGACTCTTATACTTATCCATATTAATTGTTCTCATATATTTTTCTTTTTGCTCTCCAAAATTCACACTGTGATATAAAGTATTTATGTGAAACTTTGAATAACTGTTGATTCTAGTGGATTTACAGCACTGTCAAATATTTGACACAATACAAAGTAAATATCTCTATGAAATGTTTCATAAGTGGTAAAGGAATCTGACATACCTAACAAATACTAAGGGCCTATATCAAGAAGGTAGAGTGCTCATTGACTCACCCCAGCTGTTGCACTGACATGAGTAACCCCTAATATGTTTAGAAACAATCAAATGAGTTAACAAATGAAGACATTCTAGCCTTTGAGGACTATGAGCATTATTAGTCTGGAAACAACCAGCTTAATGGGATAAAGCGTCACGTACAGCATCCGATAGATGTTCATATTGTTTACTCTACTTATGTCCAGAGCTGCTGGGCTGTCCGTGAGGGCTGTGTGTGGGTTGCTTTTGGCTTGACATGTGCTCAGTGAACACGGCTACGTGGTTCATTTCTGACATCCAGGACGACTGGGTCAATGAGCATATATTCCTCAAAAGATGATAATTACACTAAATATGCACTTTTAATATAGAGAAAATATGTATTCTCAAACACCATTTTACAAAACTACTATTTTCTCTCAATATTGAAATTGTTAAAGGGAATAAATAGAGCCTATACATTTTTATTAAAGGAAGCTTTTTTTTCTCATTTCGCTAACATGTACGGGAAAGTTTGATTGTCATTTTTATAGAGAGTCTTTCTTAAATAAAATATAATACTGATTTTTTTCTTTATTCTTGTTCCTAAGTTGTTGAATTTGACTATTTTATTTCCTATTGCCCATAAGTTATAATCTCTTCAAGGATTTCAGAAAAGGACAAGCAGAGTATATGCCAATCCATTTGTCTTCATGCTATAGGAAAATGATACCTTTTTTCCCCATGTGCATTGAGTCAACCAGAAATAATAATAAAAAGAGAGAAGAAGGGTGGCTATTCACCATTACTTGGATTATTGTCTCCACATGTGAGGAGTGTTATTTTCAGTAAGCTTCTAAGGCCATGGAAATAAAAGAGTTGGGAAGACAATATTGATACGGCAAATTGTTCTTTACTTAGAGATGCTTTTTAATATGAATATGGCTTTATAATCTGTCAAATAAAGATGGCACGCAGAGATAAAAATAAAACGTCAGAACAAAAATGTTCTTTTCTTTCCTGTGAATAAATTTACACGTCAGTCAAATATCTGTCAGTGCATCTGCTGAATGAGTGACATGTCTTAAGTAAGTAAAAGCAGAAGGAGAGCAACTAACAAGAATAACTAAAAGGAGAAGTGGCAAAATTGACAGCCTTGATCAGTGAAGAGTCCTCTCTACACACAGAATGTATTCAGTTAGAATAAGGCCTCCAAGCAAGTAAAGAAATAGTGACAAACTACCAATTATGAGGGAGGCAGAGGTAAACATAAATGCAAATTCTGACGTTTGGGTCCTTCCGATGGAGGATTCAAGAGTATGTGGTAGGATTACCTTTCCACCCATGGGCTAGTGGCTCATTAACATTTCATTAATATTCATTGATATTATTGTTTTCATGACTATTTTTCTTTTGCTAGGAGAATGTCTTAATTTCACTTAGTTAAGCAAGATTTTGGAAAAACATTTTGGAGAAAGCTAATATGCTTCTTATGCAAAGAAGAAAGGGCACCTGGAGCTAACCACAGATGAAATGGGTTCTCAAGTGAAGGCATATTCAGAGTTCTATAATCTTCAAATTCCCAGAACTTCATGTAGTAGCACAAACATACCACCTTAATCTAAGAGGTTGTAAATTTTTATTTTAGCGTTTAAGTTTTAAATTCTTGTTTTTTAAAATGCAATTCAAGGCAACAATCTTTTTCCTTCAAAAGCAGCGTTTGATTTGAAATTTAAAGCTTAAACACTTATTTACAGTTTTATATATCTTTTTCTTCCATTTAATAAAGCTTCCTTATTACAATTCAGAATACATTATTATATTACAAAGCTTTACTCTAGTTATAATTATATTTAAAATAGTACTATTATTAGTTAACTCATTAGCTTACCATGTGCCAAGAGCTGTCTGGAATTTTGTAAGATTATCTCATTTAATTCCTCTTAAAACTAGTTAAGACAACATGCAGTGAATGTTATGTTGCTTCATTGAAATGCTTTAAAAAAATTTTTATGCATACTCCTTATTTTTATCTTAAATAATTTTGTTTTAATTATTATGAAAATCAGCTGATGGCTAGACGTATGTCTTGACTGAAATGCGGCCTTAGCACCCAGCTAAGTGATTCGCAGTTAAGAGTAGGTGCTCAAAATGTTTTTTGAATGAATGATGTTATTTATCTTTTTGCTTGCCTGTCAAAGAACCTGAAATAGATAGGAAGATTTGGGCTGCAGTTACCATAAATACAAACCATAAATGACTTAAACAATAAGACTACATCATTTTTCAAATAACAAAAAGTCTGAAATTCTAGGATTGGTTAATTGAACAACTTTGCATCGTTATCAAGTACTCAGATTTTCTTTTCTTTTTCTTCTAATCTTCTCTCACCCTAGTTAGTGGATTTCATGTACTAGTTTGTTACCTTGTGATTACAAAAGTTTCAGCAGCCTAGGTAGGGTTCTAATCAAACATCATACCTTCTATCTCTTTTCCAGAAGGCCCTAGCAGATGTCCTGTCGACTTATTGGCCAGAAATGCACCATATCCACACTCTTGTGGCATACTCCCATTCTTAATTTATCTGTTTTAGTTTAGACTGATCACATTTATTTCCTAGGGCCAGAAATTTTTCTTGAAAGCCATGACCTCCTGGCATATAAAATAATTTTTTTGCTAGCAATGAAGAAAGGAAAATAGGAGGACGCCTGGAAAGCTACCAAGAACGTATGCCACAGAATATCCCCAAGTAAGCAGTGAAAAATGCATGTGAAATTCTATCATTTTGATAAATTTTACAATAACTTTTTCTGCTGCATGTAACTCAACAGAGAGTTGTCATTTTTCTTCAAAGGAATTCTAGAGGAAAAACTGCTACAATAATTATGTTTCATTTTTTAATAAAGCATCTAATCTGCAACAAAATGGATTCTCCTGTATAAATTAAATGCAATGAAATCAAAATATTGGATTATCTAAACTGTAATAAAGAGGTTTATTGAATTTGCCAATTTTAGTTGAGATAAAAGTGATTTCTTGAGAACTGAACATATTTCTCTTAATTGTTATCACCCAACAATGTACATGTTCTATACATTTTTCTTTGAAATCTAAAATAGAGCCCACATGCATATGTTTCAACGTTATTACTTTGGTTTGCTCTCCTATTCTTTTAAAATAATATTTGTATTTTCAATTTTTTAAATAAAAGATGAGAATAGAAGTTGTGTACCATTTTTTTCTGAAGTGCCAAGGTGGAAATTAAAGTGAGGGAATATATGGAGTTACCGTCTTTCATGGCTGGAAGATATCTATTATGAGGTTTTGACAACATAATAACATTAAGCATGGAGAGGATTGCATATTTTGGTGTATTTCAAGGAATCAGGCCCTGCAGAAGTAAAATTTCTTGAATAATGGTCAGTAAACTCTGCTGAGCACACATGTTTTCCAGCTTGAATTGTCAGGGCAAACAAAGGATGCCACAACCAACATGAGCTTTAACACATATTACACTGGCAGGTCTTTCGCTTCATTGGGATTAAAACATAAACGTACACTTATTTCTCCTGATTATCTTGGTAAGTGATCAGAACTCATAATATTTACGGAGCACTAGCATATGACACTGAGTGCTGGGCACTTGCTCCGTCCACGCTCTGTGTATACCTAATTTTCAATCTACAAACAGCCATGTAAGATAAACACTCTTTTCTTCATATATCAGAAGAGAAAACAAAACTCAGAAGAAATAGCAAAAGTACATTTTAGACACAGATCTGCCTGAGGCCAAAGCCATTTTTTGCTTTCTCCTTTTTCTTTCTCTCTTTCCTGCTTCCTTATATATTTTTTTTGTACTCCATCACACTATTATCCTTAAAAATATATCGGTTGTACCTTACTTTTACATATACTTTGGGTAAAGCCAGGTCAGATTTTAGCTGGGGTGATAAAGGAGGCATGGGAAATCGTGTACACAGTCTATGTGCAAAGACGTTTATGTTTTACTTCACAGTGGAGAAACCCGGCACTATGTGATCAGTGGTAACTTCACCAGGAACGGAACCAATCAACCTCTTGGGCCTCCTGAGAAAAGAGCACAATGGTTGCTAAGCATTCCTGCCAAACTGTGTGCCCTGAATCTAATCGTGATGAAGCATCAGACAAACCCAAATTGAGGGACATTGTACAAAATGTGTGGCCTTGTGCACTTCAAAAAGATCAATGCCATGAAACAGAATTAAAAACTGAGAAACTACTCTGGATTAAAAGACCAGATATGACAGTTGATTGTAACACATGATCCCACATTTTCTTTTGCTCTAAAGGGCATTAGTGGGACAATTGGTGAAATCTGAATACTGTCTGTATATTTGATAATAGTACAATATTGAGGTTAATTTCCTGAAATTGTTGCTTGTGCTGTGGTAAAGAGTTTTACGTGATTAGCTCAGGATTTTAGGAAACACATACTGAAACATTTAGAAGTACAGGAGCGTCATATCTGCACCTTATTCTCAAATAGTAAAATGTTAACATTTGGGGAAGAAAATTAACGGAATGTTTTGTGCTAGTTTTGCAACTTTTCTATAAATTTGAAATTATGTCAAAACAATAGTTAAGAAAAAAGTAACTAATAAAGTTATAGCAATCACTTTTTTCCTCTCAAAAGGTAAATACTTCTTTCCTGACCTCAAATCAGTGAACATCAAACAGAAAGGGAAACGCAATTACAAATTACGAGCCTTTGTGTTAATTTATAATATGCACCATTTTATTTGCTCTGGAATTTATGAAACTTGTAGCACTCAAAACAATTGCGAATGTTAAATTCTAGTGTCTGTCACCATATGAAGCTCTTTGCACATATTTCTCACTCCTTTCCTTCCCTAATTTGTATACATGCTTTTGACATCTGTAGGCATATTTTAACCTCATTGGAAAGTCTCAGGAGGCTGAAGAAATTGCTGTCCTTATCCAAGCAACATGGCAACGGATTTCACATAAAACCATATTGCTTTGTTCCGAGCAGTCAGGACCCACTGCTCTAAAAGGAAACCGGGGGAATAACGAAATGTCATGTACTGTCTCTGGAAAATGTGGGTCAAAAGGTAACCTAAAAACATGCACATTCATAAACTTTCCTCTCGTAGATGTACTTTTAAAATTGCATTTTAAACCTAGAAAGACTGACATTAAAACCACTACAAGACAAAACATTTATGGTAAAAGACTGAAAAGAGAAAATAAAATTCTATCATGCATGGTTTAAGAAAACCCCGCCCACTCTACTAAGGCAAGTAATTCACGTGAAAAATTAGATTTTAAGCTAACGTATTTTATCTTTCCATCACATTCGGTATCTCCATATAGTTATACATATGCCGACTAAGTCATACTCCCATGAAAATAAAATATACTTACCAAAGGCATAGACCTTTCTATAAATTTAGGAGGAGGAGACCAAGAAGCTTAACTAATTCTTGCCTTACAGGGAGTGTTTCAAGCACACACATCATGCTTAGTAGACTTTGATCTTCTATGAAATTTATATTCACGGCAATCTAACACAGACAGAGTGAATAAAGTGAAAACATAAAGGACAATGGCCCAGGGGAAGCATAAAGATACAATTGTATGTTAATATCGGTTTTCTACATAACAACAGTAATAACGGCCTGGATTTCAATTTCTTTTTGCATTCAAGTGCCTCATAGACCTTAGTAAAGTCAAAGAAGCCTGCCGGCCATGCAAATTAGTCAAGTATTGTTACCGATTTTATAGGAAAGAAATCAATATGTAGTAAAATTTCAAGATTATTCCAAAGCAAACTATCTTTTACCAGTTGCAAATATTTTAGCCACATCGGGTTATGTTCAAAGGGTGAAAGTCTGGGGAAATAATACAGTGAGAAACTGGTAAAGAGAAAAACAAACTTCTCTTAGTTTGGAAAAAAAGCGACTGATACTTTTTCTTATTAGATAAAATAGTAACAAAGAGGAAAATGTCAGGGACACACCATAGATAATTGTTTCTAGAACATTTTATTCATTGAAGCAGCCTGGTGAGAGGGCTTATGCATGGTGCAGGGAATTGGCTGTAGAAAAACTGTGATTTTTTTTTTTAACAGAAAATGGGAGGATAGCAGCTAAGATGGTGAAGTAGAGAGGTATGTTGACACTACTTTGTGCCACATGTCAAAAAGTGTGCTTAAAATCCAAAGAAGAAAGTACCAAATGTTGACATACAGATTAATAAAAAAATTGAATGCTGGAATAAAAGTTACATGTCCACAAGAAATATAATAGTACAAACCAGGTCTTACTTAGAATTGGCAGGTTTAAGACTGAAAGAAAATGAGGGCAATTAAAATGGGGCTTGAAACTGAACCAAACTGATTAAATTCAAGTAATTCTGCTTATGATTTTTACTCCATATAAGGTTTACTTGCATAGATGTTTTCTCAATCCACTGAAAAGGTTAACATCATACAAAAAAAAATACCATGGTAGAAAATACAAAAACAAAAATAGTCGCAAGTTTATAGAAAATAATAAGGAAGTATCAGATGTATGAACTTTCATATGTAAAATATTTAAAGAATAATAGCCATATTATAAATTAATAAAAAGAATGTAGATATTCTGCCAGATCCAAATGAAAAATATATATTAGCAATTCCAACTATGAGCACTTGGATTGCAAAAGCATAAATGTTGATAACATCAAAAATAGAGTTTAAGATTGGTAAAACCTAAGTAAATTCTAAGAAAGCACCACATTAAAGCATTTATTTAGAATGTAAATTATCCATAACATATTCTCCTTGCCAGCATTTTTAAATATGACTTTCTGAAGATCTCTACTGACCAAAAAAACCACTTCCATTTGTGCTCATTGCTTATTTTATCAGAAACCTGTTTTCTTCACAAGATACAGCATCTTTAACATCTGGCTACTTTTATTTTTTGTTTATTTTTGTGTTTTATGTTTTTCAAGCTCATGCTTCCTTAAAAAATAATTAAAACTAGACAAAGCTTAAACATCATAATTTCTCTTATAGTTTTAAGATTTTGTTAAAAGCAGAAAAATAATATTGGCTTGATAAATTTACCTTAAAGAATCCAAAGGGGAAAGTATCAGTAACACAATATTGTTTTAGTCTAATTGCACAATTACTTTTAATCTTAGTTACTTCCCAAGATGCCTTCAAGAGAATTCAAAGCTTACATTAAAATTGTCTCAGTCCTTCTCACTCTATTGAAGTCTTCACTTCCAATGCCATTGCCTAGTAGAGGCTCAGAGTAGTCAACCCTTCTTATGTGTCATTTCTGTGACCACTCTTTTAAAAGTACTGATCCTGGGTCCTTTCCTTCCTCTCACATAGCTGGAGTCACCAGATTCCATCACAGACAGTCCCTATCTCTGTTTGACACAATGTTTAGATTTTAGTAGTTATCCAATAAATGTTTAGTGAGTGAACTCACAAGCAAATACCTGGGCACCTTAGTCATTGGCCAGGTGATCTCTAATGTTCACTTAGATTTGTGTATATTTCATGTAAACTTTTTCCTTGCTGCTTTATTCATTATGGTTTAGGGTAATAGAAGAGGAGAGACTTTAGTGTAACACCAACCTAGACCCCATCCCAGCAGTGATATTGCTGTGGGATTTGGAGTTATTTAACTCCATACATGCACATTTATCTTGTGAGTAGCCAAAACGTATTCTTATGTTCCATCTTGTGGGTTTGTAAATAGATATTCAAAGAGGGAATGTGAATAGTCCTAGGGTCATACAGTGAGTATGCAGTGAAACAGGAACTCAAACTTAGATTTTCTGGTTTCTCGACCTGTGTTCTTTCTAGACCACTCATGTCTATTCTGTTACCTTGACGTTCTCCTTTTTCTGTCTTCTATTGTTATAATCATGGCTCATTAACCCCTGTAAATTTATTTACTGTCCATGCACAATTTCTACTAGGAAATTATAGCAACTTCTTATATACTTCTTGTCTCTCTCTCAATTATTATTTTTAATGCATTTCACTACACTTCTTGCATATCTTCCCTTTCTGCAGGCATACCCTCCTGCATTTCACCACATTATTTTGCTAAACGGGCAATACTTAAGAAGTATTGATGCGGGATTCATTCCAAATTGAGTTGCATTTAATTCCTTAGGGTTTTTTTGTGTGTGTGGTAGTTGGTCATTATTTTTGTTTTGTTTTCTTTTGTTCATTGAGATTTTTATTCTTTGCATTTGTTCTCTAATGATTGACCGGCTTTTCCCCATGCTTCACCACTATCTGCCATGCAGACAAAGAAAGTGACTAGATTTAGGTTAATCGATCTGTACTGCAAGACTGACATTGATAAAAGCAGGGGAAACTTCTCTGTGTGTTTTGGTTGCTTAGCCATACTTTTTGGTCCAATAGCCACATCTTTTTCACTATTTTCTATAGGAAGGAAAGGCTAAACAACTCCCCAAGTAATATTATTATTGCTTATATTATCATGATTATTATTCTCTCAAGGGGAGTAAATACACCAAAAAATGAATCTTCCCATTTCTGATTCTTCTTGGTTCCTCCATTTACAACACACATGTTATTCTGAAGAATGAATTATTTAAGCAATACGAATCTTTTTGAAATATTGTTCTTAGAATGGAATGAAGCATAAGTTCAATAAAGGACATTTTAGAGAGGTAAAGAAAAGCTTAAAAATACCTGCAATCATCCATGCACAAGGTAAAAAACACCTAAATTTGGTAGGATCGATAAGGGGAAACAAGGGATAGATTCGACATATTTTTTAAAGAAAATATTCTCTAAAAACTCGTGCCAGAAAATAAACTAGGATCACAGGAAGTAATTGCGAGGATTCACATTTGAATTTGCTGCTTAGCGAAAAGATAGCAACACTACATCCAAACGGATAAAAGCAGATTCGGGAGCTAATGTTGTAGGAGCATCACTGTCATATCCAGGATATTGTGTTGGAGGGGAATGCCGATGTTCCTATAACCTTGATAGCTCTAGATGTTATTTAGTAAAGACAATTATTGGTAAGTTTTGCATGTGTAAATATATTGAATTTCTTTGCATTTGTTTCTAGGAAACTTGAAGATTTTTTTAGCTGTGTGTTGTTCACACTTGTATTTCATCTTTGTAAGTTACATTATCATTTCCTCTAAAATCTTGTAGAGTTATTTATATTTTTCCAGTTGACTAAAAATATTATGATTTACATAATGCTTTTCGTATTAGACACATTTTTTAAAACACTTTTCTGCAATTAGTTCACATATTACTTTTATTTAGTGTGTTGTAATGCAAGTATTACGAACAAGGGCAATGAAGAGTTAAAATGGCGGTTGTGTATCTCCATAAATTGCAGTTGTAAATTTAAATTTTGTTCTTGTGTATTTTAAGGGAAGCTTGATGCTAAAGACCCTTATCATATTTACAACTACCTTCTGCATAGTTGTATATCCAATGAGCACTTGAAGCTTTAACACTTATATTTCAGCTCATCCCTTAACCGTCTCATTCTGATTATTATGCCCCTTTTACGATCACGAAACTACCTTCCCAGTCATCCAGGCTTGAAATCTGGAAATAATTATTTTGCTCACAATTCTCTCACCACTGAAATCCAATCTACTCTCCAGTCGTGTTTATTCCACCTTCACACTTTCTATATTTAATGCATAATTTCATTTGGATTCCTGCTGATTAAAGCCCTCATTCAAGTTCCTCAATAATTCTATCTTGAACAATTATATTCATATCCAAGTTGTTTGTCTTACATATTTCCTTTCCCTCTGTTCATTCACCTAAATAACAATAACAGCTGATACTTTTGATGTATTTAAGCATAGTACCGAGTGCTTACATGTGTTCTCTCATTTAATTCTTACAACTTCACACAGGAGGTACTGTATTCTCTCATCTTTTATCTGCATTTCAGCATAGCCCCTCATAGACCCCAGAGATAAAAGGCTTTCCCAAGTTCACAAAGCAAGGGAATACTGCTGCTGGGACTGAAAACCGGGAATCTGACCCGAGCCCATACCCTCAAACAGGAAACAATACCGCCATTTTAGAGTATTTCCAGATTAACCTTCTTCAAATATTCTTCTGTCGTGGACAGGGTGCTGTTTCAAAACAGTTGGTGATATCCTACTCCCTAGTGATAAAATTGTGGCGCTCAGCCTGATGTTTATCCTGTTTCTTCCTTTCGTGTATTGTGTTTGCACTCCCTTCTCTAGGGCTTTCCTGAAACTATTCTCTCCAAATTCACTCCTTTCATGGTCAAATAGTTAAAATCCTCCACCCCCAACTTCCAGCCCTGCCTGCCTCTATACATCTTTGTCATTCATACGCTGGTGTGTACTATTTTCTTTTCTACCATAACAGACTGTTAGCTTCTCCAGGCAGATACAGTATTGTTTATCTTTGGAACCCTCAGCACCTGGCATCTTCAGGTGAGAAAGTTATAGATAATTCTTTATTGATTCATGACTAAATGATTTTTAAAATTATAAATATAAGATACATTGATATAAAGTGAATATCAACGAAAAAAGCCAAAGTATGGTTTTCGTGGAATGTTCCCAATGTCAATAGCTAGCAATGGTGAACCTACACAATCTTGAAGGCAAAAATGTTATGCACTTTGATATTTTTATAATTTCTATGAAATCAAAATGATTATTTAAATTAATAGTATTTGCTAATTAAAAATGAAAGGAATCCAACTTAAATTTAATTTACAATGTTTCCCTAAACCCATGGCTTTTTTATATCACCCTTAACCTACTGCGATTTAACTTTAAAACAACCATGCAAATTTAATTACGCGTTGGCTCTTACGGGATGCACTCGTATATCAGTTTTCATCTCTCACGGACAGATCACTTGCAGTCAAGTTACAAACCACTGAAAATCAATTTTTAATGGAAATACTCATACAACCTTAACTGCAAAAGAGCGAAAATTCAAGTATAATACCAAATGGCAGGTTATTAACTATAACTTCAATTTTATGTTCTTTTGACACAAGACTGTGTCAGCCATAAATAAGTGTGCATTTGCCACACAAGTCACACTTACCAGAAGATTATTTGTCAAAGAAAGTTTTAGTGGGTCCAACATTGAGCCCGTAGGGACCCTGGAGGAAATCCTGAGCTGCTTAGCAAGGCACTGAACCAAAAAAGTTGTGCTGAAATGATGTTAAAGGTCTAAACGAAAACCAGAGAAGCAAGGAAATGTAAAGTTAAGTTGAAACTCTGTCATTAACCATATGAGCCAACTTAGAAAAGCTTTTAGGTACAATGTATAAGCTATCTCAAAAATCAGTAACAACACCAGAAAAATATTTCTGCAGCATAACATGCTATTCAGTTTTCCCCTATATTTCTACAGTTTGAATATTATTTTTAAATATTTGATTATTTATTTTAATAAAGTGATATTCAAATGAACATCACCTATTATTAATCAGAAATTAATAATGACAGTGGCAAATAATAAGGTTTTTCCTCTCGTGATCTGAATAGTTCACATTCCTTAGCTAAGTAAGGTCCTGTTAAAGTACAGTTTCTAAAGTTAACCATTACAGGCTTACCTAAAATGGGACATTATCCTAAGGTCGATAAATAAAGTTGAGTATAATTGTGAGGCTTAATAATTTTTTTTTAAAAAAAATCTGCACTGCTATAAATGAAATAATTTAATCATTAATGTTACTATTACTCTCTGACAATCTGCCATGTAAATGGAATCGTTTAAAGTTGCTAATTTTTAGTACTAATATAGATGATTTGCATGGAATATAGCAGTTGATTGTTTGGAAAAATTAAGTATATAAGTACTTTATAATTAAAATAATATTATATGGGAGAAATAAGTGAAAAGGAACTGATTACCTGAAGATATTCACTAGGTGATACAGGAATTTTGGAATACATACTGCTCTAACTGAATTCTTTAGTCTTATATTGCAATTCTTTTAAACTTAGTTATAATTTAATCAATTACACACAAATGATAAAACATTTCCTAGATAATTTTGTTTTTTTGTTTGAGAGGTACCTAATTATGTTTAGACATTAGATAACTCTTTGGTTTTATAATGAAAAATTTGAGCTATATTTCCAACAATGCCTAGGAAATATACTTTAAATTTAAATATATTTCAAATTTAGGTAAATTTAAAATATATTTTAAAGACAGCAATGGTGTTTCATCCACTGAGAATTTTTTATATCTTGACTTGAAAGTTGACTTCCTGGAATATAAGCTCCACAATAGAAAAGATTTTTCAGTTTTGTTTCCTGATATCAGCCTAGAACCCAGAACTGTTCTTGGCACATAATAAAGCCTCATTAATGTTTGTTGAATGAAAGTTAACTTTCCGATATCACTACCATTCTTTAACAATAATGTATGTATGAAAATTCAGTCTTGTCCACGTTACCCAGAGGAAAGCCTGAGCTATTTAATCTTACTGACACATTTCTAACTAGAACTTCTAGTTGCTTGAGGCTCAAGTTGAAATCTCTTTCCCTTCTAGTATAATGTGAGTTTAGTCTTACTGCCAATTTCGTTCTAGCCTGAACATGAGTTATTTTTGCAGCATTTATCATCAGGGAAACAACTGTTTTACAAAAAGCAATATACTTTGTATGACTATAAAGTGAATATCAGTATTTATTAGCCTTTCTAGAATATATTATTGTGCTTAAAATAATTTAAGAACTAGAGACTTTTGTTTTCTTTCAGTAAGTCTTTTTTAATTAACTAAGGAAGGCATATTTTTCAACCAAAAAAAGGCTTAGATGGAAAAAAAGCTAAATTTATTTTTATAAAACAAAAAGAATCTTTGAAACAGCATTTTTAAAAATTTGCAAATTTACTTTTGGCAATATAAGGTGCAAAAAGCTCCAGTACTAAACAAATGAGTGATATTTCCTTTGTTCCTGTTAATAGCGTCTCGTCTCACATCTGAACAACTTTATCTGCTTTATTTAAGTCTCTTTTGTTCAGTGAATAGTGTTCCTTTACTCTCTCCAGGCTGCTACTTCATACTAAGGTGTAAATCTTCGGAATGACTAAGGTGCTTCAGCTTGCAGTTTACTTCTTATATAAAGGAAAATAAGCCTTAAACAAAAATAATAAAACCCTAAAACTCAAATGTTACTATGGAAAGGCAAGAAATATTGTTGCATGAATGGTTGCCTAGAATTATTAAATCATAATACTGGATCCACTGCTCATGTAACATCTACATATACAACCATCTTTGGATGTGGATTCACCTTGATTACTTCTTTAGGGATTCATATTATAACAAATAATAAAGGAGAAAAAGCAAGACGAAATAGTCTAGCTTTTAAAAACAAAGTCAGAAAACAAAACAAGAATATAGTTCAATCATTTAAACTTGAAAGTCATAAAATTTTTCCAGGTATTATTGTTGTACTGAAAGTGGCTTTTATTTACGTACTTACTACTTTCATTTAAGGAAATGTCTTAATGGATAATTCTTAACCATCAAATGCACTGGGGGATGAGGACTCCCTCCAAATATGTGGAGGAGCAGAACGTGGATCTACTAGAGTCTGAGATGTTGGACTTATGGGGCATGCACAATTTAGAGAAGAAGACTCAATAACATAATTTTATATCTCTATAAGAAGCGTAAAACTATAGAAAGCAAGTCTAAACATGGTTTTCTGGACAGATAAAACAGCCAGTTTCAAAACTCCATTGAATCCATTTGGGTTGATGGAAATGTTCTATACCTTGATTGTTCTGGTGATTACAAACCATTGTAAATTTTTCAAAATATACACTTAAAATAGATTTATTTTTGTATATAAACTATATTGAAACAATTTTTGGGTTTTTTTGGTGAGGAAGATCAGCCCTGAGCTAACTTCTGTTGCCAGTCTTCCTCTTTTTGCTTGAGGAAGATATTCACTGAACTAACAGCTGTGCAAATCTTCCAATATTTCGTATGTGGGATGTCACCACAGCATGGCTTGATGAGTAGTGCTTAAGTCCACACCCAGGCTCCAAACACATGAACTCTGGGCTGCTGGAACAGAGCACGTGAACTTCACCACTACACCACCAGGCCAGCCCCTAAGTAACGGTTTGGTTTTTTATTTAAAGTAGACATTGGTTACTATTTTTATTTTTTTAATTTTTAATTTTTGCAGTGAATACTTACTTACCACATCATATTATTAATTTCTTTGTTCATCACCATTTAAAAAATTACTATCTTTTCTGTTTTAATTTCCTTCTTTCTGAAGTGTGTGTTTTAGCGGTTTTCTTGGTAAAGATGTTTTAGGAATAAAATTATAATCTTGATCTGAAAAAATTCTTTAATTCCTCTCGTTCCTGAACGGCTGGTAAAATGGGAATCGAATTCTAGATTGACAGTTATTTTGAATATGTTATTTTGAATGCATTATTCCACTGTCTTCTGGCATCTATTGTTACAAACGAGGAATCTATCAGTCTGTCAGTCTTTTAAAAGCAGTCTTCACATTATTTTTTTTGTCTTTGATGTTCTGTAATTTCAGTTTGATGGGTCTCAGTGTGAAATTGTTTTTATATTTCCTACTTGAAACTTGATGTGATCTTTTAATTTGAGGTCTCATGTCTTTCTTCTATTCTGCAAAATGTTCAGACTTTATTTCTGTGAATATTTTCTCCTCCCCACTCTGTTTATTATATTTCTGAGACTCCCAACAGTCAGTGTTTTTAATTGCAAGCAACACGAATAAACTGCCTGATTAAAGGAGAAAACAAATCACAAGGGAGGCAGAAGGATGGAAATCAGAAAATGAACAGAAGTACAGGAAAGCAAAGCAATCAGTACTTCAGACTAGAGCATGCCACAAAAGGAGCCCGGAGAGGGCAACCTGCCACCGCTGCTGAGCAGTGGACTTGGTAACTTGCACAGCCAGCACCACTAATGCTGGACTCTGGATATTGGCTTTACAGCCACCTCCGCTGGATCTCTAGAATGGATATTGCTATGGCCACCTGAAAAGATGCTCCCCTCTTCCTTCTTTACTGAAACATAGTAACCCATGTTGTCCAATGTGAGTGTGTTTGCCCTAGTCTAAGAGGTATATCCATGCCATCACAGCAAGAAAGGTTAAGAAGGTAGGTATCTGCCCTTTCAGTGTCTATTGTGGGATATAGACACTACCTTCCGCCAATTCCAGTAATGTAGGACATTCCTTAACAGAAAGTAGTTTCAGACCTTCAGGTCTCTGAGTAATAAAAGAATTACTAGAAGTCAACACTTTGGACATTTTTCTTCTAAAAAATATTTCCAAATAGAATACACCTTTCCCTAGTACAAATAAAAATGCTCTCTCTCCTCAAGTCTAAAGTTTCAGTTATTTCTGATCCAAATTTCTATTCTCCCCCATGTCACTTTATGATCTCATCTCAGTATACTAAATCTATGAGCTAAAATGTAAATTTAATTATCACCTAAGCTGTGTAAAAAATAGTAGAGAGAATAGAAAATATTTTAATATAAATATAAAATTTGTTAAAATATAGTTATAGTACTAATACATCATAGATAAAAAATATGAGTAGCAGTTATTGTTGTCCTTACTACTCCTGTTCTCCAGGCAATGGTGAATATTTATGAACTCAATTCACTTCACTTCTCAATAATTTCAAACCATGGTTCATGTTACTCTCCCCAATTTTACACCAATATTAATTCTTAGCAATTTCAATATACACCTAGATGACAAGTCCAATGCCTTAACTTCTCAGTTGTTGGAAATGCTCTTGTCTAATGATGTTGTCCTTCAAACTCTCTAATGTCCATTAGCCACTCAATCCCATGGTCATCCTCCAAACCTTGTCATTACCAATATTGACCAAATTTCCACAATCTCAGTTATAAGCATTTTGCTCCCTGCACAGCATCCATTATCTTCCAGGTCACTTCTTCTCATAGCATACCTATCTCTACTACTTGCCTATACAGGGAGCTACCAACAATGTTCAAGATAGTAGTTGCTGTGGTATCTTTGTGTCTGTGTGTGAGGAAGACTGGCCCTGAGCTAACACCTGTGCCAATCTTCCTCTATTTTACATGGGATGTTGACACAGTGTAGCTTGACAAGTGATGCTAGGCCCACGCACCCAGGATCTGGACCTGTGAAGTCCAGACTGCTGAAGTAGAGCACACAAACTTAACCACTACACCATAGGGCTGGTCCCTGCTCTGGTATCTTGAATCTCAAAGTAAGGGTAAGTAGTAAAGTCCCTACCAAGCCATGGCATATGTACGGGTAGCCTCCTTGTTGTCTTGATGTCTGCTAGGCAAATTCCTACTCTAAGGCCATTGCACTGGCCTTAAGATACTATCTTTTGATGTGTAAAATAATTGATATTTTAGGAGTTATTAGTTATACTACATAATCTAGGCTATTTTGACTGAAACATAGATTGTCTCCTAGAAGTGCAATGTAATGTAACAAAATCTTAACATATGTGGCTGTGGCTTAAAGAGCTGGTGACAGACAGTGAAGATGCTAGAAGCTTGGAGGATGGTTATCCTTGTTAGGCAGTGGTAAATATTTGACCTAATAAAGTGTAGCTCTAGGTGCAGATGTTGGAAAGCAGAATGTTAATAGTGTGTATTGGTTACTGTTGGCCCTGACAAGAGAGAGAGAACTTCGGAAAACGATCAGCTCATTCACCATGAAGTATAAAGGGGACAGGCACACTAACAAGTGGCAATATCCCCCCCCCCCCACCCTTTCACTCCCTGCACAACTAGAAAAAGATAAAATCAGAAAGGTCTGTTTGCAAAGATCAGATCAAAGTATCCACTTCACATTTATTATTTTTCCTCCCAAATGTATTGTTATAAAGGAAATATAATAACCTTCATATTTTCAAGTATATATTAAGATCAGGTTTGACAGATGTATACAATCCCAGAAACCACTGCCACAAACAAGAATAGGAACAATGCCATCACCTCTAAAAGTTTTTTTTGTGCTCTTTGTAATCCATTCTTCCTCTACCCCCTTGCCAGGCAACTGCTGACCTGCTTTCTGTCACTTTTAAAACCAATGAATGGATTAAAGTGACTCAGAGCAAAGATCAAGTTAAGAATGTAGAGCCTACTTGAATTTATATCCTTTCAAAAGTACAAAATGCCTCAGGGAAAAGAGAATAGGTGTGTGACTTTGCCACTAAAGCATAAAAGATTCAAGATAGCTGGAAAGAAATAGAGAAAAAGACACATGAGTTAGCAATAAAAGAAATAGAGAGATGTGAATTTTGTGTCTCAAAAATAACATTGTTTATTGTTTCTGGCATGTTGAATATATTGGAATTAAAGAAGCACTATACCTTTGGATTTTTTGAAAGAATTGTGCTTTCAAAAAACCAGCAGTCTGGACCGTTTGAGACCAAAAATGACCCTATGTCCCCCTGACCTTGTATGTCCAGAAAGCAGGCTGAGTAATCTGCTGTCAAAGAGAGCTTGGTCTCTTCTAACTTCCAGAAGCAGAATCAGAGATTAACAAAGGATCGTTCTTTACCCCCAGGGTTATGAACTTTTCCAATACCTGTCCTGTGAAATTTTAGAAATGACTGTAGTATGCCTCAATGGTTTATCAGTAAATGTTTGACAACCATCTCTTCGGGAAAAATAATCCTGATTTGCACTATTTGCCAATTTGTTTTATATAAATATTCCTACTATGGCCAATTTCAAGCTACCAATGTAATGCTATCTGACTCACAAATTTCCTGAGAATTTAACTATTGGGACTTAATAGCCAGTCTAATCTGATACCAGCATATCCATGACTGAGTTTTCTATCACTTTCTTTATGAAGAGGACCTCTTTATGAGCAAGGACTCTGTATTGTCCTTGTTCCACCACTGTATTTAGAATGTATGGGGCATAATTTGTCCCATCAAGTCATAGTCACCGGATCAAACAGAGCTGCATGAGACTGGATGGCAAGATTGCCATACAGCACAGAGAAGCCCTGGACTTGGAGACTGATATAATAACTATCTTTAACTTTTAGGGTGTTTCCTTTGTGGAGGAGTAGAAGTATATAACATGGAGGAAAAGATTGAGTCAAATATTTGGAGAAGAGAAGAACATGGTGGTAGTCACTAATATTGCTTGATGAATATTTCTGGCACCCAACACTTCAAGAACATAGTGGGAATACAAGTCCTTGCCACATGCTCATTCCACCTCTCTGATTTCTCTTATTACTGTCCCCTCATCTCTTCACTCCCACCCCGTAACATTGGCCTCCTTGTTGACCTGATATCTGCTAGGTGAATTCCATTCACTGTACTGGCTAAGTGCAAAGTTCCCTCTGCTTGAAACAATATTTTCCCAGTTATTCACCTGACTAACTACCAGTGTCCTTCAAGTCTTTACTCAAATATAATTCAGAGAGGACCACCTTACCCAACCAACACTCTCAACCTAGACATTCTTGATTCTCTAACTCAATTTTACATTTTTTACTCCACCATATTTATCAGTTTACAATATGGTGTAAAACTTATATGATATTTATTGCTTATTTTGCCTTGCTCCCACTGAGAATATGTTCTACCATGGAAAGACTTTGGATTATTTTTATTAAATCTTTTTCCTCTCATGTATTCCAAGCCACTAGAACCGCTCTTTAAGCATAGTACAGGCAATAAATAATTACTGAATAAATGAATGAATGTCATGTGTGATTTTTAAAAAGTGGGGCAAATATATTCACCTGTCACCAAATACTGGGCTATGTTTCATTTTAGGGACTTCTCTAAGATGAGGTGAGTTGTGCCTTCAGCAGTGGAGGTGGTCAGATCAGCCTTGGTGAGGCGAAGTCTTTTGATCAGCTGCTGAACAGCCGCCGTTCTGTCATCATGGTCACTGTTTTTTGTCTCAAAACCTCAATGAGCACTGAGGTTTTAGGAGAAGTTGGATGACTGACACCTTTAGAACAAGCCATTCTGTTCTCATGAATATTAAGAATCTCCTCCACACTGCAGGCCTTTTATTTCAAAAGGGACAAAACTATTCTCCTTTTGTTTTGTCATTCAAACTGCTAAATTGCTGCAGGTACCTTTCCAGACATGTTAGGTTGAAAATTCATCATACATACCAGTGATATTGTTGCAGGTTTCTTTTTCAATACTTTCCCTTTCATTTGAATGGCCTTGAGGCTGTGAAATGACTCATCTGGAATTTGGGTAAAATCATTTGAAAACTTTTGTAACTCAAGCCTGACCTTTTTAATCATCAGACTCTAGAGTTTTGTTTTGGCTGTAGAAAGTAATGTAGGAATGTTAGGGGGGATCCATATATTTTGGTCCTCATAGGGGCACAATTAGCGATTTTCTCATGCCAAGCATCCTTATGGGTTAGACTATTTTATCATTATTTTGACCTTGCTGTCCAATGTCTTTACTCTGTCAGTTAAGTGTTCTACTATGTCTCTGTCTTTCTGGGATCAAGCTATTTCCATTGAAATATCTGCCATCGCTACTGCCGTATCCACCGGTATCCTTAGCCTATAAGAAACGTCTACAATACTTTTAACTTCTTAATGCCTTCATGAATAGACAATCTTCTCAGTCTCAACAGTGAAAAATATAGTAGTGGAATAGTTGTGCCATGTATTATAATCCACTCTAATAGTTTTTGTATTCACTACACTGTTCTAACTATTTTATGAGAACTCAATCTTGTTTCATCTCCTTACAATTAGCCAACCAACTAAAAATTAGAACTAGCTGCTTAGGTTAGCACATTAAACCCAGACCATCTGGTAAATGCAACTCTATCATAGTTCCTTAATCTGGGCACAATTGATATTTGGGACTTGAAAATCACGTATTAGAGGGGATTACACTTGTTCATTGTAAAACGTTTAGCAGCATCCTTGGCCTCTACCTGTTGGATGCCAATTATACCCTCCCCCAGTTTTGATAATGAAAAATGTACGCAGACATTGCCAAATGTTCTGTCAAGTGCAAAATCGCTGGTGAACGAAAACCACTGAATGAAATCAATACATTCAGCCAAAATCAAATTTTTTTTATCCTGTGGTCAAGCACTGTCAGAATACATATCACATATATTCTCTAGAAATGTGCTAATACAAATTAGTCATGCCTTGTAATTTCTTTGATGGTCTACATTTCTTCTGGCTTCATTGGCCTTCTGAGGCCTGCTAGAAAGTGACTTGAGTTATACATCTGAGGTTTGGCTTTCTCTGGATATGCAACTTCCTGAGGTAAGTCTAGCCAGAAATATTCATCAAGGCAAAATCTTTCTTATTGTCTATGGCAGGTAGGGGAGTTTCGGTTAGCAAGGGAAGCACATGTATTAATTTACTTGTTTATGTCTTAACTTATTCAATGACTTTGCAATGTTAGTGAATATACATATGTGTATTTTACTTGTGGTGAAATACATGTAAAATTTACCATCTTAACCATTTTTAAGTGTAAGTTCAGAAGTATTAAATATATTCAAAGTGTTGTGTGACCATAACCATCATCCATCTCTATAATGTTTTTCATATTTTAAAACTGAAACTGTATACCCATTAAACAATAACTCTATATCGCCCCCTCCCTCCAGACCCTGGCAACCACCATTCTACTTTCTATCTCTATGATTTTGACCACTCCAAACACTTCATGTAGGCGAAATCATACAGTATTTATCTGTTTGGGACTGGCTTATTTCACTTAGTATGTCCTCAGGGTTCATCCATGTAGTAGCATATGTCAGAATTTTCTTCTTTTTCAAGACTAAGTAATATTCCGTTGTATGTACATACCACATTTTGCTTATCCATTCATCCATCAATAAATATTGGATTGTTGCCCCACTGTAGCAATTGTGAATAATGCTGCTGCGCTGTATTTCTGGGTGTGTAAATATCTCTCTGAGAGCCTGCTTTCAATTCTTTTGGTTATATACCCAGAAGGGGAATTGTTGGATCATTTGTTAATTCTATTTTTAATTTTTTGAGGAACCAACATACTGTTTTCCACAGCAGTTGCACCACTTTGCATTCCCCTCAACAGTGCACAAAGGTTTCAATTTCTCCACAGCCTCATCAACACTTGTTATTTTCTGTCTGTTTTGATAGTAGTCATCCCAATAGCTGTGAAATAGTCTCTCAATGTAGTTTTGATTTGCATTTCTGTAACGAATAGTGAGGTTGAGCATCATCTCACATGCTTATTGGCCATCCATATTTCTTTTTTGGAGAAATGTCTATTCAAGTCCTTTGCTCGTTTTTGAATTGAGTTTGTTTTTTGTTGTTGAGTTTTAGGAATTCTTTATATATTTGGAATATTAATCAGTTATCAGATATATGATTTGTAAATATTTTCTCCCCTTCTGTGGATTGCCTTTTTACTCTGTCGATGTTATCTTTTGATGCACAAATTTTTTAAATTGTCATGAAGTCTGCCCTATTTTTCTTTTTTTTGAGGAAGATTAGCCCTGAGCTAACATCTACACCAATCTTCCTCTTTTTGCTGAGGAAGACTGGTGCTGAGCTAATATCCATGCCCTTCTTTCTCTACTTTGTGGGATGCCTGCCGCAGCATGGATTGACAAGTGGTACACAGGTCCGCACCCAGGATCGGAACTGGTAAACCCTGGGCCACCAAAGTGGAATGTGTGAACTTGACCACTGCACCACCAGGCCGGCCCCCCAACCTATCTATTTTTTGTTGTCATTGGCTGTGCCTTTGGTGTTATAGACAAGAAATTGACTGCTTAATCTAATGTTGTGAAAGATTTTCCCTATGTTTTCTTCTAAGAGTTTTATCGTTTAAAGTCTTATATTTAGGTCTTTGCTCCATTTTGAGTTAGTTTTTGTACATGGTTTTAGGTAAGAGTCCAACTTTATTCTTGTTTATGTGGATATCCAGTTTTTCCAGCACCGTTTGTTAAAAAGACTGTCCTTTCTCCATTGAATGGTTTTGGCACCACTGTCACAAATTATTTGCCAGAGTTTATTTCTGGATTCTCTATTCTATTCCATTGATCTATATGTCTGACTTTATACCAGCACCACACTCTTCTGATTACTCGAGCTTTAGAGTATGTTTTGAAATAAGGAAGTGTGAGTCCTCTAGCCTTGTTATCTTTTTTCAAGATTGTTTTGGCTATTCAGGGTCTTTGAGATGCAATTTGAATTTTAGGATGGGTTTTTTTATTTCTGCAAAAGACTTCGCTGGGCTTTTGATAAGGATTTCACTGGATCTGTAGATCACTTTGGGTACTATGGACATATTAGCAATATTAAGCCTTCCAACACATGAACATGGATTTGTGTCCATTTATTTATGTCTTTCTTCAATTTCTTTCTGCAATATTTTGGAGTTTTGCAGTTTTCATTGTACAAGTCTTTCACATTCTTGGTTAAATTATTCTTAAGTATTTTATTATTTTTGTTGCTATTTCAAATGAAATTATTTTTATAATTTCCTTTTCAAATTTTTCATTGTTAATATATAGAAATACAATTGATTTTTGAGTGCTGACTTTATACCCTGCAATTTTGCTGAATTCATTTATTGGTTCTAATATTTTTTGTGTGTGAAATCTTAAGGGTTTTCTACATTTAAAATCAAGACATCTGTGAACAGAGATAATTTTAAAACTCGCTTTTCAATTTGGATACCTTTTAATTTTTTTCTTATCTAATTGCTGTGGCTAGGATTTTCAATATTTTGTTGAATAAAGTGGCAAAATTGGGCATCCTCACCTTGTTCCTGGCCTTGGCAAAGCACCTTTCAGTATTTAGCCATTGAGTATGATGTTTGTGGGTTTTTCAAATATGGCTTTTATTGTGTTGACATAATTTCCTTCTACTCCTAGTGCATTGAGTGTTCTTAATGAAAAAATGCTGTTTAATTTTGTCAAATGCTTTTCCTATATCAATTGAAATGATCATCTGGGTTTTTTTCCCTTCATTTTGTTAATGTGGCATATTCTCAATTGATAATTTTTGTATATTGATCAATTTTTTTTATATCGAAACCACCTTGGCTTCCAAGAATAAATCCCACTTGTTCATGGTGTGTAATCCTTTTAATATGCTGCTGAAATCAGTGTGGTAGTATTTTGTTGAGGATTTTTGCATGATGATCATAAAGGATATTGGTTTGTAGTTTTCTTTCCTTGTGGTGTCTTTGCCTGGCTTTGGTATCAAGGTAATGCTGGCCTTTCAGAAGGAGTTAGGAAGTGTTTCCTTCTCCTCAACTTTTTGGAAAAGCTTGAAAAGGATTAGCATTAATTCTTTAAACATTTTGTAGAATTCACCAGTGAAATAATCATGTATGGGGCTTTTCTTTATTGGAAGATTTTTGATTACTAAATCAACCTTTTTATGTTATAGGTCTATTTGGATTTTCTATATTTTGTGATTTAGCCTTGGTAGGTTTTTCGTATCTAGAAATCTGTCCATTTCGCCTAGGTTATCCAAGCGACTGTCACACAATTGTTCATAGTATGTGCTTCTAATCCATTTTATTTCTTAAAATCAGTAGTTATGTCCCCCTTTCACTTCTGATTTTGGTAATTTGTCTTCTCTCTTGCTTTAGTCCCTCACCTTGAGGTTTGCTGATTTGTTCATCTTTTCAAAGAACCAACTTTAGATTTCATTGATTTTCTCTATTGTTTTTCTGTTTTCTATTTCACTGATCTCTGCTCTAATCTTTATTATTTTCTTCTTTCTGCTAGCTTTGAGTTTATTTTGTTCTTCTTTTTCTAGTTCCTTTAATTGTAATGTCAGGTTGTAAATTTGAGATATTTCTTGCTGTGCAATGTAATCCTTTATAGTTATAAAGTTTCCCTTTTCACTGATTTCATTGTGTCCCATAAGTTTTGATATATTGATTTTTCCCTTTCATTTGTCTTTAAGTGTTTCTTTTTTTGTTTTTTAAAGATTGACACCTGAGCTCACAGTTGTTGCCAGTCTTCTTTTTTTTTCCCCTTCTTCTTCTCCCCAAAGCTCCCTCCCTCCCCAGCACATAGTTGTATATTCTAGTTGTGAGTGCCTCTGGTTGTGCTATGTGGTATACCACATCAGCATGGCTTGCTGAGTGGTGCCATGTCTGAGCCCAGATCTGAACCGGCAAAACCCTGGGACACTGAAGTAGAGCTCGCAAACTTAACCGCTTAGTCACGGGGCCATCTCCTGGGTGTTTCTAATTTTCCTTGTGATTCCTTCTTTGATCTATTGGTCTTTTAAGAGAGTTCTGTTTAATTTTCACGATTTTGTGAATTTTATAGTTTTACTTCTGTTATTAATTTCTAACTTTATCCCATGATAGTTGGAGAAGATACTTTGAATGATATCCATTTTTTAAGATGTATTGAGACTCGATTTTTGTTCTAACATATGATCTATCCTGGAAAATGTCCCATGTGTACTTGAAAAAAATATGTATGCTGTTGTGATGGGGTAGAGTGTTTTATATTTGTCTGTTGGATCTTGTTGGTTTATTGTGTTGTTTAAGACCTCTATTTCCTCATTTATCTTCTGTCTGGATGTTCTATCCGTTATTGATAGTGGGGTATTAAAATGCCCAACTATTAGTGTAGAACTGTCTATTTCACCCTTTAAATCTGTCGATTTTTGCTTTCTATATTTTGATTTATTTTTAGATGCATAAATATTTATAATTATTATATCTTCTTGCTTATTTGAATATTTTATTAATATATAATGTCCTTCTTTTTCCTCTAGTAGTCTTTTCCAATTTAAAATGTATTTTGTCTAAGATTAGTATAGCTACCCCTGCTGTCTTTTGGTTAACATTTGCATGAATATCTTTTTTCCATCCTTTCGCTTTCAATCAGTTGAAAGTGTCGTGGAATCTAAAGTGAGTCTCTTATAGACAGCAAATACTTGGATCATGTTTCTTATTTATTCTGCCAGTATCTGACTTTTCATGGGAGAATTTAACCCATTTGCAGTGAAAATAACTATTGATAAGGAGGGACTTTTGTCATTTTGTTGTTTGTCTATTTTTTTCCTCATATTTTTCCTATATTACTTTTGTGTTTAGCTGATTTTTGAGTTGGCATGTTTAAATTTCTTTCCCATTTCCTTTTGTATATATTTTATAACTATTTTCTTTGTGGGTATCATGGGATACATTTAACATCCTATAGTTATAATGCTCTAATTTGAATTTATGCAAGCTTAACTTCAATAACATAAAAACTCTACTCCTTTAACAGCTGTCTCACCACTCGTTGTTGATGTCACAAATTACATCTTTATACATTGTCTGCCCTAAAACATAAACTAATAATTCTTTTAAATGCATTAGTCTCTTAAATTATGTAGAATTCCAAATGTGGAGTTACTAACCAAAGTTACAGTAATACTAACTTTTAACGTAATAATTGTTTTCTAAAATTTATTAGTCTCTTAAATCATTTAGAAAACAGAAAATAGAGTTACAAGCTGTTGTTACAATAATACTAGCTTTTATAATTGCCAATGTACTTACCTTTATTGAGATCTTTATTTTTGCATATTATTTCATGTTAACTGTCTAACGTCCTGTCATTTCATGCTGCAGTGCTCCCTTGAGCATTTCTTGGAAGGCAGGTCTAATGGTAATAATTCTCTCTAGGTTTTGTTTACCTGGGAAATCTTAATTTCTTGCTTACTTTTGAAGGACAATTTTTCTAGATAGAGGATTTGTGGTTGACAGGTTTTCTTTTTTTCTTTTAGCACTTGGAACATGTCAGCCCACTGCCTTCTGTCCTTCAAAGTTTCTAGTGAGAAATCTGGTGGAAATCTTATTGTGGAGCTCTTGTATGTGGTGAGTGGTTTCTCTCTTGCTGCTCCCAAGATTCTCTCTGTGTCTTTGGATTCCAAAAGTTTCATTATTCTGTGTCTCAGTGTGAATCTCTTAGAGTTTGTTGAACTTCTAGAATGCTTATATTCATATCTTACAAAATTTGGAAAGTTTTCAGCTATTATTTCTTCTAATATTCTCTCTGCTTCTTTATTCTCTCTTCTTTTGTGATTCCTACAATGCATATATTGATATTCTTTACAGTGTTCCACAGGTACCTCAGCCTCTGTTCAATGTTCTTCAGTCTTTTTTCTTTCTGTTCCTCAGACTGAACAATTTCCAATGTCCTATCTTCAAGTTTGTGGATTTTTTCTTCTGTCTGGTCAACTCTGCCTTTGAATTCCTCAATGAAATTTTCATTTCAGTTATTGTAATTTTCAGCTCCAGAATTTCTTCTTCTTTTAGGTTTTCTAACTTTATTGATATTTCCATTTTGGTCACACATCATTTTATTGACTTTCTCTTCATATTTCTTTAGTTCTTTTAACATCTTTAAGATTTAAGGCAATTGTTTCAAAGTTTTTGTCTAGTAGATCTGCCATCATGTTTTTACCAGGGTTGGTATCTGTTGCCTTATTTTTCCTTTGAACGGGCCATATTTTTCTGTTTTTTTTTTTTTTGTATGCCTTGTGATTTTTTTGGTCATTTTTGTTCTTAAAAACTGTTCATTTAAAACTAATAATGTGATAACTCTGGAGGTTAGACTCTCTCCCTTCTCCTGGGTTTGCTGTTTCTTCTTATTGTTTTTATTTGTTATTTTTATTTTATTTCTTACTGTTTTAGGTTGTCTCTAGTCCAAGAATCAACCTGAGATGGAAACTTAAGGTGTTCAGGTCTCTTCTGAGCCTGTAGCTTTCCTTGGGCATGTGTTGTCACTTTCTAATTTTCCCAGTATATGCAGTTGCTTTGGAATCTCTGGCTCCTGAAAAGGGAAAATGAAAAAGATGAAAGGGAGGAAAGGGTACTAGCCCTTTAATTCCACTCAAGGTCACTGCAGCCTGAGGAGTAGGGGCTTGCAACAGTGAGTGGAGGCACAGCAACAATGACTGCTAGCCTTTTTGTCTGCATCTCTGTGATCAGAAGCAGCCATCAGTGATTAGAGCACTCATCTCTGATATTTGTATTGCAGGGTCCTTTTTGCCTAGGTTGGCTTCTACAAGCTGTGTGCTGGTTGCTCCAGAAACCAGCATGCAGCTCTCTGCCACAGGTCTGGGAGTGGGGCACAAGTAACTGCTGCTATGCTAAGAGCTGAAATTGGCCTAAATTATCTGCAACTTACCTTCCAAGTCTTCCCCTGGAATTTTCAAACCTTCAATAGACTCCAGAGTTCTCAGGAAGTTATATCTGAGAGATTCTGCCAGTGCAATTTTTGTCAAGTGGGAAGACAGACTCCTGGTGCTTTCTACTTTGCCATCTTCTCAGAATCCTTCTTACAGTGAATATATTTTTAAATTCTGTAATTTTGCTCTAATTCAAATATACTTCAGAATTAGAGATTGCTTTTCATTATCTATTCTTGACTTATGAGTGATATTATATCTGTGAATATTTTGAAAATACTTATTTCAATGACTGTTTAAAATTTATGTTATTCTTTATTCTTATGATGAAATATGTTTTTTTGTTTCTGAAATAACCTGACTCTGAACGCTACTTTTTAATTTTTACTTTGAGTTCAAGTTTATTGTGATGTATTTTTTATTTATCCAAGTTCCGTGAGTTCACATTTGCATTTACTGGAGATTAGTAATTTTACAAATTCGCCACATATTGTCATGTAACTTACCTGGAGTTCCTGCACCCTTTAGGTAATATAAACTTAGAGTATATCCCCAAGCATGATGCATATTTAGGGCTCTGATTTATCAGTGTCTCTTTACTTCCTTATGATCCTGAATGGCAGTAGGCTTCCAGGATAAAGCAAGGAGTTCTGGATTTCATTTTGGGGTTGTGGCAGCTTTTTATAGCTACTGTCTCTATGTGATAACACAGATCCAGATTCTATAGCAAAAGGTAAAGTACTTGTTTCTTGTCCCTGTGTGGAGGTTAACATCCCAACTTCCAGTTGTTCAAATCTTTATCTAGTTCTGATTTACCTGTGATTTCCCTGGATTTGAGTCCTACTTACAAATCTTGACTATGGTACTATATTTCTATTTTTCTTTCTGATTTCTTAATATTCTTATACTTGGTTTGAGCTTAAGTTTTCCTAAAATTATAATATAATAATTGGTATCTTTTGAGTGATAAAATGAGAAATGCTTTTTTCACAAACTGGAATCTACCATATTGAATAGGAGTCAGCATTAACAATGCTTCACTTATAATATGCATTATATTTTAAATTTTCTGAGATGCTAAAAATAAAGAATTTGAGCTACATCCCAGAGATACAGTGATGAAAATTTTAACAACAATTCAAAATATTAGTCTCCTAATTCCAGCACTTCAGTAAGCTTGTCATATTTTCTCTTTGGATTTTTTTTTTTTCACTCAGAAGGCATAAAAAGGATAATGTGGATTACCAGATTGTAGTGTACAGTTACAAAGTATTCTTTATAGATATATTTCTTTATTTAGTCAATGTTTCTGGAGCAACTATCATGTACCAAACACTGATTCAAATACATATTTCAATAGTAATATGGAACTACTTTTCACCTTCAATGAGTTTATATTCTAATTTGGGACTCACAAAAATTTATACATATATATATATAACTTTATTTATATGTATATACACACAATATTATATAAAAGTACAATGTAATGATAGATATTGGTTGATGCAGGCTATATAAATAATAAAGAAAGTTAATTGGAAAAATATTGAATGAGTAGAAGACAATTATAAGTAGAATGATGAAGGAAAACTTCTTAAGATGTAAATTTGGGCAGAATCTGAATGAAAGGAGAAAAACAGTCTGTCCTTTGAAATCTGTGAGAAGATTATTCCAAGGGGAAAGAACTAGAATTTATATGTTTTGACATCACAACAAACTTGACATGTTGGAAGAAGATCAAGGCCACTATTGTGAATGTGTAGAATAAAGGAGGATGAGTATTTTAGAATAGGAAGCCAAAGATGTAGCCAAGGGCCATGTGGTAGTCAGAATAATGATCCACAAATATGTTTACATTCTAATTTCTGGAGCTATGAATATGTTATGTTACATGGCAAAAGAGAATTTAGATTGCAGATGGGATTAAGGTTGCTCGTCAGCTGATTTTGAGATGAGGAAATCATCCTTGATTATCTGGGGGAACACAGTATCATCACAAACGTCTTTAGAAGTAAAATAATGAGGCAAGAGAGTCAGTGTCAGAGTGATACAAAATAAGAAAGACTCAGCTTGCCATTGCTGGCTTTGAAGATGGATGGAGGCTACAATCCAAAGAACGTGGGCAGCCAAGATAAACTGGAAAAGGCAAGGATATGGATTCTCCCCTAGAGCCTCTAGAAGGAACATAGCCCTTCGGATACCTTGATTTTAGCCCAATGTGACCTGTTTGGGACTTCTAATCTCCAGGACTATAAGATAATAAATTTGTTTTGTTTTAAGCCACTAATTTTGTGGTACATTGTTACAGCAGTAATTGGAATCTAATACAGGTCATATCATCTAAGGCCTGATAGTACTTTGGATTTTGTTCTAACTTTACAGGAACCCACTAGATCACATTAACCAGGAAAATGATGTAATATGTTTTACTGATTTATAGTATTCTAGCTGATCCATGGGGAATAGACTTCATGGAGTTATTAGTGTAAGCAAGGAGACTACTTAAGAGGATAGTGCAATAGTTTAGATAAAAGGAGATGAGGGCTTGGACAAGGATTATACCTACAGACATAGTGATGTATAGTTACATTCAAGTTATATTTTAAATGTAAACCCATCTATATTATTGATATGAGCTGTGATTCATAGGTGGTTATGCAAATGCACCTAAAGCTGATAACCAAGGATTCAGAAAAAAGATTTTGGAATTAACGAATGCATCATATTTAAAGTCAAGGGACTTGAAGCGAATACCCTGTTACACTGTAGATGAAGAAGATGTGGTGGAAAAATTCAGTCATGGAATTCTCTAACATTCAGAGTTTGAGACAAGGAGTAAGATCCAAAAAATTATAAAGAATGACCTGTGAAATAAAGGAAATCTAGTAGAACACATGTACTTGGAGCCAAGTGAAAAAGCAATTAAGGAAAGTAGAAATGATCAGTTGTGTCAAATACCACTGAAAAGCAAGTAAGATGGTAAGATGAAAATCAAGAATTGATCATTGTCACTTAGGGATATTTTCTAACCTTGACATACCTAGATTCAATAGAGTAATAGGGACAAAGTCTTCTTCGACTGGCTTTAAGAACGAGTGAGGCAAAGGGGTAAAGCTGATGTGTTGTTAATCTTTTAATATTTATTTACATGTCAAATATATTTATTCCCTGATAATTCCAGAAGAAAATGTGAAGGAAGTAAAGCAAAAGACATCACTTAGAGAAAAAGTATTTTTATGTAGAAAAGAAATCTTTACTAGAAGATTTACGTTCTGGAATCCAATCCAGTATTTGATGTCAATTTGAAAAGCTTAGGGGAGTTACTTAAATTTTTTTGAGCCCAGAAGAAATTAAACTATAATCTTAAATGCCACTTCTAACTCTTAATAACTACTGCCCATTCTTCTACTTCCCTATAATTAACAAATCCTCTGCCATCTAACAAAAAGGAAAAACATTATGATTCAGTTTTACAGTTAATTCAATTTAGTAATCTGAATTAATTGTAATAGCATTCATAAAGTCCAGCCAACATAAAAAATGGTGCTCTCTGTTTGGCTGAACAATTTTAAGCAACAATCTATTTAACAAATGTCTCAGACAGAAATGGCTAGAAGTACTATATGTGTTAATTAGAACATGATTCATTTGAATCATACTTATTTTATTTTTAAATGCCAAATGTAGTATTGCATATAAAAGTAGATTTTAAAAGATTTGTGTTTGTAAGTTTATTTGACTAAAATGTTTACAAGTCTAGAATAGAAAAATCATCTAATTTTAGAACTTCAAAATATGCTAAAATTAATGAAAGTAGTACTATGCAGTATATTTGCCCATTTATCCCAAGTCTATTTGCATTTCAAGAGTGTATGCATTAAACATATTTATATTTGTCTTTGTTTTACCTGTTTAAAAATTTTTGTAGCATTTTAACTGCCATAGAGAGTTACAAAAAACATGGAGTATATTCATGCAGAACATAATAAAACTATTCAATATATTTTCTCTTCTGTCTGACAGAATTATAGCTTGCTTACAAGAAGAAATACATGGCTTAGGAAAAATTAAAATGACAATGTTGATCATAAGAGTTTTTCTCATTGCTAGGATGTTCTCAGAAAAAAAAAAATACCTGAAAGTATTATAATATTCTAAACAAATTTATACACTTATTGTTCTTCCCAGCTCCCCCACAAAAGTGCTTTTGAAACTTCTTTCATTGTAATATTTTTATAAAGCCATACAAGTGGAAACAAAAAGTGAGAGCTATGTTTACTAGTGTTTGGCATCAACATGGCTTCCAGGTCATATTACATTAATACTGTTTTACTATCAAAGTCAGTAAAATTAGGTAACTAAACATTGTATTAAATATTGGTCCAAAATATAGTGTAGTAAAAGCCAATATTTTGGAGTGAAATTCACTTTAAAATATGGATCCTTTACAATGTAGACACATAAAGATAACAGCAGCAATTTAAAATTATTTACCAATTGCAATATCTTATGCACTAAACTTAATTAATTCCAAAATCATGGTATTAATACAATGATCCTACAAAATATAAACAAAGAATAATCCCAGTATTGCAGAATTAGTAAGCAACAAAGGAATTTAATGTTAGAAAATAATTGCTTTAACTATTTGTGCCTCCATCATCTGAGATTTAGAAGATTAAAGAAATTGGGATGATGTTGGTACAGGTCCTGATATACACTAAATAAATGAGGGTTACGATTAATTCATTGAAATAATTTTAAACATTTGCTGAGAAACAAATCATATCATGAAGTAAGTCCTAATTTAAACATGAAATATTAAAAATCAAATTTCTAGAGTTACATAAGAAAAATGTGATTTCGGAAGCTCTAAGTCCTCATCCTTTACAGAAACATTTGAAAAACAAAAACAAATAAACAAAAACTACTAAGCTAGAGACTAGCTGAAATAACTTTATAAGAGCTTTGGAAAACAGCCAAAGTTCTACAGCTCACAAGTGAACACCCACTCAAGAAAAAGCCACATTTAAAAAGTGGGAAATTTCATGTCATTTTTACTCACCCTTGCCCCTCCTTCCCAGGATATTGTTTTAGAGGAAGCAACAGTTCAGTTAACAATACCGATTTTTGAATGAGAGGGATTAGAAAAGACCTTACTTTCAATATTTTATCTGTCTGGGGGCTGCTGGAAGAACCGATCTCGGTTTCATCTAACTTGGAGCTCAGGCAAGGAGGTTGGGGGAAGTGGTGTAACTTGGATGTCAGGTGGGAATAAGCAGTAGGTGCTGCTTGAAAAGGCAGGAAGACAAGAATCCACAGAGTAGGGTAAGATATTATAGGAGGAGAAATACATTAGATCATCTAAGACACTGAGGAGAAACTGTAGAGAAACCTTTTGGGAAAGCAAGACATTCAAAATCAGCTGTGTATATGGGGAATCAAAAAGACATGCAGAAGCCCAAACAAGATGCATGCTCAGAAAAAAACTGAAAAGACTTTAAGCTTTCACCTCAGGCTGGTCTCAAGGATCAAAGAATACCAAAATAATAAGTAGAGGGTTTTCCCAACACAAAACCAGTCTGCAAGACTTAAATAAGTGTTGTTTTGTTTGTTTAAATGCCCAATTTTCAACACAAAAATTACAAGGCATACAAAGAACGTCAGGAAAATGTGGTCCATTAGAAGAAACAAAATAAATCTTCAGAATCCATTCCTAAGAATACACATACATTGGACTAACCAAAGACTTTAAAATAATTGTCTTAAATATGCTCAAATAGCTAAAGGAAAACTTGGACAAAGAACTAAAAGAAATCAGAAAAATGATATAGGAACAAAATCTGAATTTCAACAAGGAGAGAGAAATTATAAAAAGGAACAAACAGAAAATCTGGAGCTGAAAAATACAATAATTGAAAAAGAAATCACTACCGATGTTCAACAACAGATGCAAACATCTAGAAGAAAGAATAAGTGAACTTAAAGGCAGAACATTTGAAATCATTGAGTCTGTGAAGCAGAAAGAAAAAAGATTGAGTAAAAGTGAACATAACCTAAGGGCCTCATGGGATATCATTATTGGACTAACATACGCATTATGGGGGTCCAAGATAAAGAAGAGCCAGAGAGAAAAAGGCAGAGAGATTCTTTGAATTAGTATCTGAAAACTTCCCAAATTAGAAGAAAGACACAGATCCACAAATACAAGAAGCTCTAGGAACTCTAAGATGGAAAAATCCAAAGAGGACCTCACTGAGGCAAATTGTAATCAAACTGTTGAAAGACATAGGCAAAGAGAGAATCTCTGTTTCTCCTTTTTTTTCCCCAAGATTGGCACCTGAGTTACCATTTGTGGCCAATCTTCTTTTTTTTTTCTCCTTCTTCTTCTTCTCCCCAAAGCTTCCCAGTACATAGCTGTATATTCTCGCTGTAGGTGTAGGTCCTTCTGGTTGTGCTATATGGGATGCTGCCTCAACATGGCCTAATGAGCAGTGCCATTTCTGTGCCCAGGATCCAAACTGGTGAAACCCTGGGCTGCCAAAGTGGAGTGTGTGAACTTAGCCACTCAGCCACGGGGCCAGCCCCCAAAGAGAGAATCTTGAATGCAGCAAAACAAAAGCAATTCATCATGTATGATGCGTCCTTAATAAGAGTCTCAGCCAATATCTTTGCAGAAAACTTAGAGGCCAAAAGGCAGTGAGATAATATATTTAAAGTGCTGCGAAAAACAAATAAACAAAAACATCACAGAGAATTCTATATCAATGTCAGTATAAATTGTATAATAAACTTGCAGCTTTGGAGGGGAAAAACTCCTTTGGGGATTTCTATTTGAATTGATTGAATCTGTAGATCAATTTGGGAACAATGATAACAATTCAGTATAGTTCAATGTGATGTTTCTCTCAATTTAGTTATTCTTTAATTTCCCTCAGCAATATTTATAGTTTTCAACCTACACTTTACAATCCTTTTGTTAAATGTATTACTAAGTTTACTAGTCTTCTAGAACTGCTGTAACAAATTACCAGAAACTTGATGTCTTAGTGTAGGAGAATTTTTCTTTCATGGTTCTGGAGGCCTGAAGTCTAAAATCAGGAAGATTACAGGCCTGCTCTCTCTGGAGGCTCTAGGAGAGACTGCATTTCTTGCCCATTCCAGCTTCTGTTGGGTGTCTGTGTTCTTTGGCTTGTGGTGACATCACTCCAATCTTTGCTTTCATTTTCACATTGCCTTATTCTCTGCTTTTCTGATAGGGACGTTTGTCATTGGGTTTACGTAACATCCAGATAATCTAGGATAATCTTCTCATCTTGAGATCCTTAATTCACCTACATCTGCAAAATCCCTTCTACAAATAAGGTAACAATTACAGGTTCTACAGGTGAGGTTGTGGGCATATCTTTTGGGGTCCACAATTTAACCCACTACACTAAGAATATTACACTTTTGGATAATAATGTGAATTTGTTACTTTTACTTTTATCATAATATTGGTTGGTTTTATATAGGAATACAATAAATATGATTGATCTTTTGTATATTGGCCTTTTTATCATAAAACTTTGATAAATTTACTAATTAGTTCTACTTATTATATGTTATGCAATTCTTCAAGGTAATGTATATAAATAGTTGTGTCTAATGTGAATGAAGATAATTTTCTTCTAGCTTTTGAATCTTTATGGACTTTTCTGCCTTGTTATATGAACTGTTTTCTCCAGTAAAATTTGGAATGGAAGTGATAAAAGTTAACAGAGTTTTTGTTTCCAATTATAGTGGAAGAGTGTTCAATATTTCACCATTAGGTAGGTCATTAGTTGTAGTTTATGTGGATGCCCTTTATTATGTTGAGAAACTTCCATTCTAAGAAAAGTCATCAAAGTGAGATACCTATTAGTAACTCTAAATAATGAAGTACTTTTTAAAATGCTGGTGAGTGTTTGGTTCCCTTGTGGTAGATATGCAAATATATAAAATTTCTTTGTAAAATAATTTGACAACAAAATTTTATATATTTTTAACATTTAATTCTAATTAAGTGGAGAAAATTGCTGCAAAGAAAATATTTCTATGGAATGGTTAAAAATATTTTAAGACCAAGTAAGAGATGAGATAATGAAGGAAAAATCCCTTTGATATTTCTAAAAGAAAAATAATAATGCAGTCTCAGTATTTCAAACTGCTCATTAAGACTTTAATTCATGATATTGCAACAATCTTGAATACTCTGCTTCCTCAAATTTTATACCTGGTGAAATTTTACCTGCAATTCAAATGTCACCTCCCAAATCTAAATGAGTAATTCCCATTTTGCATGTGGGCTGCAAGCATTTTGTTCCACATAGTAGTGTGTTAGACCTGGTTCTACCACTGTCGGTGTTTGCAGAGCAAAGTGGCTAAGGGTGTGCTTTCTGCAGCGTTACTATGTGAAATGAAATCTTAGCCCTGAAGTGACTATAAAGTTGTATGATCTTAACCAAGTTATTGAAACTCTCTGGACTTCATTTTCTCATCTGTAAAATGAGATTTAAAAAACAAAGGTACCAATGTCATGGTGGGTGTGAAAATTAAATTAATTAATTCTCATGAACCTTTCCACCAAGATCACCCACTAAGAGTTCTCACTGTTGCTGTTCATTTGTATTTCTGCCTTCCATACTGGATTGTGAAGGCCTTAAGGACAATAATTATCTTGTAATTTTCCAGATGCTTAGAATAATATTTCAAAATTTAAACAGGTCAGCAATATATTTGTTATATGGGGCATACTTCTAAATTCAAATACAATCAGGATGCAAATATTATTAATATATTCAATATATCTAATTTTTTGATAAGTTATGGCCACGGTTAATGATAGTTTTCAATGTTTCCTTAGAAATTGGTCATTTTCAAATAAATGCACTACATGTGAATGATTAGATGGACTTAATTCAAATTTAGGGAATAGTTTGGAACTATTTAGAGTTATTACGATAATGTTTTGACTTGGCAAAATCTAATTTTAGAAAGCTTTAAACTAGAAAGCCTTTCAATTTTACAAAGGCTTATATATGCCTTTCCAAACTATCAAATAATATTCCTAACGCTGACCTGCTTTATAGGTAACTTTAGGGGATCCACTGTCTCACTCACAGATCTGATATTTCTATTGCATACACCACCTTTGAAAGTGACTTACCGCTTCAGTAGGCTTGAATGTTTTTAAATGATTCTCCAAATTTGGCAAGACCTTCTCGTCCATCTGTAGATTGATTCCTATGTGCAAACGTGCATTGTTCACATGTGGGCCATAATGTGCACAGATATTCAACTTAATTAGACCCCTCAGAATCTCTGAAATTAGAAAGAGACACTGGGAAAACATCAATTAGAGTCAAATGAGATTGAGAATATGTGGTGTTAGTTAGTTCAAACTGTTTCTGGTATTGCTACCACATATATTGCACTAAGTAAGTCAATGTGAAACTGCTGAGAACACAGTCATGTTAGGGTAACTGGGAAGCTTTGCACTGATTCCTAGTCCCCACCCTTACAAATTCTAATTTGATTGTTTTGGAGAAAAGCCCAAGCCTGAGCAGTGATTGATGCCAGGTTGTACTCCAGGTTAAGATTGTTGGTGCAGGCCAGTGACATTAGTTCAGCCTGCAAGCCCAATTCTTACCTTCCTCAGAGACCTTTTGGTAGCAGAATTTGTAAAATGTCTCCCAAAGATAGCACACGTAATCCCTAGAAACTGAGAATACTATGAGATATCATTTTAGTGATTATGTTACATCACGTGGTACAGTTGACCTTAAGAAAGGTAGTGTATCTGGTAGGATTGATCTAATCACATGAGCTCTTAAAAGCAGAGCTGATGATAGAAGGAAATGTCAAAGAGATTCAAGGCACATGACTGATTTGATGTGCTGTTGTTGACTTTGAAGATGGAGACAGCTTCCTGGAAAGGAACTTGAGTTGATAGCCTTGAGAAGCTGAGAGCACCTCTTGGCTGAGAGCCAGTGAGGAAATGGGCCCTCAGTCATACAACCCCAAGAACTGGATTTTAGTAACAATGTGAATGAACTTGGAAGCAAATTCTTCCCCAGATATTCCAGATAAGAACCCAGCCTGACTGGAACCCTCAATGTTGTCTTATGAAATCCTGAGCAGAGAACGGTCAAGCCCACCTGGACTTCTGACCTACAGAAAGTGAGTTAAATGGGTGTTGTTTTAAGCCATAAGTTAGTGGTAGTTTGTTACTAAGCAATAGAAAACTAATATAGACCTCAATGAAACTCTTTAAAACAGAGCCCCAGGCCTCTTATTCATGTTTTCATAAATCAATGCTCAAAACTTAAATTCCTAGGCCAAATCTCTCCACCTATCCTGTACCTCAATTATGACCTCTGTTCTTCCACTATCTCACTAAGTATTTTCTTTTTCTTGTTTTTTTTTTTTTTTTTGAGGAAGATCAGACCTGAGCTAACATCTGCCATTGATCCTCCTCTTTTTGCTGAGGAAGATGGGCCTTGAGCTAACATCCGTACCCATCTTCCTCTACTTTATATGTGGGACGCTTGCCACAACATGGCTTGCCAAGGGGTGTGTAGGTCCGTACCCAGGATCTGAACTGACAAGCCCTAGGCCACCAAAGTGGAACGTGAGAACTTAACCACTGCACCACCTGGTTGGTCCCCTCACAAAGTATTTTCTGCTCACAGGAATTTATACTACATTTTCAGTGAATTCATCACCCCCTCCATGAAAGAATTTCCTAGTCCTTCTCTCATGACTGAAACCTGTTTCTTCCCTGAAGACTCTATTTCCTCTTCAGCCCCTCAATTGATGTTCCCCATTATTGCTTCTAGCCCAATTCTTCACCTTCTAGGAAAACCAACCAACAAACACTAACACAAAAGTAAAGTAGAAATAAGGCTTTGCGACCTACATCATTGTTTAAACTCTTAACTTTCTTGACACCCCCCTCATCTGATTTCGACCTGATTTATACTCCTAGTCTCACTGAGGTTACCAGTAACAAGTACCTCTATGTCTTTACATTTAGTGGATGTTTTATGAGTTTTATCTTGTTTGACTTCTTAGGAATGTTTGCACTGAAAATATTTCTATTGGATTCTCTGATAAAACTTTGCTGGTTTTACTCCTACCACTCTTGTCACTCTCTGTCTCCCTTGCCATCACATCTTCATTTATTCAGGCATTAATGTTGGGGTCCTTTGAGACTTTGTCTTGAACTTCCTTCTTCTCAATCTATGCAATTTCTCCTAGGTCGATTTATCTATTTGGGTAAACACATATAGCTAATGATTCTCAGATTTATATCTCTAGCTCTGATATCTTCTCTGAGCTCCAAACATGTATCAACTCTAAACTCACTATTGGGAAACTAAACTAATGCATCTCTACCACTTAAAATGGCCCTCCTCTGAAGTTCCTTGTCCCAGGGTATGACAACATTCCCAGAAAGCACCATAGGCCTAGAGACTTAGGAATCACAATTTAAGCTTTCCTTCCCATTAAACCCATATCTAATCCATCACTTAGGTTATTGATTTTTCTCCTAATGAAGTCTCATATTTTTTATCCATCTCCCTAATTCCACACCTTTTCTTACCTAAATTTCATCTGCCATCATCTCCCTTCTACTTGACTCTTTTTCCTGGTTTAATGAAACATTTCTTGATCTAGAAATTGCTTGGTCCTACACCAATTTGTTACTGATTTCTTTAAAAAAACATATTTTTTTTTTCTCCTTTTGGAGATTCACTGTTTTTCATGTAGTCTGTGGCAAATTTTGTTGTGAGATTTTTTTAAATCTTAGTTTAACATATTGCGCAGATTAGAATTAAAGATATTCAAGTTTTAAATTAGTATTAATTTATTAAAACAATAAATCTAGAATCTAGTATTTTTAAGAATTGAAACAGCTTAAAATTATAAATAATTACATTTATTATAATTATTACATTTATTAATCTAATAATGAAAACATATTTTGTTTTACTCATGTTTGCTTACCTCAAGTTGGGCAGATTAAATTCCCTTACATAATCATTTTCAATTTGCAACTTGAATTTCTTCCAATAGTTCAAACTTTAAAATTTAATATGTTAAATATTCTTTCAAACATTTCAATTTTGTATATGACGTAGTAAGAAAATTTGGTAGTGATTAAACATCTCTTAAAAATAATAAAATTTATAAATACAGTAAATTTAAAGTTTGCTTAAACGGTCCAATACTATTTACAGACTAATTCAAGTAAATTATCTTATACATTCCAAATTCAAATATTAAAGAAAAAATTACACAATTTCACATTTTACATTCAAATCTGAAGCCTAACATATCAGATCCTCTAAATTTGCTGTTGTTCGTGCCATCGTGTCGATTCTGACTCCTAGCGACACTGTGTACAGTAGAGCAGAACTGCCCCGTCTTTTTGCATCATCCTGTCACCTTCCAGCACTATGTCAGACAATGCTGTGCTGTATTCATTAGATTTTCATGGCCAATTTTTTTCAGCAGTGGTTGGCCAGTCCTTCTTCCTAGTCTGTCTCAGTCTGGAAGCTCTGCGGAAACCTGTCCACCATGTGAGGCCCTGCTGGTATTTGAAATACCAGTGGCATAGCTTTCAGCATCACAGCAAGATGCAACCACCATAGAACGACAACCGACAGATGAGTGGTGTGGTTCCCTGACTGGGAAATGAACCAGCATTGCAATGGTGAGGGCACGGAATCTTAATCACTGCACCATTAAGCTGGCTCCTCTAAACTTACTAAGTTACTAATATGTTATATGACAAATTTAAACAGATTCCTCTGAAATTTAATACAAAATTGCTCACAAGATTTATTTTGTTATACTAGTATTCAACAAAAAAGCTTTCTGGGATTAAAAGTACCTATGTAAAGAGCTTTATCACTTCAGGAGGGTAGAGATTGTCATCTAAACAAAGGAATGTTTGTTAATCAGCTAACTGGCCAGATAACTGAGATGCACGTGTTAGGAAAATAGATATTTTCACAGTTATTCTAAGTTTTTCTAAATGAGCATGAGCATCTCAAGTAGATATCTTTAAAAAGAATTGGTTTCAAATGCTACTGAGTTCAATTTGCATCATTACCTGTTTTATCCAAAACCTCACTCCCAAATCATAACTAATTCCTTCACTTAACTCTTTAATTACCAGTTTATTTATTTTTAAAATGCTTAATGTGAATATTATATTAAAAATTATTTAAGCATCACTCAATTTCAACAATAATCAATATTCTGCCATTCCTGTTTTATCTATTCCCCATGACCACTTTCTCAACTTTCATCTTCTAGTACTATTTAAAAAATAATTTTAAAACAAAATATTTCTTAATTGAATTGAATTATTTTCTTATTTCTCCTTTTTGGCCAGGACTCTTATCTTAAAGATATTTAAATTATATCAACATGTATTCTCAATTTCCTTTATGGATTGTTTTGATCCTGGGGTTAAATCAACAGTCATGATAATGATACACCATTCCAACCCCTTTACACTTAGCTTAGTCTATTCCATTCTCCAGTTACCATGTCCCTTTAAGTTCTTAATCTTGTTTTGTTTTATGGCTTATTTGGATTACACTTGCCAAATTCTTTGTGGTTAGGTGAGGTTTAAAGGTCATAGAAGCAGTGGCAATTCAAGCAGTAGTGAAAGCTGTTTCTATTCTTGTGCAGTGCTGATGGAAAAGAAAGCAAAAAACTAACCCTAGGCTGACTCATGAGAAGAAGCATCCAGCCAGTAGCAATTCTCTCCCAGTCTTTTCTATTCCTTTCTACTTTTTGGGAACACCTGAGGCTACAGCACACAGCCCCTCCAGGAAACCACTGATAACATTTTTATCAGTATATATTAGAATTTTATATAAATAGAATAAAAAATATTTTGAAATTCTTCCACATTTCAGTATGTATTAATAGTTCATTACTTTTTATTTATGAGTAGTAATACATTCTATAGATTCACCACATTTTGTTTATTCATTTACTTGAAGAAGGAATACTGATTTTTTTTTTTCCAGATTTTGCAAATAAAGCTGTTATGATCATTCATGTTAAAGTTTCTGCATGGACATATGCCTTCAATTCCATTGAGTAATACCTAGGAGTGGACTGATGGATTATATGATAGGTAAGTGTATAACTTTTAAGATACCACCAAACAATTTTTCAGAGTTGTTACACTATTTGACATTCCTACTATTGTGTATAAGAGTTTCAATTCCTCCACATCATACCTGACACTAGATGTAGTCAATCTTCTTAAATTTTAGCCATTCTAATAGATCTGTAGTAGCATTATATTATGAATTAATTTTCCACTTCCCTAATAACTGATGGTATTGAGCTTCTTTTCATATACTTATTTGCCATCTGTCAATCTTGTGTAGTAAAATCAGAAGACTGGTCAGATCTTTCGGTCCTATTTTTATTGGAGTCTTTGTTTTCTCCTTATTAAGTTTGGAGTATACTTCGTATATTCTGAATTGAAGTCCATCTTCAGATATGTTTTTTGCAAATATTTTCTCCCAACATGTGGCTTATCTTTATAAAGTCTTAACAGTGTCTTTCAAATAGCAGTTTTTAATTTGATGAGGTCCACTTTAATAATTTTTTTAATGAATAATGCATTTAGTATCGTAACTAAAAAAAATCTGTGTTGAGCCAGCACTGGTGGCTTAGTGGTTAAGTTCAGTGTGCTCTAATTTGGCAGCCCAGGTTCATTTCCTGGTCGTGGACCTACAACCACTTGTCTGTCAGTGGCCACGCAGTGGTGAGTGCTGACATAGAAAAAGAGGAAGATTGGCAGTGGATGTTAGCTGAGGGTGAATTTTCCTCAAAAAAAATAAATAAATAAATATTAAAAAATAAATCTATGTGTCAGCCAGGATCACAAAGATTTTCTCTTAAGTTTACTTCTAGAAATTGTTAGTTTTAGTTTTATATTTGGGTCTATGATATTTTGAGTTAATTCTTGTCTATGTTGTGAAGTAGGGATCCAAGTTTACTTTTTTGCATATGGATAACCAAATATTCCAGCATACTTTGTTGAAGACTGACATTTCACCTTGTTAAATGCACTTACTCTACTAGCTTTTATACAGATTTCAGTGGTTTTCTATGTAGATAATTATGTCATTTGTGAATAAGGACAGTTTTAAGTTGTTTTTAATCTGGGTATATTTTATTTCCTTTTCTTTCCTCATTGCCCTATCTAGAACTTCTAGTACAATGTAATAATAGAACTAAGAAGAGTAAACATGCTAGTCATGTTCTTGATATTAGCTGTAGGTTTTCATAGGTTAAGGAATTTCCTTCTATCTTAATTTGCTGAGAGGTTTTATGAGGAGAGGAAGTTGAATTTTGGCATATATCTTTTTCTGCGTTTATTGAGATGATACCCATAGGGCACTTATATTTCATAGGCATTTGGTGATTGCAATGCCATGGGCCCAAGCACATGTGGTTTGGACCCACACACCATGTAGCAGAAGGCAATGAATAAGCTACTGCTCTATTTTCCATTTTTTTCTCTTTCTTTTAAACTGTTTTGCCTTGAGAACCCAATGATGATACAGTCCAAAGTGAAATATGAGATACTGCTGGAAGATAAGACCCCCAGGTCAGAAGACGCGTGAACAGTTACTAGGTAAGAGCAAAGAACAAGTATGAATAGCACTGTTGATAATGTCATAACTAGTCTAAAGCCAGAAGGATGTCTAGGAAAGAAGTTGCAAAGGTGAAAGGAGAGTCTGATGCTATACAACACACACAATTGGAACGTGGAACATGAGGAGCATGAACCAAGGTAAACAGCAAAATGCAGCAGGAAAAGAGGAAAACCAAATATGAGATGGATTGACTCCATAAAGGAAGACATAGGCTTGAGTCTACAGAAGCTGAGTGGGGTTGTTGAGGATGGGACATTGTGGAAATCACTCATTTACAGTGTCACCAGGAGTTGGAGCTGACTTGATGGCACATCACAACATATCGATATGATATTGTAGTGCTTTTTTGTTGTTTATGCAGAGTTATTGACTGAATTGCGTCACCCTCAAAATTCATATGTTGAAGTCCTAACCCTCAGTAGCTCAGAATGTGACTGTACTTGGAGATAGGACCTTTAAAGTGGTGATTCAGTTAAAATGAGTCCAGTAGGACGTGCCCTTATCTGAACTGATTGTTGCCCTTATAAGGAGTGATTGCAACATGGAGAAACACCAGGAATACAAATACAGAGGGTAAAGACCACATGAGAACACAGAAAGAAGGTGGCCACCTGCAACCCAAGGAGAGAAGCCTCAGAGGAAAGCAAATCTGCTGACATAGATCTTGGTTAAAAAGGAGAGAGAACTAAGATTTTTTTAAAAAAGAAGAAATTCTATGAGAAATATCTGACTCATTTAGGAAATGTAACATAAGAATAATGGATATTCCAGAAGGAGAATAGAAGGAGAAAGGAACAGAGAGTTTATTTAAAAAAATAATACCTGAGAACTTCCCAAACCTGGGGAAGGAACGGATATACAAATCTATGAAGTTAATAGAACTCCTAATTATCTCAAAGCAAAAAGACCTCCAAGGCATAGTATATTAAAAGTGTCAAAAGTCAATGACAAAGACAGAATATTAAGAGCAGACAGAGAGAAGAGAATAACTTACAAAGGAGTCCCTATCAGGCTATCAGTGGATTTCTCAGCAGAAACTGTGTGAGCGAGGAGAGAATGGAACAATTTATGCAAAATATTGAAAGATAAAATCTATAAGCCAAGAATACTCTATCCAGCAAAGTTCTTCAGATATGAAGGCGAAATAAAGGCTTTACCAGACAAACAAAAGCTGAGGAGGTTCATGGCCACCGATCTGCCTTACAAAAAATATTGAAAGGAACCCTTCTACCTGAAACAAAAGGTAGAAAAGGTATGCAAAGTTTTGAACAAGGTGATAAATAGACAGATAGAATCAGATAATTGCAACTATGTATCAGAACAAGTCAATAAATGCTTAGTTGTAACATAAAGCCTCAAGGGAAAGAAAGCACCAAAAATAAGTATAACCACTTCAATTTCATAACAAACAACACAAAAAGGGATCATTTGTGACAACAAAAATATAGCAGGAAAACAGGAAAAGGTTGGAAGCTGCATAGGATATTGGAGATAAGATGCTATCAACAGAAAAAGGGCTATCTCATCTATGAGATCTTTTATACAAACCTCATGGTAACCACAAAGGAAAAAGTCAGGACAGAGTTAAAAAACATAAAAAAAGAGAAACTGAGAAACACACCACAGGACACAACCAAACTGAAATGGCAGACAGAAATACAAAGGAGAAAAAATAATGGAAATGTGGAACAACTAGAAAACGACAGATAACATGGCAGTATTAAACCCTCATATATCAATAATCATTTTAAATGTAAGTGGATTGAATTCACCAATCCAAAGACACAGAGTGGCTGGATGCATTAAAAAACAAGACCCAACAATATTTTGCTGCCTCCAGGGGACCCATCTCATCTCTAAAGACAAACAGGCTCAGAATGAAGGGATGGAAGATGATACTCCAAGCAAATGACAACCAAAGTAAAGCGAGTGTAGCCATACTTCTACCAGACAAAATAGACTTCAAGCCAAAAAAGACAACAAGAGATAAAGATGGGCATTATACAATGATAAATAGGACATTCCACGAAGAAGACATAACACACTTACTTCTACCATTGGACAGGAATTCTTTTTATTTTCATTTCTTGACTGATATAATTTTTACTACCAAAACACACTAAACTAAAGGAGTCGTATTTCACTGGTTTGGCTTCAGGAAAAGACATGCACTTCAATTTACTCAACATAGCAGTTTCTTGTCAGAGAATATCACATGGAACAAATCTGAATTGTGCACCATGTTAGCATGAACACAAAATGTTCTGCTTTGCTTACGTGCACCTATTGAATGGGATGGACAGATGGCATCTTCCATGACTTTCCAGTCTATTTTCCATGTGTACCATTCCCATGCATTACAAGTGTTCTTATTGTTCAGCATTTATTTTGCCCTAAGGGTAGTTTTTCTAAACTTTATTTTTAACTTTATTTTAAGTACAAAATAACTATGAATCCCCTTTGGGCTAAAAAATCAATATAGATAATGGTATGTAATAAATAATGCATCTTTTAAATAATGATTGTTCGTAACTTTTCTCTGCTCACTATCACCCATTGTCTAGTTTTCTTTTCTTCTTTTGGTGAGTAAGATGAACTTTTACTACATTATGTTTTATCTACAAAGTATTTTAATTTACTTTCCTATTGTTGCTTACAACATGTATATTGCTTGTTATACTTTTCAATCTGTGATATTGTTTGGATATCATAGTTGGGATAGTACTTATCAGACTTTTTCCAATTTAATTAATTTTTTTGTGCATTTAGTAGCTTTTAATTTAACAGGGATCTTCAGAACAAATTGAAGTTTTTGAATGAGGTACAGGTGCAAATAGGTACTGAATATGAAGGGGGTCTATTATTCTTTTCTTTATGCTTAAATTTTCTAAAAATAGTTAGAAATATAATTGTGACCACTTTTCCAATTTTCCTCATATGAGTCTGGTAATTCTTGCTCATTTATTAGCACATATTAATTTTATTTTATTTTTGTTGTTATTGCTATTGTGAAGGGAATTATTTTTAATGATGTCTGTTTATTGCTATCATAAAGGAACTAATCATTTAATTCATACTCATTTTTTAAATGCCATTTTCTTTGTTCTTATTTATTAAATTTTATGGCTAATTCTTTTCTAAATTATAAATCTGAAAATCATATTACAAGCATTCTCTAATTTTTCAGCAATTATAACAAAGTTTAAACATTCTTTAAAACCAATGATAAATCAATAACAAAAATTGTACGATCAAGCACAGAAATGAGCACATGATACTTTGTAGAAGAAATTTAAATAGCTAATAAAATTCTCATTTGTTTAATGCACATGTTAAATTTCATACACTTATGATGGTCATGTGGTATAACACAATGCCTACTGTCATTTTTGTTGGCAATTAGATTTGTATAGCCTTTCTAAAAATCAAATTGGCAGTACTGGTCAGTTACCTTTAATGCTTTATATTCTATGACACAGTAATTCTCTCATTTATAGTAATCACTTCTATGAGAATAAAATGAGAAATGAATGGATGTTTTATTTCTATCATTATTTACAATGGCTTTGATTGTATTACTTTTGATAAAAATCAATTGTATATGATGGATTACTATTCACTCATTAAAATTATTAGTAAATTAATGAACTAATTATATGTTCATTATTTACATGTTGTAATATAATATAAACCTACACAGACACACGCAATTTTACATATCAAAATACTACTACACAAGAGAATTGTGAAGGTGATTTGCCTACTATATAGTTCTCTTCTTATTAAAGATGTCTCAACACCAGTATCTTATTAAATATTCCATTATTTTAATGGGCTATGAAACTTTTCAGGTAGATCTGTTAAGTACAACTAAATATTAGTATGTATCCATTTTACATTTACATTTTATTGGAATCTGCTTGCTTAGTTTTGTACAGATATAATCTTCCTATCTAGGAGTGTATCAATTTCAAATTTTGTAAAGTAGACATTTATATTTCTATATGGGTTAACTGGATGTCTAATTTCACTTTATAGTCTCATAAGGGTCTTATGAATTTCCCATTTTGTATAGAGTTACGATTCTAATGGGTGTTATGTAATATTTGGAGACGACAATTTTTCTATTGTAAAATTTAGTCTACCTGGGCAGCTTCTGTGCTTTTTCTCCCTATATATTTTCTTCTTCTTTCCTTAAAAAGGTTACCAAATGTTTTCAAGACCATGTTTCTAATTGAATTAAAGTCTTTACCATGGAAAATGACTTGCCTTCAGAAATTCATTCATTAAAGTAGTCCTGTACTGCTAACGAGCTATCTAATAGATTTTCCATTTTATGTAATAATGATGATTTGAAAAACTTATTTTTTTAGTGTTAAAGTGCTCTTAAATACTGAGTACTTTTATAGTTTTAACAAAACTATGTAAAAACTTGAGAAACTTATATATATATATATATAATCAGTATTATGGTAACTTAGAGTCATATTAATGACTCAAACCAATTTTTAAAAAACAGCGCAAAACTACTAAGTATACAGAACCAAGATACATAATGTTTGTGTGTTTATCACTCTAAGAAACAGAACTTGATTTATTTTCTGTTTCCTGGGACTCTATGTAACTCAACCTCATAGGAAAACTACTGTGTTCTTCTAGAGTGGAATGTCTATTTAAATGCAGTAAAATGTGTTTTTACCATTCCAATGAAGGGGCAAAATAAAAATTCTTGCCCTTTCCATGAAACTCTTTTCCAGAATTTGATTCCCTTAGACATCTTTTGTGTAAAATTATAGTACATATCATTTTAATTGTATGGGGAAAAGCTATTATTAATTTCTAATTATTTATTATGTGCTATACACCCAACTCGGAACTTTTTTTTTACCGAGTGTTTAAGATAGCACTATTTTAGTTATATTTTTACCAGAGACCCCAAGACAGAGAGGGTAACTATTAACACAATGGCATATTAACATTAGCGTATTAAAGTGAAGTGGGAGATTTACCAAACTAAAAGTGTAAAAGGGTAAAAAGTTTCACTGAACCCCAAAATATTTCTTCTCTCATATCACATGACTTAGTCTTTTAGACACTTAATTTTGGTAGGAAGCTAAGGGTCACCAAACCAATACATAGGTACTTAGCAAACTCTTGAAAAGTATTAGGAATTCTTCACCCTTATCTCAAGCTTGGGGAAGGAGCTTCAAAAAAACCACTCTGAGTTTGACATATGCTTCCTGGATCTTGGGGGACTTGTAGGCTGATGTTGGACATGCCTAACAAATTTAAACACTGTATACATGTGGCTGCATACCTTTTTTGAGACAAAGTATTTGAGATGGCATGTTCTCCAAGAGCTTGTTTGGGTAAGAATGTATTAGTGTTTTCCATGTACCATATGTGAGCCATGTGTATGAAATAGAAGTGCCCTGGGATTATCCTATATGCCCTCCAAGAGGACTAATCTCGGGAAAGATGTGACCCAACAGGAGTGTAGTCTTTTTGACTTCCAGGTGTGAAAGAGATCTATGTGGCCAGCCAGAGGAGATCCATTCTGAACTGATGCAACAGCTTGTGGGAGACCTCTAGTGATGAGAGGATGACTCATGATGTTCCTCACAAGAAAACAAAACCCATCTGACAAACACAAGGAATGTCAGTGCCATCTCACAATATTGCTAATCAAGTATAGACCTCCTCTCACCTTAAGTTATCATTCTTTCTCCACTTCAATACTAATGGTACCTGAATCATCCCAGAATTAGTGGAAATGCAAGGTAGGAAAATAGAGAGAAAGCAGCCATGTATCCTTTCCCCATAGTAGGCAACTCACTTGGAGTAGCCTAAGTAGAGGAAGGAGAGAAACTTTACTTACAATGAACATTAAAATCTTAATTATTTTTTGGATAGATATATTAACTATTGAACTAGTGTTTTGGTTTGGTTTTTAAGACTCAAGGAACCAAACAGCTTTTAATTACCTAAGGGTTATTATAAGGCATGCTACTTGTCCTAGTTTTCATCCAAAGGAGCATATGGAGTGACAAATGAATGAACAGTGGGGAAAATATCTTGTTTTCTATATATATCCAAAAAACCTTACTTTTTATATGAAACATATTTATTTTCTTCTTAACAGGCATCCACCCTAAATGGATAAATATAACTATGCTCCTTTAATAAATGAGGAAACTGAGGCTCGAATAATTAATTAAACCAAGAATACACAAAGATAAGAGCAAAAATTCTGATACACTATCTAATGCAAATATACACAGCTTAGGATATTTTATTTGATAGATTTACATATGCACTCTGCATTTGACATTTCTTCGTAATTACTACGAGGAAGATTGTAGAGTGTAAGTGAAGGGAAAGCTATAGACAGACACTGATAATTCTCTGAAATGTGTCATTCCAAGCATTATGAAACGCAGAGAGGTAGACAAGTAGATATGTCTTAGTGTCTATCTTTCTATTTGTATATTTGTCATCTATCTATTTCTTTCCTTATTCTAAAAGTGATTCAGATAAACAGAATTCCAATCAAAAATATAATTCTACAAATTTAAAAAAATCTACTAGAGTCATTACTTTTTAATCAGAAGAAATTCACTTAAAATACAAGATTTCTTATAAAAATCAGGGTTAAAGTTGGGGCCAGTCCGATGGTGTAGAGATTAAATTCGGTGTGCTCTGCTTTGGCAGCACCGGTTGATGGGTTTGGATCCCCGGCAGAGACCTACACCACTCGTCAAGCCATGCTGTGGTGGTCTCCCACATACAAAGTAGAGGAAGATGGGCACAGACATTAGCTCAAGGACAATCTTCCTCACTTCCTTATATATAAATACATAGACAAAATCGGGGTTAAAGTAAAACAAATTCTTAAAAGCAGTTCTATTTTAAACAGAAACACTTAATCCAGTTTCTCAGGATGACATCTTTGCTTTTTACTTCTGGGAGGCAGGAGCACTAATCCTATACAGTCAAAAGAAATTTTTTTCAGTTTACTCATCCTTGTCAACATTCAGTGTGGTGCGCATTATCCTAATTTTGTCAAAATTGTGTATATCCTTGTGAGGTTTTTTAATTCAAAATAGGGAGATACTCTTTCCATAGTGAATTTTTATTTCATTATGAGTCCATTTTGGCTTTAAGTTAGATCACCTGAGAAGACAGAAAGTTTAACTCTGTACTACTTTTAGGTACTAGTGCATATAGTTTTTAGAGTCATTAAAGGGATTAAGGTTTGTTTCATTCTGACTGTTTCAAATGTGGAGATTCCTGCATTAAGTCAAAATTCCAACTGCCTGAAGGAATGAAAGAGGCAGTTTTGGGGACACAACTGCTGTACCAACGAGTTGTTATTTCAGTGTTGATTTCCAAGCACCAAGTCAGCTGAATATTGTAAGCCTCATAGAAGGGGACATCGGCTATGAAAATATGTTTTTTTTTCTTCATCTGGGTGGTAGTTAAATGGATGTTTGATTTATAAATATATGTTTTAAACTCTGGATGTTTGTTTCATGCATTTTTTTGATAAGGATATTATGTTCCACAATTGAAAAAAAAATTATTTTTTAAATTTGAAGGGGTTTTATTAAGGAAAAAAACGATGTACCTATAAAAGCAATTTGAGGAGATATGGTAAAAAAAATATGAACAAAGATAAAATGATAGATTCGACAAAAAGCAATTAAAGAATGTTATTCCAGAATAAAAGCATCATGCTCTTCTAACCTCTTAACCAGAGTAGGGTGAACGGATTTAAAGTTTATTATACAAGTTATGTATATGTTACCATTAGAAATGTCACTGTAAAAGCTCAAAATGTGTACTTTTTACATTAGTATCTGCACAATAATATTTTACATACAACACTCACAATGAACTACTTATACCTGTAAGAGGCTCCAATATTTTTGTCATCAAAATATGTATGCATTACTTAAAATATAGTTATATATAAATTAAATGAGTTAAATATAAGAACATAAGCCAATATTCGTGGTCAAATTACATGCCTGTTTCTCATTAATAATCTCTATTTTTATCATTTTAATTTATATAGTGATTTTAGAGACATGATATACAATTATATAATGAATCTTACAATGTTGGCAGATCTTTATGCTTGAAAAACTCTTATTCAAATTGTCTTATTTAGATTTTCAGAGGTTAGATTTTCAATGAAAAACATTCTAAATCATTTCAGATATTATACTTTTTGCTACTGAGAATCACCAGATTCCATGTGATTCTTTAATATTGAAGCCCACAATACTAAGATTGCCTTTAATTGGTTTTTACTTGCAGTGATGTTGTGTGGGTAATATTTGTAAACAAACCTATATGCATTCTATTCATATGTAAGAAATACATTTTAAGTTATATTGGAAAAACAAGTGCTTTACGTATTTAGGGCTAATGATAGTATAGAATACAATATCCAATCTGATTGTGCAGAAATTACTTGGTAAGTAATCACATACACCAATCAGAAGTAAAGAAAGATTAAGGTGAATATGATCAATGCCTTAATTTCATATACATAATAACAACAGTAATAATAGTGGTGATGATCATAATATCGAATGCTTATTCTGGGCAGCAATAATACCAATTTTATCTCAATTATTTCTGAAACAGTTTGAATAGAAAAGGGTGTTGCAGCAAAGCGAGAGAAATGTAGCTGGTCGCCATTGAGGTCCCTCAAGGTGGCAGTAATTGTTAATTTGCCGCTGTCCAAATTACCCTTCGCCAAAATGAGCTCTTAACTATGAGGATAAATCGGTCTCCTGTGGGCAGACTTAGCTATAGCTTAATTCACACAAGCCAATAAAAAAAATTAAAACTAATAAATTAATATATAAGAAAAAAACTATTAGAAGACTAGAAATCTAATTATGTCTTTCTCCAACTACCAGCAAACTAAATGAGAAGTTAAATTAAAAACAAATTTGAAAAAATAGTTTGGATTATGGGAGTTGGTTTCATGTTCTTTATGGTCCTTGAGGTAGAGCAGGAGATAAAAATATATCATTGTTTTAAAGTATAGTGTATTAGTAGAAAATCTGAGTTACAGTAAGGCCAACAGATCAAGAGGCAATTGCCTTTGAAAAGACATCCATTACTCACAATACCCACAAGGAGTGGGCAGGCCACTTAAATAGGGCCACATAGGAAAACGCTGAGGTTGGTGGCAGGCAGAGTGTAGGGGGAACTGTGGGTAAGAGTGTTTATCGTGGTTTCCACATGAATGAAAAGTTGAGCCAGGTTTAGGATTGGCTACTTTGAATAATTTCAGAGGGCTCTGGGGCATAGGGCCTGTCCCTAGTTGAGTGTGACCAGGCCCTAGGATGACCAGGTCAAGTACAATATAGTGGCCCAGAGTGTGGGAGTCAATAAGGGAAGTGGGTGGGGGCATGATGCTGGGTTGGTTGGTTTGTATTTGAAAAGCACATCCCCAAGAGGAGGTCACTTCCTGGGGAGGGGATTGAGGAGAGAGGAGTGATGTCAAGGCAAGGTGACACAGGCATGTGTGTTATCAGGGTGTCCAAACAAGGCATGTCCACCTCATGCATGTTGGGTAGATGTTAAATCATCAAGTTGATGGAAGGTAGAAACATGGTTAATACAATCTGTACAGTTGACATGGGTGCATTACTCTTTGCTGGACATATCAGAGGCACACTGCCAAAGTGTCTCTCATGACTCACTTTTTTCTTTTCTGTTTCCATTTGTGCTCCACCCCTTGGAGAAATAAATCTTTGTTTCTTTCAAAGTGTTTCCGTATCTAAAGGTTGGCTTGGAATCTTTTGTTCCTTTTAAGGTAATCTCTGATTCATTATATTAAGGTTACAGTTTGCTTATCAAAAGGCAACTCTCTAGGTTTAACTAATTTGCCCACACCAGGTGGCAGTGATTCAAGCCCAAATATAATCAGTCCCAAACAATATGCTTTACATTTCCTATAAATATTATCTTTTTAAAATTCATATATAATTGACATAATATTATATTAGTTTCAGGTGTTCAATGTAATAATTTGACATTTGTATCTATTGCAAAATGATCACCACAAGAAGTCCAGTTAACATTTGTCACCATACAGAGTTATAAAACAAATTTTTTCTTCTAATGAGAACTTTCAAGATCCACTCTCCTGGCTACTAAATATTCTCTTTTCTCTTTTTTATTTCCTGGGAAAGTTTTGCCCTGAGCTAACATCTGTTGCTGATCTTCCTCCTTTTTTTTTCCTCCCCTCCCCAAAGTTCCAGTACATAATTGTATATTCTAGTTGTAAATCTTTCTAGTTCTTCTATGTGAGCCACCACCACAGCATGGCTACTGACAGATGAGTGGTGTGGTTCTGCACTCGGGACCTGAACACTGGCCCCTGAAGCAGAGCCCACCAAACTTTAACCACTAGGCAATCAGGGCTGGCTCTAATGTTATCTTTTCTTGATTGTTGTTCTTGTATGTCTTTCATTATTCTATTTCAATCATTTGCAAGATGTTCATTAGTTCCAAGTACAAGCAAGATCGAATATCCTTTTTTTAAAAACTCCTGTTAAGAATTTGACAACTCTCTCTTGAGATTCTTTCTTGCATACACTCATCTTAAACTATCCAAAAACCCTAGCAGTATACTAAACACCTGAAGGGGCGTATTCTCTGGAGATGCCGGACTTGAGGGCCATTAGAGTTTAGCTAGCTCACTACGGCATCTGTTTTTTTGATTTTATTTTGTGTCTCTTGTTCTACATTGTTTTGTTTTTCACTGCTACACAGTGTGAGTATTGAAGCTCAGGCTGCCTCATTCTCATGAATAATTCTCTTGTCTGAAGCACTACTAGATCAGGCTACCCCACACCTGCAGTGGGCCCATAAATTAACTTAATGGATACTTAGCATTTGCTCAAAAGACTTGTATCCAAATATCAGGATTCTGACGTGATTCAGCTGCTGCTACACGCTGCTGGGACAAGTCCTCCCATAAAAGCTGTATATTGGGCTTTTTTTTTCTTGGAATAGACTTCTGTTTTTCGTAAGGAAATTTTATTTGGGGGCCTTCATTGATCCCTAGTATTTCTTCTAAGCTACCCTGAGCTGCCTGGGACTGCCTAATGTTGGATCTCCACAAAAATCGGGTATTTGGCAGTTTCTTCTAAAGTTAGAGATAGGTTTACCGGACCACACAAAAATTCTACTCCTAGTTATTTATCAGAGAACATACATGTACAAACATATATAGAACATATACCTACACACAATTTCTACAGAAAAGCTCATGGCAATTTTATCCGTAATAGAACCGACAGAAATGTCCATTAACAAGTAAAATAGCTTTAAAAGCAGGGGAGTGGTAACTACTTAACAATGAAAAGAGACAAGCTACCAGTACACACAACACCATGAATTCATCACAAGTATATTCTGCTGAGCAGAAGAGAAGATATTGTGAAATTCAGTTGATGTGACATTCTAGAGCAGGCAAAACAGATCCATAGTGAACAACAAAGGGTCAGTCTGTGCCTGGGCCAGCGAAGAGATGACGGGCGTTCAGGAGGTGCAGGAAAACCCTGAAAAGGAGTTGGGGAGAACATTTTGGGGTGCTAAAATGTTCTATCTTAATATTGGTGGTGGTTACATAGGTGTACCAGTTTGTTCAAATACACTGAACTATACCCTTCAAATAGGTGTAATCAATTTTATATGACTTATACTTCAGTAAAACGGTTTAAAACAATTCAAAAAATTGAGGAAAAGAATTCAGGATAATAAATATTAGTTAATTTGGGTGTTAAGAGAATCAAAATGAACAGGAGATTATTAAACTCCTTAATAGTTTTTATAAACTATTTCTATTTCTGGAAAATAATATTTAAAGGAGGTATTCCTTTATTATTTGATATATAAAATATGCCTTAATTTCTATGGTCATGTTGACAGCTACTGATGAATCAGAGTAAAATATACTTAAAATGAATTAAGTTGTGTAGTTAAAACACAGTCTCAATACGTTTCTATTCATTTTTCAGCTATATTACTGGAACAAAGGAAATTTCAAAAATAACTCACTTTCACATTTAAAGGGTAAACCCAAACAATTTCTTTTATAGACAAATTGATTTTCATTCCTATGAACATTTCCCAGCATTGGTTCTTTAGGTGAAAGTGACACTCTATAGATTTTAGTTTACTTACTCAAAATTCATTTTATTCTTAAATGTGAGGTAATTAGGAGTTAAATTTTCAATAGCTTAATTTTAAAGATAATTATAGAAACTTTATTTCCTGCTTTATTTTCCAACATGATATATTCATAAAAGCTCTTGGAAAATACCGTATTATGGATTAGATCTTAGTATCTTTTGGCAGAAGTAATTAAAGATACTTGAGGATTTTCAAGGAATATCTTTCCTAAAGAAACTTTTTAAATATATATTTTTTATTTTCTTCTCTAAACTTTGCTATGAAAAATGAATTCTTATGTCAATTTCATATTTTCTTGATAATAAAACTAAATAAATGATAATGAAATGAAACCTGAAATACCAAACAGAAAATAAAAACACTTTTAAGATAAAGTGTCCAAATTGAATTTATACAATTTAACATTATTAATACATTTTTTACATTCTGCTTCAAATAAGATTTACCTGGTGTCAATGTTTTATAGATAAATGAATTGTGCCTATAGGAGTTTACTGATGTTGTCTAACTGGCAGTTATTGCTTGAAGTTAAAACATTAAGTGGCACTCAACTGGATTGTCATCAGGCCTATAATTAAATCTCACAGACAATTTAGGTTAATGCGGGTAAACATAAGTTCAAAGAATGCCATATGTTAAAAATAGTATTGTTTTGTTATTTATTTTAAATAACAAGAGCAAACAAATGGCTAACAGCTTTCTGACATGTTAGTCTGCCAGATATTCAACTTTTGTGAACACTAAATATTTATGTAAAACAAGACATTACTTATATATGAATGAATGTCACCAAGAACTGGAAAACTATGTTCCTTTCCTAGTTTAAGTATTTCTTCTGCTATATCATATACCTTATTTTTTAAGCACATCTTATTTTTAATTATGCATATTCAATCTGTGTTTGTATTGTCACATATATTCAATTTCTGGAACCCAAATCAGTTGGGGATTTATCCTAGTCCTATGATTTTAGTTCAATGTAACTTTTAATGAAATCACTCTTCTCATCAAATTATACAAATTTATCTGGAATTGATTGTTGGATGAAAATGAATCTAAATAAATATTCAATAAGATTAAATAATTCCTAATTTATAATTAAGATTATGATAATTTGCAGGAAATAGTTTTGACTACAAGGTTCAGTTTCCATTTAAATCAGAAAATAATCTTCCTTTTTTTGTTTTTGGTGAGGAAGATTTGTCCTGAGCTAACATCTGTTATCAACCTTCCTTTTTTGCTTGAGGAATATTGTCCCTTAACTAATATCTGTGCCAATCTTCCTCTATATTGTATGTGGGATGCTGCCACAGCATGGATTGATGAGTGGTGTATAGGTCCGTGCCTGGGAGCCAAACCAGCACACCCTGGGCTACCGAAGCAGAGGGGACAAATTTAACTACCATGCCATTGGGCAGACCCCAAGTTTTTCATTTTTAATAATTTAGAAATATATCTGTACACATCTATATGCACTTATGTATGCTAACCCAAAATAATTATCTACTACCTAGAATAATATTTAAATTTCAATGTTTAGAGGGCAAATATGCTTTTGAAACCAAGATCAATTATTAAAAATAGACTTTTTCGGTCACATTATTTTTTATTAAAAGGATATTTTGTATGATGTACAACTCTTATTCTTGTTGTATCATCACTTTTTATGGTTAATGGACTACATTGTTACTTTTTTCTCTATTGACAAATGAAAATAGATGACATTAGGTCTGAAATCCCCCCCTACTCTATTACTTCCTTTGAATTACCTTTAGTCTTTTCATATGTATTGGTATTACACTTATTCTGAGTGTTTTATATGTAGAAATGTGTAAGATGACATTCAGCTTGCCTCCTGGAGTCAGGTGTATTTCTAACACCTGTCAAGTCTCCTAGAGGGAGGATTATCTATAATGTCCTTTTTGTCTGAATCTGCAATCTGACACCCTCTCTCAGGGAAGTGATCAGACTACATCCCAGGATATGAATGTGGCTGGATTCTTAGAGGAGATATTTCTTCTAGGTGCTAGTGTACCTGCACAATTTCTCTTCAGTGCTAGGGGGCTAGTCATCCAGGGATTTTGCTTTTGAAGAGTCATCTCGAAAGACTAGTGTATCAGTCTGGGTTTAATCAATCATTTAAACAGGGGAAATTTCATATAAAGAAGTGTTAAGCCATGATAGGAGAATAATTACAAAGATTGAAAGAGACCCTCAAAGTTATCTTACGTCTGAGGGAAGAGTTCCCAAGGAAGAACGAACTTTGAAGAGGTTTCAGAGATAATGTGATCACAGGTGAGGTTGGAAGGTGTGGTTGCAGCCCTCTGAGTGGGGGAGCTGTTCACTGGGGAACTGGTTCATAGCTACTGACCCAGCAAGAAAAAACCTCCCGGGCTCAGGTGAGTCAAGGCTGTTGAGCAGAGGGAGTGAAGTTGTCACAGTGAGTTCCAGGCCCGGAGCACAGAGACCACAAGAAAAAAACTCCAGCGCACAGGCCAGCTGAGGCTGGTGGACGGGCATGCAGAGTTTGTTCATGCACCGCTGCAGGTGCTGCTGAAACTGGGAGTTTGAAAGACCTTGCTCTGCAGGAACCTAGCATACTTCTGTGGAAAGCTTGGACCCAGCATGGGGGGTGGTTCCAGGCCACTGCGCAGGATGAAGATCAGAAGGAGGTCTTGTTAAATGACCAGTCCCTGCAAGGCCCCTACAGTGCACACAAGTGGAGCTGGTGAGAGGGTGCAAGGAGCAGGGACCTGGTCTCAATCTCTCTCAGCCTTTCTCCTTCCCTCCCTGCTATCCATCCTCCCTTCCTCCCCCTCCTCCTCCCGCTCTTCCTTCTTCTCTCTTTCTCTCTCTCTCTAGTCTGTGTATGTGTTTGCTATATTGATCTTTTCCTTATCTTCCTCCATTCTAACAGCACAACCACTGAGCTCCCTTTCCAGAATTATAGCGCAGCTTCCTGGATTTGTTTCTAAAATTTTGAGCCCACACATAAGATTTGAGCAGGCATCAAGGACTTCATCACTCTGAGACTGAGATGGAAAGGAGGCAGTAAACTTCAGAGGCAATGGCTGCATAGCCTTAGGCATAAGGATTCCCCATCCCTACAGAAGTTCTGAGATCCAGATGTGGAGTGGAAGCAGAAAGCTACCAGGCTCCACTGAGAGCTGAGACAATGAAGTTGTCAGTAGAAGCTTAAGCAGACAAGATAGCAGAGTTCTTGACCCAATTTTCATGATACTAAATAAATCTATAGCATTCTGATGTGACCCTGAGAGAATGAAGGTGATCTCATCAATAACCAAGATAGAATATTTCAAAAACCTGGCAGAAAAATGTGTTTGAGTCAGAACTATTCTGACTGAGAAGAAATGAAATTATATTCTCTGCACACGTGAATTTGTGAACTGAGTTTTATACATGCTGTGTCTTTGTAGATCTCTGTACTCTATGATTCATGAGGTGGGAATTCCTAAGACTTGTGAAGACACATCTATTTATCCGTTCATGCCCTGAGCTGCTTTTCTTGGGACATTGTATAAAAGCAAGGGATGACAATCCAAATAATGTAAAGGTTCTTGAGGAATATAGAAGGGAAAGTACTGTTAGAAAATGTTAATGTACATGTGTGTATATTTATATACAAATGTGTATATATATAAATATGCATAAATATATATAAACACATTATGCATATTACACACACGTGTACACACATGGAACACAAGGTCTCTGAGTCAGGGACATAGTTTATTTCTCAAAATAAAATCAGCAGCCTGAGCAGCATCTTGTGTCAGCTCCCATGTCCCAATCCCCATAGGGTGATGTTATGAGGGCCAGATACTTTCTGTACATGTAATGGGGTGGATCACAGGAGGGGAATCCTGGAACTTAGGAGACTATGAGTTTTTATAGGGTGGCTGGCACATCCTTCTTTACATTGAGAGGAGAGAGAGAGAGAACAAATCACTTCAGGAGGAGAGATGGGAGCCATCTCCAGGTTTATTATCCTAGAATGTAAGCAGATGTCCCTGGAAAAGAGAGGAGAGAATTTGATGGTTAGTCCATGGGGCATCTCTGGGTAGGTACATCTCTACATCTCTCTGGAGGGATAGCGCTATCTCTAGCTTCCAAACCTGCTTGCTACTGAAACGTGCCCTTTGCTTAGACGGCCTGAACTGTTCAGGAACATGAGAAATCCATGGGAAATCGTCTTCCAACAGATCTACAGGTAAACCTCATTAAAAGTGCAATGATGGAGATATTCACAAGGTTGCAGCTCTTAAGTGACTTTCACGTGGATAATTGGTAGGGAGGTGCAAAAATTGAGGGTTTAGTCAAAGTCGGAAAGCATAGTTTTCCAAAGTATTGAAAACAACCAGGGGTAATGTGATAAGAGCTGAGGGTAGAGACATTGATGTGATGTACACCAAATACTGTAGGCCATTGTAGACCCTCAAAAGATTTTGGAATTACTATTGAAAAATAGGGCAATAGTTAAATAATTAAAATAATCAATTAGATTAATAAGTAATTAAATAATTAAATAGTTTTAAATATGAGGATATCTTGAACAGATAAGAATTATTAAAAAGTATTTCAGTTATGGGGCTGGCCCCGTGGCCGAGTGGTTAAGTCTGTGTACTCCGCTGCAGGCGGCCCAGTGTTTCGTTGGTTTGAATCCTGGGCACGGACATGGCACTGCTCATCAAACCACGCTGAGGCAGCGTCCCACATGCTACAACTAGAAGGACCCACAACGAAGAATATACAACTATGTACTGGGGGGCTTTGGGGAGAAAAAGGAAAAAAAAAAATCTAAAAAAAAAAGTATTTCAGTTATAGTGAGGAATTGGTTTTGTATTCGACTCAAAATTGAGTATGAGAAAACCAGTTAAATCCAATTGGGGGACCATTGGCATTTTCTAGGTCAAGGTAGAAATCACTTAAACTAGGCTGGTGACCTAGGAGACGGATTACTTTTCTCGAACCCTGGCACAGAAATTATACAAAACTTAGTATCATGGTAATATATACATTAACATTTCTGGAAAACAATACATATATTAACATTCTGGAAAATATTATGATTTTTTTCTATTGAGATTGTCGCAATTATATATGATATAAAAACCACAACCATTGGACACTTGGATGTGTTGTGGAGGAGAGGAGAGTCAAAGCAGAGGGCATGAAGGGCTCGTGAGAAGAGCCAAGTGGGGTACAATAATGATCCACTGCAACTGAGTGGGCTCACTCTGGACCCAGTTGTATCCAGCATGACTGATGTACAGGATAGGGTATGCCCTCAAGCATTTAGAAATTGCAGAATTAGTGACTAGATGGGAAAGTTCTGGTTCCATTAGGTTTGTTCAGTTTAAGCAGGGAGTCAGTGAACCTCTGGAGAATACAGGAGCCACCAGGTCCTCCAGCAAGAATGGTTAAAGGGCTGATAGAGGGGTTGATATACCTGCCAAGCGCTGAGTTTCAGCATAGAGAATTTTGCATTGATAAAATAGGAGTGCACAGTAGGACCATGGGGCAAAGCTACCCTGTCATAGATTACCGAAAAACACTGCAAAATTAAGTGCCATTGTAAAATTCATTATGTTCTTAAAAGGAGGTTTTAATGCATAGAAGATTATTTAGAGTTTCCTTTGGTTTCAAAAATTAATATTAAATTTATTAAAGTTACAAATCCCAAAACTAGTTTTTCTTTAGGCTTTTGAGTTCTACATGTGAAAATTATATTTCTAAGTCTAGTAAAATTTTACTACCTGTTTTAGTGGGCTTTTGAATAGTGTTTGGTCCTATTTACAAACTTAGTTAATTAAACACCTTCCACATTTTAAACTGCATTCATAAATTTAATATATTCAATTTCTTTTTAAGTATTCCAATTTTCTAATTAACAAATAAAACCCTCCTGAATACTTAAATATCTCATATAAATTTAACATAGTAAGTTAAACCATAGGTTCTCTTAAATGTTACAATACTTAATATGAAATTAACAAATCTATATTAACTTCTGACTTTCACTTATTAAAATTGGGATTATAAAATAATCTGTTTGACTGCTAAAATGCTAGAAATTTTAAAGTAAATCACAAGGGCTTAAGTAGCAAATATGTATGATTTCTAAACTTAACACAAAATTACTTTGTTTTAATTCATTTCTATACTAAATTCTGAATCTCCCAGGAGTTAATAATAGAGAGTCATTAAAAAAATACATATGATCCCCAAAAATGTTGACCTCCTCAAGCAAATTTGGGGGCACCCTGACATTGTTTATTGCTCCGAGATTCAATCTGGACCATAATTTATAATTATGAACATCAACGCAGTTTTCTCATGACCCTAAGTACCAAGCTAAGCCACTTACAGCCACTATATGATGGACTAAAATACGTAAAAGAGTGGATGGTCACATCTCCTCATATTCGAGTCATTATTACCTAATTTTAAAATTAAATTAGGCTCTGTAAATCCAGCCCTATAGTCTCTAATATCTGACCGGATTTAAATAATCTATTTGTGCTTCATTCATTGTTTTGCCATTTTATCTGTCTTTAAAGTTTGGTGAGTGTTAAGATGATATCCAGCTGAATTCTGAGTGTTTCCCAAAGTTTTGTAGCTTTGCAGTTACAACTCCTAAGGTCATTCTCCTGGGAGAAAACCTACTCAGAGTCTATGCTACACACTGATGATCTATGACTTGGGCAGCCCCTTGACACCCATAGCCTCCCTGCTCCTGGGATGCTGCTGCATTACCAGGCTTACTACTGCCATAGCGACTGGGTGACTGAAGCAGTAGCCTGAAGATTTCCAAATTTCCAGTGCCTGCTCTTGTCCTGGCCAGAAAGAAAATTGACGGTATGCATCATTCAGAGATGTGTTACTAAATATTAAAATTTTCTAGGCCTTGATTTTCAGAAAGTAGTGTGGGCAAACAAGCAAATAGTTTTGACGTAAACATTTGTGGTAGGAGAGAGTAGTGGTCAAAGCTATAGGACAAGATTGCCTGTGTTCAAATCCTGACTCTGACAGTTACTAGTTCTATGATGGGGGATAGTTCTCTGATGAACTAGTTCATCTGGGGCACACTGATTAACTTATTCTGGTTCAGTCATCACATCTTTAAAAAGAATTTAATAGTGTCTCCTGAATAGAGTGTGATGAGGATTAATTTAGATGACTGTGCATTAGAATGACCTGGGTTGATTTTGAAAGCAATCAGAGGCTCTCAGATCCCTTTCCACAACTAGATCAGCATCTCTAAAAGTGGGTGACTAAATAATGCTAAGAAGATGAGAATAGTGACTGGTAAGTGCTTACAATATTTCATTATTATTTGTGTAGTCCTAGACCAAATTTATCTCTGAACTTCAGCTTTATCATCAGTAATACATACAAGCAGAAAATAACTACAACTAATAGTTATTTCTTCTACACTCTACCAAGTAGGCTTTGGATGAAAACCTAATATTTGCTTTAACTTGGCCTGCAACCCTCTTTCTTTTTCTACTCCCCTGCCCATCCTCTGGATTATTTCCTCCATGTTGTGTGTGGCCTTGGTAACTAAATCTGAAGGGATAATCATTTATTTGCTGCTTCGAAGGGAACATATTTTACATCTTTCAGGATCTCTAGGGTAAAGACACAAACTTTCCTTGAGTATTTGGATTACTGCTCATGGAATCAGAATAAGAGTAATAACCATGCCATACGCTAGATATGACCTGGGTACAAGAAGGTGTCCTAGAACACTGAGCAGGGTTTTGTCATTTGTGATAACAGTAGATTCTCTATTTACCCCTTGCTCCTGCTTTTCCATTTCCAACGTCATCATCTCCATTTGCATAAGAATATTCCTTCCTATTTTTATGACACTGTTCTCTTTATAGAGTTTCTGAACTAAACAAATTCTGAGGCCTCTGAATTAGGAATCTAGAGGAAACTCTGTCTTCCAATGCAAAAATAGTGTCCCAAACCCGTCCACATACACGTTGTTAGTGTTCCCTTGCAGCTCATTTCCCTGTCTCAGTGTGAGGGAGAGGCTTCTCCCTGGTCTGTTGGAACACTATCTGCTAACCAGATCATTATGTCTACCCTGTTGCACCTGTGTGAATTCCCCATCTCCTTTCAGTTCCTCAATGGACAAATCCTCCCGACTTTTATGCAGTAGTCCCCCCTTATCCACAGTTTCATTTTCTGCAGTTTTAGTTACCAGCAGTCAATTGCTGTCTGAAAATATTAAATGGAAAATTCCAGAAATAAGCAATTCACATTTTAAATTGAGTGCTATTCTGAGTAACATGATGAAATCTCATGCCAACCCGTCTGGGAAATGAATCATCTCTTTGTCCAGCATATCTACGCTGTATAGGCTCTCCACCCATTAGTCACTTAGTAGCCATCTCACTTATCAGAATGACTGTCAAAGTATCACAGTGCTTGTGTTCCAGTAACACTTCCTTTACTTGATAGTGGCCCCAAAGCACAAGAGTAGTGATGCTGGCAATTTAGGTATGCCAAAGAGAAGCCGTAAAGTGCTTCCTTTAGTGAAAAGGTGAAAGTTCTCAACTTAATAAGGAAAGAAAAAAATTGTATGCTGAGATTGCTAAGATCTATACAAACTTTTATTACAGTATGTTGTTATATTATTCTATTTCATTATTAATTATTGTTGTTAATCTCTTATTGTACCTAGTTTATAAATTAAGCTTTATCATAGGTATGTATGTATAGGAAAAAACATAGCATATATGGGGTTCAGAAGTATCCATGGTTTCAGAGATCCACTGGGAGTCTTGGAACGTATCCCCTGTGCATAAGAGGGAACTATTGTACACCTTAAGACCAAGTTTTTATCATCAGTCTACAACTTTTAGCATCTTATTAGACATCTACTATGTGGTAAATTGTAACAATAATCTATGCCTTTGGGTGGTCCCCCCCATACTTACTCTTGGCCTGGCTATTGATGTGGTTTTTGATCAATAAAACAATAGAAAATGTGATGGAAGCAAAGACTTGTAAGTGCTTTAGCTTTGTGTTTTGCTCCCTCTCTGGAAACGTGTGATCATACCTATGTGAACAAGGCCAGGTTAACCTGCAGAAGGATAAGAGCACGAATCCCAGTTAAACCAGTCATCCCAGCCAACCATCAGACACAGAGTGAGGTCAATGACCCTCAGTTGTCCACAGACACGTGAATGAGACCAGCAGAATTGGCCAGCTGATATCAGTGAAAATTGAAAATTCACAGCATCATGATTGAAATTAATGATTGGAATTTTTAAGCCTCTAAGTTTTGAATTGCTTTATCTTATAGCTATTGATGGCAGATTCAAGTGGCTTGTTATATTGTTCTTATTTCTTGCTGATGTAGACATCACCTGCCGATTAGATATTACTCCCTAATTTAGCTGTGTTCAGGGTGAGATGCTCTGCATCTGCTTTCTTGTCTCTCATGCCAAAATAAGTCAAAGGCAGCTGAGATTCCCTCCTGGTCATTACAAATTATCTCGGTCCTTAGCAACATCTTATGCCTAGACCAAGAAACACATTGGAGCTCCACTGCCTTTTGGATTAAGAACCCAACCATGGTTCATGAGTATTAAATCTCTCAGGTTTGAGCTCTGTCCTTGGGCCCTTAACATGTTACTTTGCTCTACCACCTTACACATGGGTTGGCAAACGTTTTCTGTAAGGGGATAGATAGTAAATGTGTTAGGATTTGGGGATCCATCAGTTTCTGTCACAAATATTCAGCTCTGCCATTTTAGCATGAATGCATCGATAGATAATATGTAATAAAAGACACGGCTGTGTTCCAATATAATTTTATTTGTAGAAAAAAGCAAAGGGCCAGATTCATTCCATAAGCCATAATCTGCAAAACCCTGACCTAAACCATGAATATTTCCATATCTTCCTAACAGCCTTTCTTAATTTTAACAAGATTATTATTCCCAGGATGAGACGCACAAGTGTCTGTGTGTGTATGGGGAAGAGGGTGACAGTATGTGGGTCTTAGGGTTCTAACAGTGGGATTTCTTAGCCAAACCTACCATAGGTTGATCACAGTAGTACTTGTTTGATATTCTCCTAAACCTGCTCCAGCAATTCTTCTCCACTATTCATAATAAAGGTTCCCAGCCTCATTCTCAATGTAGAAACATCATTATTTCTCAGGCTATTCAAGAATGTATCTTTGTTTTTTCAGTTTTCTACCATGCTTAGTGGTCAGGAACCCTTCACACCCAGATGAACCTCTTTCCTCAAGTTTTGCTCCATATAGCTTCTCGAGGATGGGCCCTATAAGTCCTCTAAAGCCCGTCTGCTTTTCTCTGATAATTTCATTCCTGTCACATGTCCCTAGCAACTTCAATCCATTCATCTTCCCCTGGACTTTAGTCGACACATGCTGTGAATACCTAGTGCTTTCATTCAGCAGTAGTGTCCAGCACGGTGCATTGCTCCGCCTAGTATTTGTTAACCTGAGACTGGGAGTGAATATTGCAGAGTAAGTGAGGCTGGAACTTCCATTGTCTCCCATCCATTCCATCTATTTCTTACTGGACTTCCTTTCTTTTTCAAAAATAATCTAACTTTCTTTAGTAATTCCACAGACGTGTGTTCAGTTATACACAACACTCTGCCCTGGTCACAAGGGTAGTATCTCCACCAGGAAAGCACAGTTCCAGCCTTTTGATGAAAGAAACTTTTTGAACTTTATACTCTCCCAGAATCTGCAGCGCTTTCTGTCTCCTGATAGGTGCACTCTATATCATGATTATTGGTGTTGGATTTAATTCTATTCCTCTGTACTCTTCTACTGAGCTTACAGGACAAGGCAGAGCAATATGGCTCATTTCTATCCTGGCTTATCAGTCACCTCATGGGATGAGATTATACTCTACACACGTAACTCTGCTCTTGTGCCGTGCATCATCTTGAGGGCATACAAGTAGAGTATTTACCATAAATTCCACTTCTAAGTTGTAGCTGAAAATGAACAAACTTGACGATACGTGTGTTACACAGAACTTTTGCTTTTTCCATTAGATGGACCTTAGTTTATGGTGGCTTTGGAAGGTCGTCATAGATATCCTTCTATTCTAGTGTTCCCCCCTTTTCCTTACCCTCTGCCTTCCTTTGAGTTTGCAGCTCCATTTCGCTAGAGTCTGCATGTTTTTGTCATGACATTCTATATGACCACACCTTGGAACTCTGTTATCCAGCTTCTTTTTAGAAGATGGTTGGTAGAAAGACAGATTTCCATTTCTTGTAGTCCTCCAAGGCATAGTACATACTTTTTTCTAAGGCACTTTACAGTTGGATGTTGCTCAAATAACATTAGTATTTATCATCATTTTTCCTTATAGGAACATATCTTCCCATGTTCAATTTTATACCATGCCCTTTAATCAGTTCTTTATAGCAAAGAAAATAAGGGTGAAGTCAGTGGAGAACTCTGTATCTTAAAATGTGTTTTATAATTACATATTTCTTTATTTTCTGTTTTCTAATTTCTCTTCTTTTCTGATTATCCCCTAAATAAAATCAGCAGGAAATTTCCAGAGCTTAATAAAATAGATATCTATTGATTGCAGATCCTTCTGTTATGTGTATAAAATGTTCAAATAGACTGTGCTTTAATGAAATACTAAACTCTTGACCTAATTGCTTTTGATATTTCTAAAATAAATGTTGAACTGTCTGAGATTGTTTAAGTTATCAATCTGAATCAGACTTTGTAATATAGCCACTACTGCAGGCTGTGTTTGCACCAAATGAACTGAGCTGTCATATCTACAGCTGAATAAGACTTCAGGAAAATTCATCCAATTATTTTTATTAATCTCTTAGCTATTTCTTTCCTTGCCCAGTGATCCACATCTCGAAAGTGCAAATAGCCCAGGAGTAGTTGAGTAAAGAGTATCTGTCCAAATATTAAAATCTATTTTCCTTCTCAGTTAAAATATCTTCAAAATAAGGAGAGAAAAACAAGACAACAAACCAAAACAAGACTTTCATTTTATCGCAACACTGGTAAGTGAAATAAAGTAAAATACCAATAATAAGTATCTAAATTTCCCTTGGTATTCTTGAATACTACCATTTGTGCATTGCCACCAAGACAAAATATAAACCGATATATTTTTTTAAGATAATTAGTTTCCAGCCTCTGATGATAGAATACATTCTGTTAAGGTTTGTTGGCCTGACACGCTTTCCTCCTTTTTACTCTATTTGCAAAATGGATAATGCTATTTAGGTTGGAGGAAAGATATGTTGTTTTTCTGCTAGACATTTAAACTTCTCCGTCTTGTCATCGTTCACGAGTGAAAGAAATTTGTGTGGTGATTACGTGCAAAAATGCATTTTACAATTAACTTGTCTTTTGAAATCCTAACAATTCTCATGTATTTAAAATATCAAATCTTGTAAAGTAGCACATATTCAAAATTAAAACAAAAGCGTGTTATTTGCCTTTTAGCAATACCCACACTTTGGATAGTAAGTGCTTTGAATTTAGTGCGATGCCCTCCAAAATATTCACCCTATTAATATAGCCTTAATTATTTAATATATTATTTTGAGCACCTACTATCTGCTTGAGGATCAATGTATTATATTAGTTACTTCAAAGCATTTTTATGTGGACATTTTACAAACTGCTTTTATGTAAAAATGAGTTCGAATGCTAATTTTTCTCACCAAAAAACATAATAAATGCTCTCTCCTGTTTAACCATGTTGAATTAAAAAAAAAAAAAAACACAGGAGCCGCCCCCATGGCTGAGTGGTTAAGTTGGTGAACTCCGCTTTGGCGGCCCAGGCTTTCTCTGGCTCTGATCCTGGGTGCAGACATGGCACTGCTCATCAGGCCATGCTGAGATGGCATCCAACATGCACAACTGAAAAATATGCAACTATGTACTGGGGGGAATTTGGGGAGAAAAGGCAGAAAAAACAAAAAGAAGATTGGCAACACTTGTTAGCTCAGGTGCCAGTCTTTAAAAAAAAAAACCTCTAAATTCTTCTAAAAGTATGAAACTGCTTTCTTTTTAATCCCTTGCATTTGATTCCTGCTATTGTCATATCTGGTGTTCCAACCATTGTACATTAATACTCTGCATCTGCTTTGCCAAATTAAAAAATATAAAAAAGCTATTGTCATTTTTAAATGAAAATAGCAATTACGATTATAGATTATATACCACTGAAGCCTTTATTCAGGTGTATATGATGTATTTTCACTTATTTTATATGTAACGGAAAAATTTCTTCTTATTTCAAATTGTTAAAAAATTCCATCCTTTTCACTTAAATTTACTATTCATGGAATGTTTTTTCTTTCTGGTTTTCTGTTCTTCTTTCTCCTTAATTTAAAAAAATATTCAGGTATAATAGATATACAAAACATTACACACATTTAATATATACATCTTGGTAAGTTTTTCTTCTTTCTCCTTTAAATATTTGTGTTAAAATCACCTCATCTGTAAATATTTTTCTGAGTCATCGTTCACAGACATAATTAGCTACACCATTCTTTGTGTTTTAACAGAATGTAATAAACGCCTTTTAGGATTTCTCTCTATTCCTATTGTGTTTACCTTATTCACTCCATGAAGCAAGGGTACTACTCTCTGGATCTGCCAGGTATTATACATTTTTTTTCCTGCTGAATAAATGACATGAATTATTTACCTGCATTTTCTTGATATATGATCAGTGGATTAAAAATACTTGAGTAAATCAAACACACTGGGATCCTATTCCTTAATATTCTTGGAGGGACTAACATTTTATCAATTAAATAAAATAAAATTTTTAAATATTTTATCAGCACAAATTTGTAGAAACCTTGGAAGACAATTTAAAATATGCAAAAATGGGAAAAAATTCTGAATCCCATCAACAGTGATTACCAGTTTGCATATTTTTACATAGTTAAGATAATATGGCTAAACAAGTTTCTAGTCTGATTATTTTCAGCAAAATTACATTCTTGTGTCATAAAATTATTCATAATATAATTTCAATGACTATGTAATAGTCCATGTACTATGATTTTCTTAAACATTCCCCTGGTTCAGATAGGACGTGAGGCTAGAAAAGGAAGTGAGAGCCAGATCATGAAAAGTTTGGATTTAAAATGGCCTCATTTCTAAATCACTAGTTTTCAAATTGTGGTCCCCATATACCTATAGGTCTGCAAATATATTCTCTTTTTTCCCTTAAAGACTGGCATCTGAGCTAACATCTGTGGCCAATCTTTTTTTTTTTTTTCCTTCTTCTCCCTAAAACCCCTCAGTACATAGTTCTATGTTTTAGCTGTAAGTCCTTCTGGTTGCGGCATGTGGGATGCTGCCTCAGGATGGCCTGATGAGTGGTGCCATGTCCGTGCCCAGGATCCGAACCAGTGAAACCCTGGGCCACCAACATGGAGCACATGATCTTAAGCACTTGGTTATGAGGCCGGCCCCTATAAATATTTTCTTGTTTGTCTTGGTTTGTCTATGAAATTATTTTCTCCTTAAAATATACTAATACAGTCTGGATAATCTGTCTTTTCAACCAAAGACAAACAGAATTTGGGTTCTACATTAATATTGGTGTTCATGGCCATCCTAGATGATACTTTAATTTTAAAAAGTTACTATGAAAACAGCCAAGACTTAATTGACAAAATAAATACCAGAAGAATAATGTCATTGTGTCCTTTAATGTCAAAGGAATGAGGTAAACCTTAGTTCATTGCAATTATCCCAAGCCTCTCCCTTTTTAACATTTAAACATCAAGTACTTGATACTATACATTTCATTCACTGCCAGAGATTTTTTCCCATAATTTTCCTAATGGTTTCCTAAAACTAAACAAATGCACAGCATTCTGAGAATTTTACTGTCAGCATTTTGGAAATATAAACAACAACAAAAAGTTTTCTCTCCTACTTAGTCATTCCATCAATTCTGTCCTCTATTTTAGATTTATTTTTACCATACGTGAAGATGAAGGAAAAGAAAAAGAGTTAACATAAGAAGTAAAATGCACCTTTTAGAGGATTTTTTTTTCCAGGACGGCTGGCATAGATCAAGATCTGTATTATTCTGAATCCTTCAAGAAGCAGATGCCAAGACACGATTAGCTACTCAAGAGATTCCGTAAAGACAATAGGGAGGGAGTCAGGGGAGGCTATGCGAGCCATTAGGCTGTGATGCAGGTCTGCCCATGCATGAGGAGAAGGGGAAGGAAGGAAGGAGGAGGGTCAACACCTTACAATGCAGTGCACGCATAAAAGAGCTCAGCAAAGCCTTTAGAAGGGCGTCGAGTCAAAGGTGTCCATCAGAGAAGCCCTGTGATTCCTAGGAATGGGCCTGACTTAGTATCTCTTCTGTGCTGAGAGAAACCCAAGGGAAGCATGGCTTCAGTGTGAACATGGTGGTGGATATCACAGTGCAGTAGCTGGAGACATCACTTAATTTCACACCCTGCAGTTAGAAATCTGAAAGATGCAATCTTATGGCCTCCACAAGGTCTTTTGAGGAAAGAGCAGTCTAGGTTATGCAAATTTAGAATGTGAAGAGGGCTAGGGACACTTGTGAGAGATTGCCAACAGACTTGGGAAAGGAGTAGCAGTGAGAGGAGACAGCATTAGAGAAGAATGTCTAAAATGTTTCCTTTCCTTTCCTTCTCCTATGTGTGTGCTTACTTCAATAGAGCTGCTAGCTCTGTAGATCTTGAGGTGTCAGCAATAATAGGCAGAAGTTAGAATTTCCAGACTCCAGTTTTCAGAAACTCAGGGAGAAGAATAAAAATCCCCACATAGTGGCTCTAGGGCAGCTCTCATGACCTCCCAGCTGAGGTGCGTGTCTTTCAGACAGGAACCTGAAGACTCACTGTACTAGGTTTCATGTAATGTGCAAATTATTTTTATTTTTCTTAGAAAATTTTAATAATGCTTTTACAACTCACCCTCTCTTCCCTTTCTTCATTTCTAGAAGACTACTATTAAGTGAAAATTCTCCTATTTGCTAAATCAATATACGTGAGGATTAAAAAAATTTCTTAGCATAAAAATTTTACACTTGGAGAACTTCCAGTAATGATAATTTGACCCCTCCCACATGAAAACTTAAACTAGAAAGCCATCAAAAGAAGAATAGAGGAGAGTTTATTCTCTAAAATACTGCAACTAGAAGGGGTGAGAATTGCAAGTCTCTGGCTTTCTGGCTTGAGTGCTCTCCCCAAACCCCAAAGCTATTATAAAATGATGGAGGAAACTTCATCTTTATCATCTGAAGACGCCAGCAAACAGGTTTAGCGCTAAAAGAGTAAGTGGGAAGTTAAGGGATAAAGGTGACAGCTAGAGAATGGCAGAAAGAGTGAGATCTGAAATTGTTGTATAAACTTGCCCATGTTCCTGGCTGTCATTTAACCTGCAGAATCATGGGAAAGACAACAGGAAGGACAGCAAATATTCAGGCAAAGGAAAATGAGGACTCTACTTGTTAAAGATGGAGTTGCACTGGGTAAAATCTGGGATTTTGCTGTTTTGTTTTGTACTTTCACTGAGTGCAATTCCCAAATGTGCACCACCCAGGCAACAGACAGTAGAAGCCTTATTAGTTGAGATGTCAGAGGACAGATCTTGAGGCTTGTAGAACAACTGAGAATCAAGGGTAAATCCCCTAAGGCGAGGAAATCCCAGAGAGCACAGAATAGAATCTAGAGTCACAACAATGCATGATCTGTAACATCCAATTGTCAACCAAAAATAGCTACATCAAAGAAAAAGGAAAATACCACTCATAACAGGGAAAAATGACAACCAATAGAAACTGAGTGGACCCAGATTGAATTTACCAGACACAAATTTTAGAGCAATTGTTATATAAATATGTTTGAAGAATTATAGGAACGTACGTACAAAATAAATGGAAACTGATCTTTTTATGTGAATAGGTAGGAAATCTCAACAGAAAAATGGAAAATATGCAAAAATAAATCGAGTTCTAAAAAGCAACAATAATTATAAAGGAAAAAGTAAGATTGGCTTAATATCAGATTTGGGGTAATAGAATAAAGAATCAGCAAACAAAAATGGATCAAGAAAAATTACACAATCTAAAGAATAGAGAGAAAAAGATTAAAGAAAAAATTAACAGAGCTTCAGAGACATGTGAGTCTATGTCAAGTATCTAATATACGCAGTTGAAATCACAGAAGGAGAGGAGAGAGATAAAGGAGTAGAGAAAAGTGAGTAAACAATGGCCGAAATTTCACAAATTTGTCAGAGTACATGAATTTACACATCCAAGAAGCTCAACAAATTGCAAGCAAGATAAAAACACAAAACTGCAACATCTAACCCATGATAATAAATCTACTAAAAGCCTAAGATAAAGAGAAAATCCTGAAAAGTTATAGAAAAATGAACCATACATTTTCCTTTGTATGTTGGGGAACAACCTTACAATTAATAATTGAGTTTTCATCAGAAACTATTGAGACCCAGAGACATAAAAATGACACATGCAATGTTTTTAAAATAACAATAAGTAATCATAATAATTATCATATAATATTTTTATTATTATTACTGTCAATCAAAATTTCTATATCTGGTGAAATTATTCATTAAAATAAAAGCAAAAGGATGCTGTTTTTTACATGAACAAAAATTTAAAGAACTTGTTGCCAGCAGACCTGCCTGCCCTACAGGAAAACCACTTTTTGGCTGAAGAGATATGACATAGGGTGTCAACAGCAATCACAGAAAGATGTGATTGAAGGTAGTAGAATTAGTGGTAAATGAATAAAATAATACAATTGGAAATAGAAATTAAAAACAATTTGAATAAATATATCAAAAATAGTACACACTTAGTAATAAATTTGAAAAAGTAAAAGTGCATTTCTTCTGTATTGAAAACTACAAAACACTATTAATAGAAAATAAAGAACTTAATAAATGGGAAAATATATCATAATAACAAAATGGGAGACTCAATGTTGTAAAAATATCAACTCTCCCCAAGTATATCTGTAGATTCAGCAGAATCCAATCAAAATTTCAGCATTTATATGAAAATACAATCAACCCAAAATAATAAATAACTTTTTCTTTTTTCTTTTTCTTTTGGTGAGGAAGATTGTCCCTGAACTATGATCTGTGCCAATCTTCCTCCACTTTATATGTGTGAAGCCACTACAGCATGGCCTGATGAGTGGTGTGCATGTCCACAGCCTGGATCCAAACCTGTGCACCCCCGGCTGTCGCAGTGGAGTGTGTGAACCCAACCACTACACCATTGGCAAGCCCCTAGAACAACATTTTAAAAGAAGAATAAAGTTGGAGAAAATCATACAATGTATTTCAAATTTTACTCTAAATTTTGAGTAATCAAGACAGTGTATCACTAGTAACAGCATACCCATATAGATCAGAAGAACAGAACAGAGGGTGTAGGAACAGACCCATGCATACATGTTCAACAGATTTTCAACAAATTTTACAAATGACTTAATGAGGAAAGGATAATCTTTACAACAAAGGGAATAACTGCATAGTTGCCAAATTTTTACAGAATAGTTGTAGCAGTTTACATTCCCATCAGTAAAGTATGAATAACCCAGTTTCTCCACATCCTTGTCAGTATTTGGTGTTGTCACTATTTTTCATTTGAACCATTCTGATAAGTGTGCACTGATGTTTCATTGTGGTTTAAATTTGCATTTCCTTAATGGCATAGGTTGTTAAACATGTTTTCATTTGCTTGATCGCCATTTATGTAGCTTTTTCTGTAAAAATTCCTTAGTATTTTTTACTCATTTTCTAACTGGATTGTTTACTAGTTTTACTGTTGATCTACTCAAGATACCCAACCATTGTTAGATATATGATTTACAAATATTCTCTCTTAATATGTAGCTAGTATTTTCATCCTGTCCAAAGGGTCTTTCACAGAGCAAAATGTTTTTAAATTAATTTTGAGAAAGTACAAATTACTAAATTTTCCTTTTATGAATTATGTTTTTGGTTCAAGTCTAAGAACTCTTTTGCTGAGGCTTAGATATGAAAGATTTTCTCCTATATTTTCTCTCAAAGTTTTAGCTTTACATTTTATCTAATTACATGATTGTTTCTGTTTGCACTGCTGTAACAAAACACTTTAGACTGTTGATGGCTTATAAACTACAGAAATTATTTCTCATCCGAAGGCTGCAATTCCAGTATTAGAGACCAGCATGGTCCAGTTCTGGTGAAGGCCCTCTTCCAGGTTGCAAACTTCTCACTCACTGTATCCTCACGTGGCAGAGAGCAGAGAGCAGCAAGCTCTCTCATGAGTCTTATAAGAGCACTAAGCCCACTCATGAGAGATAGTCTCTCATGACCTCATTTAATCCTAATTACCTTCCAAAGATACCACTTCCTAATATCATCATCTTGTGAGATAAGATTTCAAAATATGAAATTTGGAGAGACACAAACATTCCGTCCGTAACAATGATTTGTTTTTGTATAAGGGGTGGGACTTAAGTTTAGCTTTACTGTTTTGAAGACGTCCAATTGCTCCAGCACCATTTGTTGAAAAGGTCGCCTTTCCTTCCTTGAATTGATTTTGCACATTTGTCAAAAATCAGTTGTAAGTGAGAAGTGACGTCAGCAAGATAGTGGAACAGGAAGACCTGGAGCTCATTCCCCTGCAGAGACACCAACTTAACAATATATGGTCGAAAAAGCTGTTAAAAGAACTCCAGAAACCATTTAAGAAGCAGCAAGTCCCCGGGCAAGCTCAAAGCAACGAACAGCCATAATGAAATGGGTACAAAAAAGCTGTTTCATTTCAACCTTGTCATCCATTCCCTCTCACTGGCACACCTCAGAGCAATCAGGAGAAAGTATCCAGCTAGTGGCTTCTCCCTTGGAAGACAAAGAGAAGAGTAGAATGTACAACCAACATTCTGGCTTTTCAGGGAGCTGCCAGAACAACTGGTTTCAGTCTTGCCTGATTTAGAGCACTGAGAGGGAGTCAGTGTGATTTGGATGCCTGGGGGCTGCTGAGAATAAAAGAGCTTGGTGGCTTATTGCAGCCCAGAGGACCCCGAGATAGTTGGTAAGGATCTTTGTCTTTGTGAAGCCAATCTATAAAAACTAGGAGAGGTGGTTGTTTTTCCAAATGCACAAATCACCACAAATGTAACAAGAGATAAAGAAACAGGAAAGCATGGCCCAATCAATGGACAAAAATAAATAAATCTCTAAATCCAACCCCGAGTAAGTGGACACCTATGAATTACCTGCCAAAAAATTCAAAATAATCATGTTAAAGAGGCTCAACGCACCGCAAGAGAACACAATTACATAACTAAATGAAATCAGGAAAATTAGGTATGAAAAAGATGAGAATATCAAAACAAAGAGACAGAAACTATAAAAAAGTACCAAAGAGAAATTCTGGAGCTGAAAAATACAATAAGTGAACTAAAAATTTCAGTAGAGGGTTTCAACAGCAGATATGATCAAGCAGAAAAAAACCTGTGGACTCAAAAATAGGTTATTTGAAATTATAGAATCAGAGGAACAAAAAGAAACAAAGAATGAAGAAAACTGAAGAAAGCCTGAGAGACTTGTAGGATTGCATCATGCAGACCGACATATGCATTATGGAAATCCAAGAATGAGAAGAGAGAGAGAGAGGGGCAGAGAGAATATTTGAAGTGGATGTTTTTGGTCTTTGCACTGGCATGTCTAGATTTCTGTCTCCCGCACCTATTCTGGGATAAATGAAGCAAAAAGAAAACGTGGGGACCTCAAAAAACCACGCTGTTCGTTGTGTTCTAAAGTTAGAAATCATTCTTCCTTCTCTTCTCCACCTTTCAGAGTCTTCGTGTGTGTATGTATGTGTGTGTGTGCGTAGTTTGCAGAGTTTTTGGTTGTACTTGGGTGAGGAATGAGAAAAATGTAGTCTATTTCATCTTCCCAGAAGTGGAAGTCCATTCTTACGTCATTTTATGACATTTCGTTGGATGCTTCCTAGCCTTGCCCGAGTAGCCCTTGAGGGTTTTTCCTTGTCTTAGTCATCATTCTGTCTCAAGTCCCTAGTGCTTAGATTTTAGTAGGTACTCAATAAATGTTATGTTTCTTTAATGAATTTCTAATATGGGTTCCTTTATTGCTTCTATAATTGACCAGCTGTGATTTTGGGGAATAGTTTCTGTTATCTTATTCTCAGATTTTCCAACCTACAGACTTACTGTCTTTCCAACTCTAACACCTCCAAAAGAGATTTAGAAAAGAATATATTAATTCTAAGTACATCATGCTAGAGTTAATGTCATTTCCTTATAATATTTTTGCTCAGAATTCTAAGCATTATACATTGCTAAATCTTATTATAAAATCTATGAACACATCCCCTTTGGTAAATCTTAGTTTCTTAAACCCTAACTTTGGAATTCATGATACTTACTTAGACATATTATGTGATAAGTATGTAAGATGGTTTCTGAATTGAAAAATGTGTTTTTAACATTTTACTGTTTTATTGTTAACATTATTATTATTATAGCATGTTACTTCTTGTTCATTTTTAGGACATTGTTAAATGTTTCTCAAGACCTTCATTATGGATTTAATGAATAAAATCTTTTTTTAAGTTTTTTCATGGTGTCATTTTTTTAACATTATTCCCTGAAGCAATAATGGATAATTATTACCCTTGGCCTGAATTTGTAAATAGTAACCACAAGAACTGCTTCCTTGGATTTTTTTTTTTTTTTTTTTTTTGCTGAAGAAGATTGACCCTGAACTAACATCCATGTCCATCTTCCTCTACTTTATATGTGGGACACCCGATACAGAATGACTTGATAAGTGATGTGTAAGTACATGCCCAGGATCCAAAACGGCAAACCCCAGAGCTGGCGAAGCAGAGCAGGCAACCTTAACCGCTACACCCCGAGCTGGCCCTCTCCTGGGATACATTTTATTGTTTGCATCCATTCATTTGTATTTCACTTCATCTGCTCTGTAGACATCCAAACAGCTTAATTAACCATCTTTACCCTTAACATTCAAAGAGAACACTGCCCTTTGTTCATATTATTCCTTGTTATCAAAATATGAAGGTCTTGAATGTTTAATACCAGCTGTCATGAATGCTGACTAAGTCTGCCAGGTACAACTAATTTTCTTATAGCTATAAATAATATCCTTCACTTTCTACATCACTTCACCTTTCTAGATCATTTTCTACTGTGATCTTAAGTGACAGAAACTTAAATATAAAATTAATCACTTATTTGAAAACACTGAGAAATATATTGAGACCTCTTAAAAATAACTAATTTTTATTAGCATCAGAGTCAATGATTGTGTAGTAGATTATATCAAATATTTTTAAGTGTCTTGCATTATGCACCTCAAAGAAACTGACTGTAAGTTGAAGCCTGATTCCATGTCTCCCGAACAGCCGTCATATGTTAAAACCACAAAGTCCTGTGTTCCTTTACAAGTGGATCATATGCAGTGAAGGGACTTATAAAAGTAGGTTATAACAAATCACATGTATAATATTACATGTTATTTCTACAGAATGTCAACAACTCATGTATTTAGCTACGTGTTTTTAAGTTTTTCTTATAATAAGTTGGAGGCTACTCTGGCCATATTCCTTGATTCAAATTTATTCATTGGCATTGCAGAAAAAAGTCTGAGAAACAATGCATCTGTCTCTATCTTTAACTATCTCTCTATCATCTATATTCATATCTATGTTACCCTGCAAATATAAGTGGCTAATAAAAAGGTATTAAATTTGTTGTCAACAGATTGATTTGACCAATTTGTTGTAGATGAGGTAATGAGTTATAAGTCATCAAGTTACCTCCTCATCATAGAGAAACTCTATTGGAATATGAGGGTACAGTGATGAGGATGTAAGGCAGATGGGAATTCAGTCCATTAATTATTTAGATGCTTTTATTCTGCTAGCAATAACTCTCTACGTTATAGAAACAAATCCTTCAAATTGCATATTACAGGTGCAAATTGCATTTGCTATGATAATATTGTATCAGTGTCTACTAAGAATTGTCACTTGAAGCATTATAACATGTCATCGGTAGGTAGGTAATTATCAACTTTGAGAACAACTTTTCTTTTCCCCCCTTTTTGCTGTTACTTGTGAGACTTATTTGAAGCTCTATCTTGTTACTTCTGGAAATATTCTAAGATGTAGAGAAAATACCTATGTTTGCAGTTCATTTGTGTCTCCTGTCATTAAAAAAAAAACAAAGAAGCAATAAGATGTATCTGGATACAGCTAAACATCTAAATTTTGTTTTGTAAAATCCAATATGCAAAAAAAGTCTTTAACAGTTCTCTTCATTTATTCCATGAAGATACTGACTATGGCAAAGCCATATTTTGAACAACAACAAAACCACCTTATTTGAAATGTGATTTTTATTTTGTTTCGATTACACACCAAAGAATATTCTTAAGGCATTTATCCAAGTAATATTGCTTATTTTCATTTCCTTAGCAGTAGATTTTTTAAGATCATATTTTGTCAACCAATATGATAAAAGAAAAATGCTCCTTTTCTCATTGTAGGCACAATCATAGTGTTACACAGATTATTGATCTAACTGTGGACTATATGAATGACTTTGGCTCATCTGAAGCCTTATATGATAGTTTGTTACTAGAGATAGCAAAGTTATCTAAATGCATTATAAATGATGACTCTCTTTTCCTAAACACAGATTATTCTGATATGGTTTAATTATTGATGAAATGATCAGAAAAACATACACTAAAGGAGCAAAGAGTTTGGAAATCCCAATCATAAATAATCACACTCAGAAAAAAATGAAAATAATTATATATACACCAGTTCATAAATGCTCACACAAAATGTAAAGTCATTGAAAATTAATATTTATAATACAGTTTCTAGTTAACAATGACCTAATTCTACCACCACTTCATTGTAATGCTATAATCCTCTTGGACAGTAATTGTCAGCATCTTTATCTGATAGTCCGCTGAGATCTCGCAATGTAAGAAGACCATCTCAGGCAAATTTTGAATATGGGGAATACTGTTTACTTAAATCTTTTTACTGTGAATGCCTTCTTTCTCTAAATCTGCACCCACATTCTACTATATGGATGCATGCACCTTAAATTCAGATCTCAATATAATTCTAAATATTTCATTTTTAAAAATCTCTGAATATAAGAATAAATGATTGAAATTCCAAACATTTTACTTTATGACATTTGGCTAAAAACACATAATACAATGCCCTGAAGTACTATTTTTTTAAAATCCTAAGTGTGGCTTGACTATATTATTTTAGAAATAATTTGGCAGACAAGCTATTTTCTTACAGGTTAAAAAAAGAGACTTTATTACACATAATACACTCAGAAATACAGATACTCAAAAAGATGGACAATGAGACATTTATTTACTGAGATTTAATCTACAAATACTTCCGGAGAAATGCTTGGATATTTGTTGAGAGAAAGTGTCCAGAATTTTCCCCGTTTGTTTTTTTTTTCCTGTCCTATTTCAATTTGCCAGTGCTCCCTACTGAGAGAGTAACTTTCCCAATTGTTTGTGACACCCTCTGTTCATAGAAACAAGCCCCTTGCTGTTCAAGTCTAATCTTTGAACAGTGGGGGGAAATAAGTTAACTATAATTGATTTGTGGTCATCAGCTAGAGCCTTTCAGCCGGAAAAATCAACTGAAATTGCTTGCAGCTTTGAGGATTACCAAATCTGATTTTCTCGGAACCCCATCAGACCCCAAGTTCTCAGCCTATTATCTCTCAAGAGTTCACTATTCCGATTTGAATGACCCAGTCTTCTTGTGAGTCCAGAATTCCATACTGAGTAATTGGTCATCAAATTAAATAAAAGAAAGATTGCTTCCTTTTTTCTAGATTCATAGAGGTGTACTATTAGGCAGACTTCAGACATTTCCTAATTTCATCTCTATTGACATTTCTTAAGTAGCCAGGGTAAGATCTATACTAAGTCTTTTACTTCTAAGAAGATGGCAAATTTGAAGGCATTTAAACAGCATTTTTAAACAAAATTTTGATTTATAGGTAATATAGTTCATTATTTTACTACTTATATTTTGCATTTATACACAAACTTAGAGCAATTTTGTTGACATGTTACACTTAATCTCTTTTATAGATAGAAGAAAACAAGGCTCCGGTAAATTAAAACACTTGCCCAAAGTTACAGTGCTAATAAGTGACAGATACTAAGACAGAATGCAAACCTTATGACAATGAATCTTATACTCTTTTTAGTATTCCATGCTGCCTCTTTGTATGAATTCTGTAGACTGAACGGATTTTAAGCTCAGTTTAATTGGAATATTCCTGAAAGGAATCTTTTGTTTTGACTAAAATAAAACTAAGAGGGTTATTGATTCGTTATTGAGAAGAAATAACCCGATATTTTAAGGCTCAGAATGGCACAAACTTGTGAAAATTTCTTACATCAAAATGTTTGAAATTCGGTACCAACCAAGAGGAGCAATGAGAATTAAAACTTTAAAATTCTAGTAGATCATTGCAGAAGAATAAAAGGACAACTTTCCAAAGTCTTGGGAACCTGAAAACCTATATAGCTGTAGAATCTTCAAACCAATACTTCTTATCAGTAAATATCTCTAACTAGATTAATAACTATAATTCTTCTCAGTAACATTCTTGACTTATTTATTATTTTCATCGTAGTTATTTGACTCACATTGAAATAAGCACTTCCATTGTTAATTTTCTTAAATCCTTTCTAGAAGTAGGTGGAGTATAAATAAATTACTGAGCTTAAATTTGTTGGAAAATTCCCAATGCCTGGTCCAATTAGGAGTACCTCCAGGACCTAAAATGCAGGCTGGTACATAAAGAATACCTAGTAAATATTTTTGGAAAGAAGGAAGAAACAAATGAAGAAAGGAATGAAAGTACACTGAAAAGAAGAGAGAAAAGCAGTGTAACAGTCTGTATTAGTTCTCTATTCCTTTGTAATAAATTAGCACAAAGCTAGCAGCTTAAAATAACACATTTATTATTTCACAACCCTTAGGTAAGGACTTTGGGCACCTACCTCTCAGCGAGGTGCTTTTCTCAGAGTCTCATGAGGCTAAAATCCAGATGTTGCCCAGACTGCATTCTCAACTGGACGCTCAACTTTGGAAGAATCCACTTACAAGCTCATTCAGGTTATTGGCAGAATTAATATCCTTGCTGGCTTTCAACTGGAAGCTACCTTCAAATCTTAAAGCCTGCTTACAGTTCCTTGCCATGCTGTCCACTTACACCATCAAACTCACAAATTCTCAACTCCAGATGAAAACGAAGCCTGGCTGAAATACTGTCAGATCTAGGTAAATTACCCAGCTCAGCCACATCCAGACTCCTGATTCACAGATATTAGAAACAAGTAAGCAATAAAAAGAGTGATAGAAAGTGAGCTTTGAGAGATACAGAAGGGTCATATCAAGTATGGTGTTACAGACCATGATGAAGAGTTTTGATTTTATTCTAGGTGTCACTCTTAGTCCAGGGCCAAAGAAGCCCTTTGCCTGTTCCTTGTTATTTACGAAGTTCTCTCCTCCCTCCCCCACCCATGCTACTCACAAAAGAGTGAGAAATCCATAGGATCAAAGGTGTGAGCCCCCCAGGCAGTCTTCCCTTCCTGCCCCACCAAATGTTTCTGGTACCGGAGACTCCAGAATTTTCTGTCCATGTAGCCCTAAGCCAGATTCAAAGGTCTACTCAGGTCCATTCTCCAGAAGTTGCACCACACAGATAGTGTGCTCACTCCAGTCCGAGTGGCCAAAGGGTAGCTATGTTCAAGGGGTATGGACAAAGCTTGGACATAGGAGTTGGAACGTCCAAATTCATGCATGAGATGTACCTTGAGATCTGAGAAAATGTAACAGCAGAGGGGAGAAATGGGACAGGATTTGGGTCAGGGTTTTGGTTCCTGAGGAGGGGGTAGGTTGCACAAGGAGACTCCTTATAGTACAGAATTCTGAGGAATCCACAAGTTCCAAATTCAGACTTTTATGATGACATATTGCCAAGGTAGGGAGACAACATAATTTAACATTTTATTAACATTACATATCACTTTAAAATATTCAGACAAATTTCAATACATGACGTATTTGCTACCATTTATAATCTTGCCATGGACCCCACCAATGCTCATGGTGGTCCTGGTAGAAGCCATGAGCGGGGAGTGAAAGTATCTGATTATTTTTAAGACCACACAGGCTGCTGTGTGGAAGGGACATCGGGGATTGATAAGTAGAAGCAGGGTTACCCATCTGAGGCTATTGGAACAGTCCAAGGGAGAAAGAGAGGTGGCTTGAACCAGGAAGGTAACAGTGAAGCTGATGAGAAGTGGGCAACTTTGTGGTTACTTTGCAAGTAGAGATAACCAAACTTGTTGATGGGTTAAATAGGGACGGTTAGGAAAAGTGAGATATAAAACATGACTGCTAGCTCCATGGCTTGAACAATTCACTGAATAGTAATGAGTTTAATTTCATTTGCTGTCTTTTTGGAACTTTGGCGAAGAGAAAATTTGTGAGGTAGCTAGGAGAAAGGGACATTACTCCCTATAACCTAGCTTTTCACAAACCCACTCATTTAATCTCTACACATGGCCATCGCTAAATAGCAATTTATGTCACATGCCCTCATGCCTTTGATTGACTGACTTATAGTGTAAATTTGTCTCTTTGTGTATATTTATTTGAAATATGCACAGTGTCTTTTTATCAAATGATAAAAGCCATAGAGAAGCATTTATTTTTTAAGGATTGTCTTTTTCACCCATTTGTATTAAATTTCACTTAATGATATCCAAGTAGATTTATATCAAATGTTTGAGTATTTGATACTGTCTGAAGAAATGCAAAGCCCACAATGTGAAATGTCAAGCTTGCCAAAAAATATAACTTTTCAGGAATAGAAAAAGCATCAGTTTTTCAGCAGTATTCATATCTGCAAAAAACTGACTGCCCTAACCATTAAGCCAACTTGACATATTTCTTAATTCACTATGTTTTAGGTGAGAAGGTAAAAATTTTTACAAAGGCCAAAATAATGTGAATGGATTTTCACCTATTACTACTAAATTCTATGCTATAAAATTGTTTTACTTAAATAAATTTGTAGTCTATGCATTCCTACTTGCAAATACAATACTAAAAGCCAGGTTTTACTTTCTCTTTTGTAGTCCACTAAATTTGAGTTTATTTGAGTTTTTTATACGTTGTATATCATAGCAAATATATAAATGAATATTATAACAGTTATTAATTGAGAGTTATACAACTATTATAAGGATGTTTTAAGATTTCTGGATGATAAATATCTGCTACAGTAACTATGCATGTGATAATATCATCTCAGCTTTCATATGAATGATCTGACATATTGGTGGTTTGTGGGTTGAGATTATGTAGATGACAGTCCAATCCAATCATGTCAGAGGAGGCTTTAGAATTATGAGGACAAATTATTAAATTCAGTTTTGGGTATAAAATTGAGTCTCCTTTTGGCCGCAAAGTAGATCTATATAGAGGAAAGTCAGATACATGTGTATGTGTCCCAGTGAGATACTCTACACTGACCATAAAGAATTAGGAGTTATAAATAATTAGCTGTGGCCTTGCTTGGAATATTACACAGCTAGAAGTGCAGGACTGAGCAGAGAACAGTAGGGAATGCTAAACACTTAAGCATTTCACATTAAAGAATGTAGTCCACAAAGGAGACTTAGCTGAAACTTCAAATTGGGAACCAAGAGAAGCATTACAGTAACATCAAAAAAGGTGTGCTTTTTTTCCTTAATAAAGAGGGAGTGGTCAATAGCGTTAAAGTTCGAGAATGAGATCAAGTAACTTAAAAGTTGAAAAAATAATTTTTGTCAGTTGGGTGATCAATGTGTGAGCAGCTAAATGATTTTGATGCAAATAGTTACAGAGGAGTGATTGGCAAATCCAGATCACAGTGTTTGACTTGTGAACAAGTGGTCCAGAAGGAAGGACATCAAATGGAGAGCAATATTTTAGACAGTTATTGATGAGACCCTGTACAGAGGTGTATCAGTGCAAGCTCTCAGCCTTACCCTTTGTGTGCAAATTGCTTAATCCCATTGTGTCCCTTATTGACTGAATAATTAGATAAACAATCTTTGTTTACTAACCTCCAAAATGGTCCTGATAATATAATCTTAGAGGATGTTTATTTATGTTTTTAAATGAGGCAACTTACTGATGAGTACATCGATAAAATGTCTCCTCTGCTTATGAAAAATAAATTATGTTGAACTAACCAGTTTGACATTTATTATTTAAATTGGTTCTTACAAAAAGATCTTTGAAATAGTCAGGATAGATATGACCATCTTCCATGATGAATTTGTCATTATTTACATATAATATATGTGATATAGCTAGTGAGGTATAATACACTCCACCGATCTTGTAAAATTTTTCATTTTTAAAAATTCTCATGAGTTAAATCCTTAATACACCATTAATAAAGTGTGTGTGAGCAAGAGACTACCCTTTAATGAGCAGAGGGTTGATTTATAGATTCTTTCTCTTTCTTTTTCTTTCTTTCTTCCTTCCTTTCTTCCTTCCTTCCTCCCTCCATTCCCCCCTCTGTCCTTCTTCTCTTCCTTCTTTTATTCCTTTTTTCCCTTTTGCAGACATTCTCTTCTGTTTTGTAGAAATTCTTAATCTACTCTTTTGAAAATAAACATAAAAAAGGATATTTCACATAGAGACAGAAAATCCTTAAAAATTGTGGAGTATATATAATCGAATAATCTGTCCTATGGTGTAGACTGGAACTCAATATTAATTGTTCTAATATGTTATATTAGACTATAACAGAAAAATAAGATTAAGTGATGAAGTTAAATAAATATATCTAAACAGACTTATAGTATTACATTTTTTTCCCCCAGCATGCTGTTGCTCTTCTGGGTATGCCTCTGTTACAAATACAGCTCAGTGAATTACTCCCATGAGGTTTTTATTTCTCCATCTAAGGAACACAAATTTAGATTCTACTACTAATTGCTTCCTTGTAATCAAGAAGCTGGCATCTGGGGATTTTTTTCAATCCTCAGGCTGCATTGGACGGGAATATAGCTCTAATGTAATGCACTAAAAGAACAAGCCAATGTAAACCAGCATGTAACTAAGTCTCCCAAAAGAATTCCTATGCATTATCATTTCTTGCATAGTCATCTTAATATCAAATAATAAACAATACAGATTTTGCTCTTTTAATTTTTCAGAAACCTTGTAAAGTAATTGTAAAAATATTGAACTTTATAAGTGATTTTTATAAATATGATAAATAACTAATTTCAGTCCTGTTTGGTAAAGAATATAATAGTGGTAGTTTATATCCTAAAAGTTTTGTTTGCTAAAGACAAGTCAGCTCCAAACCACAGTAATTTAATTTGACTCTATGCCATGCTGTACTTAGAATCCAAACTACCAAAAGTAACTAGAGATACACTATTGATAGATACATAGATGGCTAGATAGATGATTGATAGGTAGATAGATAGATGATAGATAGATATGCTGCAACATGTTTCCAAAAATACTCCCAAGCTATAATAGTGAAGTGGATGGCCAGAACTCTATTAGAGATATGAAATCAAAAGTATGGTTGAACCTAGTAGTTGTAGAAGGTAAGACAAAATATATTTACATAATGCAAATTTTTTAAAAAATAAACTTTATATTTCTAGCCAGAAAGCAAGTCAATTGCATGCTCAGAATATCATTTTAACAAAGAGCACTGTCATCTTGAATGCCACAAAACAATTTGGCCACATTGTTGTTCATACTTGAGAATTCATTAATACATGACTACAATAGCTTCTGTAACTATAATGATTTCAGTTAAAAGAAGAAATTGTTAAGCAAAAAGTATGTGTAACTTGAAGCTTTGGAAATTTTCAGCCTATCCATATTGCAAAAAGTGAGAGATAGTATGTTTTGGGCAGAATGTGAAAGGTATGGCTGGACAATAGTTTGCTAAGGAAATCTGGTGTGTGGCTTGTGGATCCAATCAACCACCTCAGCAGAAATGCTGCCAGCTTGAACTGAAGGGGACTAAAGTGGGACAAAATGAAGGAAGGCCATTGGATTTCTGGCATTCTATAGACAAAAAATGGGCTGATGGAGCTATTCAGGCATGAACATTAATCCTTAAGAAAAGGGAAGAATGACCCCAAAGATGGTTCAAAAATCAGAATGGGAAGAGGTTACCACTGCCACTAAAGGCCCAGAGAGTACAGGCCTGGAAGACAGGGTCATCTCCCTCTAAGCTTGAGTGAGTCAGGCCACTGCCCAGGGCTGAGGGACCCTGATGCACCTGGAGAACAAAGATTCAAGCCAAAAGGTATTAGTTTCAAGCCTTAAAATCTAATAAAATTTCCCTTCTAGATTTTAGACTTACCTAGGGCCCATGACGTCTTTCTTTCCTCCGATTTCTCCCTTTTGGAATTAGAATGTCTATCTTATACCTGTCCCACAATTGTATTTTCAAAGCAGATAACTTGTTTGGTTTCACAGGTTCACAACTGGGGTGGAATTTAGCCTCAGGATGAATAATATCTTGAGTCTAACCCACTCCTGATTTGTATGATATTTAGATGAGATCTTGCATTTAGAGTTGATCTAGAATGGATTAAGACTTTTGGGGCTGTTGAGACGGGGTGAATGTATTTTGCATGTTAGAAAGACATGAACATATGGGGGCAAGAGGGCAAAGTGCTATGGGTTGAATAGTGTCTCCCCACAAGTTCATATATCGAAGTCCTAAACTTCAAGACCTTAGAATGTGACATTGTTTGAAAATTGGGTCATTTTAACTGTAATCGAAATTCAGTCATTAGAGTGGGACCATAAACCAATATGATGTTCTTATGATAAAGGAAATTTGGACACAGACATAGGCATGCATAGGGGGTAGATGATGTGAAGATAAAACATCCTATCTATAAGCCAAGGAGAAAGGCTTGGAACAGATCTTTCCCTCACAGCTTTTAGAAGAAACCAATCCTGCTGACACCTTAACTTTGGACTTCCAACCTCCAGAACTGGGAGAAAATAGATTTCTGTGGCTTTAAACCACCAATTTTGTGGTACCTTGTTACAGCCCTAGTAAACCAATACAGGAAAAGCATCTCTATTTTTATCATTCAAATTTTATTTGTTTTAAAATATTTGGGATATCTGTAATAGTGAAAAATTCAATTCTTTAGTTATTTTTATTACTTTTAGAATATTTGGAAATAAGAAGGAAAATATTATAAAAATTCTAACACGTCGACATATATTATGGCCATGAATTCCAATCTGAGTCCATATGTCAATGCATATTTATGAAAACTTCTGCTTTCTGACCTAACATGACAGTATATCTGCAGATTATTTGTACTTAAAATTAAGCAAATATATTGTAACAATTTTTAAAAGAATATATATTCTATATATATTTTACTCTCTCAAAATATAGACTTTTAAGGGGCCGGCCCAGTGGCACAGCAGTTAAGTTCGCAAGTTCTGCTTTGGTGGCCTGGTTTTTGCCAGTTCGGATCCTGAGTGTGGACATGGCACCACTTGGCAAGCCATGCTGTGGTAGGTGTCCCACGTATAAAGTAGAGGAAGATGGGCACGGATGTTAGTTCAGGGCTCATTTTCCTCCCCGAAAAGAGGAGGATTGGCAGCAGATGTTAGCTCAGGGCTAAACTTCCTCAAAAAAAGTAAATATGAGCTTTTAAGAATTTTGTTAGAGTCAAATATATATATTCATATTTTAGCATACTATATTATATATATTTAAGGGGATATGTGTATCTCCTAAAAATCTGACAAACATATTTTGTATATATTTTCACTGCTATCCAATAAAATATAACTAGAAATGAGTACAAATATTTTTATTTTTTATGGATATGTCATCATATTGCTCTATAAAGTTTTCTACTGCTTAATCCTAATACTATCAACATGACAGTTTCACTGTTTCTTTATCATTCCTGAAAATATCACTTTAAAACTATGTTTATTTAAATGCTTAAAAAAAGTTATTATTTTTCAAGTTAGCATATAGTTGATTACTAAAACCCAGGGACATTATGATTCAGAAAATAGATAAGTCGATAGCATTTGATGATACCTCATGACCAGGCTGTACAATGATCACTATTAAGAGAGATTTAATTTTCTCTAACTCTGTTCTACCGAAAAATATGTGTCATCTTGGCAGTCCTAAAGCGAAATATATTACACTTTAGGTTGCGTGAATATGTGCTGACTATCTCTGATGAGGGTAAAGAAAAATCTCACTGGAAGAAGAAATACATATAAGAGAATTAATTGTCCACTGGCTAATATAAAATTAGGGAATCTGAGGCTGTGTTTATCAGCTTGATAAAATTATGCTTGCAAAATCAAAACTTAGATTGTGGACCACAAGGGAAATATTGGGAGTAGCAATTATTTTAAATGAGATCATGATGTTTTAGATACCTCTGAATTTTTAGCGGATTATGGGAGTATTTTATAATATTTCATTAAAATTTTTAAACATGACCATTTGGAACACATTCTAAACATAAATTTAATTTCAGCCTTCTCTTCCCTCTGGTTCACTGCCTTTAATGGCTGTCCTTCGATTCATTTTACTTTGACACAATCTATTTCCCTCAGTATTCCATTCCATTTTTCAAAATTTGGTGAATTCCCTGAAAGTTTTCCTTTTCTAAGAATGTTTTAAACAGAAGACTTGCTATAGGAACTATGTGAAATATAGCAATGTTTCTATGATATGATATGATATGATATGATTTTATATTATCACACATCAAAGGGAGAAGGATCTTGACTTCAAAGTTATACCTCTAATTAAGAAATATCTGTTCCACTTGGGTGAAGAGAGTCAGAGTAGATAGGTGAGCAGCTCATCTGGGGTGTAATATCAGACACTCCCTTGACATCTGGGGGATGGGGAAGTGACAGGCGAGCCTCTAAGAGCTGTAATCTTCCCCTCAGCAATCCTGAGCAACAGCAACAACTTTTCCCTGTGTCTTCTCAGCACTAGTCTCTCATTTACCGGTTCTCTTATTCCAATTACATATAGATATAGTTTAACTTAGCATTAATTCTATGTTTCATCCAGTACTTGGACAATGAAACAAACTTGACCATGAAGAGAAATCCACCTGACATTTCCCTCGAATATATCATATACAAGTAATTCACACAAGTGACCAAGAAAACCCATGGGACCTAAATATATGCCCCAAAATATGCATTATAATTTATTTAACCAAACATATTTTTAATTAAGAATATTTATCCTGAAACTTGCATTATTAAAAATTATTGGCAAAACTAGCCTATATGTGAATCAAGCTGTTGAAGAATTTACTATATATTTTAGAGGTAATACTGATTTGCAAACTTAGTACTTATCAAAATCAGTTTGGAGGCCATGAAACTTATCATTAGAAATGAATAAATCTGTTTCATTTTGCCTTTTTTTCACATTACAGCAAACTATTTGAGAGCAATTGCATAATATTTATACTTCTTATCCCACTGCCCAATATAGCATCTGTTACATGGTAAAATCTAAATCCATGCTGTCTTTTTTTAATTCAGACTTTTTATACATTTTGAAATATACAAAATATGTAAAAATCTTGATTTCTGATCATTTACATTAGTAAAACGTGGATCACTATATTTAGAACAAAAATTTGAGTGAAATTTCAAATTATATATTTTAACAGTTTTAGAATCAAATTGAACTTAAAAAACTGTAACATAAAATGTAGAAATAAGAGGAAGATTGGCATTAGTTAACTCAGGGCTAATCTTCCTCAAAAAAAAGAAAAAAATGTAGAAATATAATCAATTTTTTACCAATGGTTTAGACATAGTTGAGAGCAAATTAATCAATTGACATAAAAGTTATAAAAAATTATACGGAGCTCAACCAAGAGGAAAAAAAAGATGGAGATGTGGAGGAGAGAGCTATATTTTAATCAACAAGTTTTGGGGGTTTAGAAGATTAAGAGGTACAGGGACAGAAAAAGACAGAGGCAGAGAATATAGCACGGGAAATATTAGAAGCTAATTTTAATATTTTTCCCCCCATAAACAGTAAATGTATGAGTTACAACCAAAAACATTGGCATTTAAAAACAATTATGATGATTTTTTGCATTCTTAAAATTACAAATATATAGGGGTATATGTGTTCTGTGTATGCAGGAGATGGGTAAATTGAATAAAATTGCTCTAAGATTTTTTTGAAGGAAGAGTGAAAATAATTTTAAACTTAGATAAATGTATGTTATATCCAAAGTGAGTATTAAAAATAAAGATAGCAAGAATAATTTCAAACTAATAAGATATTTCTCTATCAGTTACTACTTTTGCTTCATGTCACCCCAAAATTAAGTGACTTAAAACAGTAATTATAGTTTCACATATCTGTGGACCAAGAATTAGAGCGGTTCAGCTGGGCTGTTCTGGGTCAAAGTTGATCACGAAATTGTAGTACAATAATGTCTGGGGCTTGGGTTATCTCAAATGTTTCTACATTTACATATCTGGTAATTGGGATGGGAATACATGAACAGCTCAAAGCTGGAACCTTCAGGAATCTCTTTCTCTCCTTGTGATCTAGCCAGCTTGGATAGGATGGCCAGAATTCTCACATTTAGGCTCAGGGTTTCCAAGCATATGTTCTGAGAAAAAGCCAAGTGGGATTCAGATCACGTTCTATCGCCTTATCTTTCACCACATTCTTTTGATCAAAACATTATGCACTCCACTGAGATTTAAGGGGAAGGAACATCATCTCTCAACCGAGGGTCTCCCAATTTTTAAAATCTTTCTTTGGTATTTGTTTTCTGTATGCTGGTACCCTCAAAAAATGGAAATGGCATGGATTCTTTACAATGTCATTTTAATAGAATTTATTTTTTAGAACAATTTTAGGATCACAGCAATCTAGCAAGCAGAAGGTACAGAAATTTCCCATATACCCCTACACATGCATAACCTCCCACTCCATCAATATCCCCACCAGAGTGGCATATTTGTTAGGAAAGATGAACCTACATTAACACATAATTATCACTCAAAGGCCAGAGTTTATGATAGGGTTCACTCTAAGTGTTGTACATTCTATAGGTTTGGAAAAATGCATAATGATGTGTATCCACCATTATAGTATCATACAGAATAGTTTCACTGCCCTAAAAATCCTCTGTACTCTGTCAATTCATTTCTCCTTCCCCCAAAACTCCTGGAAACCACTTATATTTTTACTTTTTTAATCGTTTTGCCTTTTCTAGAATGTTGTATAGTTGGAATTGTACAGTATGTAGTGTTTTCAGATTGGCTTCTTTCACTTAGTAATATGCATTCAAGGTTCCTCCATGCCTTTTCAAGGTTTGACAGCTCATTTCAATTTAGTGCTGAATAACATGCCACTGTCTTGATGTACCACAATTTATTTATCCATTCACCCATCTTGATTGCTTCCAAGTGTTAGCAATTATGAATAAAGCTGCTATAGACATCAGTGTGCAGGTTTTTGTAGGGACAAAAGTTTTCAACTCCTTGGGGAAAGTACCAAGGAGCAAGATAGGTGTATTGTATAACAAGGGTATGTTTAATTTTGTAAGAAACCACCAAAATGTCTTCCAAAGTAGTTATTCCATTTTGCATTCCCACTGTAAATTAATCAGAGTTCTGGTTGCTCCACATCCTCATCAGCACTTGGTGTTATCAGTGTTCTGGATTTTGGCCATTCTAAGAGGTATGTAGTAGTATCTCATTATTGTTTTAATCTGCATTTCTCTGATGACATATGATGTAGAGCATCTTTTTATATGCTTATTTTCCATCTGTATGTCTTCTTTGGTGACATGTCTCTTAAGATCTTTGGACTATCTTTTAATCCAGTTGTTTGTTTTCTTATTTTGGGATTTTAACAGTATTTTTGTATATTTCAGATAACAGCCTTTGATTAGGTATGCCTTTTGTAGATATTTTCTCTCAGTCTGTGACTAGTTTTTTTTATTCTCTCCGTGTCTTTTATAGAGTAGAACTTTTAACATCAATGAAGTCTAGCTTAGTTATTATTCCTTCATGGATTGTGCCTTTGTTGTTATATCCAAAAAGTCATCACCATACCCAAGGACATCTAGATTTTCTCCTATCTTATCTTCTAAAAGGTTCATAGTTATCCAATTTACATTAGGTTTGTGATCCAATTTGTTAATTTTTGTGAAGGATATAGGTCTGCATTGAGATTCATTTTTTTGCTTGTCTGGTTCTTCCAGCACCATTTGTTGAAAAGACTATCTTTGCTCTATCGTATTTCCTTTGCTCCTTTGTCCTTTGTTAGATTTATGGGAGTCTGTTTCCAGACTCTCTATTCTGTTCCATTGATCTATTTGTCTCTTCTTTCTCCAATAATCACACTGTCTTGATTACTACAGCTTTACACAGTAAGTCTTGGAGTCAAGCAGTGTCAGTCCTCCAATTTTGTTCTTCTCTTCAATATTGTCTTTGCAACTTCTGAAAGGCCTCAATTAGTGTGTGCGTGTGTGTGTGTGTGTGTCTGACAGAGAACAATTGTTCTCACTTATGCCCATACACATATAAGAATATTCATTAGGGAAAACTTTGAATAACCTCGAAACAGAAACATTCCAATTATATGAGAATGGAAAATAAAATGTGGCATATTCTCACAACGGGATGCAACACAACATAGATAATGAATGAGACACAGATACAACTACACAAATCAATCTCACTGCAAAATGTTGTACACGAAAAGCAAACGACCAAAGAGTACACAAAGAATAACTCCATTTCTGTAAGATAAAAAGATGTAAAACTAAACTAGATTGTCTAGTAACACAAATGCATAGTTGTAAAACATAAAGGAAAGCAAGGACATTCTTATGACAGCTGTCAGGACCGTGGTTACAATGAGGCAAAGGAGAGAGCTAAGTTACCCGGGAGGAACACTTGATAAGGTGGTTTGACAAATCTTTTCTGTTGTGCTGGGAGGTAACTGCCTGCACCTTGAGGCTCTCCTTCATTAGATTGTGGCTTCTTGTTGACGGAGAATGTATACCAAACACTTCTGTGTTGATTGGATTTTCCTATATTGTTATTAGCTCTGAATTGCCTAAATTTGAGAAACTGAAAGGTAGGCTTTGGTGTTTAACAATTTTGTCTTCACTGAATTATGTAGCTGGGTACTCTGCCTCAGTTACTTTGGTATGTGTGTTACATAAAAGTAGGGCCCTGGAGCATAGTGTAATAGATTATATCATACGTTATGTATGTATATACATATTCTCTGGATGTAACTGACATTTTAAAAATGTTGTCACTAGTATATATTTAGATATGTTTATTCTAAAATTTTCTTAATTAAAGAAAGCTCTCTCTCTCCTCTCCCTTCTTCCTCTCCTCAAAATGTATATTTCTAATCCTGCTCATATTAAAACTTTTCTGTTGTCCAATATTGGTCTTCTTTAAGTTGTGTCAAATCACAGACTAATCAACACTTGTTTTCTTTTCCTTTATTCCAATTCCATGTGTTTCAATTCTTATATCAGTTTTCAAAAATAAATTTGAGTTTCCCTTCCCTGTGTATACATGTAACACATTTTCTACTATTTTTGTATTGATTTCATAATTTTGATGGGGCATTTGAAAGGGGGATTTAAATTGCAGGCTGTTGAAAACAAAAACCTCTTGAAAACTGTAGCCACAGACAATATAAATTTGTAACATCTGTCTTATTTAAAGGCTTAAAGCAGTTCATATCCTTTTACATTGTTAACCCTAGGCAAACTTCTCTATTAAAAATGAATAGTTTGAACCCGTAAGTAGAACTGGTTCAATCTAACTCCAGCTTTTTAAATAATTTTTTATGGCTTGATGACCCATAGAAAATGAGAATAGAACATATCACTACTGGGACATTTTAAGTGTTTATATTATATTGTAATGAAGTCTCTTTTGTAGATTTGCTAAAGAAGTTGAAATTGTGCTATGATACATTTATAGAAGAAGGAGAAAAAAAGATTGGGGGTAACTAGTTTTTTTTGGAAGAGTCTCAACTTTATTTGAGCGTCAATAAATATTATTTCGAATAGTCTTCTCACTCCTTTTTCTTGTTCTTGACCCTTAGCTTTCTGTCCCCTAAACCAAGATACATTTTTTTCATTCTCTTGACTACTTATGCTCTAGACATGTGGCTAAGTTGGGGTCGCATGAACCATTAGTTTTTTGCTTTCTATCAATTTCTCCTCTTCCAGATTTATTCTATCCTATGATCTTGAGAGAATAGCTAAGGTTCATAATTGGCCTAGGTACACATGATGTCAAAAGTAATCAGAACAGGACAGTCAGAAGGAAGACAGAAAGCATGTGCCTTCAAGGTGCTTCAATATTTTCAAAGGGGAAATAGGTCAAAATTAGACAGGAATGAACATAGGAAAACAATTGACAAGCTAAATGAACATGAGACTGATTATGCAGTACACCTGGAACTTCCACAGGGTGTTTGAGATGTGAGATTAACTCATCCATGGAGCCAATGACTTTAGAAGTAAGCCAATTATATCATTCACTGAATGTATTGATGACCTAAGAATTTTCTAAGCTCTTACACTAATGAAACTGCAGTACTATATTATAGTCTGTAACAAACTAGTTTCATTAGAAAAAATATTCAGAATTTGATTGCAGGGATAGAGAATAAATTAGGTAAGATAATAAGACAATTTAAAATATATCTTTTCTTTTCTAATAATTCTATCTTTATTATTTAGGAGTCAAATATATAGAAATGTTAAACATTAAATTAATGTCATTCATAGACTGCAGAAACGTTACCCCAGTCTTTTCAATAAATAGGAAGCCAAATTAACCTAAACCGAGAGTATTTATTTAAAGGGAAGAAAAGAAGTTTCTTGGTTAACGGTAGAGTAAATAGAATCTCTAAACAATATTTGGCTGTTTAAATGGAATTAGTCAAGTGAATTGATAAAGGGTTGAGAAGCAAAATACTATTTACATTTTTTTTCCTGAGGAAGATTTGCCCTAAGCTAACATCTGTTGCCAATCTTCCTCTTTTAGCTTGAGGAAAATGCCCCTGCGCTAAGATCTGTGCCAATCTTCCTCTATTTTCTGTGGGTCACTGCCACAACATGGCTGCCACTGATTGGTATAGGTCTGCACCTGGAAACTGAACCTTAAACCAAACTTAATCACCAGGCCATGGGGCAGGCCCCACTATTCACATTTTGTGCTCTGGGAAATGAAGCAATGTTATGATACCCATGACTGAATTCAATTGAACTCAATTCCACTTATATTTATCCGGGGCCTAATATACTTTTGGTACTAGATATAACTGCTATAGACACTCATGAAATTGATTTGTCATATGTAGTATTTAATAAAGTGAAACAGGTGAAGATAGAAAAAAAGTATCAATATGCATTCCACATAGGAATGATAAAAACTAATATTGAAAGCTTCTGGGTATTTATAGCTCTCCAAAATAAATATATTGAAAAATATTGAATAAATTATTGAAAACATTGAAAAATATTATGAGTTTTAGTTATAAATCACACACTTTGAATTTTTTCTAAATTGCTATTTAATAAACTACCTAAAGTGGTATTTCTACACAATAATTTAGGCTATCGAGGCACTGCATTTCTTTCAACTACAATTTTTCCATAATCTTCCTGAAAAATAACTATTGTTATATTTTATTCAGGCCTGCTCTGTCTGCATTTGAATGAAAATTTAACAAATTATAGTGAAAGAGGGATTTGACAAAGTGCAATAACTGGAAATTGCCAATAATCTGTTTCCAATTTGTATTAGAAAAGAAAAATGAGCCAAGTCATCGAATGTTTTTAAAAATGAACTGCAGTCGGTGTGTGTTGGGGCTAGCAGGCTCAGACACGGAATCACATGAAGGTTAGTAATACATAATTAAGAGGCTGAAGAAAACCTTTATGGATTTGAAGGAAGATTTTCAAACACCGATGATAATGAAGCATATTGTTTCAGACGATTATTGCATTTTGGATCTGATATAAAATCCTGATTCTGTAATGATCTTTTGAGGAGAAGAAGGCAATGCCATTTACCAGAGTTCTCATATAACTCTCTATCAAACATTTCTAAGGCAGTCTTGCAATTATTATAAAGAATAGAAAAGTCTTATTTTCTCATGTTTTTATAGAAAAAACATCATGTAAATTAGAATAATTTTGGCTATGGCAACACATAGTGGAAATATTTAGCAGTTGTTTCCTTGAACTATTCATTTCTTAGATGTAATTGATTTGTTCAAATTACAGGTTCAAAATCATGGATTTTTTAGCATTATATTTCATTTATGTCAAATAACAATTTGTGTGGCATTTCTTCCTACTAAATAAATGATTTAGGATTTCACTTTACATTGTGATAAAGCCATTACAAAATCCTTAAACACAAACTAAAACCAAACAAATTACATGCATTATTTTTGCCCCCCTCAATTACAGTGATAGTTTCTCAGGGCATAATTTTCTTCTCTAAGTAATGTTTAATATTTTACATTAAAGCAGATGCGTCAGAGTAAAAAAGAAAAGAAAAGAAAGACATGGGTTACTGCTCATGTAGGTTTAAATTCTATAATCTTCATATGTAAAATCCTTAAATATCATATATTCATATTTTGAATTATAATCAAAGACAATGTTGGTGAATGTATTTACATGAGGCTATTAAACATCCTAAAAAATATCCCTTCTGTATACCAAGAACAAATTGTTCCTTGGAGCAAAGAAATGCTTTCCTGGAAAAAGACAAACTAAAGTGGTTGATATAGTATCCCTAAATCCTGAGCTCTAAATTTGCTGTAGAGTTTAGGTGAGCAACAAAGATTTTCACAGGCTCTTTCCCATCTAAATGGATTTACTCATGTTTAGCATCACACCGGCACTTTTATCCATTGGTTCTCACCACTAATGAAGTAGTAACTAGTAAGGCAGTCTGTGTTTGATGGGAAGCTACAAGTAACAACAACAACAAAAAAGAGTAATTTCGATTTGAATTTGGTCTCTGCACATATTGCTAGCTTCATCTTTAACTTCACGCTGTGCTCCAGCTGCACTGGCAATTCTGTTATTATCTGCCCCGTCCCACTGCTTCTTCTATCCCCAAACACACAATCGCTCACAAACACCTTTAATCTATATAGTTCCTTCTCGACCTTCAGAAGACAAAGAATGTAAACCTCCCCACTACACCCATCCTAATTGGATAATTTCCTTCTTTTTTTTCCTTCTTTCCTCTTGAATCAATCATATATCACAATTTCAGTTAAATGTATTAGCATGTAAATATCCATCTATCAACTATTTATCTTTCATACGTATAGAGATGTGTGTGTTTATGTTATCTAACTAATTATACAGCAATGTGTGTGTTTATATTTCCAGTATGATACAGAGAGAGAGAGAGGTCCCATTCTAACAATCAATCTTAATCATATTCTCAGTGCCTAGTACAGTGCCTTGACTAGAGGAGGGGCTCAGAAAATATTGTTGGATGAATGAATGTGGGTATCGCGTAAGTTTTGAAACAGCTCCCCTACTTACTAGCTGAAATACTTGGAACAATTACTTAAATTGTCCTCATAGCAGTAATTCATAAAGTGAGAACAATAGGAGTATCAATTTATTGGCATTTTAGGAAGATTAAATAAGACCACAGAACTGCACAACCTTAAAGGACCCATTCACATGTATCTATGTAAATGAATGTTTCCTGGAGTTTTAAAATATGGTGATCATGAGACTAAATGAATTATACGTAAAGTACTTAGAAAGGCACCTGGAACATAATAAACTTTCAATTATTCAGTTGTTTTCTATGTTGTTAGTGCTGTGGAGTTGATTCTGACTCCTAGCAACCCTGTGCAGGAGCAGAACCCTGCCTGGTCTTTTTGCGCCATCATCTTACCTTGTGGCACTCTATCAGATAATGCTGCCCTGCTAGTCATAGGATTTTCATGGCCGAAAATGGGTGGCCAGGTCCTTCTTCCTAGTCTGTCTTAGTCTGGAAGCTCTGCTGAAACCTGTTTACCACGGGTGACATTGCTGGTATTTGAAATACCAGTGGCATAGCTTTCAGCATCACAGTTACCACAGTGTGACAAAGGACGTATGGGTGTTATGGTTCCCTGGCTGGAAATGAACCGTGGTGTCTGTCATGAGAGCACCGAATCTTAACCACTAGACCATGAGAGATTCAGTTATGATGATATATCATATTTAAAGACATATTGTCATATTTTACTTGATTATGCATATAATTTGCACATTGTTGATTCTATTGTTTAGTTTTTATTTGTGTAATATCAGAATGATTGTTAACCATCTCAATAAAATTTTTTTAACAGGATTTTCAGAATTGGAAGAAATCTTATGGGGTTCCTATTGTACCACCATACAAAGCAAGGATCTACTTGATCAATGGTGTGCCTCGAAAGTTGTGGTCCTGAATTTTGGGAATCAAGAAAGCTCACTAGGAAGAATGCTGACATGAATTTTAAAGATGGAAGAAGAGAAAATAGAAAGCAAAAAATATAAATGTCTCATTTGTGAGTTCATTTGAATTAAGATCTATTATGTTATCCAACTTCTACTTGTACATACTTGTGTTTCTTTAGTACAGCAGTGATAATATTAGAGCTGGTAGCAAAATATGTCATTGCCACTATTAGAACTGATTGTGAGTTGATTACAACTAGCTTGGACATACATTCCAGTTTTCCATGAAAAGCTTACGTTAATGCCTATTTCCAAGTATAAATTACCAATAGCATTTCCTTTTATTCTCACAAGTGTCCTAGCTTGAATGACAAATTATATGGTTACCTTAATTGCAAAGGGGTTTTCACATGTTGTATAGCCACTTGGCCAAGAAGAGTTTTGGTTGCAAATTGCATAAACTCAACTTGAATTAGCTTAAGAAAAAGAAGATTTCTTGTCTCTTAGCTGAACCGCAGGAAACTAAGAAGCACAGCTGGTTTCACGGACTAATCCATATTGTACTACTTTTTAATTTATGTGTTCCAAATAGAAACGAATTCTGTTCTCAGTTTTTTTAACTTTTGTCAGAGCTCTTACAAATAATAACCAGGGCATTGTTTTACTCAATGTATAAGTATACCCATGCATTTTAAAAATTTTGATTGTTTAATTCATTAAATGACATAACATCTAGACATTGTTGTCTAGAAAGCAAAAGCCATGCAAGTAACATAGTCATCATCCACATATTTTACCTAATTGTTGGATTATAATGACAATCCCTCCCAATTTCTCTCCTCTCTATGTATGTAATTATACATATATATATATATGTGCACATATGTATACACACATACAAAGAGAATGATTATATAAGCACACAAAATAATTACAAAGTTTAACAGTATACTGATACACAAAACTAGTCTCAAAAAATATAAAAGCACTGAAATACATGGTGGAATTAAGCCGAAAACAACAACAACGAAGCCAAATATAATTTGGAAATCCCTATACATTTTGGAATTAAGCAGCAATTTCTTTAACAGCTTGACCATGCATTAAAAAAAATACTAATGAAAATTAGAGAACATTTTGCAATAAATTGTAATGAAAAATGATACATCATTAGTATGTAGAGTTCTGCTTCAGATGCAGAAACCCACCATATTGTGTCTATTCTAACAAGGAGAACAAATGCAAATAATCTACGAAGTCATAACTTATTTGAACCCACCAGAGAGTTGAGGCCACCATACAACTAAGAGCATTGAATTCCAGAGTGTCCATACCTCTGAAGAGAGATAAAACATACAAACTTTTCTAGTTTTTCAGACTATGGGAGAAAGAGGCAGTTAACATAACAGCATATTATATACATATATAATATTGGCATCATACTATATATAGTCATAAATATGCTTTGGTCAATGACAGACCACATATATGACAGTGGTCCCATAAGATCAGTACCATGTGGCCTGGGTGTATAGAACTCTATACCATCTAGGTTTGTGTAAATATGCTCTATAACGTTTACACAACAACAAAGCTGCCTAACGATGCATTTCTCAGAACACATCCCTGTCACTAAGGGAGGTGACTGTATGTGCACCTTGACTACTATGTGTTTGTATATGTAAACAGTAGTGGGTACATATAAACAGCAGTACTAAGCTGCTAAGCTAAGGGGGAAAGAAAGACACAGCATCATGTTGTATAACCCTTCCCATCTTTTGATACAGTCTACGAAACCATCACTACTAAATTTCTTAGTAGAATAAATTATCTCCTTAAACTTAGTATTTTTGGCCATAAATCATTTCAATCTACCCGAATTAAATCAGGAGGAAAATAAACATATCAAGTATTATTGTTACTATTTTAACAAAAATCATTAGGGACATTTTAGCCTTATTATTCAGAAATATGAAGTAAAACAGAAAAGCAACTATAGGACAGAAGGTGACAAAATGGCATTTCACAGGAAATATGATTATTTACCTTGTAAAACAAATATATTCAATGAAATATAAAACATTCAGTAAATTCAGTAGATACAAAACAAACCAAAAAGTTGTATAGTTTTTCCATATGTATAGGTAGGAAAAAAATTATAACTTCTCTATATTAATTTGTTAAAAAGATAAAAAACATCTTATTCATTATAACAATAATATATGAAATAAAATTAATATCATCTGTAGAGCACATATGAACATTTCCTGAGAAACAAAATGATATAAATATTTGTATACTAAATCTTATAGGGATGTTAATTTTCCATGAACTAGTTAACAGATTTAAAGACATTTCAATTGAATTCTCTGTTATACATTATTTATACTGTATTATAACACATATTATTATTCTAAGTTTTATTTGAAAGCATGAAATGTAGAACTGAGATGAACTGTTGGGGAAAAGAAAAGACAATGTGATAATTTTCATACTGGATATTAACATAAAAGGAAAAACTTAACAATCAATATGGGAGTGGTAGCATGAGATTTGAGACAAATCAAAGGTTCAGGAAAAATTAGGCAAAAATAAAACCCTTAACCTAATATGCTTAAGTACAGGTACCTGTGCCATTAGTTTCCTATCCTTCATCAATGAAAGACTTGGATAATCCATCCCGGCACTCTCTGCTACAAAGTCTTAACATGAACTCCAATTGCTCTCATCATATTGCATATTCACAGTCGTTGCGTTTTGATCAAAATTGGCTCTCAAGATAAAGCCCATTAGCATTTCCTGTTCTAATTTAATAAGTATAGTGATTTAATGAAATAAATACTCTAAATTAAGACTGAATAAAGACTCCTGGGAAATTAATTAATCATTTTGGGAAAAATATAATTCTGTCGTTTCAAGTTTTACACAAGAGTAATATCAACGTAGCTATAATACCTAAAGTTTACAATTCTTACCTTATAAAAGAGAAAATCAATTGGTGATTATTTAACTAAAATTTGTGCAGGAACTTCCAATTCTTAGGGGAACAATTAATTTTTTTAAAGTCTTTTTTATCTAATAATTGGTTTGAATATGTTTTCAGCAATATTGTTTTAAAATGGTAACAAATATTGAGGTAACATAACTTTAAAATAATGAGAAATGGCTTTGACCTAAAATAGAAGGAGCTAGAATGAATCAGTGGAACTGAAAGTTTTCTTTTTAAAAAAGGGTAAATTAGAGAAGTTGTTAGGTAAAAAAGACAAAATGTAAATTATCAGAGTATCAAAAATATTTCTACTTTACTAGAAATCATAGAAATGAAATTGAAAAATGTACCAATCACATTTATAATAATCAAAAGAAAATAAATGGTAGGAATTTTATGACAAGTGGTTTATTATTGTGTTTCATAAACTATAAAATTATCTGTATGTTTATATACTCATTTCATATAAGAGAACACTGTAAAATATATATTTATTAAAATATATTTGTTATATATGTTTATCTATATATGAAATATATTTTAAAAACACACACATAATGACTGATAAAAATAAGAAAGCAAAGTTTGGAAGAGGGCAATAACTCTTCTGGTTTTTTAAAACAAGTCCACAATTGCTTATCTAGAACCCTTGAGGTATCTTCAGAGTTTAGCATTTTTCACTGTTTAAAGGTAATGCAGTGTATACACTGCATATTGTGTGACACTCTTGGCAGGATCTTCGTGTGCAGCAGTACACGCTAATCAAAAATATCAATATGAGAGGGCTGGCCCCGTGGCCGAGCGGTTAAGTTCGCGCGCTCGGCTGCAGGCGGCCCAGTGTTTCGTTGGTTCGAATCCTGGGCGCGGACATGACACTGCTCATCAAACCACGCTGAGGCAGCGTCCCACATGCCACAACTAGAAGGACCCACAACAAAGAATATACAACTATGTACCGGGGGGCTTTGGGGAGAAAAAGGAAAAAATAAAATCTTAAAAAAAATATATATATATCAATATGAGGGGCTGGCCCAGGCCCAGTGGCTTAGTGGTTAAGCTCATATGCTGTGAGTCAGCGGTTCAGGGTTCATGGGTTTGGATCCTGGGCGTGGACCTATGCACTGCTCTTCAAGCCCTGCTGTGCTGGCATCCCACATACAAAATAGAGGAAAATTGGCACAGATGTTAGCACAGTGGCAATCTTCCTCAAGCAAAATAGAAAGATTGGCAACAGATGCTAGCTCAGGGCCAATCTTCCTCACCAAAAAAAAATCCCACCAATATGATATTCACCACAAGGACTATAGACTAAACAATATAATATCTTCCCATCATTCACATCAAGTGTGGCTGACAAATGCGATTGCTACAAACATAAGAAAAACACTTCTGTGAATAAGGGATTTGGATCTGTACTTGAGCAAGCTCAGAAAAAGAATCTATTCTCTTCCAACTGACCCCCTACATGCCACAGGCCTTTCTCTCCAGTGTGAGAGAATTTATTAGTTGTCTTGGCATCCCATTTGAACAAGAGACAGATTACAATTTTACAACATCAGAAGTATCATCATCAATCATTTCATGCACTAGAAGCTTTTGTATTCAAAAAGGCTTTGTAGTGTTATAGCGGCTAAAATGTGTACTGTCCTTTGGTTTAGAAGAGAATATTGAGTTAGGAATTTATGCTGTTCTTGTTCAATTACTCTCTCTTCAAAACCTGCTTGAGAATTGAAAACTCATACATCCTAGTAGATGGTAGTGAAAAATATTCACTTAAAAAATACACAGCAAACATTATCATATTAGATATTTTTCTCATGATATATTCTTCCTCTGTGAAATTTCACTGGTTCTAACAGTGTCTATCACACCATAGACACTTAGTATTTGTATTATTGAAAGAATAACACATTTTTCCTGGATTGTCTTTTCAAGGAATATGATTTTTTAGGGTAACAAAAAATACGCCTATTCATCTGTTTTTCTTACAGGATACATGAATACTATTAGTTTGTAGCAAACGCTTATTGACTACATACCAATGCTAGGCAGTGTGCTGACAATTTTACATGGATTATCTGAGCTGATCATAACAGAAATCCCTGGATGTAGTAGGTGCCTTTAATATTCTTGCCTTACATATGAGAAATGGAAGCTTCAATAGGTGAAACAGTTTGCACGAAATCACGGATAACACATGATAGAGGTGGAGTTCTGACTCCAGAAACAGGTGCTCTTAACCACTACTATATACAATTGTTCTTGAAAAAGTGTACATTAGGAGTTTTCCTCCTATTGGAGATGAAACATTCACCATAAAGGATTTAACTTAGATAAAATAAGGCTTTCACACAGAGAATTGCAAGCAGAATCCCTGCTGTCACATTTTCTGGGTTGTCAGAAGAGCCTGGGTGGTAGACAGGCAGAGAGGAGTCCTTTTAGGATTTTTATATACTCAGGCAAAATGGCCTCCAGGGAAACAGAATAGCACATCTAAATAGGCTATAATTATGCAAGATTTTACTCAGAATGCGTCTTTATAGATCTTGCTCAGATTTTTTTTTTCCCCTAGTAGTGTCTAGAGCAGCTGCTCTAGTTTCTACACCTAAAGATTGGTTTTTTTTTGGCTTTCTGATTTCTATAACTACTTTAAAATAATATAATTTTCTTTCAATTAGAAAATATTTTATCTCTTTATTTAAAAAGACGGATTTCACATTGGAAGTTAACTTGAATAAATTAAAGTGTTTTGGTCAGTTTTTAAAGGGCAGTGATCAATTCTTAAGCAAGTGAAATAGCAAATGTTACATTATGCATGGCAAATAAACTGAGTGATCGCAACTTTCTTAGAATATAACAAAACTGAGATGTTGATTTTTTTATACAGCCTACTCTTATGTTATGTAATGTCTCATTCTATCTACAGCAATTTGGCAAGATTTCTTGGGAAATATTTATTTCTATTCATGCTCTAAAGGTGAACACATGTATTAATTTTACAGGTTATTAAAAAGATGTATACAACCAGTCAGAGACCCTAGTGTCACTCAAACTATTTGGTTGTTAGAAAGAAAGTATATGACTCCAATTAACTTGTGCAAAAGGGAAATCTATTAAAGAAGATGATAATGTTGATATTGATAAGAGGGTCACAGGAGCAAATGGAAGGCTGAAACTTAGATTTGTGTGAGAGAAGAACCAGGCAACTCCACATAGTCTAGAGGATGCCACCTCTAGAACGAATGGACTCTAGTCATTTTTCATCTGTTCCTGTTTCACTATATTTAAAATTGAAGCGAAAGAGCAAAACACACACGCAGGCAGAGAGAGAGAAAGACGGGGAGGAAAAGAGAGAGAAAAGAAAGGAAATGGAGAGAATGTGTAAAGAAAGTAGTCAAATCCATTGTTGTGAGGAATCATTCTGAGCAATGTGTATACATTGTTCTTTCACCTGTGATTTCTTCAAGAACTCACAATATATCCCTACAGTATTCAGTATTTTTGGAAAAAGTACATTTATTGAGATTTGACTCAAATATTTTTCACATCTGATTTCCAAGCCAGACATTCCTTTAATTATTGCTTGCCGATCTCCTATTCCCACCAACACCACAAGAACTGCCGCTCAGTCATAGCCTTTACCCTAGACCCTAGGTCCAACAAGGAGATGATACAATGTATTGTAATCTGCCTTCCTCACTCCCTGAAATCAAACTCTTTGTATTTGGCTCAGAAAATTTGACCCATCAACCGTGTAAGCTCAGGGTATCAGTTTTATCTAATGACTGAATAAATGTATTGAAATAGTGCAGGCAGTTCTCCTTCAGGGCTATTAAAGATGGCCTGCATACATATTTCCTTTTTTCAAGCTGGAAAAAAATATATAGACAGCAGCATTTTATGGCTAAAATATTCAAACTGAAGATGTCTATCTATAACAGAAATTTTCTTAGAAAACTGGCATGTTGGTATTCTAATTACAGGCCAGTTAAATTACCCATCTCTAATAATTACCACTCGAACTGGGCCTAAGGTAAATCAGATCTAGGGAAGCTGCCTTCAACAAAGCCGACATTTTGGTGTGTTAATTTTTGAAGTGTATTCAAGGTAAAAAAAATTAACTTGTTAGAAAACATGGCCTTTTTAAAAGTTTTATGAGTGCCTTTGTGAATTTTCTTCTTTCTGTTTAAGATTAATGTTAACCTAAACAAGCTAAGTGAAATAACTGAATTCAGCTAGGTTCATAATGAACTTGATATTTCATATATTAATAGAATTATAATATTCAGTACACTTGACAATATCCATCTAGTCTTTATTTATTAAGTAAGCTATGTGGATGAATCATGCTTTTGCAAATTCTAAACTTGGGCTTATATTAAATGTACATATTTGAGATAGTTTAGGTTAAAATTATAAACTATGTGGTTTTATTTCTTTAAAGTAGCAATATTACCAGAAAGACAAATTATGAATTATTTGCATCATCATATAACATATACTCTCTGTTCAAAGAATGGTAGTTCACAAAACCAAGCAAGCAGCCTGGCATGAAGCAAAATGACTGACACTGAATCTTGTAAATCATTGGTTAAGCGCACAAATTCCACATGATAAAGAAGTTTGACCCCAGAGCTTAGGTAAATGTAAGAATATAATGAGGAGTGGAGACAAAATTTGTCTAGATCATTGTAAGAATACACTCTCTTTGACCTTTAATGTTATGAATGTTGTCACTTTATATTTTTGTTGTTGTATTTCTGTCAAATCATCAATGTCTGATTTCATTTTTCTCCCAATTAAAATTGGATTTCATGGGTCAACTAGCAGAGTATATTTTTTCCAATACTTTATAGTTACTTATTGTTTGTCGTATTTTTCTTTCCAGTCCACAAACTCTAGGTAACCACAACTATTTGGGGTTTCATGCTCCTAGGCCACCAAACATTGTGGATAATTGCTACATAGCAATACCAATTAACTCCACTATCTAAGTTTACTCTTTAATCCTAAACGTTAGAAATTTACCTCCAAATTACCTTTCTCACAAATGATATTAAATATTTTTTCTTTCAGTCTCTGAATTTGTGCATATATATTCTTCCTCTCTTCCTGTTGGTATGTATGAACTGTCCATGTTTCTTTGCAAAGACATCACCTCCAATTATTTCATCATCTTTCACTGACTCAGAACATTGATTGTGAAATCCTCTCTTTTTCATGCATTTTCACTTCTCTCACTCTCTAATGGTGTGACAGATTGTGTTTTTGCCAGGCAATTGTGAAACAATTGATAAGGTCATGAATTTTGAGGGTGTATTCAGCAGAATGATGGTAATCTAACCTGGCTAAGGAGAAAGCAAGAGCACTAAAAGAATGAAAAAAATGGAAAAGTGTTAGGGTCAGTAAATTAGAGGTCTTGGTGGGGTCAAAAATTGCTGGAGTTGACAAACATTAAAGAAAAAGAGAAGGGGAAGATAAGTGGATATCAGAAAGTAGGATGATTATAATTGACAGCATAGACGAACTATAAAAATGTGGAGATGCTGAAGAAGGATAAAATGTGTGGTAGAGGGGTGAAGAGTAGACGGTGAATAGATCAAAGAAATGAAAAGCCATGGCACTTGAGGGACTACACAGGGGTATTAAAGTTACCAAGACGTATATCAGGATGGTGTTAAAGAGACAAGAAGGACTTTCCAAGGAATGAGAGACAGTTCTGAAGATGACAACAACTGGAAGGAGTAAGAGATATTAGACATTAATATCACAAGCTTCATGGTCTTTTGGTAGGTAAAATGAATATAAATCCGGAAGCAGCAATAAGAAGCAAGGAGAGCATCCTTCCCGCCTACACAGCAAAGGTAGATGAAGATGACAGAAAAAATAGCCACTATTGAAGTAGATATGATACCGAGCAAAGGACTCACTCTGCTCACTGCAATCTGAGACAATTAATCACAAGGAGTTAGAGATCCAGAAAGGAGTTTAATTAGATTAGCCAGCTAATCAGAAGATGGGTGACTAATGTCTCAAAAACTCATCTTCAAAAATTACAGAATCTTGAGGCAGTTTTATAGGGAAAATGGGAAGTAAGGAGGGGCTCCAGGGATGTTGGTTTCCAGGAGTGACAGACTCCAGGCATCACATTGTTCCATTCTTCTGTCAGCTGTGATAGCTACCTGGTATGTATTTTTCCCACATGTGGTCAGCCTGTTCCTGGAGAGAAACTCATCGAACAAAGTTTTAATTTATCAAGTTATCAAGGAGGACATAGGTGAGTGGAGACCATAAATCAGAAGAGCACGTGAACTTTTTAGAGTATGTACAGAGCAGTGAGTCGTCACAAGAGGAGGCCCTGGGGCCATTTAGCATAACAAGATGGCCTTACTTATGCTCTCCTACAGATACAGAAGACGCAAAGTTCTCAGGGAAAGTCAGGTTTCAGGTAGGGAATACAGGGAATTTTGCTGATAACAGATCATGAGGTCGTGATCACACCATATAAAGATCTTTTAAATAATAATGGGACAAGATTGACAAAAAGTATAAAGGACCTCTCCAAAGAAAGGGAGAAATGAGATCTTGAGTCATGGATATACTCTGGCATAAGAAGCCAATGGAACTCTGCGGGTGTACCCTGCTAATACCACTACTGCTGATAATCAGGCAGACAAGGTCATATGTGATTTGATTATCTTTTTACTTTGGATAATAGAATTCATTTTATGACTATTGATGGCAACACTAATATGAGTTTCCTTAAGAAGATACCTCTGACTTCTAATTTCAACTCCAACATATAGATTAGAATTCATCACTGTCTTACAATAAAAATAGGAACAAACTGAAAATCAATGACTTTTCTTAGACTGCTCAGAGAAATTATATCTCAAGGCAAGCCAACACTCTGAGTGAAAAATTTAGTGTTGAAAAATAAAACCTACCCAACTAGAATTATATATCCAGCAATATTCTTCAAAAGTGAAGAAGAAATAAAAGTGTTCTCAGACAAACACTGAGGGAATTCATTACCAGTAGTCCTTTCCTGTATGAAGTGTTAAAAGAAGTTCTTCAGGCAGAAAGCAAATGGTGTAGGTCAGAAACTTCTGTCTATGTAAAGAAAGGAAGGACATCAGAGAAAGAAGAAATGAAAGTAAAATATCTTTTATTATTTTTTATTTAAAACTGATGTAAAAGATTATCGTTTTTTCAAAGTTAATATTACCATTATATTGGGTAAGTAAAGTGAGTGGTAGCAGGGTCAAAAGGGATGGGAAGAAGGAGTTGGGAAGAGTATTATAGTGTCCTGTGTTACATATAAAGTGGAATAGTGTTATGTGAAAGTGGGGTTATATTAACTAAACATGCATATTGAAAATTCTAGAGACTGTAATTTTCTTTTTTTGTGTTGTCCTTGTCTGGTTTTAATATCAGGATGATTTTGGCTTCATAGAATGAGTTAGGAAGCCTCCCCTCCTCTTCAATTTTTTGCAAAAGTTTGAGAAGGATAGGTATTAACTCTTCTTTGAATGTTTGGTATAATTCACCAGGGAAGCCATCTGGTCCTGGACTTTTATTTTTGTGGAGGTTTTTGATTGCTGTTTGGATCTCCTTACTGGTGATTGATCTATTCAAATTTTCTACTTCTTCTTGGTCTGGTGTTGGAAGGTTGTATGTTTCGAAGAATTTATCCATTTCTGCTAGATTATCCAATTTGTTGGCGTATAGCTTTTCATAGTATTCTCTTATTATCTTTTGTCTTTCTGAGGTGTCCTTTGTAATCTTTCCTATTTCATTTCTGATTTTATTTATTTGAGCCTTCTCTCTTTTTTTCTTGGTGAGTCTAGCTAAGGGTTTGTCGATTTTGTTTATCTTTTCAAAGAACCCGCTCTTGGTTTCATTCATTTTTTCTATTGTTGTTTTAGTCCGTATTTCATTTATTTCGGCTCTGATTTTTATTATTTCCTTCCTGTTGATGATTTTCAGCTTTGTGTGTTGTTCTTTTTCCAGTACCTTTAGATGAGCTTTTAGATTGTCAATTTGGGATTTTTCTTCTTTGTTGAGGTAGGCCTGAATTGCTATACACTTCCCTCTTAGAACCGCTTTTCCTGTATCCCACAGATTTTGGCATGTCATGTTTTCATTTTCATTTGTCTCCAGGAATTTTTTGATTTCTTCTTTGATTTCTTCATTGACCCAATCGTTGTTCAGTAGCATTTTGTTTAATCTTCACATTTTTGTGGCTTTTCTGGTTTTATTCCTGTAGTTGATTTCCAGTTTCATACCATTTTGGTCAGAAAAGATGCATGGTATTATTTTGATCTTCTTAAATTTATTTAGACTTGTTTTGTGGCCTAATATATGATCAGTCCTGGAGAATGTTCCATGGCCATTTGAAAAGAATGTGTATTCTGTGGGTTTTGGATGGAATGTTCTGTTTATATCTACTAAGTCCATCTGGTCTAATGTGTCCTTTAAGGCCAGTGTTTCCTTATTGATCTTCTGATTGGATGATCTATCCATTGGTGTAAGTGGAGTGTTAAAGTCCCCTACTATTATTGTGTTACTGCCTATTTCTACTTTCATGCCTGTTAATAATTGCTTTATATATCTAGGTGCTCCTATGTTGGGTGCATAGATATTTACAAGTGTTATATTTTCTTGTTGGATTGTTCCCTTTATCATTATGTAGTGCCCGTCTTTGTCTCTTGTTACAGTTCTTGTTTTAAAGTCTATTTTGTCTGATATAAGTATTGCTACCCCCACTATCTTTTCTTTGCCATTTGCATGGAATATCTTTTTCCATCTTTTCACTTTCAGTTTATATAAAAAACATACAAAGAACTAATACAGCTCAACAACAAAAAAACCCAACAATCCAATTAAAAAATGGGCAAAAGACCTGAACAGAGATTTCTCCAAAGAAGATATACGGATGGCCAACAGGCATATGAAAAGATGCTCAACATCATTAGCTATCAGGGAAATGCAAATCAAAACTACAATGAGGTATGACCTAACTCCAGTCAGAATGGCTATAATTAACAAGACAGGAAACAACAAATGTTGGAGAGGATGTGGAGAGAAGGGAACCCTTGTTCACTGCTGGTGGGAGTGCAAACTGGTGCAGCCACTATGGAAAGCAGTTTGGAGTATCCTCAGAAAATTAAGGATAGATCTACTATATGATGCAGCTATCCCACTGCTGGGTATTTATCCAAAGGACTTGAAAACACAAAGGCATAAAGATACTGGCACCCCTATGTTCATTGCAGCGTTATACACAGTAGCCAAGACTTGGAAGCAACCTAGGTGCCCATCAAGGGACGAATGGATAAAGAAGATGTGGTATTTATACATGATGGACTACTACTCTGCCATAAGAAATGATGAAATATGGCCATTTGTGACAACATGGATTGACCTTGAGGTTATTATGCTGAGTGGAATTAGTAAGAGGGAGAAAGTGAAATACCATGTGATCTCACTCATAAGTAGAAGATAAACACAACAACAAACAAACATATAGCATTGGAGATTGGATTGGTGGTTACCATAGGGGAAGCAGGGAGAGGGGAGGGCAAAAGGGGTGATTAGGCTCACATGTGAGGGGATGGACTAAAATTAGTTTTCTGGTGGCGAACATGATGTAATCTACACAGAATTTGAAATATATTATTGATGTACATCTCAAAATAAATACATAAATTAATATAAATAAATTAATTAATAATAAAAATTCTGGGGAAAACAGCATAAAAATGTAAAAAAAAGACTATAATTCATGTGCTAAGAGAGCAGATAAAATGAAATCATATAAAATATTCACTTGAAATCATTAATGCAGAAAAAGAGGGTAAAAAATAAAATAATTTCACAAATAGAAAACAGTTACAAACATGGTAGATATTAATCCAATTATATCAATAATCACTTTAAATATGACCCATCTAAATATATTGAATAAAAGACAGTGATTGTCAGGGGATAAAGGAGCAATCCCACCTATATGTTATCTATAAGCTAACTACTTTAAATACAAAGACTCGGATAGGTTAAATATTAAGAAATGGTGAAAGATTTACATGCTAACATTCATTGAAAGAAAGCTGGAGTTGCAATATTAATTTCAGACAAAGCAGACTTCAGGAAAATGAAAGTTCTTAGGGATAAAAGGCACATTAAATACTGATAAAAGAACAGTTCTCCAAGAATACACAATAATCTTAGACAAGTGTGCACTAACAACATAGCCCAAAAATACATGAGACAAAATTTAAAAGAACTGAAATAAGACTTAGATAAAGTGACAATTATGGTTGAAGATTGCAATACCCTTCTCTCAATATAAAAAGAAATAAAAGATACAGAGATTGAAAAGAAGACGTACTACAAGTGAATTTATTCGTAGATAGCATCATTGTCTATGTTGACAAATACAAAGAATCTACAATAAAATTCCTGGAAGGAATAAATGAGATAGTGATGAAGTAGAATGTAAGTCAATATATAAAAAGTAACAATATATCAACAATGAACAATTGAAATTAAAAATTAGTGAAATGATACTATTTATAATAGCACAAAAATATGTAGGTATAAATCTAACAAAATATGTATAAGACCTGTATTAGATAAGAGACATAAGCATGAGTTTATGTTTAGCTTAACATAGACACAAAAGAGTACATACAGAAATGTTTATATCTGTGTGTGTGTTTATACACAAGTTAGAATGAACACATATATCTCCTTGCTTTGTCAGCTGAGAGGACATAAAGACAATGACACCCCAGTAGCAATGAGCACAATGAACACTCAATTATTGGTTTCTAGTGCTATTTTTCCATTAAAGGAAGCAGAATTCCTCAGAACAAGGACTGATACTAGGAATGGGGCAGCAAATATGCAAGATGAGCCTAGAGAATCTTGTAGTTCCAGAAAGTAAGAAAACATAAAAAGGGGACATGGGGGCCGGCCCAGTGGTGTAGCAGGTAAGTTCACACGTTCTGCTTTGGTGGCCCAGGTTCCCTGGTTCGGATCCTGGGTGCACACATGGCAGTGCTTGGCAATCCATGCTGTGGTAGGTGTCCCATGTATAAAGTAGAGGAAGATGGGTATGGATGTTAGCTCACGACCAGTCTTCCTCAGCTAAAAGAGGAGGATTGGCTGCAGATGTTAGCTCAGGGCTAACCTGCCTCAAAAAAAAAAAAAAAACAGGAGATATTGTTTAATGCTAAAAGCATACAGCAGCCACATAAAAGGGCTTCAGTGTCCAAAGATAGAATAATTTAGGCAAAATAAATAAAAGGAAATGAAGAAAGGGAAGGAAAGAAAAGAAAGAGAAGGAAGGAGAGAAGGGAAGGGAAGTCTATTGGATTATAACCCAAAGCATAAAACAAATATCTAAAACTCTATACTGATAAAAATAAATGATTGAGTACATAAAAAGGGGAGAAAATAGGCATATCTCCTGTGCAGAAGACTTCCAAATGATTTATGTAAATATTCTGCCCTTAAGGAGGTGAAGCACAACTCGTTATTCCTTAGGTGCAAGCTATTCATATTGCCTTCCTTCCAAAGAGTATAGTGTGAAAACAGGGAAACTTGAGTGGAGAAATCTAGCAAATACTGGTGACAAGATTTAACATCAACAGTGATAATCCATGTAGACAGTATGTACTCATGATAGAATGTCATGAGAATGGCACTTCATGTCTGTGGCTTTTCTCACAAAAAACCATAACCCCAGTTTAATCATGATGAAAGTATGAGATAAGTCCCAATCAAGGGACATTCTACAAAACACCTGACCAAAATACCCCAAAACTGTCAAAGATATCAAAAGAAGAAATGTCTGAGAAATTGTCTCAGCCGAGAAGAAACTAAGGAGACAATATGACTAAATGTAATGTGGTATCCTGCATGAGATTCTAGAATAGTTAAGGGATAATAGATAAAAACTAAGGAGATTTAAATAAACCACAGACTTTTATACATAATAATGTATAAATATTGGCTCATCAATTGTGAGAAATATACTAGTGTGAGATGTAGGAGAAACTAGGTAAGACGTATATGGGAACTCTGTATATTAGCCACACAACTTTGTATGTAGAAAATACATGCTACACAGTCCTGGAAAATTATTTCACATAATTAACTCTGGACTTATAAAGGCCAATCCAAAGTAGCCAAACTAATTATGCGATAATAAGAATTATAAGTACTTTTGATCTAAAGAAAAATGTAGACAGTTTTCTCTGGAGAAGCAATTTTCCTTATGATTCCAAACTTGAGTCATACATTTTCTAGGATGTAAGGGATTTTTCCATTTTTGAACAAAATTCTGTTCATTTAAAATAAAAAAAAAACTAACCAGTGAATGAAACATATAATTACTTAAATATAAAACCTGGCATCTATTTCTGTCACATGTTTGTGTCATTCTCCAATCCCTTCCCCATTAGGCATTGTGTTTCATGAAGGCGTAACCATGCATATGTATTCTTCACCCTGTGTCTTCTGTGCCCAGCCAAGTTTTTGGCATGCGATTAGTGCTTCATAAGTATTTGTTGAGTGGCTATATAAACGAACCAATGAAGAGTGACCCAAGGGACTTCTCATTGTATTTTTATTCCTTATTCTCTAAAGTATTTCACTTTTACCTTTATTTCACTCTACCAAGCTCCCACTTTGGACATGCTTCAAGTTATAATCATTTCTACTCTAGCTAGAAAGATAGGCCAGTAGTTGGTTCTGTTTATTTAAATTTTCTCCATAGGACTTCCAGAGCTTAATGATTTGTGATATTCACCACCTTTCTAAGCAGATATAGTTTTGGCATTTCTACAGTATTATGATTAGAATGTACTCTATGGTTAAAGTGTAAGAACTTGAATTCAGGAAAAACGTCTTGACTCACATTTTAAAATAAATTTAGAGTTTTCAAATATACAGAGAGAGCTTGTGTCTACACTATGAAACTGCCCAGGTGTGACATACGGTAAGCTCCACAGAAAAGAATCAGAATCGTTCTATTTATTCCTAATACTGACAATAATGCATTATATACAGAAGTTGCCTAAAACAATAACTGGATTATTTTAATGAATAAATTCCTAAAGTGTAGAATCCCAAAGTTTCACATTTACAGAAATGGGGGTTAATAATTTAAAAATCTATTTACTTAAAAAATATAAACCTACAAATTATAGTTCCTCAAATACCGCATATAATAATAATTTTAAATGCCTATTTTAAATTTATATGCAGGTCTTTAAAACTTTCAACATAGAACTTCAATTAGTCTTTCAAAGCTTAAAAAATTCAAATGAGCAGAATGATTTTATTAATTAAATAGAGCTTCCATCAAAATAATAGTTCTTTTTTGTGACTGAGAGAAAAGTATCTTTAATGTCCAAATTCATATCTATACTAAATATTCAATCTCCAAATTTTATGAATAATATTTAATAGTGAGTCTCTTAAATCAAGGGAAAAAGTGTATTCCCCAAGTTTTGCTCTGTAGTATGATATTTTTCAAGCCTCTGTTTTAAATCAACTTTTGTAATTTGTGACTCTGCAGGTCCTCAAAAATGCTGAATGACTATTTTTGACTAACTGGCGAAATCTCAAAGAAAATAACTTGGCACAAAATATTGTCTTGAATTGAGTAGTTTAATCCAGAGTGTCTTGTATATTCTTTCAAAATACTTTCCTGTAGATTGTTTGGCCATTGCCAAACAACCTCTTTTGTTGACTTGTTTTGTTTTATTTTTGGTGAATTCAATATATTACTAACCAGATGTAGCCAGAGGCTTGAAGTCCACCTGTTTCCAGACATTGCTATTCAGGCATGCAGCCACTGTAATGCCAGAGTTGCTAAATGAATACAGAAATATTAACTAGCTTTCCACACCCACAAATAAATCCACACAGAATTCTGATAGTTTTGAGAAGTGATCCCTTTCTTCTCACATTCTTTGGTATAATGTTTTCAGTTTTCTGACTTCCATTATTCAGAATCCACTGAATTAAGCCATTTAATATTTAATATGTTATTTATGAAAAAAAGAAACATAACACACACACTAGGGAATGGAGACTTTTGGGTATAAAAACAGAATAAAATCATCAAATATTATCCAGTGTTGTGACCTTTAAGCGAATTTGTTAAATTAATCTAAAGGGTAATTTGCTCATTGAAGATGTTGTAAATACCTTGGCCGTACGCAAGGATTAAAAGAGCTAACACAACAGCTAATGCTATTTTCATATTTGTCTTACAGTTTTGTACTTAATAATCAGAATAACACCAATTATCATTCTATGTTTTCTTAATATTAATTAAGCATAACCTACATAACCTTTTGAACTGTGTAAGTTACTATTATGCACATTTTACAGATAGGGAAATTGAGCACAGAGTAACTTGCCAGACGTCAAACTGCTGGCAATTTGCAAAGCCAAGTCTTAAATCCAGATAGTTTTGCTCCAGAGACCACGCTGTAACCACTACATTATAATGTTCCTCTACAATGAAGTAGCCATTAGCTGACCTTGTGAAGACAAAAATATGCAGCTACTGTTTGTTTGCATTGATTTTATGTCCAACTGTCGTAAATTCTGTCTTGAAAATATTCAATTTAAAACATGTTACTCTAACATGGCATTCATATGAAGAACTCAGTCAAAATGTACATGAATTTTGAGGAAGATGCAATTTTTCTGGGCACAGTTGTAAGTAAAGATTTTTATGGGTTTGGGAAGACGTGAAAAAAATGTTGGGATTGAATTTATGGCTTGGCATCAAAACCATGTGCAAATCAATTTGTGACCTTGACAAAATTATAACTTTGTTTGATCATCACTTTGTTCTTAGGGATAAACCCATTAAAATCAAATAAAAAGGCATTAAACCCAGCTGTCAACATTATTTGCATGCTTCTAATTATGAGCAGAGGAATTGTTGTAATAAATGTAATCCTTTTTATGATGATACAGACTGTAACTAAAAATGTCTTCCAAATCTTATGTAAAAAATATATGTATATAATATAGTCCTAAACAAATGAAGTAGTAAATCTGGTTTTGAAAACATTGAAAAATGTTGATTAAAATTTGACTAGAGAGGAAGCAAAAATATAGATAATATTTCTGGGAAACTGGCTAATTCCCTCATTGTTAAAATGGTACAGCCTTAATTATACTCTTCTTTGCATTAGTGGCTGGTTGTTTCAGTTTGGACATTTAGTTTAGATATCACTTTAGCACTTATTTTGGAACATGAAATTCTCCTGGATCAGGCGTAAGATATTTACCAGACTCAGTTGAAAATATATCATTTGCAGTTTCAAACACTATATGTCTCCTAATTTTCTCATTAATTTGCCTTAAATTCACAGTATGAATACTTAAACACTCGGGGTCTTCTTTAAATTTGGACATATGTAAATCTCAGAAACTTCAGCAGGTTTCAAATACACATATCTCCTTATGGGACCAATAATATTCCCATAGAATTGTTCTAAGTAAGAGTATTTTCTGAAAGCAAAGGCACCATGTGTAGTTACAATAAAATTCCCATTTAATTACAATGTGACTGTCTGTAAAATATGATATTAACATGTCAAGTCAATTTCATGCTCACCTCTTCTCAGGCTATTTAGCACAACAAATTTCATGCTAATCAGTTTGAGCATTTAATGTCGAAGTTGGAAATTTGGCATTTCTGCATATCTTATGAAACATATGTATGCATATATATATTTATGATAAAGTGGTAATGCATTGCAGTTGAAATTAGCTTTGATATTTAAGCTTAATTTGATATTGTTATAATTTAGAGGCAAAAAGAAAAATAGGATATTCATATTATTAAAAAGAAATTACAATAAATAGAAAATATGATATAACCCATAAGAAACATTAGAATGGAGAATTACACATGAAAATCTCAAAGTAGTCACCTTCACGTGTTATGATGATTAATTACCACTATTTCTTCTTTTTACTTATGGTATTTTATATTTTCCTACAGTACAAATCCATTATTGTTTAATTTTGTACACATTAAAACCTTGTGAGCTAGGTTTTAATTAGTTAAAACTAACTAATAGACAATAGAATAACTCAAAAAATGCAAAAAATAATACATGGGACCAGTTCTGTTTCTTGATGCAACAAAGACTCTCCTAAAAAGTCTCTCCATCTGCAGGGAACAACTGTAATACCAGGACATAATAGAAAAAGCAACTGCCTAAAGGTACTGGAGAGTGAACAAAAGCAGACAGACTCTAGTGGGAGTGCATGTACACTTGTTTGAAGGGGGGAGACATGGAGCTATACACATAAGTTTCCATCTCCTTGACTTTTAGCTTGTGACTGTGGACACACATCTCATAGAGCTTCCAATGAAGGCACATATCAAAAGCCAACAATTTTTCTGGCTGGAAGAATGAAGAAAAAAACAACTACAAACACAGAAAGCATAATACTGAAGAAAGTGAGGAAAATACTTCAAGAGAAAAAAACAAAGCAAAGATCTCCAAGCTCTGTCCATCCATATCTCTGTGTAAACTAAGAGTCATGTTAAACAGATCCAAAGCAGTCCAATTAAATACAAAAGATATGCATGACAGAGGAAATGGCAAGAAAAAGAATGCACAGTTGAAACCCAGCCAACAAAATTACATGTTAAAATAAACAGTATTCTTTGAATAATAATAATAAATAAAACCTCTACAACTAAAAAGAGGAAATAATGGTCATTCATAATGCCCAGTATAAAATCCAAAATTACTGAAGATATAAAGAGCTAAGAACATGAAAAATATACTAATATGAAAAGAAAAGCAATCAAGACTGGCCCTGAGAAAATCAGCCATTGGTACTGAGAGACAAAGAGTTTCAAGTGACTATTATAGCTATCTTTAGTTATTTAAAGTAATGTATATTTTTCATACATGAAATCTCAGTAAAAAAGAAGGAACTCTCAGTAAAGGATAGAAACAGTAAAAAGAACTGAAAAGAAATTCTATAAAAGTAAATTGCAATTTCTGAAAAATGCATTTCCCAGATGGACTTAGTAAAATGAACATGACAAAGGGAATTGTAAACTAAACATATATCAATAGACATAATACAAGGTGAAGAACATAGAGAAAAATATTAACAGAATATCAGATGATATCAAATGATTAGGCATATTTCTAATTGGAATAACAGAGAAGAGGACAATAAGAATAGGAAAAAATACTCAGGAAAAAACTGTCATAATTTCCGCAAATTTATTGAAGGAAAATTTCATACATAAAATGAACACCAAGCAGAATAAATACAAATAAGCTCAGGCTGAGATAAATCATATTCAAACTGTTAAAAGCCTAAAATATAGCAAAGCTTGAAAGAAGTAAGAGAAAAATAACATATTAAATGCAGGATAGCAATGATCTAATTAATTGCTGACTTATAAGAAACCACGAAGACAGAAGTGGAAAAACAACTTAAAAAATAAGAATAAACAAGATAAAATGTTAATCCAGAATTCTGCACTCAAACAAATTTCATTCAAGAATGAACATGCAATCGATAAAAGAAAACTAAGGGAGTGATGTCAGCATCACAGCAGAGTGAGTTGATTCCTTTGTCTCTCCCCTCTATGTTACAACCAGTACAACATCCAGTGAACAAGAAAGGACTCTCTGCACAGTACACCAGAACACCTGAGAGATCCATGCATCTGTATTTCTGACGGTGGAAGGACTGGACCTCCTGGAGGCAGTGGAAGAAGGGGAGCAGAAGGGGCAGCTGCCAAGAGTGGAGGTTCAAAGGTCTGTTGCTGTACCTGTGAACAGAGGCAGCAAAACTGAGGTAATGCCCATGAACAGAGGCTCCAGCAATCTAGGCAGCCCATTCCCTCAGGGGCACCAGGAATCACTGCCGGCCCATAACTGGAGTCTCTGGGATCATTACATATCTGTGACCCAGCCCTCTTGCCCTCCCCTTGTGGTGGAGCCTCCAACCCAGTCCCTTCTGGCAGTGAGGGCTGCATCAAAAACATGGATACCCCTAGCAGAGGCAGAGATGCCCATGACCTCAGATTTCAAAAGGTGCACCAATGCCAGAGACCAGAGACTATAGGAGCAGCAATGGCATTCATGGCTCATGTCCTCCCTCTCCCCCGGCAGTGTTACATGGCACCTGTGACCTGAGGCTTCAGGAGCCCCAGGAATACCCATAACCCTGACACTGACCCATTTAGCAGTGGGGGCTGCATACAAGACCCCAGGCAGTGGCACTGCCAGCACCCCAAAATAAGCCAGAAACATCAGTGCAGGTAGTTCACATAGCAGCAGCACCTGAACCCATGGATAGCCTGTGGAGAATGGAAGCTGAAAAGTGCAAGCTGTCAAATACCATGAGAAGCAGCTCAAAATCAAGGTAACCAAAGCCTTACTTAAGTAAGAAAAGTGTTTACTACAAAAAATGTGCCAGCAGAGGAACAACACAGCAAGCAACATGAAGTACAAAAGTAAAATTGTAGAACAGAAAGAAAATGACAACTTTCCAGATGCTAAACTTGAAGATACAAAAGATTACCATCTAACTGACTGAGAATTTGAAATAGGTGTCACAAAGAAACTCTAGTTACAAGAAAACTCAGAAAGACAGTTCAATGAGCTCAGAAATAAAATGAATGAAGAAAAGTACTTTACCGAAGAGATTGAAAACCTGAAAAAAATAGCCCAGAAGTTCTGGAGCTGAAGAATACAATTAATGAGATGAAAACTGAAGTGAAATCATTGGAACTAGAGCAGAGCATGTGGAAGAGAAAATTAATGAGCTTGAAGATTGAAATCTAAAATTCATTCAGGTGGAAGAAGAAAGAGAACTAACATTTAAAAGAAAGAGAGAAATTCTACAAGAAGCATCTGAGTTAATTATGAAAAGCAACATAAAGTTAATGGATATTCCAGAAGAAGATGAGAGGGAGAAATGTCAGAGAGCCTATTTAAACAAATAGCTGAGAACTTCCCAAACCTGTGGAAGAAACAGAATAAAAAAGTACATGAAGCTAATAGAATACCTAATTATCTCAATGTGAAAGACTTTCTCCAAGGCATATTATATTACAACTGTCAAAAGTCAATGACAAAGAAAAACATCAAGGACAGCCAGAGAGAAGAAAATAACTTACCAAGGAACCCTTTTTAGGCTATCAGCAGACTTATCAGCAGAAATTCTACCAACCAGAAGAGAGTGGAATGATATATTCAAAATATTGAAAGATAAAAACTATCAATCAAGAGTACTCTAACCAGCAAAATTGTCCTTCACATATGAAGTTTTCCCAAGACAGACAAAGGCTGTCTTACAAGAAAGGTTGAAAGGAACCCTCTTATTGGGAACAAAAGGAAGAAAACGTATACAAAACTTTCAGCAAAGTGATAAATAGAGAGACAGAATCAGAAAATTGCACCTCTATACCAGAATAGGTTAGTAAACATTTAATTATAACATAAAGACTAAAGAGAAAGAAAATGTCAAAAATAACTATAACCATTTCAATGTGGTAACACACAATACAAAAAGGTATAATTTTTGACAACAAAAACATAGAAGGAGAAGAGGAAAAAGACAGAACCTGCATAGGCTAATGGAGATAAGGTGCTATCAGTAGAGAAAGGACTATCCCATCTATGAAATCTTTTATACAAACCTCATGGTAACCACAAAACAAAAAATCAGAGCAGAGTCAAAAAATGTAACAAAAGAGAAACTGAGAAACACATCACAAAAAAACACCAAACTGAGATGATAGACAGAAATACAAGGGGGAAAAATAATGGAAATATGTAACAACCAGAAAACAAAAGATAAAATGGCAGTATCAAACCCTGATATAATAATAATCACACTTAATATAAATGGATTGAATTCATCAATCAAAAGTCACAGAGTGGCTGGATGGGTTAAGAAACAAGACCTAACACTACGTTTTTCTAGGAGACCCATCTTGGCTCTACAAACATAGGCTCAGAGTGAAGGAATGAAAGATGATACTCCAAGCAAATGGCAATGAAAAGAAAGTGGGCATAGTCACACTTATCAATATGAGACAAAATGGACTTCAAGTCTAAAAAAGATAACAAGACACAAAGATGAGATTACATAATGATAAAAGAGACCTTCCACCAAGAAGACATAACATTTATTAATCTATCTGCACCTAACACAGGAGGATCAAAGTAGAGAAAGCAACTATTAATGGACCTACAGGGAGAAACTGACAGCAACACAATAATACTAGGGGACTTTAGCATCCCGCTTACACCAATGGATAGATCTTTCACATAAAGTCAACAAAGAAATGTTGGCTTTCAATGAAACACTAGACCAGAAGGATGTAATAGATATATAGAGAACATTCCATCCAAAAGCAGCAGAATATACATTCTTCTCAAATGCACATAGGACATTCTCAAAGATTGATCATATGTTGAGAAACAAAAAAATTCTCAATAAATTTAAGAAGATTGAAATGATATTAAGCATCTTTTCCAACCACAATGGTGTGAAATTAGAAATCAACTACAAGAAGAAGGCTTGGAAAGTCAAAAATATGTGAAGACTGAACAACATGCTACTGAACAACTACTGTATCAATGAAGAAATCAAAAGAGAAATCAAAAAGTACCTGGAGACAAATGAAAATGAAAACACAACAAACTAAAATCTATGGGATGCAGCAGAAGTGGTTCTAAGAGGGAAGTATGTAATATTACAGGCCTACCTCAAAAAAACAAGAAATATCTGAAATAAACAATTCAACATTACACCTAAAAGAATGAGAAAAACGAACATGTGAAGCCCAAAGGCAGTAGAAGGAAGGAAAAAATGAAAATCAGAGCAGAAATAAATGAACAAGAAACTAATAAGACAATAGAAAGTATCAGTGAAACTAAAAACTGGTTCTTTGAAAAGATAAACAAAATTGACAAACCCTTAGCTAGACTCACTGAGAAAAAAAGAGAGAAGACTCAAGTAAATATAATCGGAAATGAAAGTAGAGAAATTACAACAAACACCTCAGAAATACAAATGTTTTTAAGATAATATAATGAAAAACTATATGCCAACAAGTTGGATAAACAAGAAGTAATAGATAAATTCCTAGATAATTCTCCCAAAATTGAATTGAGAAGAAATATAGAATCTGAAAAGATGAATCAAAAGTAAAGATATTGAATCAGTAATTAAAAATCTCCCCAAACACAAAAGTCCAGGACAAGACAGCTTCTCTGGTGAATTCTACCAAGCATTCAGAAAATATTTCATACCTATCCTCCTCAAACTCTTCCAAAAAATTGAAGTGGAACGGATGCTTTATCAAGATTGGCTCCTGAGCTAACATTTGTTGCCAATCTTCTTTTTTTTTCCTTCTTCTTCTTCTCCCCAAAGCCCCCCAGTACATAGTTGTATAGTCTAGTTGCAAGTGCCTCTGGTTGTGCGATGCTGCCTCAGCATGACCTGATGAGCAGTGCCATGTCTGCACCCAGGATCTGAACTGGTGAAACCCTGGGCTGCCTAAGCAGAGCGTTCAACCTTAACCACTGGGCCATGGGGCCTGCCCCCTTCCTAACTCATTTTATGAGGCCAACATTACCCTGCAACAAAAACCAGAAAACAACAACACAAGGACAGAAAATTACAGGCCAATAGTGCTGATGAACATAGACGCAAAAGCCACAACAAAGTATTAGCAAATTGAATACAACAAGACATTAAAAAGATCAGATACCATAATCAAGTGGATTTATTCCAGGGATGCAAGGATGGTTCAGCATCTACAAATCAATTAATGTGATATACCACGTTAACTTAATGAAGAATAAAGATCACATGATTATCTCAATAGATGCAGTGAAAGCATTTGACAAGTTTCAACATCCATTTGTGATAAAAATTCTCAATAAAATGAGTATAGAAGGAAAGTACATGAACATAATAAAGGCCATATGTGACAAACCCACAGAAAACATCACACACAACAAAAAAACTGAAAGTGATTCCTATAAGAACAGGAACAAGACAAGTTAGCCCACTGTCATCACTCTTGTTCAACATATTATTGGAAGTCCCAGTCAGAACAATTAGGTAAGAAACAGAAAAGGGATCCAAATTGTAAAGGAAGAAGTAAAACTGTCACTACTTACAGATGACATGATTCTATATATAGAAAACCCTAAAGAATCCATTAGAAAACTATTAGAAATAATTAACAAATACAGTAAAGTTGCAGGGTACAAAATCAACATACAAAAACCTGTCACATTTCTATACACTAACAACGACCTAGCAGAAAGAGAACTCAAGAATACAATCTCAATTGCAATCGCAACAAAAAGAATAAAATACCTAGGAATAAATTTAACCAAAAAGGTTAAAGACCTATACACTGAAAAGTATAAGACATTATTAAAAGAAAATAAAGAAGATATACAGAAATGGAAGGATATTCCATGCTCATGGATTAGAAGAATAAACATAGTTAAAATGTCCATATTACCTAAAGCAATCTATAGATTCAATGAAATCCCATTCAAAATCCCAATGAATTTCTCATGGAAATAGAAAAATCCTAAAATTTACATGGAGCAACAAGAGACCCCAAATAGATCAAGCAACCCTGAGAAAAAGAATAAAGCTAAAGGTATAGTACTCCCTGATTTCAAAATATACTTCAAAGCTATAGTAATCAAAAAAGCATGGTACTGGCACAGAAACAGGCATGCAGATCAATGGAACATAGTTGAGACCCCAGAAATAAACCCACACATCTATGGACAGCTACTTTTGGACAAAGGAGCTAAGAACATATAGTGGAGAAAGAAAAGTCTGTACAACAAATGGTGTTGGGATGACTGGACAACCACATGAAAAAGAATGAAAGCAGAGCACTATCTTACACCATTACAAAAATTCACTCAAAATGGATTAAAGACTTGAATGTAAGACCTGAAACATAAAACTCCTGGAAGAAAATACAGGGAGTAAACCCTTTGACAGTAGTCTTAGCAGTATCTTTTTGAATATCATGTCTCCTTGGGTAAGGGAAACAAAAGAAAAATTAAACAAATTGGACTACATCAAACTAAAATCTTTTGCATAGCAAAGGTAACCATCAATAAAATGAAAAAACAACCCACCAACTGGGAGAAAATATTTGCAAATCATATATCTGATAAGGGGTTGATATCCAAAATATATAAAGAACGCATACAATTCCACAACAGAAAATCAAAAACCCAATCAAAAAATAGGAAGAGGATCTGAACAGATATTTTTCCAAAGCAGATACACAGATGGCCAACAGGCACATGAAAAGATGTTCAATATCGCTAATTATTAGGGAGATGCAAATCAAAACTACAATGAAATATCACTTTACACCTGTCAGAATGGCTAATATTAAAAAGACAATAAATAACAAGTGTTGGAGAAGATATGGAGAAGAAGGAACTCCTGTACACTGCCAGTGGGAATGTAAAATGGTGCAGCCACTGCAGAAAACAGCATAGAAGTTTACCAGAAAATTAAAAATGGAAATATCATATGATCTAGCTATTCTAATCTAATTCAAAAAGATACATGCACCCCTATGTTCATTGCAGTATTATTGACAAGAGTCAAGACCTGGAAGCAATCTAATTGCCCATCAACGGATAAATAGGTAAAGAAGATGTGATATATATATATATATACACACACACTCACACACACATACACACACACACACAATGGAATACTACTCAGCCATAGAAAAGATTAAATCTTGCCATTTGCAACAACATGGATAGACCTTGAGGGAATTATGCTAAGCGAAATAAGTCAGACAGAGAAAGATAAATACTATATGATTTCACTTGTGTGGGAGTTAAACAAACAAACACATAGATACAGAGAACAGATTAGTGGTTACCAGAGGGGAAAGGGGTGGAAAGAGCAGAAAAGGGTAAAGGGGCAGGTGTGTATGGTAACTGATGGCAACTAGACTTTTGGCGGTGAGCATGACGCAGTCTATAGACAAGTTGAAATATGATGATGTACACTTGAAATTTATATAATGTTATAAACCAATGTGACCTCAATTTTTTCAAAAAGTGTAATAAAAAAAGAAAGTTTGTCAAGGGCAGAGCTGCACTACAAGTAAGGTAAGGTAATTCTTCACACTCAGATGTAATGATGATGAAAACTCATATCCTCAAAAAAGAAAGAAATCAGAAGTGATAAATATCTATTAGTGAAAAATACAATTTTCCCTTTCCCATCTAATTTATTTATAAATGATATAATTGTGTAAAAAGAATAATTGTAGTCTTGTACAATATTTATTGTACAAAGATGTATTATAAATAATTGTATCATATTGGATGGGAGGGAAGGAATGACAAGAAAAATTAGAATATATTTTGAACTGAAATATGATGTGTAGGAAGCAGCTAAATCCATGTATAGAGGGTAATGTATGGTTTTAAAAGCCTGTATTGGAAACAAAGAAACATCTCTATAAATTTTCAGAAGAATTAATTAAAATTAAAAAGTATTAAAACACAAACAGAGGGAAGGAAAATGCAAAGTTGGGGCAGAAGTAAATGAAATAGAAACAGAATACCAACAGAAAAAACCCAATGAAACCAAAAGCTGGTTCTTTGAAAAAAGATCATGAAAATATCAAGTTCGCTTTGCAGACTTACCAAGAAAAAAGAGAAGGAACAAACTCCCAAAATCAGAAATGACATAGAGTACATCACTGTAGACCTTTCAGAAAATAAAATAATAAAAAGGGCAATTTTGAAGTATTTTATGCCAATAAATTTGATAACCCAGATGAAATAGAAATTTTTTAATGAAACAGAAATTACTTATTCTGACCCTGGGGAAAAAAAAAATAGAAGACAGCTCCATATAAAATAATGAAACTATACTTAAAATTAAAAGCCTTTCTACAAAGAAAACTCTAGACCCAGGTGTCTTGAATAATGATTTTTGTCAAACATTTTTGGAAGAAATAACATTGATATTTCAGAGTCTTTCAGGAAATAGTGGAGTGCATTATCCTAATTGCAAAACCCGACAAAATCATCATATGATAGGAAACTACAAACTGTATGATATTTGTGGACATAGAGACAAGTTTGAATCCAACAACATATAAAAATGGTAATACACCATGACGAATTGGCGTTTATCTCAGGAATGATCGGTGTGTTAAGATCTTTAAATCAATGAGTGTAATGCATCATATAATTATGGTAGTACTATGATGGCTTGGGCTGCATAGAGAATGGATTGTTAGGCTTCAATATTGTAGACCAGTTTATGTACATCTAATCTCATCAGTCCCTACACATCAGTAAATGAAGGAATAGTTGTAGCTCATAAGGGTCCAAAACATCCATAGTAATTGCTTTACTTTTAAAATTTAAAAAGCTACTACTAAAAATGTAAAACTAAAATATTTTACAGGTAGAAATAGTTCAATGGGAATGAGGATTATAATATGGATATTCTGAAAGAATTTTCTGAAAGAACATCCATATTAAACATAAAAATTGCAAGAATTCTCACTACCACATGCAGGCTAGGTCATATTAACTAAATCTTTGCATTTGTTTTGTAAAATAAGTAGCCGGATCTCTATGTCAGGATGAACAGTTAGGGCTGGGAGGCTGCTCACCGTCTCTATTACACTTACTGACTTCTGATCTTGTTGACTGAGTTGGGTGCTAACCAAGAGTTATTTGTGTTTATTTCCAAGTTTACTTATTACTAATGCAGTTGTTATTGTCGTTGTATAGTTCTATTAAACATTATACAAACCAATGAAATATGTGCGGCCATTTTTAAGTTCTTCGTTTTATAAAAATCATATAGAGTGCTTTAGAACAAGAAAACATAGTTAAGAATATGTTCCCATTAAATTAGGAAGGAAATTTGAAACAACTTTGTGATAACTGACTATTGAAAATGTAAAAATTTCATTCTGAAGGCTCAATTTCTGTATGCTTTTCCCTATTTTAAAGAAACATGAAGTAGATATGTCTTTATGTTTCTACTGGTCTATACAAAAATGAGAAAATCAAGGTATATACATATAGGGCATCCTCGTTAAAAAGAGTGTCCTTTTACTAACATTGGAAAAGTGGCTAATGAATGCACACTTGTAAGATAAAAATAGGCATTTAAAGTATGTGTATACCATTTGTCATGATTCTTCACTTTAACTCATTGCAATTCATGTCAGATTAGGACTTCTAAAATTAAATATTTAGTCTGGACAATGGATTAAAATACAGTGTATGTTTACGTATGATCACTGCTAACTACAACAACGAGCTTTAATATAATGTCAACAACTGTGAATTACTTAAAATTTAGAATTTAAGAGGTTTACCGTTTATTAAGAGTGTTACTTGAAAAGAGAATCCTAAAAGTCACCTTGCAGAGACAGTGTGTTTAGATAAGATTATTTGGAAATGGGATGTTTACAAAACGTGTTTTCACAATCCTACTTAACTATGCATCTTGTGAAGATAACTAATTGTTTTATTGAACTAAATTAATACAATTGTACGCGTTCTTTTATAAATAATTTTTTCTTCTTAAGATTGGCACCTGAGCTAACAACTGTTGCCAATCTTCTGGGTTTTTTTCTTCTTCTTCTTCTCCCCAAAGCCCCCAAGTATGTAGTTGTATATTCTAGTTGTGAGTGCCTCTGATTGTGCTATGTGAAATGCCACCTCAGCGTGGCCTGATGAGCGGTGCCATCTCCGCCCAGGATCGGAACCAGAGAAACCCCCAGGCCACTGAAGCGGAGCATGCAAACTTACCCACTCGATCACAGGGCCGGCCCCTAAATAATTTTTTTATAGTAAATATTTATTGTAAGTTTCAAGTAATAAAATTGGCATAAAGATGTTCAAGATTGCCTTAAAATCTCTCAAAAATATGTAAGTTTCTCATGAATTAGATGCTATTTTTGTTAAAAGTCAGTAAACATTTTGAGAATGTGTAAGCTTTCTATAACATTGGTATTAAAACACAGTTTTCTTTTCTTTTCTTTTCTTTTACTTTTGAAGAAGATTAGCCCTGAGCTAACTACTGCCAATCCTCCTCTGTTTCCTGAGGAAGGCTGGCCCTGAGCTAACATTTGTGCCCATCTTCCTCTACTTTATATGTGGGACGCCTACCATAGCACGGCGTGCCAAGCGGTGCCATGTCCACATCCAGGATCAGAATCCGGGAACCCTGGGCCACAGAGAAGCAGAACATGCAAACTTAACTGTTGCGCCACCAGGCTGGCCCCTAAAACACAGTTTACTAAATTATTACAGCCACACAGTTACAGAGCTTCCAAAGGAGTAAAAAAAACAAACCAAAAAACTTTTATGAATAAAACACAATATTACTTTGTTTCCTCCATCTATTTAGATGCAAAGAGTATCATTTTTCAAAGATCCTTGTGTTATACCAGTAGATATTGAAATAACAGTAGGGTCATCTTTAGGGTCATCTTTACTAGATCAAATAATTTTCAGTGAGCTCTAAGGAGGTATGTCTCGTGACTCTGTTTCTGTCCTGTATTATAGAAAAAATGTCTTTCTATTTATTCATATAGGATCATGAGAGTGAATCTAGACTTTGGCAACAAATATCATTCATTTGTCTAATTATAGGAAACAAAGTTTTGGGTTATTTGGTTATTTCTAGAGTAGATCTGAAATTTTGGTAAAAATAAGTGACATAAATCAATCAGTAAAACTTAATTTTTACTAATACAGAGATATATGGGCCTAGGCACTATAAAATGAATGAATATATCTAATCACCACATCACGTGCCTAAAAGGTAAGAAATTTACCTTCCATTCAGAGATGGGGAAACTGAATCACAAAAGGGTTAAGGTAGGCATCTAACACCACAAAAGGAAGATATGATGAAGTCAAGTTCCAAACCTAGTCAGTTTGATTTCAGCGTCTGCCTTTATTAAACTACACTGAAGGGGCACTCATTAAATCTGGGTAAAAAATTAATGTCAAGCTCACTTCTTTTATAAGTTAAATAAACAACATCGTTGTTAATCATGAATAATGTGCTGAGAGAGAAGAAATATCTAGCCGTGTTGTCTAGTCTCCCTCAGTAATCTGCTTAGGATATATTTCACTGTATAGAGGTTTTCCTCCTGACATAGTAGGTGAGGCTCCTTTCAACAATGCACTACACACCACGGAAATAAATGTGAAATCCAAACTCATTGTCTGAAATAATAGTGCCAGGCAAAGCATGTGCTGAAAATAACTAGTTCAGGGCTGCAAATTGCGGCAGTTTGATGAAAATAAGAGCACTACAAGTCATTTGTGGAAGATTGTAAGAATTCTCAACTAAAAATCATCCGTAAAACAATATAAGGCCTTCATCAAACTTCCTTGCATAAAGCCCACAGTCAGCGGCAAATTATGCTGAAGAGCTTGACGTGTAGTATAATCCCTCAGCATGTTTACAATCTTATGAATATCCCTACAAATCGAATAGAGCCATAGTCTAAAGTTTCACATAAACACTTGTCTTATAAATTGAAGGTTGCTCACTCAAAATAGCATGATTTCAAGAAATGGCAATGCTAGCTTCTCATGAATAGCGTACTTTAAACGTTTTACTAAGATTGACATTATTTAAATAGATTTAATTCCCTAGAAAAAAATTTTTACTGAGCAAATTCAATTTAAGGATCAATAAATAACAAGCACGAGGCATAATTTATCAGTAGTGTTCTTTATTTTTTCTCTTCAATACAGAATTAAAACTTCTCAGAATATCAAGGAGTTTATTTCAGACAGCTGAATACGTTCATGAGCGTGTACTTCCAGAGCAGGTACCAAGTACCTTGGAAGCCAAGTTGAACAGCATGGGCTGCTAAGCATATGAGGAGTGATTGCAGAATTATTCTGAAGCACAATCTCATCGCAGTTGTTTCTTCTAGCCTCTCACTGTGTTTTCTTAATGCATTTTCCTCTGAGCAACATTTTCTAAAAACACATTTCCCATTTAGCAAGGAATTACTGTGTGTGTAGCAGGAATATCGACACATGCTGTTCTATGTACTAAACAGAAAGTAACCCTTATCTGTGGGGATGCACTAATGACAGTAAAACTTATGTTTTGAATATGAATATATCTATATTTTTATTTTTAGTATGTGATCATTTTAGTAATATAAACAAGACTAACACGTATTTAAGTAAAATCAATAAAAATATAGATGAAAAGTTTTGTAAAAAAATTTAATCTTCAGAATCTCATCATGCAGATATAAGCATTTTATCATTAGAAAAACATCATTACATATTTATATATATGTCTCTTTTTATAGTTGAGTGGATACACATCTAGAAGAATGGATTAATGAATGGAAATTATAGAAAAATGGACAGAGGTTTACAAAGATGGATGGATATACATATATAGAGAGAGAAAGAGGAATAGATAGGCGGACAGACAAAATGGTTTTATAAGAATGTAATATATATATTATATATATACTCATGCATACATACCTACTGGGTTATATAAAAATAAATGCAAGTTAACTTAAAATCATAATTATTTTAAAGAATTGTAAATATTTATAAAAATATCCTGTATTAACCATCCTTTAACATTTAAAAATAATTATGAAAACATCACATAATGGAGTAGTTTTTGTATCGCAACTTCAAACTTGAAATGTCCAACTGAATTTATTGTCTCTCTCTTTCTCAAAAAACAGCACTTAAACTTTTTTTATCACCTCATCTCCTATGAGTTCCATCTCCAATGTTACTCATGTTTGTTTATTACTTTTGTTTTTTCTTTTATTTTTTTCTCTTCTCTGGACTTCTTTGTATTATTTTTTATGACAAATTTCTTATTCTTATCTTTTATTTCTCTTATGTGTCCCCCCCACCCTGTTATATTTATGATTTTTTTCTTTAGGTTGCTTATCTTCAGTAACTTTATTATTAAATGCTTTGATATCATGTTTCTTGTAATTATCCTGCTTGGACTTCTTTGAGCTACCTGATCTGTGGCTTTATAGTTTTTGTGAAATTGGGAAAAATTTCCAGCCCTTGTTTATTCACATACTTTCCTTAGTTCCATCTCTGCCACTCCAATTATATGTACACCTCAAAGGTTACTGAAATGCTCTCTTTTTTTTCCCAGTTATTTTCTCCCTCTGTGCTTCAGTCTGCATCATTCATTCATCTTTTCTGCAATGCCTAATCTGCTGTTAGATCCATTTAAATATTACTTTTAAAATCTTACATTTTCTATTTTCACCTCTAGATTTTCCATTTTTATATGTTCCACTTCTCTCCACATTTTGTTCATGTTTTCTTTTAAATCGTTCAGCTGTGTATGACAGAGGTTTTAAATGTCTTTATCAGCTAAATCAATCTTTTCTGTCATTTCTAGGTCTCTCTGTTCCTAATGATGGATATTTCTACTATCTTTGGGTAAGATTTTTGTTTCTTTTATGTTGAGTAATCTTTTATTTGTCACTGAATATTATGGCTATTTAATTGTTAAATAATGGATTTTCTTATCTTCCCTTAAGAAGTGGGATTTGTTTGGTGGCAGGTATATAGGAAACGTGTACATCAGCTTTATACTTTCAATTGCCTTTTAAAAGTTCTCTTAAGGTGGCACTTCATTGGGCTATAGTCTAAGGCTATTTTATTTCATGCCAAAATAGTGAGGCATGAACATTCTGGAGTTTCTACTGAATACTACTCTGGATACTTATGAGGTCTCTTGACTGGATAGTTGGAACTCAAACTCTACTTGCAATGTGTAAAATTTGTGAATTGCTCAGTTTAAAACTTCCTAGTACATCCCTGCCAAGCCTTATGGAGTTTCATGAAGCCCCTCATCAACTTGTATTCGGCAAAGGCTCTAGGGACCTGTCAGTTTCCGCAGCTATGTTTCTGCATAATTTTCTTCTGTTGATACTCTGTTCCATCAATTCCAGCTAACTAAACCTTAACACAATCTGTTCCCTTCCTTCTCAACACAGCAAGACCACCATGCTCTTTTTGGGTTCCCTTTTCTTATGTTTAGTTCTAGAAAATGCCTTTGGGAAAACACTGAGTCAATGGTAGAGCTCACCTCATTTATTTCTCTTCTAACACGGATCACATTCCCGTGCAGCCTGCATTCCAAATAGGAAAACAACAGCTTCGTGTATCTCATTCAATTGTCCAGTGTTTATGGTGGGAGAAAATGATTAGTGAAAGGTATACTGACATTGCCAGAAGTTGAAGTGAGATTTTTGTTTTTAAACTCTTCCTTTTCATATAAACATTTAAAGCTTTTCCATGGTTTACTATATCTCACAAGTTTTGACATATTATGTTACAATACCTTTCAATTTATAATAAATATCTGCTGTGAATTATTCTATGACCTTTGGTCCTCTAGCAGTATGTTTTTTAATTTCCAAAAATTTGAGGGCTTTAAAAATATCTTTTTGTTATTGATTTCTAATTGAATTACCTGTGGTCAGATAAAATGCTTTGTATAATTTCCATCTTCTAAGATTCTTTATGATAAATTTTTATGGTCCTGAATATGATCTGTCTTGGTAAAGATTCCATGTGTACTTGAAAAGAATGCACGTTCTGAAGTCATTCATACTGTTCTATCAATTAGATAAAATTATTAGACATCAATTCTATCAATTAGATAAAATTATTTAATGGTGTATCTCTGATTCTTTATAGGGTTAATTTTTTTTGTTTTATCATTTACCCTCAGTAGGTTATCAAAATCTACAATCATAAATATAGTTTCATCGACTTCTCTCTTTAGTTTGTTCAAGTGTTTGCTTTGTGTATTTTGGACACTCTAGCATCTCTGTTTTCTTCTCAGCCCCACTCCCCATAGCACCACTTCTGATATGCCTCATGATGTTTTGTCGTTTGTGTTCACAGCCAAACCTTCAGCCAGAGACCCTACGGTACTACCACACAGACTTGTAGAGCCTACCTTTCGCAGTTCCTTCTCCTCTAATGTGCTGCCTACAAATTCCAGTTGCTTGAGACGTACACTATGATCTCTGAATCTTTAGTTCAAGAGGACAGCAGTGCTGTGCTTGTACTCCATCACCCACTGCTGTGGTTGGAAGATTGTCCCAACAGAGTGCCAAGCTGTCTTAAGGCTCATCTCCTAAGTTTGTCTTATTTCAGAGATCTCATTCTTGTACTAACAGTGAGCCAATGTCTAGGAAATGTTGTCTCATATAGTTATTATAATTGTTTATATAGGAAAAACCATCATTTATTCTTGTATCAATTACTCTGTCGTGACCTGAATCAAAGTCCGCTTTTACTATGTTTGAAGTTGAATAATTTTGGCAGGTATTAATAGATTTCATCAATTCATCAATCAATCATCAGGATGATTTCTTATTTTGGGTAAGGAATGATTTTTCTCTTTGCAAAAATTCTATTCTATGTCCAGCTTCCCTAATACATTATTTTCTTTTTTTATCGAACTGTTTGTCGGGGTATTTTTTTTTCCCTTTTTTTCTTTTTTTGGTGAGGAAGATTGGACCTGAGCAAATATTTGTTGCCAATCTTCCTCTTTTTGCCTGAGGAAGATTGTCCCTGAGCTAAAATCTGTGCCAATCTCCCTCCATGTTGTATGTGGGCTGCCACCACAGCATGGCTTGATGAGTGATGTGTAGGTCCACGCCTGGGATCTGAACCTGCGAACCTCAGGCCACCTAAGTGGAGCATGTGCACTTAACCACTATGCCACCAGGCTGGCCACTATTTATGTCACCTTTTATATCTACAAACTTCTCTATTTTTTTCTCTAGTTTTTTAAGGCAATTTGAACTATTTTCCCCATGTTATCAGTTTGGTTTTAAGCTATGTTTGGTGAATTTTCACTCTTTCTACTTTCTTCAATAATAATAGATTGATGCCCTGTGGATGCCTTTTTTTAATTTGACCTTGAAATCTCCTTTGAATCTCTATTCAGTTGTCTTCTTTTTTTTCTTTTTAAAGATTGGCACCTGAGCTAACAACTGTTGCCAATCTTTTTTTTTTTTTTATTCTTCTCCCCAAAGCCCCCCAGTATGTAGCAGTATATTCTAGCTGTGAGTGCCTCTGGTTGTGCTGTGTGGGATGCTGTCTCAGCGTGGCTTGATGAGTAGTACCATGTCCGTGCCCAGCATCCAAATCAGCGAAACTCTGGGCCTCCAAAACGGAGAGCACGAACTTAACCACTCAGCCACGGGGCAGCCTCTATTCAGTTGTCTTAATGTTTATCTCTTATTTTCTCTATTTATTGAGTTCATCATTTTAAAATTTCTATGGTGAGGAACAGTTGTGGAAAATATTCTTATTGTGTGTATATATGTATGTATATATATATATTCATATTTTGCTGTTCTCTCTCACCCTCAGCGGTTCATATCTATATTTGTTTTATTTTTAATCATATTTAATAAGGTCTCTCTCTTGACTTCCATTAATCTAAAGTTGGAGATTTCCTTTAGAAAACATGTCTAGCATATCTAAAGTTTGTTATTTTCCCCTTCAGCTCTTAACCTGAGAGCAGACCATTGCATTTCTGATTTGCTTTTCTACTGTCTGACAGCACAGAAGCAAAAAAGTAAATTCACCTGGATTCTTGATAGATACAGATTCTTGATGTGAAAGAAACTAGGTGCCCGGTCATTTTTGTTGAATATGAATGTTATTCTCCTTTATGCATTTTAATTCCCTATACTTGGTTTTACCCTATTTATTCAGGGATATTTTGCATCTATATTAAGTTGAATTATTTTCTTAGTTCATTAGGAATCCCTCATATCTTTGATTTAGAAATACTGTCAATTCCAATGATTTATTTTTCTTTTTTCACTAGTCTCTTCCTAGAAAGTACACTCCCTTAAAAGCACAGCACATAAATGATGAGTAACACTTTGATTTGGAGGCCATTGTTTATGAAGACATAACAGAGAAAGAAAACTATAGCGTTTGCCACCTTTCCTAGTAGTTCTGTCATATCTAGCTTTTCTTTAGCTTTTAGTTCTTTTAAATCTATTTATCATTGAAGATAATAGAATTGTGACTCATTAGGGACATTGGTACTTTGGCTTTTTCTTTAAAATATCTTATCTTTGTGTTTCTGAATGAAGAGAAACTGAAAAGAAAGATGACAATTGTAAGTTCTTGTTAGGTTCTTGGTGGCAAAAAGAGAATTTTGAGCTACTGTTTATCTGTTCCCATTTCTTTATCTTTCTCCTTATTGGTGATAATGGTGAGATATTGAGAAATTTGTACAGCTGTATTTTTCTATATAGTAATATTTGGTGGGTGATAAGTGCTGCATTTGTGACCCTAGAATGTTCTGATTGTCTTTCCCTGGAAACCATTTTTTAAGAATATATGGCATAAAAATATTTTTCCACTTCTTTTTCTTAATAGTTCTATTTTTGTTTATTTTTGTGTGTATGTGATTTTTTTGCTGCTATTTTTCTTTTATCATATAGGTTTAGTATATAGCTTTACTTTGATATTTTATCAATTGCAAGTATCATCTTTATACATAGTCTGCTAGAGCCAGTCTATAAATTTTAAAAATGTGCAACTTAATTCACAGTATTTATTTAATTTCTCTTGAAATTTCATTGAGCAAGCAAAATCCATAAGATGACATAAATTCCCCTATTTCTAACTCAGTTGACTGAGTTTCCTCTTTGAAAGAGGAGGCTGTATTTCAATAGAATGTTTTCCAGTTTTCAGTTCAAGTTCGTTAAACCATATTTTGAAAATATTGTAAGTGTCCAAAATCCAACACTTTTTTTACTTATGTAATACTGATAATATATTGAAAATTCTATTACATTTTTTGCAAATAACATTTATTCTAATACTGTACTACAGATAAATCATCAAGCAAACTTAAAATTTGTGATTTGATAATATAATTGTCTCATTACATGGATTTCTTATAAGATGAAGTCTTATTTATACATACAATTTGATTTCTTTTTTCATGATTTATTATCTTGACTTATCTTTTTAGAAAAATCAAAAGAGAAAGGATGAGAGAGAAGGATTCTAATATTTCCCCTGAGATAGAATTCTAAGATGGTGCCTGATCCCTGACATTCTTGTATAATCTTTTTCCCTTGAATGAATGTTGAACCTATACATATGATTGGATATCACTTCCATGATTATGTTACATTATATGGTAAAAAAATAGTTTTTCGGGTATAATTAATTTCCCTAACTAGTTGGCTTTGTGTTACTGGAAAGGGAGCTAATCCTAGATAGACCTGACTTAGTCCTAGATAGACTTTAAAAGAGACAAAATACAGCAGCAGAGCCCTGCTGTTGGCCTTAAAGAAGTAAACAGACGTGTTGTAGACAGGGTCATGCGGCAAGGCAACTTCTAGCTATTGAGATCCCCAGTTCTGTAGACTTATGGAATGAATTCTACCAACAACCACTGAACTTGGAAGAGGACTACAAATTCAGTTGAGATTGTGGCCCTGGCCAATGCTTTTAGTTTTAGCTCAGCATGGTGATATCCTAAGCATAGGATCAACTAACCCATACCCAGAATCCCCATCCAGGGAAACTTTGAGATAATAAATTATTATTTTTTTAAACCATAAAATTTGTGGCAATTTATTCCACAGCAATAGAAAACTAATATAGATTTTGGTAAATGTACTCCAGTTATACACTGATTTCTTTAACTCCATGTCTAATTTCAACCTCTCCAAGAAGCTCCAGTCATATTTTGCCAGCATCGCAAAATCCCTTTAAATTCCATATATATCTCTGTATTTGAAATTGTCTAAAATTGTAGGTCTTTATCTTTTCTCAAAAGCCAACTCTTCCAGTTTTTCTATTAGTGGCACAAAGTTTTTCCTGTCTCCTAGGCTAAAACTGTGTAATATTTTCTCTGCTTCAACACAATATTTATAATGAATTCACAAGTATTTATTAAGACTATATTTTTCAAACGCTCTGGCACTACCTAGGATGATCCAAAAGAAGCACAAGACTGTTTTTATAAAACTTTGCTTTTTATAAAACACTTTATACTTGCACCATCACATTTCGATCCTCAAGAGACCAAGTCTTGTTCCTAGTGTACAGATAAAGAAAATTGAAGCAGAGAGATTAAGTGATCTGTTAAAGATCAAGAGATAGTAATTAGCAGAATTAAGAACAGAAATTAAGTATTCTAACTCCAAACTCAGTGATCTTCCTGTCACACCATGTTCTCTATCGAGGAGGAGATGTAGCCTAAGGGTTTAAAAAGATAGACTTGTGAGGCAGGGACCTCGGTTTGAACTGACTGAATGATTTCCTACCTGTTTAGATGGGCAATTTACCTACCTTCCTTGTGCCTCAACGTCTTCTTCTGGTGAAGATGACTAATAATAATAATTGATTTATAGATTTGTTATGAGAATTAAATTAACTCTATATGCAAAACTCTCATTCATATCTTGTTACATGGTATTGAATTGTTCAATATTAACTTCTATTGTCATTGCAATGCCTCCAAAAGTCGTCTTTAAATCTGCAAGAACTCCCCAGAGGATCTGAGATTGTTGAAGTCACCCATAATTGAAGAATTGTTACTTCATGCTAAGAAACAAAATTTGTTGTTACTTATTTTTATCCCAACAACACTGGGAAAAACACAAGTAAGACAGATTTAGAGCAACTCTTGTTTTGGGATCAAATGTCAGGTATCAATATGATCAAATGTGTGGTTGGTAGACCAAGCCAAGTGTTCACCTTCACTGTAAACTCTATTCATTGTCTATACCTCCAAATTATAATTCTATTTTGCCCTCCTGGCTAATTGGATGGATTTAAGAACACTGAATTTGTTGTTCTATATTCTACATTTAGGATGAATTCATCTTTATCCTCAAATTAAGACAACCCAAATATATCATCTCTGTACTCATTGAAAGTTCAAATAAACATTCTTTTGATTGGAAGTATCATAAACCCACGTCCAATAATCTTAAGCAGAGATGAGCATTTATCGCAGGTTACATCAAGATCCTAATTAAGAAGGAGGAGGAAATTCAGCTAGACCTTAAAAGGACAGGAAGATTCTCAGGAGTCAGGCAGTCTTTTCTTCAGTTTCTCTCAGATCTGCTTCTCTCTGCACAGGGACATCTCAGCTTTTGAACCCCATGCACACTGACTGTTTGTTATCGTTGCTGTTATTTGTTCGTATATGCACATGGTTGTAAGAGACTTAATGACTTGGCCTCTGTTCAAGCAGGCTGAGTATATTATCACTCTTGTATTCACTGGTTTGTGAAGGTAATGGCCTTGTGCAATAGACACTAAAAATGTCACTATATGTTCCCACAGTCAAGACTGCTAATTCTTGACACTTTTGTCATTGGGATAACTGGGTAGGGGGGTGGGGGGTGCGGTTTAGTGTTAAATTTGTGGCTACCAACCTCTCTTTATATGTACTGCCAAAACTCTACTCCTTTATCTTCATCTCCAGAAAACTAACACCTTCACAGCTGTTGCTGGCTCCTCTAGGTTTCAGATCCACCACTCCTTATGCAACCCCCAATCATTCCTCTTGTGTCCTGAGCAATCTATTTTATACAAATAGATACATTTTTACTGACATTTTCCTAAATAGTCTAATAGAACTTTCTCTCTCTTTCATTGCCCTTACTAATTTGGTCTTACTTAGTAAACTGATTTCTTTTCCTATTACTTCTCAGCATAGGAGTCCCTATTAAGGACATTTCCTTATGAAAACCTAACTCTCATTTTACCAAATGAAAGTTGTTTTACCATTTTTTTTTGCAATCTATTTTGTCTACTGAAAATTCTGGTTCAAAGCCATTTTTTAATAAAATATAAACGTTTTTTATTAATTTATTTTAGAAAAGCAATTTCTGGGTATTCATGGAAAAAATGGAAATAAACTAAACGATATATTTAAATACATAGTGAAATACTCACCACATGTTATTAAAAGTCCAGAAATAAACCTGCACATAACTTATAACTCGTTTTTCTAAGTCTTTCAGTCTCTCTCTGTATCTAATTCTCTGTGTGAAAATAAGACTCAAAACCACACACACAAATACCTACATATTGGTAGTGTATATATGTACTAATGATATTTTTAATTTTATTACGTTGTCAATTCTCTTCCTCTGGAACAATGAATATTGTGCCAGTTACTTGATAAGAAGTACAGGTATGCATTATGTAAAATATTTGAAATTAATGAACAGCAATCGCTGATGGGCCATAAACCATGCATAAATGATGTCTCATTAAAACAATGTATTATAATCAAAGTTAGTGTTCAAACTTACCCTTTTTCTCATAATATTGTTTCCAAAGACAGGGATATGCATCATTTTAGCTTTACCAATGCCCCATACAAAATATTTTAAAGGCATTTTAAAACATTTTAAAATCTCATACTCAGAAAATTATTTTTCTGTTATGAGTCCAATAACTGTTTGTTTGCAAATCATTAAGTGTGTTGCTAAATATGACTTTAGAATTTTCATTAAAATCCTTTAAGTACACTGAATGCAAATTTATTGTACGTTTTGTTATTTGAATGTCGTTGTCACTTTTAAAAATGGCTTTCTTTATAACAACTTTTTCACAAGAAAAACGATTGCTTCTCTCTCTGTTCTTCTTAAGCTTATTTTCCCTTTACAAAAGCTAACAAACAAACTTTATTTCAGATGATATTGACGTAGTCTAAGAGTCTAAGCTATTTCCTTTCCAAGATTTCTTCAAACAGCTTCTAAGGTCTTCATTTAGGACATCTTCTAGTTCTTTTGTGCTTAAACACTTTTCCATTTATTTATAAAACAAAAAAGTAGAATTTTGTTGTTGTTGTTGCAAGATATTTTGAACTGGATAATCCCAGAACTGTCTAATTTAAGTGGCTTATTCTCATACTTACTATCATTTAAACACTTGTCAATCCCTCGTGGAATAGCCAGGAAAAAATGACTAATCAAGGCTAAAATTGGGCAATTATGTATTGATTTCTTTGCATTTTGTTACCTTGACAGCTAGTACATTTAGTGTCTCTCAGAAGTACTGCTGAATATCTCAAAATTGATTATGCGTAAATCTTACTAACTCATTTTGAAACAGAAGATTTAAAAAATCTGTGATTGCAATATTAATATTAGACCTGTAAGATTATAATATCGCTTTTCTTTGAGGGTAGTTGTATCTTTCTAATATTTTCAAGTGTATTTTATTTGAATGATTTACCTTAGTGTCTTTTTTATCCAGCTATTCAAAGAATTATCATAACACTACTTACATATTATGGGATTTCAAATGTAGCAATTGGGCTATTTTTTTCCTCAAGGAACTGTCTGAATTACCCTTAACAATGAAAATCCCTAATATAATTTCTATTGGTCTAAGAATATGATGCATAAGGTGAGTATACTCATACATGCACATGCATATACCACACAAAAACATGTACATTTGCTCACAGTATAACTAGGTAACTTCTTTATTCCTGGTCCTTCCATTTCATCATCAATTTTCCACACAAGTCACAATGAGAATTAAGGGAAAAAGTAAAATGGTAACAGCATCCCACATCAATCCCAGGAAAATATAATTATTAAAGGGAAAATTTTTGTTGGTGTGAAAATAACAACAGATTCTATTACAGTAGCTGGAATAGTAAGAAAAGAGTTACTGCTTTGAGGCTCTGATGAGTCCTCAGAGGTATGTCTGAAAAACAACGCCAGATGGCTCTAGAGGAGATCATTGTAATGATCCTTCTGTACTCAACTCTTCATTGTTCATCAACATGGCAATGCCCATCTGCATTCTATAAACTCAATGACCTGGACCTGCCCCATACCCTCATTTTTATTGGTAAGAATAAACTTTATTTTGCCAAGACAAGTCCAGAAAAAGCCCAATTCATGTGTAAATAAGCAAAAACTTGATGCAAATAGTCTAAAATCCGTTTTGATTGTCCTGATAATTCCTCCCTAACTACATATAATCTTGAGTATGACCTTTTTTGTTGACCATAGGTACTTTCTTTAAACCTTACAACTCTTATTTGACCAATTTCCTCTGATTGTCTCATTCAGGACATCTTTACTAATGTTTTATCATAATCATTTGCTTTGATGAGATCAGATTATAAATTCCAACCCACGTTTTAATTCAACTCAAGTAACATTCATATTAACCAAAATTACAGTATAGATGTTACATGCAAATGAATGTTCCCTTTCATTTATGCTGCCACTACAACTCTGCCCATTATAATCTATTAAACCAAAGTAAGAACATTTTCTAAATGTTGAAATGCTGAGTATAAATTCATTTCATTATTGCTCTAAAACACTTTCCTTGTTCCATATGCCACATAGAGAGGGGTCAATTAATAGCACAACCAATGCCCTTTTATTTGTCTATTTAATGATATGTATTAAAAAGTCTTATGCAAGTATATTATCTCATTAGGAATATTCTTATTATTTTTGGAAATAGCTTTTGTTGTAGCTGTGTAGAGAAATCATAATAACAAATAATATATTCCGAGCATCACCTTGCGTTCTATGTTCTGTTACATTTCTGTCATTCATTGAATTGATTTTCTAAAAACATATAAAATCTTGATATTCGAAACATTACTTAAAATTATGCATAGGATGCCTCTTGTAACACCAAGGATTTCTGGGGAACATAAAAAGTTAGGGAAAAAGAAAATCCATCTCTTGTTTTCCATTCATTTGTGATGTTCTATTTTTCTTCATTTAACCTATTCTTCCAGGCCAACTAAAAATTCCGTATTATCTATCAACATTTCCCTGATTTTTCCCAGTAGGAAAATCTCTCACTATATTGAACTCCTAGTGTATTATTTTATCTTTGCCATGTTTATAGCACATTAACTTTTATTTTTAAATGCAGTTGTTCGTATATCTAGTTCCTTTCTTTAAAAACTTAAATCATTTTAAGCTTAGTGTCTGGGACTCCTTAACTCTTCTATCTTTCATAAAAATTGTCATAGATGTTTTGCATTTATTAAATATGCAATAAGCTACTCCCACATAATAAAGCAACAAATATGTTTGTTAAACACTGTTGAAGAAGTGAAGAGTTGTAGGATATGAAGTATATGAAAGAGGCAAGATACGTAAGGTCTTTCTGGTTATAGTAAAAGATTTGAATTTTATTCTTTGGGAAATGAGAAGCCATTGGAGGTTTGGAGCAAAAGAATGACATAGTGTGATTTATGTTTTTAGAAAAACCTTGGATGTGGTTTGAGGAATATGCTCTAACAGAGCAAGAGAATAGAAGGATGTCCGTTCAGTGAGATATTGTTATGGCCCATGGAGAGATGACAGTAGTTTGATCCAGATAGTAATTGTGAAGTTGCTGAGAAATAGTTACAATATGGCTATTTGGGGAGAAAAAAAAAACAGGTGATCATCTCAATAGATGCAAAAATATTTGACAAAACACACTCTTTCTTGATAAAAACACCCAACACACTAGGAATAAAAGGAAAGTTTCTCAACCTGATAAAGAGCGTCTATGAAAACCCACAGCTAAGATGCACTTAACCGTGCAAGACTGAAGCTCTTCCTCTAAGTCAGGAACAAGACAAACACATCCTCTCTGGTACTGGGTTTTTGTTTTGTATTTAGATAGTGGTGATAGTTGTAAATCTTTGTGAATATACTAAAAAAACATAAATTATATAATTTGAAATGATGAATTTCACAGTATGTGAATTATAAAAATTTAAAAACATTGATATTTTTGTAAGTTAAAATTTCTGGAACTTGCTGCCAGGATATGATAAAGATAGAAGCAGGCAGTAACTTGAAGATTTTGACCTGAATAGCTGGCAAAATAGAGTTGTCATTTACTAAATTCAGAAAGACTGAGAAAAGTATTATATTGTTGTTATTGTTTTTATTTGTATATTTATGGGCAAAAAATGCAGTGGGATTCAAAAAGTAAATTTGAAGTGTCTATTAATCAAGTGGATTCGCAAATAGGTGAGTTTGATGGTTTCTTTTATTTATCCATTTATTTTTAATTGAGATATAAGTCATGTACTATAAAAATCACATTTATAAATTTATAATTCTGTGGTTCTTAGCATATTCACAAAGTTTTGCAGCCATAACCACTAAATAATCCCAGAACATTTTTCTCAGACAAATAAAGAGACTCAATACCCATTAGCAAACAATGTCCATTCCAGCTAGCCCTTTGTTCACCATTAATCTACTCTCTGTCTTTCTCGATTTGCCTGCTTTGGGCATTTCATATTAATAGAATCATAAAACATATGGTCATTTGTATTTGGATTGTTTCACTTAGCATAGTGTTTTCAAGATTTATTCATGTTATAGTAGGTATTTGCTCCTTTTTATGGCTGAAATATATTACGTTGCATGAATATACCACATTTGCTTACCCGTTCATCAATTGATGGACAGTGTTTTTGCTTTTTGGCTATTATGAATAATGCTGCTGTAAACATTCGTGTACAAGTTTTTGTATGGATTTACACTTTCAGTTGTCCTGCGTATCTAAAAGGAGAATTGCTGGGCCATATGGTAACTTTATGTTTACCTTTTTGAGGAACTCCCAGCTGTTTCTGAAGCAACTGAATCATTTTACATTCCAACCTACAATATATGAGGGTTCCTATCCCCACATGCTTGCCAACACTTGCTATTTTCTGTCTTTTTTATTAAAGCCCTTCTAGCAGGTGTGAAGTGGTATCTCATTGTGGTTTTAATTTGCATTCATCTAATGAGTAATAATATTGTGCAACTTTTTGTGCTTTTTTGGCTATATATATACATATGTATGTATAAATATAAATGACTATATATATACAAGAAATATCTATTCAAATCGTTTTTCCACTTTTTTTCAATGATTCTATTGAGGTCATAATGGTTTATAACATTGTGTAGTTTGAGGTTCACATTATTATCAGTGTCTGTATAGAGTGCTTCGTGCTTACCACCAATAGTCCAATTTTTATCCATCACCATACATATGTGCCCCTTTACCCCTTTCATACACCCCCAGCTCCCTTCCCCTCTGTTAACCACTAATCTGTTCTCTTTATCCATGCGTTTGTTTATCATCTACATATGAGTGAAATCATGCAGTATTTATGTTTCTCTGTCTGGCTTATTTCACTGAACATCACCCCATCAAGGTCCATGCATGTTGTTGTAAATGGAATGACTCTGTCTCTTTTATGGCTGAGTAGTATTCCATTGTATATATAGATCACATCTTCTTTATCCATTCATCATTTGAAGGGCATTTGGCTGCTTCCACATCTTGGCTGTTGTGAATACTGCTGCCATGAACATAAGGGTGAATAAATCTGTTTCAATTCTTGATTTCAAGTTCTTTGGATAAATACCCAGTAGTGGGTTAGCTGGATTATATGGTATTTCTATTTTTAATTTTTTGAGAAATCTCCATAGTGTTTTCCATAGTGGCTGCACCAGTTTACATTTTTACCAGCAGTTTAGGAGGGTTCCCTTTTCTCCACATCCTCTCCAACATTTCTTATTTTTTGTCTAGGTAACTATAGCCATTCTGACAGGTGTAAGCTGATATCTCATTGTAGTTTTGATTTACATTTCCCTAATAATTAAGGATATTGAACATCTGTTCATTTGCCTGTTGTCCATCTGTAAATCTTCTTTGGAAAAATGTCTGTTCAGATCCCCTGCCCATTTTTTTATCGGGTTGTTTTTGTTGTTGTTGAATTGTGTGAGTTCTTTATATATTTTGGAAATTAAGCCTTTGTCAGTTACATGATTTGCAAATGTTTCCCCAGTTGCTGGGTTGTCTTTTGTATTGTTCATGATTTTCTTTGCCTTGCAGAATCTTTTTACTCTAATGTAGTCATTTTTTTATTTTCTTTTTTGTTTCTCTGCCTGAAGAGACATGGTATTCAAAAAGAGGCTGCTAGGACAGATGTCAAAGATCATACTGCCTCTATTTTCTTCTAGGAATTTTATGGCTTCAGGTCTTAGATTCAAGACTTTAATACATTTTGAGTTAATTTTTTTGTGTTGTGAGATAATGATCTACTTTTCTTTTTTCACATGTGGCTGTCCAATTTTCCCGACAACATTTATTGAAGAGACTTCCCGTTCTATATTTTATGTTCTTGGCTCCTTTGTTGAAGAGTAGCTGTCCACATATGTGTGGTTTTATTTCTGGGCTTTCAGTTCTGTTCCGTTGAGCTGTGTGTCTGTATTTGTGCCAGTACCATGCTGTTTTGATTACTACAGCTTTGTAGTATGTTTTGAAGTCCAGAATTGTGATGACTCCAGGTTTGCTCTTTTTTCTCAGGATTACTTGGGCTATTTGGGGTCTTTTCTTGTTATGCTTAAATTTTAGCTTCCTTTGTTCTATTTCCGCAAAGAATGTCTTTGGGATTCTGATTGGGATTGCATTGACTCTGTAGACTGTTTTAGGTAATATGGACGTTTTAATTATGTTTATTCTTCCAATCCATGAGCATGGAATATCTTAACATTTCTTTATATCATCTTCAATTTCTTTCAATAATATCTTATAGTTTTCAGTATATAGATCTTTCACCTCTTTGGTTAAATTTATTTCTAGATATTTTATTCTTATTGTTACAATCGTAAATGCAGTTGTATTCTTGACTTCTCTTTCTGCTAGTTCATTATTAATGTATAGAAATGAACTGATTTTTGTAACTTGATTTTGTACCCTGCAACTTGCTGTAGTTGTAGATTATTTCTAATAGTTTTCTGATGGATTCTTTAGGGTTTTCTATATATATAGAATCATGTTGTATGCAAACAGCAAAAGTTTCTCTTCTTCCTTGACAATTTGGATACCTTTTATTTCTTTTTCTTGCCTAATTTCTCTGGCCAAAACTTCAAGTACTATGTTGAATATGAGAGGCAAGAGTGTGCACCCTTGTCTTGTTCCTGTTCTTAGAAGGGTGGCTTTCAGTTTTTCACTGTTAGGTATGATGTTGGCTACAGGTTTGTCATATATGGCCTTTATTATGTTGAGTAATTCCTTCTATACTCATTTTTATTGACAATTTTTATCATAAATGGATCTTGGATCTTGCCAAATTCTTTTTCTGCATCTATTGAGACGATCATGTGATGTTTATTCCTCTTTTTGTTAAGGTGGTGTATCACATTGATTGATTTTTGGATGTTGAACCATCCAGGCATTCCTAGTATAAATCCCACTTGATCATGGTCTATGACTCTGTTAATGTATTGCTTTGTTTGATTTGCTGATATTTTGGTGAGGAGTTTAGCATCTATGTTCATCAGTGATATTGGCCTATAATTTTCCTTCTTTATGTGCTTCTTGCCTGGTTTTGGTAACTGGGAAATGGTGGCCTCATAGAATGAGTTGGGAAGCATTCTGCCTTCTGTAATCTTTTGGAATAGTTTGAGAAGGATAGGTATTAAATCTTCTTGGTATGTTTGGTAAATTTCTCCAGGGAAGCCATCTGGTCCTAGACGTTTGTTTTTTGGGGGGGTTTGATTACTGTTTCAATCTCTTTTCTTGTGATTGGTCTATTCAGATTGTCTTTTTCTTCTTGATTCAGTTTTGGGAGGTTGTATGAGTCAAAGAATTGATCCATTTCTCTAGGTTATCCAATTTGTTGGCATAGAGTTTTTCATAGTATTCTCTTATAGTTCTTTGTATTACTGTGGTGTCTATTGTAATTTCTCCTCTTTCATTTCTAATTTTATTTACTTGAGGCTTCTCTTTTTTTTTCTTAGCGAGTCTGGCTAAGGGTTTGTCAATTTGTTTATCTTCTCAAAGAACTACCTCTTCATTTCATTGATCCTTTCTACTGTTTTTGTAGTCTCTGTTTCATTTATTTCTGCTGTAATTTTTATTATTTCCTTCCTTATGCTGACTTTGGGCTTCGTTTGTTCTTCTTTTTCTAGTTCTGTTAGGTGTAGTTTAAAATTACTTATTTGAGATTTTTCTTGTTTGTTGACATGGGCCTGTATTACTATGAATTTTACTCTTATAACTGCTTTTGCTGCATCCCATAGAGTTGGTATGTTGTATTCTCATTTTCATATGTCTCCAGATATTTTTTAATTTCCCCTTTGATTTATTCATCGATCCAATGGTTGTTCAGTAGCATGTTGTTTAGTTTCCACATATTTGTGGCTTTCTCTCTTTTTTCTTGTAGTTGATTTTTGTTTGATAGCATTGTGTTTGGGAAAGATGCTTGAAATAGTTTCAATGTTCTTAAATTTATTTAGGCTTGCCTTGTTTCCAAACATATAATCTATCTTTGAGAATATTCCATATGCATTTGGCAAGATTGTGTATTCTGCTTGTTTGGGATGGAATGATCTTTATACATATATTAAGTCCATCTGGTGAAGTGTTTCATTTAAATCCACTTGTTTTACTTGTTACCCGGCTTGTTTACTTGTTGACTTTCTGTCTGGATGACCTATCCATTGATGTAAGTGTGGTGTTAAGGTCCCCTACTATTGTTGTGTTACTATTAATTTCTCCCTTTAAGTCTGTTAATAGTTACTTTATAAACTTGGATGCTCCCTTGTTAGGTGCATATATATTCATAAGTGTTGTGTCCTCTTGGCGGAAAGTCTGTTTTATTATTATATACTGCCCCTCTTTGTCTCTCATTGTCTTTTTTATCTTAAGCCCTGCTTTGTCTGATATGACACTGGCAACACCTACTTTATTTTGTTTGCCATTAGCTTGGAGTATTGTCTTCCTTCCATCCCTTCTTTCTGAACTTATGTTTTCTTTAGACTTGAGATGTGTTTCTTGGAAGCAGCACATTTTGGGTCTTCTTTTCTAATCCAGCCACTCCATATCTTTTGATTGGAGAATTCAATCCATTTACATTTGGAGTGATTAGTGATATATGAGGGCTTAATACTGCCACTTTCTCTTTTGTTTTCTGGTTGTTCTATATTTCCCTTGTTTCTCATTCCATATATTTCTGACTGCAATTTCACTTTGGTGATTTTCTATGATGGTTTTCTCAGTGTTTCTTTTATTTCTCATTTGTGTCTCTGTTCTGATTTTTTGTTTGGTGATTACCATGAGATTTGTATAAAAGATTTTGTAGATGAGACAGTCCATTTTCTGATAGCCTCTTATCTCCATTAGTCTAAGCAGAGTCCATCCCTTTCTTCTGAGTTATTATTGTCACAATTATTCTGTTTTGTGTTGTGCCTTTGTGACTAAATTGAAGTGTTTATAGTTACTTTTGATGCTTTCCTTCCTTTCAGCTTTTATGTTATAATTAAGTATTTGCTAACCTGTTCTGATAGAGAGATGAAATTTTCTGATTTTATCTATTTATCTCCTTGCTCAAACCTTTTTACTTCTTTGACTTTTATTTCAGGTATGAGGGTTTCTTTGATCATTTCTTGTAAGAGAAGTCTACTGACAATGAACTCCCTCAGCTTTTGTTTATCTGGCAAAGCTTTTATTTCTCCATTGTACCTGAAGAATAGTTTCACAAGATAGAGTATTCTTGGCTGAAATTTTTTGTCTTTCAAATTTTAGAATATATCATTCCATTTTCTCCTAGCCTGCAATTTTTTTCTGCTGAGAAATCTGCTGAAAGCCTGATAGGGATTCCTTTGTAGATTATTTTCTTCTGTCTTGCTGCCTTTAATATGTTTTCTTTGTCTTTGACTTTTGCCAGTTTTACAATTAAATGCCTTGGAGATGGTCTTTTTGCATTGATGTAATTAAGTGTTCTATTGTCTTGTATTTTTAAGTTAAATTTCAACCCCAGGTTTGGGAAATTCTCAGCTATAATTTCTTTGAACAAACTTTCTGCACCTTTCTCCCACTCTTCTCCCTCTGGAATGCTTATAATCCTTATGTTGCTTTTCCTGATTGAGTCAGATATTTCTCAAAGAATTCCTTCATTTTGTAAAAATCTTAGTTCTCTCTCCCCCTCCACCTGGAACGTTTCTATATTTCTATCCTCTAAATCACTAATTCTGTCCTGCATAACATCAGCTCTATTTTTTAAGGATTCTAGATTATTTTTTTCTCTCATTCATTGTGTTCTTAATATCCAGAATTTCTGTTTGTGTTTTTTTTAAAGTGTCAATCTCTTTGGTTCAGTATTCCTTCTGCTCAGTAATTTTATTTCTGAGCTCATTGAACTGTCTTTCTGAGTTTTCTTGTAATTAATTTTCTTTATGACAGTTATTTTGAATCCTCTTCCATTTAAATGGTAAATTTCTGTGACTTCAGAGTTAGTTTCTGGAGACTTGTCATTTTCCTTCTGCTCTGAATTGTTACTGAAGTTTTTCGTGGTGTTTGATGAACTAATTCTTTGCTAATGCATTTGCTGTAGAATTAGGTCACAGATTCCACCTACTACCACTTGGAGGAAGCAGGAGCCATGTTTCTGATCCACCTCATGTGCTGGAAATTTTGTGTGTACGTTGGGCAGTATCACAGGCCAGGATATCATTCATGTGCACATGCAGGACTGCTGCCACCTCCTCTTACAGTCACACCAAGGCATGTTCCCTCTTGTGAGACTGAAGTGGCACCGTGTGCACTCCCACTGGCTGGAGAAGTGTTCATGCGTGTGCAGGGCTGCCACCACCTCTTCTTACAGTTATGCCAAAGCATGTTCCCTCTGGCAAGACTATGGCAGCACAATGTACACTCCTGTGGGCCGAGCTAGTGTTCACCCACTGCCTGGGCTCTCCCTGTATCCTCTTAGAGTAGCACAAGACATTGTGAGAGGACCCACAACCTGGCTCACTGCTGCTGGAGACGGGTAGGGAAGTGCTCACCTATTTCCACTGCTTCCCAGAAACTCAGTCCACTCATCTTCAGATGTATAGCTGTGTGGGTCTCTCAAGCATCCTGTTGTGCTCTGCCAGTATCCTCCACTGGTCAATGATTGTCTGTTTAGTTATACTTCAGACAGGAGGAGACAAAGGGAACAGCTCACTCTGCCATGTTACCAACATTGCTTCTCTCCTTTGCACTTTTTTAGTTGGATTATTTAATTGGGTTATTTGGTTTTTCTTATTTTTGTCATAAGGTTCTTTATATACTCCAGACATTAGTTCTTTATCAGATGTATGATTTAAAATATTTTCTTCTATGTTTTGAGCTAGCTTTTCTTTTTCTTTGAAGTACAAAGTTTAAATTTTGATAAAGTCCAATATATATATTTTCTGATTTTTTCTTTTATTTTTTAAATTTCATTAAAACTTGCTTGTCTTAATCCATTAATTTGGTTTCATAATCCACCAATGTAAGGACATCTGCATTTTGACAAAAAAAGAGGAAAACAGTTTTATAGAACACATTTATAAGCCTAGTATTGAAGGCCATCATGGAGGTAATTGAGCAGAGAGGATACACAGGACTAAGGCCTTAGACATTATAAAATTCAGTGGTCAGAGAGATGTGGAAGAAAAATTAAAGGAGACATAGAAGTGTCCTAAGGACTCAAGCTGGTGATAACCAAGAACAATATTGTCTTGAGGACCAAATATTGAGAAAATTTCAATAAAAATTCAGTATTAACTGTGCCATAACTTTGTCAAATAAGATGAGAACTTAGAAATAGTCATCTTGCCTTTTCAGATCTTTAGTATCTCTAGAATTAGCATTATTCTCTCAGTGAACTAGAGGCAAAAGAAAAACAAAATATTGGTAATGATGTCAGATTGTTATTTTGTAGCTTCACATAAAATATTGTTAACTATTTTACCATGAATCGTCCTTCTAATGTATTTCCATATTTAATTTTGTTAAACTAATAGGATTTTTTTTCCTTTTCCTTTTGTGCTGTGTGGCAGAAGGAGTTATTTTTAAACTTGATGGGCACCTATTTTATTGGACATTTTTTAGGAGTTTAATAATTGATAACTTGCTTTGTGGTTTCTTTATTGTGATTAACAATGATGACAAAAATATAAGCCTAATAATGTCAATTGCCAAATTCCAGGTTTTTTTAGCTATCTTTCACAGGCTCTCTTTTCATCATGCACAAAACCCATATAATTACACCTAGCGATAAGCAAGATTTACTTATTTTTTAAATAAATCAAAGAAATAGTGTTTTGTAGGGAAAAGGGGTGCTTTAGCCAGGTAGAAATTAGAAAAACAAAACAACAAAACAGAACAAATCTGGTTGGTATTCTTGGGTCATATTCCTGTCTGTGGCACTGATCTATGTTTCCCTGCAGTGACTCTCACTACAGAAGTTAGGCACTCGACAGAAATATTGGACTGTAAAAATAATAAATGGGGAGTGAAACTCTTTCCCTATCTTTAGTATATAGTGCCTGTGTCAAGCTGAACATTGAAGGGATTGAGTTCTACAAGGTTTGTGTGTACAGTTAAAAGTTGGTTAAAGCTGATGAAACTTAATTAATGTATCATTTCTTAATTGTTTCCATTCTTCTTTTTTAACTGTTTTTAGGAACAGAACTAATGGGTAAATCACAAACTAATTCTGTTATATCTTATTTTAAGGACTATTTTATTTTAGGGAGAATATTATAACTTATTCTGTTTATTTCAATGCAATAAAATAATTCTACTTACTTTTTGATAAATTTAGGCCTTTTCGTCTTTAGATTTAAAGATTACTGGCATTGAGAGTTTTCTGTGTTAGTATTACTTGCCAAATTTAAAGAGGCTATTTGTTCAGATGCTCAAGAAAACTACAAAATAGGGTATAAATGGTGAAGCTTATTTGAAGAGTGGAGGTGCACATGTTTTTCAATGTTAACATGGGCAAATGTGATACTGGAAGCAGTAGTTGGAGGCAAGATCATCTTTATTGGAGTATCATAGGCTGACCCTATCTAGCAATCAGACACAGCACAGCTGTAACTGTCATATAAAATTCTGTGCCAAGCACAAATAAAAGAGACCAGCTAGATGTGAGAAATCCATTAATAACTACTAGAAGCTCTTCATTGGCAGCATTTTTCTTTATCAAGAGCATGGCATGGTGAGATAGGGTGTTATAAGACATAGATCACTAACAAATCTGGGCAAAAATACTCATATTCTATCCCCAGTCTTTTTACACAATGATAGTCTAATCTAGATCCCTCTAGGCTAAAAATCTGAGAACTATACAAATGAACTCTGTTAGTTTAATATGGGTGATAGATATATTTATGATTGTTTGGGTAACTGTTGTATTTTAATTTTTTTATGATCACGTATCAAAAAATGGCAAATTTAATGAAGCCCTTAAAAATTCATGCTGGGCTATCATAGAACATGCAATCATGCAAACAATTTGGCTTTAGGAAAGCGGTAATCACCATGTGTTTATCACCTTGTGTTTATGTCTGATTCTCTATTTGCAACATTTGTTTTAACTAGAGTTGTAATTTAGCTACAGTTTATTATTTAAATACCCTGTGTTCCTAATTTAATACCATAAACCAGGCATACCGTTAAAGACATTTCAATCTCCAAATTTCACAAAACCCTATAATGTATTGAAGAAATTGCTATGTGCTTCTTAGGGCCTAGATCCTGTATTAGGGGTTGTAATACAATAGTGAACAAAGGCGGACCTGTTCTTTGTCCCCCAAAATTATCATTATAATGAAACAGGTAGAAATTCATGAAGTAATCATAACAATTAACTGAGTCTTAGAGATTTTAAATAAATCTCCCCAAGTCACACATTTAGTAAGTTGCTGAGCAGTGAGAGAAACCCATCTGTCTCATTACAGACCCCATGCCCTTAACCACTTTATAATGATATAATTTCTACTTCCATTGGACAGTTATCCTCATTGTAAGATAAAATAAAAATTCAGTTTCTCAAATTTATAAATGTGATTGTTCATTTTATAAGAAAATATTTGCAAGTTAGTCCCTCCAAATTGAAAAGTGTTAAGAACATATTTTTACTACTAATAAGGAATTTTAAGGATAACTTTTAAATATAAATTTTTAAGTAAAGTTTGTTATACGTTGCTAAGAACTAATGTTTGATATTTATAGCTGAGGAAGTTGTTATGTTCCCCCAGTTTCATACAATAAAATAAATTTCATTGAAGGTATTTAACTCTACCAATCAAGGCTAATCAACTTCAGACATATATTAGTCAGAATAAGCTAGGACATTCTGTTAGTATGGTAATAAATAAGATCCATTATTGCAGTAGGTGAACATAAAGCTTATTTCTCTATCACATCGAGATCTTATGTGGGTCAAGATACTCACTAAGTGTCAATTCAGTTATCCAGATTTTATCTTGTGACACTACCATTATAAACAACACAGACAATTTTGCATGGGGTTTTGTGGTGAAGCCTGAGAGTAACATGTCTGTCTCGTTTTCTCCAATCACACTGGCCAGAATCCAGTCATGTGACTTTAACCCTGGTGTAAGTGAGGTTGGGAAACATCTTCCTGGATGTCCAGAAAGAGAAATATAACACAAGATTTGAGACACAGCATTTTGATTGCTACTTAATGTTTTGATAACATTGATAAGTATCACCAATTTTTAAAATTTTCTTTTATACACACTGTTATCACAGTATTTCACATACTTCCAATTATTTGGTATTTGTATTCTCAACCAGTCTGAAATACACGCACTATGCAAATATTAGTGACTCATCTATGCGAAACAATTATAGCTGAGATATAGGGAGAAAAACTGGTCACAGATAACACACATATAAGGGACCTTCTGAAATTCCACTTACTAGGCAATGCATTTATCTGGCCACATATATTAAAACTGAAGTTTTCTATGGTATTATAGCGTCATTTGAGAAAAATGAATGAACCAGAACAACACAACTGTAAAAGAAGAGCCAGCTACTCTTTCCAACTTGATCTTCATTGGCTCTGGAGCATATATACAGAGAGTATGGATCCTTGTTTGTTTTTCTGTTATTGCTTTCATCTGTAATTGTATTGCCACTGTAATACGTTATATATGAAATTTAATTAAATTTTCCCAGGTGATGACGTACTTATTTCTTCTTTAATTTATGTATGCCTCAAGATAGACCTAGTAAAATTTCTAAAAGTTGGAATATTTTTAGATAATTTATATATAAATCTGTCAGCAAAATATTACAGATTAAAGTCCATGAGAAGACTTAGATATTTGCTATTGATATTTATAGTACTTGCTGAGCCAAGAAACCCCAAATTTCACCAAGTAAAATAGAATTTACTGATAATTTGTATTAGAAATTTCCATAAATACATTTTAAAAATACCAGTGGCCATCCCTAAGTGAATAGATAACTGAAATGTTATCTTATTCATTTTATTCATATTTATATTTGTTTATATAATGCAATACCACATCAGAGATAAAACCTATGACTTAGGTTTATATATGTCAACATGGAAACATCTTACTAATACAAAGTTACTGAAAAGCAGTTACTGAATGACACATGAGAAAACATACAGTTTATATAAATTTTCAAAATACTTAATTACTAGATTTATATATGTAAAATAAGTATTATCCTGATTACCTGAGGTTTGTAGATGAATTTGGGAATGGTCCCAGGAGGAGTGTCAAAGCAGATTTTAAATTTAACTGAATGTTTTATTTTATAAGTATAAAGAAAGTAATAGACGTTAACAAGTACAAATTATAAATGATGGATAAACATCTCTTTGGTTTATTATTTTTTTTTTACTTTTTCTGTATTTTAAAAAATGTATGTTTTTAGCAAGAAACTATGGAAAAGTTCCTCCCAAAATATTTACTTATGAATTTATGAAAATATTTTTATATAATACATGTTGGTACTATGGGGACTTTGGTTAAAATTTTCTACATAATGACAGGCCAAAAAAATGACATTAAAGTGAAAGATATTAACATATTAGACAATTCCATTTCTAAGAATTCTGGCCAACAAATAGAAGTTTCAAGACAGCTCTGTGTCTAATGCCACAGGAGATGGACATCAAGGGGAGGAGAAGCATATCTTGAGTTTTATATATTTCAAGAGATTAAAGCTGTTGATGTTGTAGCAATAAAACTATGATGAGCAAATAAGCTGACATTCTTACCGTTCGATGAAGGAATCTAATTTAGTCTGAATAGACTGTGTGGGTTGAAAAGTAATGGAAGAGAAATATTTGGGAGGCTTTTTATCTTTTAAAGTAGGTTGGAGTGAGAGTATATTAACTGAGGTCAAAGAAAAGGGAAATTGTCAGCCTTGCTAATTTTGTAGACAGGTCTTTGCTCCCTGAGAGAAAAGCCATCTGGTGAGGAATTTCTTTTTATCACATTACAATCCTTTAATTTAGTACTTTACTCCTGAGTGTGAAGTTATAACTAACATTATGATTAATAAAATTTCTAAACACCTATGAAGATATTGGCATTGATATACTGAGAAAAATATATTAGGATAAGAGTAAGCGAAGGAAACTATCATATTTACCTCAGAGACTGCGAGGTGTGAGTGAGTGTGTGTGTGTGTGTGTGTAAACACTTGTTTGAATTTCTAGTTTTCAGATACATGAACTGAGGTTCCAAGGTGTTAAGGAACTTGATCATAGTTACTTGTAGAAACCTGCAGAGCTGAGTATAATTCTAGTTCTTACTGACTGACCAAGAAACTCATCCTCAAATTCAAAGGTAATCCGAGTTTGCTTCAAGACAATTTAAACATAACTGAGGTGAGAAATGATGCTATAACAATGAATTAATGTCAGTGAAGAGGTGTTTTTCTTTCTTTTTTTTCTTTTTGTAAAGTGCATTTTAGGTATTGCAGGATGCAGTAGGAAGAATACAGACTCTGGTATAAGAGAGATTCGTATTAGAATCCCTGAAAATTAATTTCCACTCTGAATCTCAGATCTCAGTTTTCTAATAATTAAAATGGAGGATACAAACATTACCTCATAGCGTTACAGTGAGGCTTAAATGAATAAACATATGTCATTCAACCTATATACAAATGAAGTTTAACAGAACAGCAAAAATAGAAGAGTATGGGCTGAAACATTACACTTTAGTTAACTTTTTCTCAAGATATTCTTGACCCCTGACACTCCTTATTCTTCTTTTTAAGGATATTAGCCCTGGTGTGAGGTCTGAGCCTTCACACTTCCCTGGTTTTATCTGAAAATATAAGCCATTTATAACCTAGATAGAGGTCTTAAATCAATGATATGAGAAGGCCTAGGAAACAGAAAAGCCAGGATTAAAAGAATTATGTTTTTAAATAATCTGGTGCATTGATAATCTCACCTGTACTGTTAAATATGAACTTTATAAACTTGCTCACAGAGGTAGCAGGAATCAGAAAACCGTAGTCTATTTCCTGCGCTACCACTGACTCATGGTATGGGTGGGATATACTAACTTATTCTTTTCCTATTTTTGTTTACTACATATTAAAAACCAAACAAACAAAAACTTTTCCACACCCCTTAATTCTGTTAGATTGATCCTTTTCTTTTTCCATAGAAATTACTTTGATGTTCATACACATGAAATCAGTATTCATTTAAAGCTTTAAAAAAATCTTCTGCCAAGTTATATATAATTTGTGATCATTATCATTTCCTTTTACTCAAGGACCTTTAGATTAGATTAATTCCCCAAACCTCTTCAATGTTCCAATAATGAAGAAAGATGATCTGATGGATAGTTAATTTTTTTTCAAAGCTATTTCCAGGATTGTTCTTCTTAATGGTCTCACTTAAAATCTTTTTAGAGGAAGTAGCTGTTTTCATCCTGAGCCGGGAGGAGGAAAGAGGTCACTCAAGTCTTAAAGTCAAGGGCATAGAAGTGCTAGGGACATTGAATGAGCGACATGAGCTAGAATGAGACACCAGAGCTGGGCCACTCAGGCAGTGTCTGAGCTGGTAGAGTAGATTCCTTTTATGTTCTGCTTGTAGGAAAATGGATGGGGCAGATTATAAAGAATTCTGATGGCAGATATTCCAGATGATTCGACCAAATAAGCATGTTCCATGGTATGTCTTTAGTCTTCAGAAAGAAAACTAAGAGATAGGAAGGCTAGCAGTACTCAAACACATATAATGGGATTACAGCAGATTCAGAAAGGGGGGGACCCTTATACAGTTAAATTAGAATAAGTTGTTTTATGAATTACATCAGCACACAAATATGGTAGACATTTCTGAAAATGGGTGCTTGAGGTAAGCTTTGAAGTTCCATATCCAGGACTAAGCTGTCAACTAAAGTGAGAGGGTATTGGATGAGTCCAGGGATCCTAAATCCTTGGTATGGGAAGACAACTTTCTTACAGGTATAACTGGATATGGGGCTAGAAAGCAAGGGAATTCTCTTATATTCTCAAATATCTTAAAATGCACTCTTCTGTCTTCTTATCTCTGACAAAGACATTGCTTTACCTGAAATTCCCCGAAATAGAAGCCTCTCGTTCTTTCCCACCCTGTACAAGCCATGATATTTTATAAATATCTTTATTCCCTATGACCATTTCCAGATAGTTTCTTGTCCAATTTCCTGTAGATTTTTCTTTAGCCAAAGTTCATGAAATGCTAGATCATTCTCTTCTCTCTTTGTGTCAGTCATAGCATGATGTCCTCTTTATTTCTCAACCACATATTCATTGAGAATTTTGGCAACATACTCCTTCTTGTTACTTAAAGTCTCATTATCATTTCACATGACTTTAATGCTTACACCAATGTCCTGATCAAAATATTAGCTTCAAAGCCTGTTGATCTCAACAATTCTCCAATTAATACATCCATTTTCAAAGTCAGATCCAGAAATTTGTCATTATCCTCAGAAATATTATAACAAGATTGCCTAATATCAGTGGTAACCCTCTGTAAGTAAAATAACAATTTCACAGCTTTATTAAGGTATAATTCACATATAATAAACTATGTATACTTAATATATATGTGATACATTTTTATATATGTATACATCATAAAAACATCACCACAATCAAAATAATGGACATATCTATCACCCTCAAAATTTTCTTCATGCCTCTTTGTAATCTCTCTCTCTCTCAGCCTTCCCCGTACATCCATCTTCAGGCAACCGCTTATCTGCTTTCTGTCTCTACAGGTTAGATTGCATATTCTAGAATTTACATAAATGGACCTACATAGTATGTATTTTTTAAAAAAATTTTGTCTGATTTCTTTCACTCAGCCTAATTATTTTGAGATTCAACATATTATTGTGGATAGATAGTATCAATCCTTTTTGTTGCCAAGTAGTATTCCATTGTCTAATGTACCAAAATTTGTTTTTTCTTCTACATCTTGACAGACATTTGCTTTCTTTATAGTTTTGGCTATGAGACAGAAAGTTGTTATAGCAGTTATATGAATTGATTGAGAATGTTTTTCAAGTTCTCTGCATCCTTACTGATTTTCTGTCTATTTATCACAACAATTATTCAGAGAGGAGTATTGAAATTTGCAGCTACACTTAAATATTTTTCTATTTGAAGTACTACTAGTTTTGCTCTATGTATATTGAAGATCTGTTAATATTTACATACATATTTTATATTGTTATGTTTTCATCAAGAAACGACCCATTTATCATTATAAAGTGACTTTGCTTATCACCATCATTATTCTTCACTCTGAAATCTAATTTTTCTAACATAAATATAGCTATTCTAGCTTTCTTTTGTTTGATGTTAGCATGGTATATCTTTTTCTATTATTTTACATTTAACCTATTTGATTCTTTATATTTAAATGGATACAGTTGGATTTTGCTTTTTTATTCAATATGATCACCTCTGGCATTTAATGTAGTATTTATATCATTTATATTTAATGTGATTATTGATATGATTATGTTTAAATCTTAAATATTTCTATCAGGTCTATTAATTCTATTTATTCTTTGTTCCTTTTCCCATATTCTTCTGACTTCTTTTGAGGGAATTTACTACATTTTACAATTTAATTTAACTTCCTTGTTGGTTTATCAGCTACAAAACATTGTTTTGTTATGTTGCTAGTTGCTTTTGTTTGATAGTATACAGTTTTTACTTATTTTACAGTCTATTCTAAGCATGGTGTAAGAGTCTAAAAACAATCTTAATTTAAATATCTTCTCTAAGCTTTCTTGCTTTTTTTCATACATTTTACTTTTGCAAGTTATAAACCCCAAACTTCTTATTTTGCAGACATTTTATTGAGATGAGAAAGCATTCTAACATGTTACATCTTCCTCCGCCTCCTCTTGCTTATCCTTCTCCTCCATTCCCCCTCCCCCTCTTCCTTCTCCTCCTCCTCCTCCTTCTTTAGAATATGAAAACCATTGTCTCTGAGTACATACAAAAGGAAAAAAGAAGAGGTAGTACAACCTTGGCTCTGAGAGGCTGTGGGATATTGAGTCTAGTCATGGTCTCTGGTATATTATTTTTTCTAAGAGCTAGAAGCAGATAAGGACACTGGCTCAATGTTCCCCTTGTGAGGTCTTTCACTGTTTTAGGCATAGAGGAAAAATCTTCATAATTTATCCATGATGTTAATGTTATTGGTGGAAATTTTTATCCAATTTACAACATGTTCTTAATTTATCTCTATTTTCTGGTGTTAGTTCTGCTGTAGTTAGAGTTTGGGTATTCTGTTATATTTTACAAAGTAGTGCAATTATTTATGATTATTGCTTGATAAGAGACTACATTTTTTTAAAAGTAAAGGATCTGTCTTACTTGGCTTTTATTTAGAATTTTCAGTTTTATTGTTACTGAAGGAGAACTTTGCATATATTTTCTATACATTGTTTTAATCATGTGTGCATAGGAATGATAGCATAAGTAAAATAAATAGGCTTGAGCAAACCTCAAATTTTTAAAAGTTAGAGCCCTAGTCTATCAAATCACTTATCTACTCAGAATTATCAGTGTTTATAATTAGTATGAGTTGTGCTCTGTACTTTCAAGGATATTAATGATGCAGCATTTTTTAAGAGAGCTCCATTATTATTTTCATTATGAACTTCCAAGCTGCTGATACCTATTCTGCATGCATAAATAATGACAGCTATATCTTTACCGTAACCTATCGAACAGTAATTTCAAGTTGTTAAAATATGAAAAAATGTACAACTTGTAATTGATTAAATGCAGTCTTAGCTCCGTAATTCAAAAATGTTTTATTGAATATCGCATCTGTACTAGCCCATGTGCTAAGAACAGGAGATACAGCAGTGAACAAGAAGATACAGTCACTCCTCTCATGGACTTGTGTCAGGGGCATTTGACCATTTTATTCATCTTTTTATTTACAAAATTTATCATCTTGTATTACACTGGCTCGCCATAAGGATTAAGATGCTAGAATTTACACACAACCTTGAGTAGCACTGAACATCAATATGAAATTCATCCCTGAACTCATTTGCGTTATTCTACGGAGGTGATAAACAAAGGCTAATAGTTAGCACATTCTCTGCTAATGTTATTTAATGTTTTCCTAATAATTTATACTTTTACCATTGTATGAACATTGATATTATGTTGCTTGATGGGGAAGATAACACTGTGGTCAAGAAGATACGGTAAATCAAGAAAAAGCATATCTGTAAACTCAAAATAATCACACAGTTTCCCAATTACAATAAATATCTGGACATTTTCAAAGAAATACCAGTAATGTTTCTTTTCTTTTCTATTTTTGGACGCAAATAAAGCAGTTTGCCTGTTATTATTGTGGAGGCAAATCAAAAAGGTTCTATTTCTCCTATAGTTAAAAAAGCAATAACTTAAAGGAATATTCAAAACTGTCTTTTCTGTCATCTTCAGTATTAAATTATAGTGGAGGACCTTCCATTGATATATTTCTCCATTTATATTCTGCTCTATTTGTAGTTCAGGGAAATTGGATAATATAATATGATTATGCATGTGGAAGAAAAATTTTACCTTCTTATCTGCCATAGAATCTATAAACTATTCCATAAACACAATTACATTTTTCCATTGATTTCCCTGAACTCTCTCTAAGGTCAGTGTTGTTTTTATTCTGAAGAGGCAATTTGACCTCTGGTTTTCCAGAGTTAGCTGGAAGAGTAATATTTACTCTTTATGTTATACTCTTTCCTTTACAATGAAGGCTTTGATTAAATAATTTATCTAACGTATGATAGGAAATAAATTTTGAAATGTGTAAAGACCAATGCATACCTAACTGGGGAAATAAAGATTTCCAGCTTCCTTTGAGGACTAGCCCATTGTCTTAACTGGCTCTCTAGTATTCCTTCCTTATATTTCCTATGAAAATAAACCATTAACAAGAGATTAAAAAATACAATAGAAGAAGAGGCATTTAACATAAGCAATGGATTAAAAAAAATGATACTAAGCTATCCTTTAAAATTTCATGCATATATTCAGATGTGAAATAATTTTTGTCTATATTTATCTTGGTTTCTGAATCTATTCTGAGCCCCCCTCTGCCTGTTGGGAGTAAATATCATTATTAGCAAATCTCTTATCTCCTTAATCATTTCAGTTTTAACCTGACAATTTAGAATTTTCCCCTAGACCTGAGTGCAAGACCCCTTTGGGTCTTCTGTCTTTCTACCTCTATCATGTCTCATAGGACCTATCCAGGGCCACTGGAAGCACTGCTGCTCTGCCCCTGAAGTACCCCTCAGCTATGCCTATTCTGCTGCTCCTATGCCATAGCAGTGTGGGAAACTCTGGGAGTAAACACTTCTCAAGTACCAGGTGGGAAGTTCATTACAGGTCATATCACTCTCAATTACTAATTATATCCAGACGTATAACATCACCACACTTTTGGATATAACTTGGGGTAGGTATATGGAGAAGGTAGAGAAACACTTTTAGAGGCCCTTCTCAACATCTAACTTTGTCTCTTTTCCTCTAGCAAAAATAGTCAGTATTTAGGATGGAGGAAAAAAGAAGTATTCACTTAAGCAAAATGGAGTGGAGAAGGGAGAATTGGATTTTCTTAGTAAGATATTCTACCAAAATCTCTTTGTCTTATATCTAGATTACTGGTTTTATCTTAAAGCCAAGAATGCCATCAATTATTTTGTTTAGTGGAAAACTCATTTTAGGAGAAATTATAGCTTTATATGTTACTGTTCAGAGTAGAGCCATGGGTTCAAAAAGACATGTGGAAAGATAGTAAGGGGAACTATCTGCTAATATTTCACAATTTCATACTGATGATAATAAAAGAGAGTTGAATTAATTCAAAAGATTTGGCTTTATTAAAGTTTGAGGTTTCAGAAGACTATGCAAGAAAAAACTCCTAATAGATAATGGTTAGTTTTCTAAATACACAATTTTTGATGCAATATTTTAAGTAGGAAAAGATAGCCCAGTTGAGACACCTGCAGATCCCAAGATCTGAAAAGCAGTGCCAATTAATCAACTTGTGCTTTGACATGGTCGACTTGGAGCTCCCCATTTGATGCAATGGGATCAAGTTCAATGTATTTGCCTGACGCTGCAGCTCTTTCAGAACTTGATATCTCCTTCTGCTCTTATCTCTTCTTTTGCCAGAGGCCATTATGCTTTAATTTATTTTAGACTATGCCTGGGAATTTTCTGACATTTTGATCTCTTTAAAAAATATGGCAGTTTTTTCCCTCATCTTATTTGAATGCTCTCAGCTTCTGTGTTTTCTAGTAGAGTTACAATAAATCATAACATTTTGTCCAAATCTGTTTCACTCTGACTCCAATAGAATCATGCCCTAAATGTAGGAACCTAGTAGAATTAATGGCAGTGTTTTCAATGTGTCAGGTTGAAAACTATGCAGATCAATTTTATTTAATATAAGAAATACTTAGTAGGAGTCTTTAAATTTCTCTAAAGCTTTTTATCAAAAACTTCCTCTTTGTCTCTAGAAACAAAAGTAATTGAAGGCTTCCCAAAACTCCTTTATATTTCACTTATTAGCATGAATTTCAATTTTTCCAATTTTGCTGGATTCAAGGAATGCCCTTTAAGACTTCTAAATTTATGACACTTAAGGACTGCAGCATGAGAGAATGGCATGGATGAGTAACAGCAGAGAAGTGCAGAACTTTAAGTGATTGCTTATCTAAAACTGAACCTCTCCATGCTCAGCTACAGTCATTTATATTTGGGATTTCTACTCTAATAATGTACAGCTGGAATTTTAGCAAGTCATGAACTTGACAGCAGGCTTTCTTAAAGGGCCAGGATTTCAACATGTAGTTAACATTTTTGTCTACTTCGCATCTCCTTTATTCCTTTGTGCGTGAGTGTGTGTGTGTGTGTAATTTTTTTTACTGATTATAAGCCATCTGTTCCTCTACCAGAAGCCAAGAGGCTAAAGAGGATTTTCTTGCTGAGTGACAGCCTCCAAATGGCATGACATTGCAGAATTGCAGGTATGGTATTGCATACATCAGAAAGTTGTGGTTTAAGAAAACAAGGAAATAACCAGAAAAAATAAAAGAAGCTTGAGAAACAATATCTGGAAAAAAAGTCTTAAATTACTAAGACAAAAGGTACAGATCAGTACTATCACAACATAAATAACCTGGTCGTTCAATAAGAGTGACAGTGGGATGCTTCCTATTCAGTGAAGTGTGACCTTTGCTTCCTAGTCAATCATCTACTCTACACAAGCTGGAAGCAATAACCAGCCACATCTTTGAAATGTATAGAGTATCTTCAGAAGATTTTTAAGCCAAAGAGATACATCTGCTATTGTGGAAAATAAGTGGTATGAATGTAAGACTTCATTGTTTTTGCACAGAACACGTTTAGGACCACAATTTTGACTTCTGACAAGCAGAGGTCCACATGACATAAGACTGGGCTTATGCCACCAAGGTAACATACACTTGGCTTAGAGTAAAGATCAATGTCTGTCACACACTAGCTTTCATCGAAAGAGATTCTTCCAGCAGAACAGGTGGCATGCCATGACTCAACTTTTTGTGCCTCTGTTTCACAGATTTTCTTTTTTTAACTCAATCTGGCTCTTTATGTGTGTGTGCGTGCTTGTTTATTCATTTATTGGGCATTGTGTAACTGTCTGGGTGGCTATGTGATGGCCTACTTGTACGTCAGAGACAGCAAATGCTTACATAGGACTAACTCTGGTCGTCACAGATTTAGTTTTTCCTAATATCAGATAAGTTATGTTATTCGACTTGGACCTCTCATACAAAGCTTGGTATTTATTGTGTTTCATGTACCTAGCCTATTACATATTGGGTAGATTTACATGTCCTTGGTAACAAACTCATTCATTTACTGGAACACACAAACATATTTATTTTTATTTAAAAGTTTTAACTCTAGGACTTGTCAAAAGTCATTATATCTTTTGAAAGATTACCATTGTGTCTACAGCAACTCAGTACCTGTGCCATTTCCTGGTGGACTTATCAAACTAGTTAACTTTATAAAAATAATGTGATAAAAATATTTTTTTCTTCAACTCATATGGTTTAATAAAGATGCATTATCACTGTCAGCATGTAGCAGTAGGAAGGCTTTTACCTGAAAGAAAGACTTTTTCTGGTCATTAGCATGCCAAAGTAAATCAAAAACTACAGTATTTTACTTCTAAAGCCTCTCTTTTACATCTTTCCAAGGTTACCATCAGATCTTATAGATGAATCCCACATTGTATTTAATAATTATCAGTATCTAAATAGATATTATGTTTAAAATTTTGTATGACAGTGCCCTTAATTCAGATGTATGTGATGGATAGTATTAAGATAATTTAATCTTTAGGCTAAACTTTAATTTCTTAATGAAATTTGAATTTTAATTGGTTTGTGGTAGTAAAATATTTTTGATTTATTATCATGTTTAATTATATCTTCATAAAATTGATAGTTGTAGAGCAAGATAAATGCATATTGTGAAAATTGGGTAAAACATTTTGTGTTATAACTCCGTTTTTCTTGAGTACTATAATCCTCAAAAGCATAAAAAAGTTCATATTTAGCTTGAGAGGTTTTTGTGTTCATTGTACAGTTTCTTACACATAATGTGGGTCACTTAGATATTGAAATAGCATTTTGGCAGGTCTAGCACTCTGTCTAATACATGATTTTTACCTGAACACAAAAGGTCATAGTTTGTTCTCCTCAAAGGTACATCGAAATCAAATTTTTTTCCAGAGCAACCGATTAGCATGACACTATTATTGCTGTAGGTAATTTTTTCTTGTCACTGTCTTACAGATACGAATTGATCCTCCTCATCTTTTTCTGCCTTCATTTTCTTGACTAATCTGCAGTTACTATATTCACTCTATTTAAAGCTAGGAAAATAATTAATTATCCTGATTATAAAAACAGATTTTAAAAGGAATAGTGAGTATCCACCATCTGCAAATATACTCAAGCTGTCAAAAAATCTGTGGATGACTCCACTCTACAGTATTTCAGTTCCTGCAGTAAAGAAGATTTGCTCAAGGGGATCTATTTATTTAGACTCAGGCATTGTAAATTAACTTAGAATGTATATATTCTCTCTATAGAATACAGTAGAGAAAACAAAATTCAATGTGAATCAAAGTTTTATTTTAAGATTTTTAGAACAGTGCAGATTAAGTCACTGCAATGTGTGAATTAAATGGAACAATAGAAATAGTAGAATTGATTATAAAATGGTCAGAAGAGCTGTAAAATACATCATGTAACTATGAAGATAAAGAGAAAACAAGCAAAGGCTGCATGGATGGGAATAGATAAACATGTAACGTAGACTTCTTGGAGCCGTTCAAGATGTGGAGTTCCACTGAAAGCAACCATGTCTGTTCTGTGCCTGTTGTGGTACCCTCGGCTCTGTGTTTCCTGGCAACAAGGTCTTCTGAGAAGCCTGCTGAGAACAAAACTAGCATTAAGCAATCTTCCGTGTCTAACAACCTGGCTCTGTTTCTGGTGGTTGAGCTAAAAAACACAATTAAACACATTCACTTGCCCACGAAGCTAGGAGTAAGAAGATGTAGTTATTTTTCTTGCTGTTGCTGTTTGTTACATACAAGAAGAAAATACTTCTGAAAGATGCACATGTGTGGGATGAACATAAATATATGGAAATGTATACAATATGAAGGTGAAAGTTTTTGATAATTGGTCATTGGATAAGATGTATATAAAATATTTCACACTTCAATAGTATGGTATCTAGGCATGAACATTAGTGCCACAGGGGAAATACATTAAAAGACAAGTGTTTGTTTTCAAAGACTTTAATACAATATTTAATAAATATTTGTTGAATGAACACATCAGCAATATATGTTTCCCTCACCTCAGGTCTGAGCAAAACTTAACATCAATTTTGTTTTTGCTTTTCAATTCTCAATAAAATTGAGATCATGAAAAATAATATCCATGATAGTGGCCTGACATCTGTCTGGTCCACCCATTTTAAATTTTATAATTTGATATATCAAGAAATCATTTAGCGGCCAGTCCGGTGGCTAAGTTTGCACGCTCTGCTTCAGCAGCCTGGGGTTCACAGGTTCGGATCCCAGGCGTGGACCTATACACTGTCCATCAAGCCATGATGTGGTGGCATCCCACATACAAAAAGTAGAGGGATATTGGCACAGGTGTTAGCTCAAGGCCAATTTTCCTCACCAAAAAAAAAAAAAAAAGGAAAAGAAAAGAAATCAAGTTATTTCCATATTTAAATAAAATTAATCTAATTTCTAACAGAATCAGATGTGTTCACCATTGCTTTTGCATCATCTCCTGAATTTGCATTAAGGCTTATGATAACATTCAACCATAAGAAATCACTATTCTTTTCATAGTAAGGATATTCTTGAGACCGTTGCTCACATTAATGTCGAATGACCTATTTACAATGGGTCACAGGAGACTCACTCTTCAGCACAAGGAAAGCTATGCTTTTCCTGATAAAATTGATGAATATTATGAATATTTCTGTCATATAACATTCTATGATTTATCTTCATTCTGGCTACTAACAAGATTTTACAAAAAGCATGGGGCCAGCCCAGTGGCTCAGTGGTTAAGTCCATGTGCTCTGCTTTGGTGACCTGGGATTTGCAGGTTCAGATTCCTAGTGAGGAACTACACACCACTCACCAAGCCATGCTGTGGCATCCTACATACAAAATAGAGGAAGATTGGCACAGATGTTTGCTCAGGACCAATCTTCCTCACCAACAAAAAAAAAAAAAAAGAAGTCATTTTACAAAAGGAAAAAGCATGGCTTGTGTCAACAATATAATATTGAACAAATGCATGTTTAACAAACTTTACCATATGCCTTAAATTATTATTTTTTTATTTTCAGTAGCCCTCTAGCTCATTTTTCTTGTGTTTATTTTTTTAATGTATCTTTGGATGTGCCTTGCTGGAAGCTGCCTCAAGTCCTTTCTGAGAATGGATGGTGCCTAAACATAAATCATACATAATATATTAAACATAGTAAGACTCAACATTGAACTGAATAAATGAGCAGGTATCTAAAATAATCTATGATTTTTGGGGGGTTTTTTGCTCAGGAAATTTGCCTTGAGCTAATATTGGTGTCAATCTTCCTCTATTTTATATGTGGGTCACCACCATGGCACGACTGCCTACGAGTGGTATAGGTCAGCGCCTGGGAACGGAACCTGGGCTGCTGAAGAGGAGTGTACTGAGTTTAACCACCAGGCCATGGGGCCAGCCCCTTAACTATGGTATCTTAAAGGTTAAACTTTACTCATTGGAGACTTTGGCAATGAATAGGGACTTTGGGATAAGACATATTAAAACAAAGTCCACCCAAGAGATTTTTTTCCCACCAAACCACACAGTATTTTATACATATATGAGCAGATGATGTTTTTCTAAATCCTATTATCTAAAAATTTCCATGCAAGTATATACAACTGCAAATAAAACATATAAGGTATGTATTTCAGGGGAAAATAATTGTAGTTTACACAAAAACTAGCAATCTGAACTTTGCTCACTCAAATGTTATGATTTTTAGAGAATATTTCACTTTCTGATTTATATCATGTTGTTATAATTAAATAACTTTGCTTAAGCAGCGAATATATAATGTGAAAAAAAAAAAAAGAATTTACTGGGCTCCTACCATGTTCCAAATAGTTCTATATATTTTGTATCAGTTAGTTATTAGCCTAATAACGTTGTTTAACTAACCATATCAAAAGTCAGTGATTAAAAAAAAAGGCAAGGATTGTTCTCACTCATGCATTGGGAATTTGTAGGAGCTAGCAGAGTTGGCTAGCGTGGCCCTGAGTTAACATCTGTGGACAATCTTTCTCTTTTTGGTTGAGAAAGATTGTCACTGAGTTAACATCTGGGCCAGTCTTCCTCTACTTTGTATGTGGGACGCTGCCACAACATGGCTTGATGAGTGGTGTGTATGTCCATGTCCCGAATCCAAACCCATAAACCATGGGCTGCCAAAGTGGAGCTCACGAACTTAACCACTATGCCACTGGGCCAGCCCCCTCCTGCCCATTTTATAATCAGATTTTTTTTTTTGCTATTGAATTATATGAGTTCTCTCTATATTTTGGATATTAATCCCTTTTCAAAAATATGATTTGCAAATATTTTCTCCCATTTGGTAGGTTGCCTTTTTGTTTAGTTAATGGTTTCCTTTTCTATGTGAAAGATTTTTAGTTTGGTGTACTCCCACTTCTTTATTATTTTTCTTGTATGATCCTTTTACTATATTGTTGACTTCGGTTTGCTAATATTTTATTGATGATTTTGTGATTATGTTCATCAGGGACATTGGCCTGTAATTTTCATGTCTTGTGTCATCCTCATCTGATTTTAGTATCAGGGTAATGCTAACCTTGTAAAATTAGTTTGAAAGTGTTCCTTCCTCTTCTATTTTTGGATGGTCAATTGAGAAAGATCTTAATTATTTTAAAAATATTTGGTAGACTATTTGGTCTTGGACTTTTTTATGTTGGGCAGTTTTCAATTACTGATTCAATTTCCTTACTAGTAATTGGTCTGTTCAGATTTTCTATTTCTTCATGAATCAGTCTTAAAAGTTTTAATATTCTTAATATGTTTCCAGTAATTTATCCATTTCTTCTAGGTTGTCCAATTTCTTGGAGTATAATTTTTCATCGTAGTCTCTTATGATCCTTCATATTTTTCTGGTATCAGTTTTAATGTATGTTCTTTGATTTTTTATTTTATTCAATTGAGGCCTCTCTCTCTTTTTTTCTTCTCTGTGAGTCTAGTTAAAGGTTTATCAATTCTGTTTATCTTTTCAAAGAACCATCTCTTAGTTTCATTGATGTTTTCTGTTGATTTTTTTAGTCTCTATTTCGTATATTTCTGCTCTGATCTTTGTAATTTCCTTCCTTATACTAACTTTGGGCTTTTTGTTCTTCTTTTTCTAGTTTCTTGATATGTAAATTTGGATTGTTTATTTGAGATTTTTCTTTTTCCTTCAAGTAGGCGTTTATCACTATAAACTTCCCTCTTAGAACTGCTTTTGTGGCATTTTATAACTTTTGGTATGTTGTAGTGCCATTTGCATTTCTCTCAAGGTATTTTTCATTTCCCTTTTGAATTCTTCTTTGACCCATTAGTTATTCATTGGCATGTTGTTTAGTCTCCACATATTTGTGAAATTTCTTCTCATAATTGAATTTCAGTTTCATGCCCTTGTGATCAGAAAAGAAGTTTGACGTGATTTTAATCTTCTTAAATTTATTCAGGCTAGTTTTGTGACTAACATGATCTATCCTGGAGAATGTTCCATGTGCACTTGAGAAAAATATGTATTATGTTGCTTTGGAGTGGAATGTTCTGTAAATATCTGTTAAATTCATCTGGTCTAATGTGTCTCTTAAGGCCAATGTTTTCTTATTGATTTTCTGTCTGGATGATCTCTGTATTAATAAAAGTGGGGTGTTAAAGTTTCCTACTATTATTGTATTGCTGTTTATTTCTCTCCTTCGGTGTGTTAATATTTGCTCCTATGTTGGGTGCATAAATATTTACAAATGTTACATCCTCTTGTTGGATTGACCCCTCTATTATTACATAATGAACTTCTTTATATCTTACTAAAATCTTTGTTTCAAAGCCTATTTTTTCTGGTATAAGTAGAACCACCCTGGTTTTCTTTGATTTCCTTTTGCATGAACTACCTTTTTCCATACTTTCACTTTCAGTCTGTGTGTGTCCTTATATCTAAAGTGAGTCTCTTGTTGGCAGAATACAGATGGATCTTGTTTTTATATCCATTCAGCCAGTGTATGTCTTCTGTTTAGGGAATTTAAAACATTTACATTCAAATTAATTATTTATAGGTATGTACTTCTTTCCATTTTATTAATTAATTTCTGGATGTTTTGTAGTTCTTCTGTTTCTTTCTTATTCTCTTGCACTCTTCCTTGTGATTTGATGATTTTTCCATTGTAGTGTGCTTTGATTTCTTTCTATTTCTCCTTTTTTTTTTTTCTTTGCTTTGTGGTTACTGAGGCTTACAAATAACAACTTATGTTTAAAAGAGTCTATTTTAGTTGTTAACAGCTTAAGTTTGATCACATTCTAAAGCTCTATATTTTTACTCCCCACCATTTTGTGACTTTGATGTCACAGTTTACATCTTTTTATCTTGTATATCCCTTAGCAAATTATTGTAGTTATAGTTATTTTTGCTACTTTTGTCTTTTAACCTTCAGAGTAACTTTATAAGTGATTAATCCTCCTCCTTTATCACATTAGGTCATTCTAAATTTTACTATATATTTACCATTACCAGTGAGATTCATACTCTCAGATATTTTCCTGTTGCTAATTAGCACCTTTGTTTCAGCTTAAACAAGTCCCTTTGACATTTCTTGTAAGGCCTGTCTGGTGGTAAAAAGCTCAGTTTGCTTTTACTTGTCTGGAAAACTCTTTATCTCTCCTTCACTTCTGAATTACAGCTTTTCAGATAAAAAGTATTCTTGGTTGGAATTTCTTTTTCTTTCTGAACTTTGACTAAATTGGCCACTCCCTTCTGGCTTTCAATATTTCTGCTGAAAAACCTGCTGATTGTCTTATGATGGTTTTCTTGTACGTACAAAGGTTTTTTTTCTTGCTGCTTTTAAGATTCTGTCTTTGTCTTTAGCTTTTGACATTTTAATTATTGTGTCTTGGAGTGGGTCTCTTTGGGTTCATCTTATTTGGAACTTTCTGGGTTTCCTGGATCTGGATGTCTGTTTTCTTCCCCAGGTTAGGGAATTTTTCAGCCACTACTTTTAAAAATAATTTCCTGCCACTTTCTCTCTTTCTTCTCCTTCTGGGACCTATATTATGTGAATGTGCATCCACACTTGATTTCTCATAACTCCCTCAAGCTTTAAGCTATAGTTGCCTTTTTTCTTTTCTTTTCTTTCTTTTTTTTTCTTGCTGCTCTGATTGGGTGTTTTCCAGTGTCCTATCTTCAAGTTCACTGAGCCTTTCTTGTGCTTCATCTAATTTACTGTTGACCACATAGTATATTTTTTTAATTTAGTTTTTGTTTTCTTCAACTTTCTGGCATTTCTTTTGTATTTTATTATATTTTCTATCTCTTTATTAAAGTCCTCACTGTGTTCATCCATTCTTCTCCCAAGCTCAGTGAGTTCTTTATGACTGCTTTTAAAAATCTCTTTATCAAATAAATCACATCTCCATTTCATTAAAGACTTTTTCAGAGGTGTTATCTTGTTTTTGGTTTGGAACATTTTCCTGCATGTCTTCATTTTCCATGACTCTCTGCATTGGTTTCTATACATAAGCTGAAAGAGTCACCTCTCCCAGTCTTGAGGAAGAGGGCTTGTGGAGGAGATGAACCTTATCATTCAAACCTGACCTAGCTTTTGGTTACCTCTCAAACCTTTGTGACTGTCCAAGCAATCTATTTTATTTTTGGTGTTTCCCAGTAGTCGAGCATTTGTCAAAAACTGTCAGTGCCCCAAAAAGTACTATCTCAGTCAACACCTATAGTCAGACTGGTTACAGCTAGATCCTCAGGTAGCCGCTTTTAAAGAATGCAAATATATGCAATTGTGTGACTGCAAGTGTAAGTCCCACTGGGCACCAGAGCTGGGCAACTTAGAAATGTTCCCCGAGTGTCAGTCACAAAAATTGGGGTGCCACAAAAGTGTATAGGCTCCTTTCTGGGAGGTACCAAGATGTGGAATGAGGTAGATGGAGAGTATAAATGTGCCATCTACCTGCCTCCATCCACAGAAAGCATCTCAGTAGGCCCCTAGATGTGTGCCAAACAGAAGCCTGCCCCTCAGGCCAAATTTCCAGGACAAGCAAATAGTCCTCTTTCACAGAAAGACTGGGGGTGTGTTTCAGTCCGCTGCCTGCACCATGCCCTGGCAGTGGTAGCTGCCCAAGAGCTGTCTCTCCCTTTGTTCCAGTCCTCTAGAGCCCAGAAATGCAAGCCCCAGTGGCTACCAGAGCCAGGCAATCAAGGAGTGTCTTCTAGCTGGCAGCCACAGAAAATGAGAACAACAGATCTAAAAGCCACAGCACTAGATACCTGTAAAGCTCCCCTCTGGGAGACACTGGCACTCTTGAGCATGGCAGAGGGATAGTGTGAAAATAGTACCTGCCCTCAGAGGTCTGTGGAAAGGAACACTCTCAGCCCTTAGATGTGTATTTGATTAGAAGCTTACCCTTAAGGCTGCAGCCATGTAGATAAGCTAATAGGCGTCTTACACAGAAAGACTAGGCTTTCAGACTGTTTCTTCTTACTGTCCTCTGAGCATAGTAGCCAGTTAAGAACTTTTTTGTCATTGGTTGCAGTCCTGCAGGACCCATGAACTTATGCCTCACTGGCCACCAGAGCCAGGTGATCTAGAGCTGTCCCCTAAGAGCAGTCTCAAAGATTGAGGAGCCTGATGAGGTTATAGCTCCACTCTGGAAGAAAGCAGAGCTGGAGCAAGGCAGAGGAGAGCATAAAGATGACATCCACTGGCTTCTGTTTCCCAAGATTCCCTCTGTAGGCCCCTTGTTTTTTGGTAAACCAGAAGCCTACCCTTCAGGCCGAAGGTCCAGGACAAGCCAATAGGCCTATTTCACAGAAAGACTGGAAGTATGTTTAGTCTGCTGTCTGCACAGTGCCCAGGTTTTGCTAACTGTCAAAGAACTCTCTCTACGATTGTTACAATCTCATGGGACAAACCCTGCTGGCCACAAGAGGCAGGTGATCAAGGGGTACCCCCTGGGTGGCAGCCACTAAAAGACTGGGGCACTAGACATAAAAATCAGGGCACCAGATATGTGTGAAAGTTCCCCTCTGAGAGATACTGGTGCTCTGGAGTACGGCAGAGAGAGCATGTAAAGATGGGGAAGCCTATGGTTTAAAAAAAGACATGGCATCCAGTGAGATAGACAGAGAGTTCAAAGATGAAACCCACCTCTGCCTCTGTTCCTGGAGAACATGCCAGCAGACCTTTAGATGTATTAAATTAGATGCCTGCCATTGGGCTGATATTTTAAGATACGGAAATAAGCCTCTTTCATAGAATGTCGTTGTGCTTTTCTGCTCTGCAGTGGACCCTGGGGCAGGTCAGTCTGTGTACAATCCCTTTAAGAATCATTTTGCTATAGCCTGTGGGACTCTTGTACACAAGATCTGTTGGTTTTCAAAGGTAGATGTTCTCAGGTGCAGAACTTAAAAGTCAGGGTGCCCAATATGGGGTTCAGGGAGAAGCTCTGGGTTTTGAATTCTCTCTCGATTGTGGGTCACTGTGCCAGGGGTAGAGTTTTTGGCAAGATTGTGTCTCAGCCTCTCCTACTTGTTTCTATGTGGGTTTTTTTCTTGTTCACCCAGTGTGTAGGAGTCACTCAGCTAGTTTGGACTTATTTCAGAGGACATTGTTTTATATGTAGCAGTAAATTCAGTGTGTCCGTGGGAGAAGCTGAGTTCAGGATCTTCCTAAGTCACTATCCTGAACCCGCCCCCAACTATGACTTTCTTATAATGTAACTCTTGAAGTCCAAGATCCCATGTTCAACACCAAGTCTGCATGCAACTCATTGTAACATAGAAAACCACACATTATACTGGATTTTGATCGTCTATGCATTTTTCTTTCAACTCCAGAAGGAGGCAGGCAGCAAATTTTGACTTCCAACATTCAGAGAAAACTAAAATGGTGCTCAAGAAGCATTGCTGTAGGATGTGTGCTTTAGAGTATGTACCCACCAAAGTGCCTTGAGTGATGTGTTAATTACATGTTAATACACATGTGTTGGTTTTCAGACAGTTTGTTGAGTGCATTAGAACATCGTCTGAAGATAAAATTAATTCTTTCAAACTCAATATCACTCTAAGAGTTTTACATAAAAGTCAGGAACAGGACAAAAAGAAAATGATGTATCAGTCAGTAAACTGGGAATTTATATATAGTATATACCTTTAGAAGAGGAAAAGGCAAAAGGAAAGCTTTAAGGATTAAATGTATTTAAATTTAAAATTTATATTAAATCAGAGATAATGTGTCCTAAGTAGCAGGACCTGACTCAAGAGAATGAGTCTGATTTAACAAACTTGTCTCGCTAAGTAAAATAAAGAAATTGAGCCACTAATAATTAGACTCTTTGAATGGGTATAAGGATAGAGTAAGCATTTTTAATGGAAAATCTGCCAGTGGAAACTTTGTTCTGCCCTAACAGAACTGGAAGTGCTTCCTGGGAGTGGAGGTGAATGTTATCATAAAGGATCAGAGAACTAGTTAGAGACTAATGAACCTTGAGCATTAAAATCCATGCTCTTCGGAAAATTCTCTAAGAACATACCCAAGCTTCCCCGACTTTCCTCAGACAAGTCTTAGTGGACACTCAGTGGAGGCTGATCTTTGCCCAAAAGGGTCGTTTCTGCTGCAACCTGCTGTCAGGCACATACCTGTTTTAAAATCATCTTGGCGTCCTCATTAAGTATTACAACACATCTTCCTAATTTCATTTATACGAGGGAAATATTTTTCCAGGGAGTAAACATAAAGGTGGAAAATTATCTCTGCTATCCTCCTACAACGTTTTTGTTTTCTTCTGCATGGAAAGTTGTTTTCCCACACACCTATGCATCTCACTCTTCTCTGACCTCTGCTTACATCTCACTTTCTGAGACAGACCTTCTCTTTTTTTATATGGAAAGACACTCTCCCCTCACCATCACTTTCTGTTCCTTTCCCTCTTTTGTTCTTCCTCACAGCAGTTATCCCCACTTGACACAAGGCATATTTCCTGTTTATGGAATGTGCCCCACTTGGACATAAGTTCCGTAAAAACAAAGATTTAGTCTATTTTGATTCATGGCTGTTCTGCTGTGCTCACATGGTGCCTGCCCTCTGTTGGAAAAATGAATGAACTTCCTCCTTTCCTCTGTGTCCATAGGAAACATTTGCCAAAGGGTTCCCTGCATTAAGCTTGAGGTATTACTTACTCTAGTAAATTGGTCTACTACCATGTGTATGTTATTAGAATTCCTAAATGAATATAAATGCCAATAAATGTTTTACACCTTTCCGAGGAAGAAGCTTAATTGATAGACTTTCAAGAGGTAGAGAAAAATATGTTATGAATATTTTTGGTACTAACCAAAATTCAACCTTTTTTTGGCTAACTACAAAGGGATAGCCTGTGTATTAACTAAAAATTGGAAAGTTTGACATGTGTTTATTAGCATATCAATTTGTTCTCCTTAAGAGAGCAAAAATACAGAAAAATAAAATTTAAAGCTGCATAAAAAAGTGAAGTGGAGTACTTACAAATATATGAATTATTAGTGCATTTATCAGCAGAAGGGAAGGTAGAAACAAATTTTTTAAAATAATATAAAGAAAAATATTTTACTGTTTTTAGTAAGGCCGTTTTCTTTGCAGAAATGTCAGATACACCCTATTCTGTCACTCACACTGCATATACAGTTTTGAAAAAAATATGAAAACTTCAGAACATTAAGTTGGCCAAACAAAAGGACATTTGGAATCACTTTAGAAACTGGCTAAAGTTCAAAATGTGAGCAAGCAAATAGACTTTTTTTAAAAACATCATCCTTTTTCTTTTGCTATTGGCTTCACAGCGAATCACATGGAACCTCCATGAAGAACCTGTTTAACAACTACTCTGCCTATAAAGTACTTGCTTTCTTTTTGTGTCAGTAGGTAGATGGGAAAACTTGAAAACTCATTTGATTAATGTAAGAAAGTAAGCACTAATATCATACTAACTCTGCTTATAAATGGCTTCTATCACCAATGAAAAATGCTCTGTCACAATCAGTGCTCCTTTAATAGACAAGATCTTTTGATGGGGCCGGCCCGGTGGTGCAGCAGTTAAGTTCTCACATTCTGCTTCTCGGTGGCCTGGGGTTCGCCAGTTCAGATCCCAGGTACAGACATGGCACCACTTGGCAAAAGCCATGCTGTGGTAGGCGTCCCACATATAAAGTAGAGGAAGATGGGCATGGATGTTAGCTCAGGGCCAGTCTTCCTCAGCAAAAAGAGGAGGATTGGCAGTAGTTAGCTCAGGGTTAATCTTCCTCAGAAAAAAAAAAAAAAGATCTTTTGAGCCACTTGTGTACACATAACAGTCTTCCTAGAAGAACGGCCAAATTATCTTTACTGGAAAAGATATAACTTAGTACTCATGCCCCCAAGATTAAATAACTAGTTTTACAAGGAAGGTAGAGGGATTCCTACAACACCTATGTTAACACTTTATACTGTGCCCTTAAAATTTCTGTGTGGCTATTCATTTTTAATATTATCATAAAAGTTAAGATTTATTGATTAGTCTAGGTAAAAACCATTTTTTGCATAAACAGTTTAAAATTAGAAGTAGATTAATCTTTTGAATAGGCTGAAACTTATCTGAGAAGACATTAAATTATATTATTAGCTCACCTCTTTTTTGCTGTTTATGAAATAGGAATGTGGAATCAATTGATAAATAAATGCTTTGAATCTATGTTAGGTGATAGTTCAAGAGAAATGTGTATGGGTGTATGTTTGAGTTTAGTTACTTCAAGCTTCTATCATTACTTTTATTCGGGAGATACACACACACACACACACACACCCCCGCATACAAAACTGTTGACTGTGTAAAATATAATATTCTCATCAAATCTCTGACTGTCTATACGGGTTGAACTAACTTTATACACTAGCAAAACATGCCAGAAAAGGCCCTAGGCATTGATGACACAAAGTTCCAGTTGTAATTAACTGACAATTGTCATCTTTTAGGTGAAAAATAGACAATAACCTTATTTATATACGCACTTCTTATAGTAGACAGAATAATAGTCACTCAGAGATGTACATGTCCTAAGCCCTGGCCTAGCATAGTCACATATCAAAATAACTTATTTTAAGCCACTGTGTTTGTGATAATTTGTTACAGTCTCAACAGAAAACTAATATAAAAGTTTGCACGTATACATATATTTCCATAAATTCATTTATGTTTATATATGCTCACACACACATATGTAATGTTAATAAATGTTATCTTCAAATAAAGAAAATAAAGTTAGATAAGAGGAATAGGGATTGCCAAGGGGAAGGGAATTGCAATTTTTTAAAAAGTTACTGATAGAAAAGGTGATTTTTAAAGCTCTTTGATAAGGTGATATTTCAGAGACCTGAATGAAGTGAAAGATTAAGCCATAAGGGCATCCAGGACAAGGGTATTCCAGGCGGAGGGACTAGAGATGGAAGTGCCCTTGGGAGTTTGAGGAATATCCAAGAGCCTATGAGCCTGGAGCAGAGTGAGCAAGAGACAAGTGGTAGGGAATTTAAGAGGTTCTCAAGCTATCTTTGGTTAAAAAACATTTATTTGGATTTTTTTTTTTTTTTTGAGGAAGATTAGCCCTGAGTTAACTGCTGCCACCCTTCCTCTTTTTTCCGAGGAAACCTGGCCCTGAGTTACCATCCATGCCCACCTTCCTCCACTTTATACGTGGGACGCCTACGACAACATGGTGTGCCAAGCCGTGCCATGTCTGCACCCGGGATCCGAACCAGCGAACCTGGGCCGTCAAAGCGGAACATGCGCACTTAGCTGCTGCACCACCGGTCCGGCCCCTGGATTTGTTTTATTGTAAACTTTGTCATAAGCCAATGCCCTTTGTAAAATACAATTAAATGATTGTCTAGAAACACAAATTTAAAGTAAATGTAGACGATCTACAAAATGCAACTTTTTAATATTAGAATCAACATAAAAATAAATTTAAATAAATATAACAAACATAACATAGGAAAAAGGAAAAATGCTACAAAAATCATATTCTGTTCATGAAAATGGCATGGACAGGAAACAAGCTTGTGGACCACCGACCCCACTTTGAATTGCTCTGATGTCCGTGGACCATTTAAAGGACTTTGTTTTTTCTGAGTGAGACTGGAAGCCACTGTATGGTTTTGAACAAAGATGTTTCTCAGTTTACATTTTATGAGTACTATTCCGAGCACTTTGTGGAGAGTGGGTTTTGGCAGGTAGATAGGAAAGCAGGCGAACCAGTTTGGAAGTTTTCGAAATAATCCCAAGAAAGAACAAAGGCAGCATTAACCCAAGTGGTAGTCAAAGAGGTAAGAAATGCTGGAATTACAGCCATATTTTGAAGATAGAGCTGACAGATTTATCGATGAGCTTTGTGGTATACGAAGTATTGAGTAAAACAAAAGATAAATAAAGATTTTGGAAACTTACTATGCTGACAAACAGCATTACCATTTCCTGAGGAAAACTGGAGGAGAAGCAGATTTGGTGTTTAAGGGTGAAGAGTCAGGAGTTTATTTCGACCTGTTATATATTATTGGATTTTTAATGCTGTGTAACAAGTTACACAGCAAATTTAGCAACTTAGAACACCAACCATTCATTATCCCACACTTTCTGTAGGTCAGAAGTCTGGGCTTGACTTAACAGGATTCTCTGCTCAGGGTCTCATGGGGTAAAATCAAGGTGTCTGCCACAGGGTTCTGATCTGGAGCACAGCATCTCTTAAAAGTGATTCAGGTTGTTGGCAGGATTCTCTTCCTTAAAGCTGTAGGACTCAGGCCCTGCTTTCTTGCTGTCTGTTAACCTGAGGCCATCCTCAGCTCCTGGAGTTCCTATCCTGTTCCATGCCAGGTGGTCCTCTCCATAACATGGCAGTTGCTTGTTCAAGGCTAGCAGGAGAATCCCCTTAGTCAGTTACCAAGGAATCCTCTATGAAGTAACAAAATCATGGAATGACTACCCATCATCTTGATAATATAGCAAAACTTAATCAAGGGAGCAACTACCTTATTGCTGTTCACAAGTCCCTCCACAGTGAAGGTGAGAGGACTTTTTAGGGTGTATACACCAGGAAGTGAGAATCTTGGGAACCATCTTAGAATTCTGCACACCACAGAGGCCTGTTTGGAATCTGAGTGGAACCATCACATAAACGGTTAAATATAGACATCTAGAATTCAGAGGAGAGATCTGAGTTGGAAATTCACTTCTGAAAATTATGCTGGCTACTTTCATTTACCTCTTCTCCTCGCATCCCTGTTCTTATCTTTGCTGTCCTGATCTGTGCCACGGGAGACCAACATTTCCTGGACTCCTTTACCCTCAGACTCCAAGCTTCCTTCAGCCAATGGAAAGCAGAAGCTTTCAGAATTCCAAAGAGCCCAGACATCTCCCTGACATTGGTTTCTAGCCTCTACTGCCAAAGCTCCGTTTGGGCTGCTCCTCTTCTGCTGTGGTTCCAGTTATCCAAGGATCTGATGACACCATTTTTTCCCATTGCCCCTTCGGTTTAGGGTTAGTGCTGGCCCTCTGTGCTAGCCCCTTGCATGCTTCCCCATTCCTTTGTTGCTGGCACAATGCTTAGATAAATAGTCCTTTTGCTAAACCATCTTTTGTTATCACTTTGTACCTGCCATCTTCCCCACTACTACCCTTTGGAGCACCGGTATCACAAAACAAATATAAAGAAAATAACTGTCTGAAATACTGTAATTCACCAGTGGGAAAGTCCACAGTCCCTAAGTGAGCATGTTTTCAGGTATCTGAGGCTGCTGTGGTCAAGCTGAAATTCGAGTTTATTACCAGGTAGAGGGATTATCTAAAGGGCCTTATCACAGTTCAGTTAAAAGGTTGAGTCATATCTGTGACATGGAATAAATACATTAAAAAAGCAATTGAAGGGCAGTGAAGCCATTCTATGAAAGACTTAAAGAAAAATGCTGCAGATCAGTAAACCGTCTAAATCATTAGCACAGACTCTGGGTTAAAAGGTATTGGATGGGGAAAACACTTAGAAATGAACTTAATAGGCCGCAAGAAGACTCAGCCAAGGAGGAATGGCGAAAGAGGAAGTGATAGCAGCAGTACAGGAAGTGCCTGTTTTCCAGACCAGCCCTGAAAATGACAGTTGTGTAAAATTGCACTTGGGTTTAGAGGCTGCTCTCAACAAAACCTGAGTCACTTGGATAAAGTGCCTTCAAGAAGCTGTCTTAAGTATCAACACGACAATATCTAGGTTGGCATAACAGTTTGTGATTAATCAATTGACTTTTTATTTCAACCAAGACAAATATTCCCCAGCTGCTCCAAGCCCATCCCCCGCCCCTTGAGAAGGAAGAAAGGTTTAATGACACTGACTGAGCAATGACAGTGTATGTGACGAGTGCAGTATGACATGTTGGTTATAACAGACTGTCTTGGTTTGAATTCCAAGGCTCCATGCAATCTGCGTAGAAATACAACATATTGCTTAATATCTGTGATCCTCTATTTTCTGATATGCAAAATAAGAAATAAGATTACCCGCCTCAATATTGTGTTTTGAAGATTATATACGATAATGCTTGTCAAGTGTCAGGTACACTGTTGACATTCAACAAATCTCCTCTTCTTAGTTTTTTGACTTACTAATAAAGATAACTCAAAATATGACATAAAAAAATTCTTATTTTGGATGATTGCCACTGGCAATAAATTCTATAAAAAAATAAAATATTTATGACAGCTATATACCCAATCTTTCATGCAAATGTATTGTTTTATTCAAAAGGGATTTTTGAAGCATTTGCCTTAGTTCAGTCAAGTGATATTTAAAAAATAAAAAGTACTTGATATGAATTTATATGTAAAATAATTTTCTTCATCCATTGACATTCCAACTTCAGAAATGACTTAAATGGCTTCATTTTCGTTCAGTTTGTGACCAGCATTTATAGGAGCACAGATCAGAGTAGAGATCACACTAAACTTATCGCAGCAGCTAGAGACATGACACACATGTCGTTAAATCCGTCCTGCTCCCAAAATATATACAATTAGCACCAAGCCTCTTTTCAGACCATAATTAACCAGAATATATCTGTGGGAGAATTTAGCAAGTTACCTTTTACAATGCAGAATTAGAGTCTTCTGCATATTCTGTAGTGCGTTTTCTCTAAATTTACTAAGTACTAGCGTTAGAAAAATTACTAATATAGAAAGTACTAGTGTACAAAGGTACTAGTGTAAAAACTTAGTGTCATTGATGGCAAGTCTGACCACAGAAAGTGCTGCAGCATAGTAAATAAGGCTTTTTCTTTTACTAATCAATATATCCCATAACATAGAACAAACCAACCCAATGGGAAGAAATGAGAATATATTCATACCTTCTAAGAGCTGGAAGTTAAAATGCTTAGGATCATCACAAGAGTTTTACCATTCTGTTATATTCTAAATGCTATCGTGAGGTCTACATTTGTTTTTCCAAATTCGAATTGTAGCCTAATTTTTCTACATTTTGAAATATAAGCAGAGTAAACTTCCACTAGCCTTTTGAAAGTCACTCTGGCTTCTTCCGAGTTAGTTTGTTTTTTGTGTAGGGAACTATTTTCCCCAACAATGAGAGAAGCGACTTTTCCTTTCAGAGATGGAGGAAACAGGTAGAATTCTTCAGTAAGTGGAAGAGACCCGACTGAGACTGAGCCAAATTTGGAAAACAATGCTGAGAAATAGGGAGCTTAATGAAGGAGAGAAAAAGCTGCCTACCTCTTGCCTGGGGCAGGGTCCCCAGAGGCCTGAATTAATATATAGGAAGATACAGAAAAAAACTGTATAGGAACCAATAGGAATTGAAGAAAGATAGTGCATTTATAAAACAATTCTCTTGGGTGTGAAACCATTACCTTTTTGACTCAGATAGTATATATTACCCAGCAAATCAGTTAGAGTAATTTGTTATTCAGATCTTATCTGACTTTAAATATCTGTAAAATTGGGAGAAGTACATGTGTACACATACATAGACTTGGTTTATTATATAATTATTAAACACTGCAGTGAGGTAGACTAGACAATATCCAAGTAAGTAATTCACTTTTTCAACATATAATAGTTGCCTCATGCAAGGATTCTAAGTATATTTGGAAGGAAGCATTATTTTGGTAATTCTGTAAGAACTGGGGGAATTTCTCTATGGCCATGCTACACTTTTAAAGTGTGTAAACTAAACTGAAACTACCCTGCATTTGCAGCTATAACACATTTACCTAGACGGTGTAAAGGGATTTAAGTTTATTCTTTATAATTATAAGAATATGGAATTAAATAATATTTCTGTAATTGCTCTTTTATCATTTCTACTTTAAATTCTTGCCTGATGATCTCCTCAAAGAAATGCTTGATTATGCTTTGGGACAATTTTATATTATTTTCACATTTTATTGCAAATAGTTAAATGTTCATTTAATTTAATCATAGTAATGTTGCTTTTAACGTTAATGTTAAGGAAAATGTTTAACGTCGATTTCTTGAATATTTCCTTTTGCAACATTATAAAAAATACTAAATGCTTAGGATACTTTCACTAAAATACTTAAGTGAGAATTTTATTTTCCTAATTGTCCGATGTCTCTTTGCTTACAAAATTGTTCCCAATTAAGGTAGCTCTTTTGCCTTAGAATCAAGGATGTTTTAAATGGGATGCATGGTAAGAATTTCACTCTTTTTTTTAAAACTAGCTGTGAAGATTCAGAAATTTTTGGGTCACATAAATGTTACGGTAATATCCTCTTTTCTAGTGTGTGAACTCCTACTAGACAGAAATTGAATCAATTCAATGAATTCATTATATTAGCTTGAGATACTTTTCGTAAGGCACAAGATTTGGACGCAAAGGTATATATCTGCCCTCTTTTCCCTCTCTTCCCACACAACTATCCATCTGCCATCCCTGCTCTCACATACTGCTTACATATAAAATCTATGGAAGATAGTCACTAGAAAATATATTCTCTGTGGTTGTCTTTTGTAATCCTAACCTAAGGGAAGAGTTACCCTAGTTAATTTTTTAATAATTATCAGTGCTTGACAATCTTTGTATTACATTCCTCAAAATCATTAAAACCTTAGACCACTATCTATACTGACATCTGGAAGACTATTAATTATGCATATACTTTACTGTTCCTAAACTTTCCTCAGAAGCTCTTTATTTAATTAAGCTAGACACTGCATGGAGTGAATAGTTAAGAATCCAAGTATTAGCCAGAATTTTCATATTTTGTGTTCAAGAATTTCTGCTTCAAGTAAGGCAAATACTGCAAGTTTCTTTTTTGTCATTTCATTGGATTTTTATATCCTAACAAAGACATGCTCTCACCTGTCAGTTTTTCACTTGAAGGGCCCAAAGTGAGGAATGAGAGCACCTTACGTGTAACATAAGTTCAATTTCTGGCACTTTCCGCAGGCCTGCCCTGGGTGTGCTCTATTTGTACTTCTTCCCATAAAAACGTCCCGGACAGCGGTAGCTCAGAGTAGTTATTCTTTCCAAGGGAAACTCAAAGAATCCATGGCAAATATCTTGCTTTATCTCTCTTCTGGGCTTGAGAATTTGCTTTTCTCTTGCTCCCAATGGCTGTAACAAAACTATGTCTTGATCTTTTGTTTCTGATGAAGCTGTCATTTGCTACTGTTTTGGGGGAAGCTGGATTTTAAGCTTGCTTCATTGCTGAGGTTGGTTTCTGGCTATAAAATTATAGATCCTAGAGCTTAATATTGAGGGGACCTGAGAACAAACACATGAGATATTTTTAACAATCTATATTCCAGACTTGGAAATTTTTACTTTCTTGTTTTATAAGTATTTAAAATGATATAAGCCTGATCTTTTATAGATTTATTTTACTTTTAAATCATTTTAATGAGAAATGTGTCCTAAGAGAGTAACATAGAGGTTGTTTGGGCATATAAAATATACTTTATTAGATCTTCTGTAAAACATACAAATAGCCTTGGGTTTCAGATGATGTGTGTTTTATGAAATGAAAGAATGATGATCAGGATAATAACGTTTTATTTTTCTTTTCATTACAAGCGGCATCTTTAGCATCTCGAATTGATGAGTAAGGGACATAATGCTTCATTTGATGGAGGGTGTCTTAAAGTAGAAGAGCTGAGTCATGCTTTCAGTAAGAATGAATCTATAACTAGAGTTATTTAAATTCCAAGCTGTATAAAGTATTTTAGTGATAAATCAAATAATATTTACTCATTAATCCAAAGTAAAGGTGCTTTCTTTTCCCTGCTCTCAGCGTTAAAATTTCTGTAGTACTTCTTGCCGTAATTAGCTTCAAAATAATTGAAAACTATAATTCCTGCTATCAATAATGGTGTGGATATAAAAGGTGAAGGAATAAATTTTATTAAATTTTATAGGAACAAAATGAGAAAAACATTTTATTTTTGAAGCAGGAAAATGTTATTTAACTATCTGCATCTTGATTTTTAGGAAAATTTTTGCAAATAACTAAGAGACTTTGAAAAATTACATAAAATCATATTGTATATTAAATACTCTAAGAATTATTAATATGTAGAAATTTTCATTAATAAAGGCATTATTAATACATCAATACTTCGATAAATGGTCCTTAATGATTCATATATTGAACTTTTCTAGTGATATACACAATGTACTAAAAGTATAAAACTATTTTATTTCCTCAAATTAAAAACTAACTGAACCATTGGCCAGACTCCTAGTAAATATGAAAGGTTAATCTTAAATAGTATTCTCATCTCCCCATCTGCACTAAATAATTCCTATATGGAGAAAATTCCGATAAATACATATGAACGAAAAAGGGGTGTGGGTAAATGGCAATAAAAAATATTCCAAGGGGCCGGCCGGTGATGCAGTGGTTAAGTTCCCATGTTCAGCTTTGGCGGGCCAGGGTTCACTGGTTCAGATCCCAGGTGTGGATCCATGCAGTGCTTATCGAGCCATGCTGTGACAGGCATCCCACATACAAAATAAAAGAAAGTGGCACTAATGTTAGCTCAGGGCTAGCCTTCCTCAAAACAAAAAAATTTCGAGGAAGGAAGCCAAGAATCTATAACTGATTGGAAAGGGGGAGCAGGTAAAACATAAAGGACCTGCTGAAATAAGCAGCATGTGGACTCACTTCCTGGTGCTCTGAGAGGGTGAAGTCACCAATCATCATAGACAATTGGGATGACTCATGAGGCTAAAACAAGCAATTTGGATAAAAATTTAGGTGTTCAGTAATTATAACACCAGTTTCCTGTCTTCAATTTGTGAAGCCACAAAATTGAAGCTCCCATCTTCCTAAAGAAAAATTGAAGTAGGTATCCATTAATAAAAAAATTGCATGCCAAAGAGCCAAACTTCCAATTTATTTCCTCTACTTAACTGCTAATGTATTCACATCCAGATATATGCTCTGACAAATGAAGGATTGTTTCCCTAAAAACTAGAAGGCCCCAGTGAAAAGCTCTGACATACTAGTGTCCCCTTATAAAGAGAAATAACGTTGCTGACCAGACCATCATGAAGCACACCAGTCACAAGCTCCTGGTCATGCCTCAATCTTCAATATAAATTGAAAGCCAAGGATCACCATCATGAAATCCTAGGGAAGCAGAAGCTAGAGCAAACCCAGACAAGGATGAGAGGAATAAGAATGTAGAAGGAGAAATGGAACCATATTCTGATGTCCTCAATTCATGAGAGAATGGCAATAATTAGCATAAAAGAGGAAGAAGAGGATGACAGAAATGGATAGAAGAATGTTTCCTGAACAAGAGCATTTGAAAAAGTGAACAGAAGATCTGATCTGGAAATATCATTGGGGAGAAATGAGGTCACAGAGCTAATAGCGTAGGACTGACATATAACAAGAATATTAAAAAAGATAACCTCCACCTGAGAATGATGTTGGGGAAGCTGTACCTGAAGGGATTAGCCACTACTGAAGAGGATTTATTTCTGAAAAATCTACACATTTAGTTACAAATTACAAATGTCCACCATTCCACTAATTTGTAGGAACTAATTGTAATGACTAATTTACCAGATGAGAGCATGCCTAAAGCAAAAGAGTTGCGAAAAAATAAAGTAAAAGAATCAACATCTATTTGCATTTTGCACTCATACTTTATATCCTATTTACGGTTGCCCAGTGGCTTGTCATGCAAGACAAAAGTTTTTTCTTTGCCTATTTCCAATTTAAATTCTTCTGTAAGACATAATTGACCTGGATTCAAGATTGCAACCAGAACTTGTGAAAGTGTATATGACAGCACTTCCCAGATCCAGAAAATCAATAGTTGTTCAGTCTAATAGGCTCCTACGTGTCCTACTGTTGCCTGGTAGTATCATCAGCATCCACCCCAGTCACCAGACGGATATCAGGTAATGATTAGAAATACCAGGGAGAGGAGGAACTTATAAATTTTAGGAACCTCAAGTATTTGTGTAATGAATTTGAAACATAGAGAAGGTTTGTAATTTGTAAAAAGATATTTTTCAATAAGGCAAGGAAACCCATAATAATTTCATATTTTAAGTTGCTGTCTATCTGCTTCAATCTGCATTTATTTCAATTGAAATAAAACATTTCCTACCGTACATTCACACCCCTACATAAAATAGATTTCACAGCTGTTTAAGCTTCTGCTTATTTTCTTCTGAGAAGTACAAAAGTGCAGTATACCATATTAATTTGAATACTGGCATATTCTTTGCTAAAAACAAATCTTTTAAGGAAAGGCTTTTTGTTTGCATGTGTGTATGTGTTTAAGTGTCTGAAATAAAAGACTTCTTTCCATTGGTATTGATTATCTAGGATAATAGGAATGCTTTGTCATCATAACAATATGCTTTACACTTTTTCTTATGAGGAGATATACAGCAAAAGTCCATTGTCGCTGCCACTGGGTGTACTGTGTAGCATATATATGAAATTAATTTTAACAAATGAATCAGAAGACTGGCTGCACAAAGCGCTTGGAATATTCTCTAAATATGAAGTGTTAAACAAAAGCAAAGAGACTATGACAACACCAAAATCCATTCAGTAAAGCTATCCTGGTCTAAAGGCGTACATCACTCGACTATTAAGTAAAAAGGCAGCAAAGAAAAAACGTTAGTTATCGGACTTGAAAAATGCAAGATGACCACCAGGTATCTAAGGCTTGTGTACATTTTGTGTTTCACGTGTGGTGCTTGCTTTTGAAAAATGAAGCAAAACCAGTAAACTTCGCTTAAAGTACAACAGAAGTTTTATTCAATAAAAAGTATTTTGAACAAATATTTTTGGTTTTTTTGTTACGACATCTGCTAAAATCAACGAAAAAAAGTATAATGGTTTACTTTTTCCCCATGGCTCTAATGCTCTTCCTTACATTTGAGAACCGAAGTCTCATTCATACTGAAGCCTAATTGGCTGCCAATGGCTTTTATCCTCAGAGGCATGTTAGATCGATCCAAATCTCTGTCCTCAGGTTAAATGAGTAGAGGACTGTTGGTGGCATTTCAGGCATCAGAAACTTATTACAATTTGCTTGTTATTTTGTTTACTTTTGAAGGAGGGGGTGTTTATTTCCTAGTAATCAAAAGCAATTTATAAAAATGATCCTATACTTCATTTTGATTCATAGAAAATATGGATATTAATATATTTTGTGTTTTATTTTATTCCTATAATTAACTGGTTCATCCAAAGCCAAAAAATGGCTTTGAATACAAACTGTAGTTTTTTGCTTTTAAAAATTCAATGTTACGTATTTTTAGTTAGGTTAATAAACATCAGCCTTAAAAATTATACTGTGCAGATTTATTTCCATGGTACTTCTTGGATTGGTGTATACATACCTTTATTTTTATTGGAATAGTCTATTAATGTTGATGGAGCTCATTTAAAATTGTACTGGGGATAATTTTTTATAATGGTTTATCAGTTTCAGAAATGGAAACTCCACCTTCCTTCCAACCAGGGGATTGTAGGATGAAAGAGTAAAAATGCTTGGATAAACAGATAAAGAACAGTGTGTATTCTGATTTCCCATCTCTAGGTCAAAGACTATTATAGCTTGAAACTGCTAACAAGGTGATAGGGTCTTTGCCTCACTTTCTATTTGAGTCTCCAAAGAGAACTCAGTCAGAGAGAAATCAGCAATATGGTATGGTTAGACCAAAGTGTGGGATAAGGAAGGGATAGGAAAATTACTGTACGTTCCTGGAGCCTGAGAAGCTAGCTGAGAAGTGGCAGGAGACTTTGGTAAAGGGGGATGTCCAGGAGTGATCCTGTGTTGGAAATGTGTGTGGTAGACTTTCCATCTTTGCCTGAGACAAGGAGAATAGATCACAGTTTGATCAGTGACAGACTTTAGATACAAACATATCTCCTATAAACCAGACAGACATGGAGAGTCCTTCTGCAGGTGCCCAAAGAAGGATATCAGAGGCAGACTCAAAGCCTGTCTCCTCGGACGTCCTGAGAATTGTTGCAGCTGTCTCATATCCTGTCGACATATAGAAGGAAGAGGGAGTGGAGACAAATACAAAAGAGAAAACTTGAAATTAAAAGAGAAAGAGTCTTTGAAGAAATGATTTAAGCAAATGATTGAATTGGTCTGAATTTTACCAGATAGGCCTAAATGCACACCTCTGCTCTGTCCCTCTCTCTTGACTCTGACTTCATGCAGCACATCATATCACGTAGGAGACATTATTACACATCTGAATATAATGCGCAAATCCTGCTCCAATACAAAAATTCCTACAGAAGAGGGACAAGTCAGTTTAATTTGCCTAATAACACCAAGAACCAGGTGTTCATTAATTAAATATTATTATATTATAAATGACTGTTGCTGATTTGTGTACAATATTTCTGATTGTCCTTATTACAAAGCAATGTGACTAGTAATTACTAATTATAAACATCTACCTTTAGTTATTATCCAAAATTGTACTTTTAAAAATTAGAAATTCTTCAGAGTTAAAACAGTATGGACACAGCTACACATTTTACAATTTCAAATTTACAATTCTGAAATTTAATTCAAAACTCAACAGAATATCTATCAACAAATGAATGCATAAACAAAATGTACTATATAAATACAATGAAATATTATTCAGCCATAAAAAGGAAGCAAATTCTGACACATGCTGCAACATTGATGAACCTTGAGGACATTATGCTAAGTAAAATCTGCCAGTCACAGGAGGACAAATACTGAATGACTCCACTTATGTGAGGTACTTAGAGCAGCTAAATTCATAGAAACAGAAAGTAGAATGATGATGACTGGGGACTGGGGGGGAAGAGATTATGGGGAGTTTATTTTTTAATGGGTACAGAGTTTCAGTTTTGGAAGATGAAACATGTTCTGGAGATGGATGATGTTTATGGTTGCATAATAATGTGAATGTACTTATTGGCACTAAACTGCACACTTAAAAAATGGTTCAATAGTAAATTATATGTTATATATATTTTACCCCAATGAAAATGGGTAAAGAACAAAACAGACTGAGATTTTAAAAAACATCTTCAGATTGACATTTCACTCCACTCCATCTTTGATACTTTACAGCAGACCAGGCATCAGAGCTCAGGAACGTTACTTACCACCAGCCTCTTTGATTGCGAAGTTAAGCTAGGAAAATTCTTCATGAATTAGTTGCCTCATGAGAAGAAAGTTAAGCTATCTCGCTAATTTGAGAAAGCTGAATAATTTCAACCTGAGCAAAAGTTACAGAATTAGTTAAAAATCCCTTAAAGTACTTTAGCCTTTCTTTTTATTTTGCCCTTGGCAATACAGCATAATCAGATAACCTGCTTTTGGAGAAAAGTTATTTGCATATTTTAGAAAGGATAATTTACAGGTAAAACCTCCAAAATGGCTATTAGGTCTAAATTATTTGCTAAAAGAAGGAAAAAAGAAAGAATATGATTCTATTATGCTATTGAGAAATGCTCCAGTGACCTCATTATTATTTTTAAAAGTGCTAAGTCTACTATGACAAATGACTAGAGGGGATATGAGAAGTTGGACCTAATCTATGCAGGAGAATCTGAAGACTTTATGAATAGTCATATTTTAAAGCCTTGTCTCTCTTGCAGTCATTAAAACTAGACAGGACTTTATCAGCCTGTCCAATGGCTTTGTGTGTGTGTGTGTGTGTGTGTGTGTTGAGACGGAGAGACAGAGAAACTCTACGAAGGAGAAAGAGAAAGTACATGAATTTATTCACCTAAAATATAACCTTGACGTAGCCTGTGTGGAGACATACAGATTTTAGACAATTAGATTTGAGTGCAAACAAGATGAGAATAAGTCACTCATATTAATTCAAGAAATAGACATTATAATGCTTTTTTTTCTCTGCCTTTAATTTCAAGATTTTCCCTCTAGCTGTCTAAATAAATGCTTTCTGTGCCTTGCCACTTTGGACTTCTTCCTGCTTCTGGAACACATGGCTAAAACGAGAAACCTCAGATGCTCTCTGCACACGCACTCTCCAGACTCTCCTAAAGTTTACTATGCTTAAAGCGGGAATAGTTGCTGCAGATACGCGCCTGCCCCCTTTTGTACTGCACAGGGGTTCCTGCACAGTGGTCGACATTGCAGTCCCCCATGATAAGTAGCTGTCTCTGTTTTTTCCAATGGAACGGATAGTTGATGATCTACCAAGCATCTTTGTGAATCTAAGAGACATCCATACTGTGAAAAATATTCATGTAACAAAAGGTACATGAACCAGTGGATAGCTAATTGGTTACATGCCTGGGACCGCCACAGAGTTTTGTTTTGTTTAACAAGCAAAATCTCTCACTTTGTTCTCCTGAATAATATTTCTCATAGTGACAGTTTAAAAATGTAATTTGTTTTTTTAATACCTTCCATGGATAAAGGTCATAAGATACTGAGTTGAAGGAAGAAAGGAAGGAAGGGAGGGAGGGAGAGGAGGAAAGAAAATTAAAAATAAAACAAAACCAAAAGCAATCAAAAGCTCAACTAAAACAATGTGTGAAAACATCTTTTGTTGTTTTAGTATGGAAGCTCTGTGTAACTTACCCCACCGCTGCCTCGTTTTCTTTTCTCAAGCGTAACAGGCGAGGCTACAGTGATACTGGCATGAGGTGTTCAGATCACTTGAACAGTTTACATAAATGCTTTATATGTTTCCCAAATAGTTTGTATAACATTTTCTGGCCCAGGAGCAGACTGTGAAATACACTTTGAGTGAATCTCATAAAATATGAAGCCCTGGGTTTTCAATCACAGAAAACCCAGAAACACTCAGCTTTTCTGCTCTGACTATGCTTTTAATGTAAAAAAAAAAAAAAAAAGAAACTTTTATAATTCTTTTGGTTCACTTTATTTCATACCTTTTATAAATAATGTTCTGCTGAGTGTGGTATCTCACTTTTATAATTTACATAAACAACTCTGCAAAGTATAAAGTCAACGGAAAGTTTGAAACCAATTTTAACAGCAAAGGACAGTTATTCTTAGAGATTCTCTATGCTAAAATTACTTGTTGTTGTTGACGAACAGCATGTTTTTGACCAAAGTTTTGCCAAAATACTCTCATTGACTATATTTTTATTAGCATATTTATGATTATAAAATTGCTTATTGAAATCTTATAGTACCTCTCAGTTAAGCTATGAGGTAGGAGTTATTATTCCAGTTTTTGAAGTAGGAAAAGTTATGTTAAGAAATATAGATACTTGTTCAAGATGATACAACAACTAATGTGAAGACAAATTCAAAGGAAGATTTATTTGATTCCAAAGTCTATCAACATCTCACTAGGCTAGACGAGGGAACTGTTTCTAATCTGTGTTTTCTAACACATTCCATGCCCCAAATTTTTACACAGAGACCGGCAGACTCAGACACATAAGCACTGTAAAGTATGTAGAAAAAGTAGAAACAGTCTTTACCCTGTCAAATGATAAACGTTATAGGAATTTGCTTCTTGTAGAAAAATACAAAAAAAATTCAACACTCTTGCCAACTTACTTGGCAAATATGCTGCCTGACTCCTTGAAAAGCTATTTCCTTTTCTTATCTAACTATAAGACCATTTGTTTTATAGGAATGATTTCAAATCAATCAACTTTTGGATGTTGAGAATCAGATCCTATGCAAGAATTCATCCAATCAACAGATATTTACTGAGTGTCTGTCTACTATGTACTCAGCAGTCAGCTAAGGCCTTCTTTACTGAGGTGGGAAGTTTAGGGAAAAGTATTCAGAAGAAACAATTTATCAAAGCACTTAGTTTTGAATCTGTTAAGATGAGACACCTGTAAACTTCTGAGTAGAGAGTCAGGAAGGCACTAAGATACACAATAATGAAGCTGAAAGAATTCTGAGCCAGAGATTAAAATTTGGAAGTGAGGATCATATGCATGGTAATTGAGTTCAATGGAATGAATGAAAGTCACTACAGAGGGGATATGGAAGAAAGAAAAATGGAGTCCCAAGACTGAGTCCTGAAAGTCTCCAACATCTGTACCGAGAGTAGACAAAAAGTCAGCAAAGCAGGTCAACGTGAGGTGAGACAAAGGAGGAGATAACAGTATATAAAGAAGTAGAGTAGATGGCATCTTTGTCCGTATTCTTATTAAGTCTAAATATAGAGGTTGATCTTGACTTGTGTGTTTTATGATTAATTTTGACATTCTAATGTTGATTCATTATTTCAAAATAAAATATTTCCAATAGTTTAGCCATATCCTCACACATTCATTATATGGAGATCTTCAGCACAATGTTCTTTAAAAAGACACAAAATTATAGAGAAATTAGACAGTAATTTTGATGTAAACATTTTCAATAATAACTATTATCATATAAGGGTGAATATGACTACACAGGTAAATATGTAACAACTGTTATTGAAATATACTGTGGTAAATTTGCCTTACATAATGAAGTAATGGTTAGTGAAATCTTCTGTACTTCCTAGTTACCACAACTTCAAAAGGACTTTATAATAGCTGGACAATTCCTTTCAAATTACCAGTAGCATTACACATTACCCAACATCATTGTATCATGGATAAAAGGTGGCATTATTTTCCCTCTTAGACATTCAATGTGGTTAGCGGGATAAATAAAAACACCTGCCCAGAACACTATTCATTTGCATTTTAGCAGCTTCCTTTGTGGTTTGAAGTTTTGTTTCACAAAAGGAAGGAGGAAGACAGGTGTGTAGAGAAGCAAAAGTTAGAAAATAAAAAGCAACTAACAGAGAGAAAAAGTTAATGTCTTAATGAATAGCCAAAATAGGAAATTAAAAATAAGACAAGGTAAGGAATTTATTTTGAAACAGTTTTTAAGATATTTTGTGATATATCAGATACTCAATTTATTTTAAAATTGTGTCATAGAATTTTAAAAATCAAGTTTATCCTAAAAGTTTCCCTCACTTATTTCTTTTATTAGAATGAATTCAGTGACATCTACTTTTAAGCCTAAAACTAATTACAAGTGATAATTATGATTGCATAATCTTACTTGACTCAGGATAAAAGCAGCATGAAATTTTTCTTGAGGTCATTTCAGAGAACAATCCAAATGTTCTACCAGGTTAAGTTACATCATTTGTCTGCTCTATTTCATGAACTGTTTCCTCCTCTTAGATTATTCTTGTTATGCCACTTTTTATACAACATCTTTATAGACTAATCAGAGAGAATAACTGACAGAACCCCTTCATTTCATGCATTTGCATCACAGAATGATGTTTTCTTGTTTAAACTTGATTCTTAAGTAATTTTACTATCTCTTTATAAAGCTGAATACTAATGAAGGTTTAAAATAAACCATTTCTATGGTATTTAATCTGTGTGGGTTAAAAGGAAAAAATAAATCATTCAAAGCTAAATTGGTTAAGTCAAAGAGAAATTGCACCAGACACTTGTTAAAAAAAGCAAAACCAATTTTGTTTGAGCTATGCAGTAAGAGAAAGAGACTTTAGTATAGAATGGACCTCAACTCTGAATACAGCTAAGACAATTGAGGATTTGTAACCAATGGGCAGAATGAGGGGTCAGTGGATGGAAAATTACTAAAAGTAAGTTGATAAGATACAAGAGTTGGGGGAGAAAAATTTGATTAGACATCAAGGATGGAGGAATTCTCCCTAAACTGGCTTAGCAGGACTCATGCCAAAAAGGGACTCAGCAGCCAAGGACAGGGTCTAGTCCAGAAGACACTTCAGAAGAGCCTGACTAAAGTTTGATTGAGGAGAGAGTTCTTGTCAGTGGGAAAAATCCTTCACGTACAACAGAAACAGTAGAATAAAAAGAGGTCAACATTTTTTTATCTTTATTTTTTGCTCATAGTCTTTAAAGGTGTTTGCATTTTTGAGTATCATAAAATGAGGAAAATATAGCAAAAATTAGATTTAGCAATAAAAAAGTTGATGTATTGCAAAATATAATCTGTGCTTCATAACTCTTCCATTTACTGTTCGAGATAAAAAGTCCACGATGAGATGAGGAAAAAATCATTATTATTATTTGTAGCTTTTTTATTCAAAAAACCTGCAAAATGTTCACAAATACCACACATATTTATCACAATTTGAAATAATTTTTAAAGAGTTATTTAGCTTTCAATTTTTATGATTCCAGCTATACATGTTTATTCTTTAGATTAATATTAATTATTGTACATCATTTATAAATGACAGTTCTATATACTCATTTGAATAAATTCGTGAAATTTATGTGAACAATGATTTTTATTTGTCTGGTCTTCAATATTTTCCTCTTTATATTGATGATTCAAATAGGCCCTTCTAAAAATGTAAGCCAGATTTTAAATATCTGAAGTTCAATATATCCTAAATGCATAAGGACAACTTCCTCTGTTTCATGATAATTTTGAAGAAACTTTGAGGATTTTCCCCTCCCCATCTTAGATCCAAAAATACTAAAAGAATATTTTATACACATCTCATACTGAAAGAAATAGAGGACACTGTAAAATTTGACAAAGACTTGCTAGCTTGAAACTTATAAAATTTTCCTAATAATTTCTTATTTAAAGGATAATTTCTTATTTAAGGATAAATAATTTCTTATTTAAAGGACAATAAATATAAAATGTGAAAGTGAAAATGTATCCTTGTTTTAAAAATGGAAAATAATCATTTCTGTGATCCCAATCAAGAGAAGTTATTCCAGTGATCTAATTTTTAGTTGAATCAATCAAGGTCATAAAAAGACAAAGAACAGAAAAGGTCAAAAGATCCTTACGATGCATAAAATTTTAAATCAAGCACAGCCCATATAAGTCATTCAAGTGTTTAATTTGTATGCTTCATGCAGTTTCTCCAAACTAAACAAATTGCTGCGGTAGATTAATTCAAATACATGAATTTAAGTTAGATACTCAGAACTGCCCTAATATCCAAAAGGTTTTAGTTTCCTCTTTGGAATCAGTGAGTCACTAATTGGTCTCTTCCAGGCATGGAAGACAAGAATGTTAGCACTAACACTCCATTCTGAACTCTCTCCCTACTACCACCACAACTGCTTTTGCAATGTAATTATGGTCCTAGAAAAAGGTAAGAGGGAATCAATTTACAAAGTGAATATTTGGTCATTTCTCTGCTTGACATTATTGCCTTTACCATGAGTTTTTCTCTTGCTTCTACACCCTATGACTCCAGACAGAATCAAACATATGACTTTGGAACTTGACGATAAAGGAATAAGCTAAATTTTTTATACTGATGATTGTTATTTCCTTAGTCATCTGTAGGCCATGCCATATTTGATTGAAGTTCAAGAACTTAGATCTCATCAACATGGCTGTGTAGGCAGACTTTGAACTCATCTCCTCCCATGAACACAACCAGGTTACAACTATTTTTGGAAAAATTACCCTGGATAGGAAACTGAAAACTGAATAAAAAGAACCCCTACAAGAAGGGACAATCCTGACTGAAGCAGAAGAGGCAGAAATTCCTGCTGGAGAGGAACAAAGCCACCTTTGGGAGCAGCAGAGCTTCTCAGCTGGCCAGGCGGGAGCCACAGCCCTCCCTGGAGGAGTGAGGTCTGGAGCAGCGGCCGATACTGGTATAAGCATTACTTCAGACTCAGCCCAACAGAGACGAGGGTCTTAGTGTCTGGTTTCACTAGCTATTAACTGCAAGGATACCCCCCAGAAAAGCTATGAGCCAAAAGCCAAAACCACCTGGGTCTTAAAGGACCCACGCACAAAGTCACTCATTGCAGCAACATAAAATCACCAGAGAGAAGGTTGACAGTCCTTTGGTGAAACGAGACTCACCTGATGGGCTCTGGGGGCATCTTGGTGAGAGGAGGGACCTCTCCAGAGACTGAGACATTGGTGGGGGCAATTGTTCTGACCTGGTCCAGGCGTGCTAACACAGACCTCAGTGGGTGCCATTGAGATTCTTCCCTTGGCCTGTTAGCCCAAGGGTCTGCCACCCCAACTAGAGAACAATCCAGCTCAGCCAGGGCAGGCAACCCACCCTAGGGACTGCCTCCACCTAACAGCAAGCCCTCAGGCTACTTTTCAGCCTGCATTGACTGGGTGCCTTGATCCTCTACAGGCAGGCCAGTATGTCTGCCTCTGTGGAGCAGTGCTTGTGTGAGGACCAGGTGAACTGTGGGGGGCATTGTGGAGAGGTGGGGACCTCTGCAGTGCAGTGTCAGGGCACACTCCAGGGGGTTTGGAATTGTGCATGGACCAGGACTGCTTTCATGTGTGGTCCTGTGGAGGGTGAGGCTTATCAGTGGCAGAAGATCTATGCTTCATAAATAGCCATAAGAGGGATCAGCCCCACCTTCCAAAGTCTGAAACAATTGAGTGCTCCATGCCTAGGGCCAGCCCCATTCAGCTGCACTCCTAAGAGAACTGACAACAGCCTTGTAGGCCTGATACCTATCACAACTGTATGCCCCTGAGCCTAGCAACTAGCTAGGTACCAACTGGGTACCAACCCAATTAAGAGGGAAACTGCAATAGGAGAGTGCTGATAGACTTTATAGCCAACAGTACTGAGGATCCCCAAACCGGATTTACAAACAGCTGGCCAGGGAAGGAAAGACTAGACTCCCTGGGTTCCTGCATTAAGAGCAACCCTGCCACAGCAGAAAGACACAAGTAGCCCACAAAGGGGTCATCCTGGATCATTTGTACTAGTGATGAACGGGAAGCACTCTGCTGCACCTCATAAGGCATCTCATACATAAGGCCACTTCTCCAAGATCAGGAGACATAGTCAACTCACCTAATACATAGAAATAAGCACAGAGAAAGAGGCATAATGAGGAGACAAAAGAATACTTTCCAAGCAAGGGAATAGTGCAAAACTCCAGAAAAAACTAAATGAAACAGAAACAAGCAACCTACTCAACAAAGAGTTCAAAGAAAATATCATAAGGATGCTCACAGATATTGGGAGAAGACTGGATGAACACAGTGAGCTCATCAGGAAAGAACTGGAAAATATAAAAAAGAACCAATCAGAAATGAAGAATACAATATTGGAAATGAGAAATTCACTAGAGGTACTCAATAACACAGTAGAGGATGCAGAACAGATCAGTGAGCTAGACGAAAGACTAGAGGAAATCACCTAAGCTGAACAGAAAAAAGAATTAGACAGAATGAGAACAGTCAAAAGGAACTCTTGGACAATATCAAGAATGCCAACATTTGAATTATAGATGTCCCAGAAGGAGAAGAGGGAGACAAAGGGACAGAAAATTTATTTGAAAAAATAATAGATGAAAATTTTCCTAACCTAAGGAAGGAAACAGACATTCAAGTACAGGAAGCACAGAGAGCTCCAAACAAGATAAGCCCAAAGAGGCCCATACCAAGACACATTATAATTAAAATGTCCAAAGTTAAAAAAAAAGAGAGAATCCTAAAAAGAGCAAGAGAAAGTCCACAAGTGACATACAAAGGAAAGCCCACAAGGCTATCAGCGGACTTCTCAGCTGAGACCTTACAGGCAAGAAGAGAATGGCATTACTTGTTTAAAGTGTTAAAAGGAAAAAACCTACAGCCAAGAATACTCTATCCATCAAGGTTGTCATTCAGAATTGAAGGAGAGATAAAGAGCTTCCCAGACAAGCAAAAATTAAAAGAGTTTATCACCAAGAAACCAGCTCTACAAGAAATGCTGAAGGGACTTATTTAAGTGGGAACCAATAACCACAAATAGAGATAAAAAAATTATAAAAAAAGGCAAGAAAATCACTTGTAAAGGTAAAAATATAGTAAATGTAGCAGATCAACTACCTGTGAAGATAACATGAAGGTTAAAAGACAAATATACTAAAATCACCTATTTCAATGATAAGAGCGTAATGGATAGACACACACTAAACAAGAGACTATATATGATTTCAAAAACATAAAATGTAGGAGGAGGGGAGTGAAAAAGTAGAATGTTTAGACAGAGGTCAAGCTAAAGAGTCTATCAACTCAGTATAGACTGTAACATAGATAGAATATTAAATAGGATCCTCATGGCAATCACAAATCACAAACCTATAATAAGTAAGCAAAAAGGTAAGACATAAGAAATCAAACATATTACTAAAGAAAGCCATCAAACCACAAGGGAAGGCAAGAGAAAAAGAAAGGAACAAAGAACTACTAAAATACCCAGGAAAATAAAGTAACATAGTATCAATAAATACATATTTATCAATAGCTACTTTAAATGTCAATGGACTAAATACTCCAATCAAATGCCAAAGTTGTGGCCAATTGGATAAAAGAGCAAGACCCATGTATATGCTGCAAACAAGAGACACACTTCAGACCTAAAGACACTCACAAACTGAAAATGAAAGGAGGGAATTGGTCTTTATGAAATTGTCTCATGGCTTAACAACAAATAATTCAATAAACAATAAACAATTATTTTTAAATTAATCTTAGGAATTCTGGGTATTATCTTTCCCAACATTTATGTTTTTTTCAAAAATACAGGTAATTGAAATTTAAAATATAGTAAAATGAACACTAATAGATTCACTAATTGTTAATATTTTGCCAAGTTTGTTTTTCCATTTTATTTTTGTTTTTCTACATTATTCAAAAGTGAGTTATAGAAATCATGATAATCCACCACTAGATATTTTACCATGTACCTCCTAAGAAAACAAATACATACCTGCCATGCCATTTCACACCTGACAAAATTTAAAATAATTATACAGTATTGTGTAATATGCATTTCATATTTACATTTCAAGAACTTTTCTCTCAAAAGTCCTTAAAGTGTTTATTTCGCCTAATTCAGGATTGAGACAAGGTTTATGAGTTGCATTTTTTTGGTAATATCTTCACAGATGCTTTTAATCTAGAACATTTCCATCCCTTACATATTTTATTACACTGACATTTGAAGAAACTAGGCCAATTACTTTGTATTATATTCTACTTTCTGAAAGTTTTCACTTATTTGAATGTTTGACTTAGTTTTCACAAGAGTATTTTATAGTTGATATTGTAAGCTTCATATTAATCAGGATGCACATAAGCCCAGGATGCTCCACTACTGGGAATTCTGATCATTTGGTTAAAGGGTAACCACCAACTCTCCAGTATAAAACCACATTTTTAAACTTTGTGAACAGTAACTAATCTATGTAGTAACATTTTCATACCATTTGAGAATCTTGTTCTCAAACCGACTTTCACCCATTTTATTTTAGCATCCATTCATACTCCCTGCTTGACTCAATTCTTATAATGGAAATTTTAAAAATAGTGCCTTTCTAATTACATCAGAATTACACAGTGAACAGTACGACATACTGTGGTCCTCTTCACCTTCATGTGGATGCAAACATATGTTATTTCTTCAGCCCCTATTATTAACCATTTTCTAACATGATATACTCACACATCAAAACACTATAGGCTGGACTTCAACACACTGCTTCCAGAACCACTTTCCTAAAATAAATCTTGAATTCCAAACCAAGACCAGTTCAAAGACCTTGAATTTATAATACATTTGACACTGTTTATCCTACTCTTAAAGATTTTACTTTTTTAACTGTATTATAGCAGATAGCATTTTGGAGTTCAAATGCACTGTGTTAAGTATTCGCTTTACATAATTTTAATTATTTTCCTTACAAAAACCCAGTAAATATTATTAAAATTCTCATTTTATAGATGGGAAAAGGGGGATCTGGGAAAGTAGTAACTTATCTTAGGTCACATATCCATTAAGTGAATGCAACCAGAATTCAGTATCAAATCAAAATTGAACCAGTTTCTTCACAAATTGTGTTTCTCCTATATTTCTGGCAAAACCAGTGGTAATTGTTAGGATTATACAGGATTTCCTTCTCCCTTTCCTTCCACAAACATTAAGTCATATCAACATCAAACTTTTTGCCTCTCTACTTATCCTCTGCTCTGCTTGCCTACTGTCACTTTTTTTTGCCTCTTTTTTAAATCTCCAACTCCAGTTACGTTTATGCATGTGCACTCTTTTTTCTGCTTCATTTTTTTGCATTATTTGATCCACTTTTGACTTTGCAAATAGATTGTTTCAAAGCATTTATCACATTTCTTACCTCCTTCAAACCTGTTAATGGTGCTCTACTGTCTAACCACGGAATCCTTGTTTTCTGGGAAGTTTGGGAGGTGACAATTGTTTCAGAAGTTGGAAAATGTGAGATGACTCCTGTTGAATGCTATTTTTGGAATATCTAAGTCTTTGTGGGCCATCCTGTGAAAAGTACAAAATAAAACAAAAACAAAACCCAAAGAAACACACCATTGATTATAAGAAGGAAAACTATAAAAATGAAAACCCAATTAACTAGCATTCTTCTGTAAGCTTATGGATTAAGATGGTTTTCAAGGCAACATAATGAAAACAGCTAAAGTAGGTCCTTTACATAAGCATATTTCTACAACTCGACATCCTTATGACTTGTAGAAGTTTCCATGAATTGGAACCTACATGACATTCTCTAATTTTTCACTATTCTTCCACTATTGTCTCCTATTCTCCACTCATACACAGAAACACTTTATCTCCATCTAGCTTACTTTCACTTCATGGAAATTTCTCTAATTACAGCCACTGAATTCTTACTTGTAAATCAAGAGCTATGCAAATATTGCCTATATTCAGTCCTCTAAAAGAGGAATCATCAATCCCTTTGTTTATATTATCTGCACAATGAGAGCTCTGCTTCTCAAAATTTAGATTGTGGATGGTATAAAACAGAACTTGGCTGGCCTTTGCCTCTGGTCCCTGGAAAGTAACCTCCAAACCCTTCACCTTTACAGAGTAATAAGAGTGTCTTTGTTATTCATGGTGGGTCTCCTTGGACCACAGCACACACCAAAGAGGTGGCTCATAGTGGGCACCTACGTAGTTTATGCTAAAAAGATGACTCAGGATAGCGGCGGGCCACACCAGAAAGTCCATCCTTCTTAAGAGACAGTTGTAGCTTTGAGCCATGTGAGGGCACTAGGGATTGAGTTTAACCACATGGTGATCATTCAATCAGTCAAGCCTAGTAATGAAACCCTAATAAAAATTCTGGACAGTGAGGCTTAGGTTAGTTTCCTTGGTTTGCAATACTTGTGTATTGTCACATCTCAATATCCTGGGAGGGTAATATATGTCTTAAGAGGGTGCAAACTTTGCATCTGAAACTCTCCTAAACCTCACCCTATGTATCTCCTGCATTGACTAGTTCTGATTTGTATACTTTTGCTTTAATAAAATTGTAGTCATAATTGTAGCCACTTTCCTGAGTTCACTTACTTGCTCTAGTGAATTATTTGGCTTGAAGGAGTCCAAGGGGACTCTCAAATTTGTAGCCACCTGGCCAGAGGCGAAGGTGGCCCTAGGGACATCCAAACTTGTGGATAATGTCTGACGTGAGGGCAGTCTTGTGGAAGACTGTGCCCTTAACCTTACGTTTGGCAAATTCATTGCAGGAACCAACCGGATCAGATTAGCCTGAGAAATCAGAACTCCACACAAAGATGGACTGGAGGGTGCAAGCAAGACATGGAGTAATTGAGGCCAGATGGAGACCCTTCTCAGGGAACCAGATCACCAGCACCAGGAAACTGTGGCTTTCATCCAGCCAAAAGAGCTGAAGGAATTATTTGAAAGAATAATGATTTCTGTCCCCACAACAGACATGCTAAATCAAGATTTCTTGGATATGACCCAGAAATCTTTAGGTTAACTATGATCCTTCATGTGGCTAAGGTTTGAGATTCATTGCCTCAGTCTTTATGTCCAATTGTTTATTAAGTACTTGTAATAATATAGAGAAAGTATTTTATTAAATATCTATAATCTATAACATATGTTTGTGAATGACAGGGAAAATGCTGTATGCATATCCATATCCCAATTATCTAGCAGAGTGTCTGGCACATTATCAGGGCTTCAAGAATATGTGTTCATGTTTTTTATATTTATGTTTCTGTGTCATTTCTCTGTAATTACATTATTAGCCAATTTTAATATTAATTATGCCATACTTTTTCTCTCAAATACCTAGCATATTTATTAAATAAATACTGATTATATGTCATATCATTGAACAACTTTGCATTTATTATGGTAGTGTTTCATTTAAATAATAAATACTGACAGACTAAATTCAGAATTTTGATTTTTATCTCAACACAAACATAAATGGTACTTTACTGGGAATAAAGTTTCTCAGCTACATATAAATACTTTTAGAACTCTGATATTTCATCTTGTGTAAACATTTCACAAATCCTTGACCTGATCCTATGGATCGTTCTGTAGCAATTGTTCTTTAGTTACAGTTCTTTCAGTAGTCTGTGCTCCTGCAACTTTGATTGCATGTCAAGAATTTCATTCTAGAGAGAAGTTTTTTTCAAGATGATGTCCCTGAGTCCAAGACAATAAAATCTATCAGCAATCACTTCCATGATGACTGACAGAATTGATTGTCTATCAACATCATCATGCTACTCATCAGAAATAGAATCTTAGCCAGGCCAGCATCTGTCATAGTAGGAATTTCAATGGTTGTTTTCTTCAATTTTTGTTTATCTATTTACACCAACTATTGTCAGATTTATCATCATTCAGTATTTTCCTAATGCATATTTGAGAAATAACTTGCACTTTGTTCTTACTTCTTATGCTTCTTCCTGGATAGGTTAAACAGTATTTCATGTAGGGAGCTAAAATAATTAGGACCATATTTCTATATATGTATGTTAATGTTTCTGTATATATCAATCACATACACGGTGCCTTGCTTCTTTCTTTGGTGGGTGCCAAAAAAAGACATTTTTCAAAATAAAATGGAAGCTTTTTGGTTGTTTAGGAAACAATACTGGTATTTAATGTGATTACATTGATATATAGTAAAATGAAGAGTGAGGCTAAGTTTTTTAAAATAGCAAATTCCCGTTTTCAAACATAATTTCTCGATACTTTCCATGGTTACCTGTGCACTTAAATGATACCCCTTTTTTGAAGTTTTAAATTCATTCTACGTGAAGACAGAGTCATGGCCTGAATTTGTCATTCTTCTTGCATTCATTTTGTGGACAAAAGCATCTCTTTCTCACTGTAAGTTATTCTCAGGGAATGTTTCTTGTCCAATCATTTTGTTTTTGTAGGAAAGTGGTCTTTTAGTTTCAAGGTAGTAATCAAAACACATTCACCTACAGTTCTTTTCTCCCTTTTGAAGCAAGCCTTGATGATGATAATTTTTCACTCATGAGTCAGCGTATTTTGATGGAAGATGCAAGTCTGGGCACTGTTCAGTGGAATTATAAATATGAAGATTAATTCATCTATAGAAGATGCATAAAATCAATCTCGAACATATTCCATTTATAGTGTCTTTATGGAAAAATTTTAAATTCATGTTATAAAAGTTTTATAGTATATGAGAGAAAGTCTCAATGATGACATCATTGTGAGTCAACTTATTAAGGAATGTGACTCTGTTGAAACATCTTAGAAGTTCTGTATTTTATAGTAATGCTTCTTACAGTAACAATAACTAATCATGTGATACCTGGTTAAACTAAAAAATTAAAGCACTCAGGGGTCATGTATCACACTCAAGAAGACCCAGAGTTAACATACAGACTAACAGCTAAAGTCAAATTGAAGTGTTCGTTTATGTATTGTATGCCAGTGTCTCTTACTAAAGGAAAAAGACTAATGTCAACTTGAGGATTTTTACTGCCCCAGGCAATATGAAAAATGTCTCCTCCTCTAGCAAGTAATCACTCACATAATAAACAGTCACAAAACACTTTACTCTTCTAATATTTTGTTGCTCCAGGCAACCAGCTGTTCTACCTATATGGTACAGCCGATCGTAACTATGTGCTTATGCAGTTACGGTGGCTTAATGTAATAGTGATAAAGGCACATAATATATTCCGACTCACAGCCTTGAAGAATTGCCAAGTGCGAGCCAAGGTTCTCATTATTTGAATTTTGACTTTATAGCTATTAAAAATGCCATCATAAGGGAAATGGATTGTAGTATCCATACTAGTTGTTTGAAGTGTAACATAATCTGCTTTTAGATTTTTCTGATAGTTTTGGGATTAATACAGAGATAATTCATACATAATTCATATCCTTTGTTAATGAAAATAATTATTTACTCATTCTGGACACAAGACAATATTTATTTACTGATACTGGAGAATTTATAAATATTTCCCCATATCATGAAGAACAGTATTTTTTAATTACAAGAAAAAAGGGATAGATAAAATTGTAATCCATGAATTTAAGTTACTTATGAAAGAAACTAGACAAATATGATTATAAGTAAATTGATACAGTATTAAAACATTATTTTTTCTATTGTACATGACTGATATTTTTAAATATTGTGCTGTAATTCATCTTTTTCTTTTTCAAATTTAGATATAATTGATGTATAATATTATATTAGTTTCAGGTATACAGCATAAGGATTTGATATTTGTGTATGCTGCAAAATGATCAGCACAATAAGTCTAGTTAAATCCATCAACATACATAGCTATGAATTTTTTTCTTGTGATGAAAACTTTTAAGATTTACTCTTAGCAACTTTCAAATATACAACATAGGATTATTAACTATGTCACCATGCTATATGTGACCTGGCCAAAACTTATTTATATTACAACTTCAACTTTGTACTTTTTAATACCCTTCACTCATTTTGCCCCAACGTGCCTGGCCACCAGAAATCTATTGTTTTGTTTTAAGATTCTACATACAAGTCAAGTCTAAACTAATCTGACCGTATTCTAATCTCAGGTAAATGGTAATCTAATCTAATTTTTCATTCTATATCTGACATTTCACTTACTATAGTACCATCAAGATCCATCCATGGGGTTGCAAATGGCAAAATTTCATTCATTTTTGTGGCTGAAAAATATTCCATTGCATACATATATACCCCATCTTCTTTCTCCATTTATCCATGAATAGACACTTAGGTTGTTTCAATATCTTGGCTCTTTTAAAAGGTGCTGCAATGAACATGGGGATGCACATATCTTGAGACAGTGTTTTTGTTTTCTTCAGATAAATATCCAGAAATGGAATTGCTGGATCATATGGTAGTTCTATTTTTAATTTTTTTGAAGAAACTCTATACTGTTTTCCATAGTGCCTACACTAATTTCCATACCCATCAACAGAGCACAAGAGTTCTCTTTGCTCCACATCTTTGCCAACAAATTATTTCTGGTCTTTTTGATAATAGTCATTCAAACATGTGCAAGGTCATATGTCATTGTGATTTTGATTTGCATTTCCCTGATTATTAATGATGTCAAGCACCTTTTCATATACCTATTGGCCTTCTGTATGTCATCTCCAGAAAATGTCTGTTCAGATCCTCTTCCCATTTTTAATGATTGTTTTTTGCTATTGAGTTGTATGAGTTATTTATATATGTTGCATATTAACCCTTTATCAGATATACAATTTTCAAATATTTTCTCCCATTCTGTAGGTCGTGTTTTCTATTTGTTGATGGTTCCCTTATCTATGCAGGACCATTTTATTTTCGTGGAATCGCACTTGTTTATTTTTGCTTTTGTTACCTTTGCTTTTGGTGTCAAATCCAAAATGTCATTGCTGAGACCAATGTCAAGGACCTTATCCCCTGTGTTTTCCTCAAGTAGTTTTATAGTTTCAAGTCTTTTGTTCAAATCTTTGATCCATATTGAGTTAGGTTTTGTGTATGCTATAAGATAGTGTTTCAGTTTCATTCTTTTGTATGTGGCTGTCCAGTTTTTCCAACACCATATATTGAAGACTGTTATTTCTCCACTGTATATTCTTGACTACTCTGTCATAAATGTGTTGACCATAAATGTATGGATTTATTTCTGGGATCTCTATTCTATTCCATTGATCTATGTGTCTATTTTTATGCCAACGCTATTCTGTTTTGATTACTATGGCTTTGTAATGTAGTTTGAAATTAGGTGGTGTGATGCTTCCAGCTTTGTTCTTCTTTCTCAAGATTGCTTTGGCCATTTGGAGCTTTTATGGTTCTATATAATTTTTAGGGTTTTTTTTTTCTATTTATGTGAAAAATACCATTGAAAACTTGAGAGTTTACATTGAGTCTGTAGACTGCTTTGGGTAGTATGAATATTTTAACAATATTAATTCTTCCAATCCATGAGCATGGAATATCTTTCCATTTATTTTTGTTTTCTTCAATTTTGTTGATCAGTCTTACACTTTTCAATGGAAAGGTCTTTCACCTCCTTGGTTAAATTTATTCCTAGGTACTTTATTCTTTTTGATGCAATTGTAAGTGGAATTGTCATCTTAATTTTTCTTTATGTTAGTTTGTAACTAGTGTATAGAAATGCTCCAGATTTTTGCACATTGATTTTGTATCCTACAACTTTACTGATTTTTTAAATTAGTTCTAATAGTTTTTGGTGGAGCCTTTAGGTTTTTCCATATATAATATGATATCAAATGCAAATAGAGACAATTTTACTTCTTTCTTTTCAATTTGGATGCATTTTATTTATTTTTCATAACTAATTTATCTGGCTAGGACTTCCACTTCTATGTTGAATAAATGTGGCCAGAGTGGACAACCTTGTCTTGCTCCTAATGATAAAGGAAAAAAATTCACCTTTTTCACCTTTGAGTGCAATATTAGTTGTGGGCTTGTAATATACAGCCTTTGTTATGTTGAGATAGTTCCTGCTATATTCACTTTGTTGAGCTTTTTTATCATAAACAGATGTTGAGTTTTACAAAATACTTTCTCTGCATCCATTAAGATGATTATGTGACTTTTATCCTTTGTTTGTTAATGTGGTACATCACATTGATTGATATGTGGATATGGAACCATCTCTGCATCCCAGGAATAAATCTCAGTTATGGTGTATGATCCTTTTAATGTATTGTTGAATTCAGTTTGCTAATATTTTGTTGAGAATTTTTGCATCAATGTTCATCTGGGATATTGGCTTGTAATTTTCTTTTCTTGTGGAATCATTGTCTGGTTTTCAGATCAGGATAATGGTAGCCTCATAAAATGACGTTGGAAGTGCTCTTTCATCTTCTATATTTTGAAAGAGTTTGAGAAGGATTGATATTAATTCTCTTTTAAATGTTTGGTATAATTCATCAATGAAGCTGTCTGGTCCTGGAGCTTTGTTTGTTGGGAGGCTTAGATTACTAACTCAGTCTTATTTCTAGTAATTGATCTGTTCTGATTTTCTATTTCCTATTATTCAGTCTTTATGTAAGTTTCTAGAAATTTATATATTTCTTCTAGGAAGTCCAATTTGTTTGTGTATAATTGTTCATAATAGTGTCTTATGATGCTAAGTATATCTGTAGTATCAGTTGTAACAATTCCTCTTTTGTTTCTGATTTTATTTATTTCAGTCGTCTCTCCTTTCTTCTTGGTCTAACTAAAGTTTTGTCAATTGTCTTTATCTTTTCAAAGAACTAGCTCTTACTTTCATTGATCTTTCCCATTGTCTTTTCAGTTTCTATTTTATTTATTTCTTCTCTAATCTTTGTTATTTTTTTCCTTTTACTAGCTTTGGGCTTTGTTCTTCTTTTTCTCGATCCTTAAGGTATAAAGTTGAGCTGTATATTTAAATTTTTTCTTGTTTTTTGGGGTAGGCATTTGTTTCTATGAACGTCTGTCTTAGAACTGCTTTTGCTGCATCCTATAAGTTTTGGTATGTTGTATTTCCATATTTATTTCTCTCAAGGTATATTTTTATTTCTCTTTTGACTTTTTCTTTGACCCATTTCTTGATCAGGAGCATGTTGTTTTATCTTCACATATTTGTGAATTTTCCTGTTTTATTTTTTAATTGATTTCTAGTTTCATACCATTGTGGTTGGGAAGATGCTTGATATGATTTCAGTCTTAAATTTATTGACTTTTTTGTGGTTTAACATATAATCTATCGTTGTGAATGTTCCATATGCACTTGACAAAAATGTGTATTCTGTTGCTTTGGGATGGAATTATCTGTATATATCTCTTAAGTTCATCTGGTCTAATGTATTATTTAAGACTAATGTTTTATTATTGATTTTCTGTCTAGATTATCTATCCATTGATGAAAGTGTGGTATTAAAGTCTCCTTTATTATTGTATGCCTATTTCTCTCTTTAGGTGTGTTAATATTTTCTTTATGTATTTAGGTGCTCCTATGTTGGGTGCATACATATTTATAAATGTCATATCCTCTTTTTGGATGGACACCTTTATCATTATGTAATGAACTTCTTTGAATCTTATTAAAGTGTTTGTTTTGCAGTCTATTTGTCTGATAAAAGGATAGCCACTCTGGCTTTCTCTGGCTTCCATTTTCCCAGACTATCTTTTTCCATCCTTTCATTTTCAGTCTGTACATGTACTTACATCTGAAGTGAGTCTCTTGCAGGCAGAATATAGATGGATCTTGTTTATTAACCTATTCAGCCCCTCTATATCTTTTGATTGGGGAATTTAGTCGATTTAAAAGTAATTATTTGAAAGTATGTACTTATCTCCATTTTAATTATTTTCTGGACATTTTATAGTTCTTCTGTTCCTTCCTGTCGTCTTCTCTTGCAGTCTTCCTTGTGATTTGATAATTTTCCACAGTGGTATGCTTTCAATTATTTCTCTTTATCTTTTGCGTATCTACTATAAGTTTTTGCTTCGTGGTTAGCATGAGGCTTACATACAACAACATTTATTTATTTATTTATTTATTTATTTATTTATTTAGGTGAGGAAGATTGGCCCTGAGCCAATGTCTATTGCCAATCTTCCTCTTTTTACTTCAGGCAGATTGTCACTGAGCTAAGGTCTGTGCCAATCTTCCTTTACTTTATATGTAGTACACAGCCACAGCATGGCTTGATGACTGATGTGCAGGTTGTGCCCAGGGTCTTAGCTAGCTAACCCTGGGCTGCCAAAGCAGAGTGTGCAAACTTAACCACTATGCCACTGGGCCAGCTCCACAACTTATATTCTAAACAGTCTATTTTAGTTGATAAGAGCTTAAGTTTGATCACATTCTAAAGCTCTACATTTTTAATCCCCGCATTTTGTGATTCTGATGTCACAGTTAACATCTTTTGTGACATGTTAACTGGTGTCACAGTTAACACAGATAAGAAATCAAAAACAAAAACAGTTGTATTTCATTAGAAGTTTACCCCTAAACTAAAAAAAAAACAGCTATTTTTGCTACTTCTGTCTTTTATCCTTCGCAATAACTTTATAAGTGAGTAATCCACCACCTTTGCAACATTAGATTATTCTGAAGTTTACTAGATATTTAACATTAACCTGTGAAATTTATGCTTTTATATGCTTTCCTGTTACTAATTAGCACTCTTTTGTTTCAGCTTAAACAAGTGCCTTTAACATTTCTTATAAGGCCTGTCTAGTGGTGATGAACTCATTTAGCTTTTACTTGTCTGGAAAACTCTTTATCTGTCCTTCAATTCTGAATGACAACTTTGCAGATAGAGAATTCTCAGTTGAAAGCTTTTTCTTTCTGCTCCTTGATTATATTGGCCACTCCATTCTGGCCTGCAATGTTTCTGCTGAAAAATCTGCTGATGGTCTTATGAGGTTTCCCTTGTACATGACAAGTTGTTTTCTCTTCCTGCTTTTAAGATTCTCTCTTTATCTTTTGCTTTTGACATTTCAATTATAATATGTCTTGGAGTTGGTCTCTTTGTGTTCATCTTATTTAGAACTTTCTGGGTTTCCTGGATCCAGAGGTCTATTTTCTTCCCAAGGTTAGGGAAGTTTTCAACCATTATTTTTTAAAATAATTTCCTGTCCCTTTCTCTCTCTTCTTCTTCTTCTTCTTCTTCTTCTGGAACCCCTATAATATGAATGTGTTCCACTTGATTTTGTCCCCCAAGTACCTTAAACTATATTCACTTTTTTTTTCTTTTATGACTTGGTGATTTCCACTGCCCTATTTCAAGTTCGCTGATCCTTTCTTCTGCTCCCTCTAGTTTACTGCTGAACCCTTCTAGTGTATTTTTCAGTTCAGCTACTGTATTCTTCAACTTTGTGACTTCCATTTGGTACTCTCTTATATTTTCTGTCTCTTTATTGAAGTCTTCACTATGTTCATCCATTCTTCTCTCAAGCTTAGTGAAAAAGAAACTATTTTTTTTTAAATCTCTATCAAGTAAATCACTTATCTCCATTGCATTAAGGACTGTTTCTAAGGTTTTTATCTTGATTTTTAACATAGTCTTGTGTTTCTTCATTTCTCTTTAATCTCTGCATTGGTTTCTATGCATAAGATAAAAGAGTCTTCTCTCTCAGTCTTGAGGAAGTGTGCTTGTGTAGGAGATGAACCTTATTCTTCAACCCTGCCCAGCTCTTGTTTGTCTCTCGAAACTTTGTGATTGTCTAAACAATCTATATTGCTTGTAGTTGAGGGTTGAGAATTTGCAAAGACTTGTCAATGTCCAGAAAAGAACGATCTCAGTTTTCACCTAGATTCAGGCTGGTTGGAAGCCAGATCCTCAGGTAGCAGCTTTTAAAGAATAAAATATGTACACTCTTGTGTGACTGCAAGCATAAGTCCCACTGGCCACCAAATCTGGTAGTGTAGAAGTGTCCCCTGAGTTGAAGTCACAAAAATCGGGGCACCAGATGAGTGTATAAGCTCCTTTCTGTGAGATACCAGTGACCTGGAGCAATACATATCGAGAATGCAAAGATGGCATCTACCTGCCTCCATCCCTGGAGAGCATCTTAATAGGCCCCTAAGATATGTGCTAAATAAGAATTCTGTCCCTCAGGCAAAAGGTCCAGAACAGGATAGTAGGCCATTTTTACAGAAAGACTGAGGGTGTGTTTCAGTGTGCTATCTGTGCAGTGCCCAAGTTTTGAGAGCTGGCCAAGAACTGTCTCTCCAGTTGTTGCAGTCTTATGGGACCCAAGATCACAAGCCCCTCTGGCCACCAGAGACAAGCAGTTAAGCTATGTCCCCTGGGTGACAGCCACAAAAATACCGGAGCACCAGACACAAAAACCAGGACACAGACATGTGTAAAAGCTCACCTCTGGGAGATGCTGGTGCTCTGGACTGTGGCAGAGGGAGAGTGGGAAGATAGTGTCTGTCCTCTGAGGTCTCTGGAAAAGATTACATCTGGCCCTTAGATGTGTATTTCATTAGAAATTTACCTCTAAGGCCTCAGCTATGTAGATAAACTAATAGGTCTCTTACATGGAAAGACTGGGATCCTGAAACTGTTACCTCTTGCTGTTCCATGGTATCCAGGTAGGAACTTTTTCTCAGTTGATGACAGTCCCGTGGGACCTGTGAGCATATGTTTTAGTGGCTACCAGTGTCAGATGATCTAGAGGAGTCCTCTGGTAGCAACCGAAGAAATCAGTTTTCCAGTTGAGGGTATTTTCGAACATACTGGCAAGTTGGAGCACTGCAGTGGGAATGCACGTAGATGATGTCCTGAAAGAACCTCAGCAGGCCTCTTGATAGGTGTCAAACCAGAAGCCCACTGCTGAGGCCAAAGCTCTAGCTGAAGCAAATAGGCCTTTTTCACAGAAAGACTGGAGGTGTGTTTCAGTCTGCCATCTGCCCTTTGCCCTCATGGTGATGTCTGACCAAAAACTGCCTCTTATTTTTACAGTCCTGTGGGACCCAGGAATGCAAGCCCTGCTGGCCACCAGAGCCAGGTGATCAAGGGATGTTTCCTGAATGGCAACTGCAAAACCGTGGCGAGACGTGTGAACGCTCCCCTCTGGGAGATATTGTTGCTCTGGAGTGCAACAGAGAGAGAGTGCAGAGATGGCACCCACCACAAAGAAGAAAAAAGAATGATGCCTGCTGCTGGAGTAGGGCAGGTAGAGAGTAAGAAAATGGCGTGTGGCTAGTTCCATCCCTGGAGAGTGCCCCAGCAGGCCCCTAGGTATGTGTTAAGTTAGACTCTTGTTGCTCTGGTCAACATTTTAAGATAAATAAAGCCTCTTTCATGGACGGTCTAGACACTTTTAAATGGAAACCTCTGTGCTGGGTCCTGGGGTGGGTAAGCCTGCTCACGAGCCCTTTAAGAACCGTTTCTCAGTTTGCTATAGCTTTGTGAATCGTGTGGACAAGAGCCCCATTGGCTTTCAAGATTCACTGTTTGGGGGGCTTGTCTGTCAGGTGCAGGTCTTAAAATCTGCGGTGCTTTCAAATTGTGACTCTGCTTTGCATCACTTATACCTAATTTCGACAAAATATGCAGTCAGTAATTGATGTTGATAATGACATTATTGATAATGGTGATTATATTGCAAATACTTTACTGAATTTAGAACTAGCATGCATTACTGAAATATTACCCAGACTACCTACGTGACAACATGCCATCTTACGCTTGAAAAAGTGGAAATCTAATTAGGAAATAGCATGTTATTAATTAAGCTATCACTGTAATAATGACTAGTCCAGATAAAATCTACAGACAGAATCTTTCAAAGTGGTAAGAATGCATAAAACGTTTCACTGGCCTTTTGTTAATATCAATAGAAGGGATCAAAGAACAAATGTATTGCTGTAAATATAATTGTTCACTAGGGCCTAAAAAGTTTCAGTGATATCGTGGAAGTAAAATTATTCCCTCAGAAGAGAACCATTTCTGGGTAAAACTTGAGAACATATCCCTCCCCCACCAAAAAATACACTGGTTGTAGAAATGATTTGATTATGGTGTGAAATGTGTATAAAATAAGTAATTATGTCTATCCTACAAACTTGTTTTTCCTCTTTTGAAATGTATGAAAGAGAGCAAAAAGATATGTATCATCGTTCAAATTTCAAACAGCATATGGAGACATCTATCATTTATCTTCAATTTCGGGGATCCAAAATTTGAGATTTCCAGAACTCATTAGTACGTCAAATTTCAAACAAATTTTTATTACTTCCAAAATCTCTTTACTTGCTGAAAACTGGTTATTCAGATCCTTAATTTACTTTTTGATAAGGAAAAAGCAAAAGAAAGAAAAACTTAGATTTTTATTCCTTGAATGTAAAAGTATTGTCAAATTAGCCAATGTACAACTTGAAGGTTGAAAAACTATTTTACTTTCATCTGAGCAATGTTATGTATTTCTAGAAACATAACTCTCCCTCTCACGCAAAATGCTACTAGATATAGATGACATATTTCCTGTACCTTCTTACATTGTCTAGATATATTTGCATTCATGAGAGAATGACTTGATGAAACATGCAGTCTTATTTGTCATTGAATTATATAAATTCACGTTAATTCAACTTGTGGTATTGGCAGTAAAAATTATGAAAGTATGACTTTAAGGAAAATTTCATGACAAAAATTTAAAATAAAATGTTAAAGTAAACATGATGTCATGAAACTACACACAAACACACACACATATCAGAACAAGTTATCTCAAGAATCATACAGTAAACATATAGTTTTTTGCCCTTAGTACATGGAACATGGATTGAGGGGGCCTCACTTCACATAGAAACTCACGAACTATCTTTGTGTTGCACACTCTGGGGCACAAATGCTTCACATATACCAAGACAGGAATACATTGGATAAACTCTCAGGGCTTTTTGATTTCTCAGTCCAGTAGTAACACATGATACTTCTTGTTTATCCAGCTTTACTGAGACACAATTGACAAATAAAAATGGTATATAATTAAGAGGTACTACCTGAAGTTTTGATCTATATATACATAGCGTAATCAGGTATCATACTCTATAATCAAGCTAATTAACATATCCATAACTTCACATAGTTACCATTTGCTTTGTTTGCTTTTGTGGTGATAACATTTAAGATCTACCCAGTTAGCAAATTTAAAGTATACAATAGCATACTTTTAACTATAGTCACATTGCTGTACATTAGATCTCCGGAACTTATTCATCTTGCATGACTGAAATTTTGTACCATTTGACTAAATTATCCCCATTTTCCCCTCTTCCCACTATGTTTCATTGTTCAGAGCTAGTTTCATGACCTCCCATTATCATGTGGGCATGGAAATATTTGTGTGCATTACTACCTCTGCCAAAATAGTCATATAGAGAGGAAAATCTGGGACGAAATAAAATATTAACAGTAATTAACTCTGTTTGGACTTTGAATGCCTTTTTTTTTATGTTATTCAAGATTCTTAAAATCTTTTTTTTTTAAAGATTGACACCTGTGCTAATATCTGTTGCCAATCTTTTTCTTTCTTCTTCTTCTCTTCCTCTCAAAGCCTTCTGGTACATAGTTGTGTGTTCTAGCTGAGAGTGCCTCTGGTTGTGCTATGTGTGATGCCACCTCAGCTTGGCTTGATGACCAGTGCCACGTCTGTGCCCAGGATCCGAACTGGTGAAACCCTGGGCCACGAAAGTGGAGCCGCAAACTTAACCACGGGCCATGGAGCTAACCCCAGTATTCTTAAAATCTTAACTAAGCAACTGTATAGTAACAAAAAGTCTATAATATATTTTATTTTAATAATTAAACAAAGTGTAATTGGGTTTCCAAGTTAGCAAGCTTGTTCATGTAAATGTAGGGATTAGGACAGGCTTAAAGGTGGAAAAGTCTATTGATAGACTCTTGGAAGTATGTTGTTTCTGTATGATTTTGGACAGCAATACTTCATCTTCAAAGGCATAAAAGTAGAAATCGATCGAATATTTTATTAAACAGTGTCGGGTCCAGTTCAACTATTATAAAGAATTTACAATGATCGGTAGGAGAAAAAAGAAGTAAAAATAGTAGAATTCAAGACTCCTAAATAACGTGCCTAAGTTTATGAACAAATAATGCAATTGTCTGAAATTGAGTTTAATGTGACATATAAACATTTCGGAGAAGATATCCTGCAGATAAATATTATTTACTTTAAAAAACATATATATGGTGCTTTATTCAAGAATATGCTCTAATAATTGTACAACTGTTAAGTCATCTAATCCTTATAGTAAACCTGTGAGATAGCTACAGTCTCATAGTACCTATATGTGAGATAGAGAATGGTAAATTGTTCAAGATTATACAGATAGTAAGAGAAAAACTAGGGTTTGAAGTCAGACAGTCGAGTTCCAGAATATCTTAACCATTTTGCTGCTGAATCATAGAGCTTCAGAATAGATCTGCAAAGACATCACCATAAATGATAAATACTGCCTTTAAAGTACATGAGTTTGCAAAGGAAAAGCAACAACTAATATAAAGTGAAAATGGAATTCATAATACAAGTAGAAAGAATACCCATTTATGAACATAAAAAAATAGATTTCTTCAAGAATGGAATAAAAGAACAAAAGAGGGAATAAGACTACAGAAAGATTTTTAGGTAGAGACAAAAGATGTGAAGCCATCTGCTGAGAGTGAGTATAATAGGAGAAGACCTTAATGCATTTGAAAGAAAGGTCTTAAAAGGGAGCCACAAGACAAAAAGAAAACAAATAAAGCAGTTAAAAATGAGCAAAGGACTTAGTAAAAATTTCTCCAAAGATGATACACATATAGCCAATGAGATCATGAAAAGATGCTCAGCATCACTAATCATTAGGAAAATGCAAATCAAAACCACAATGAGATATCACCTCTCACCAATGGGATGGCTATTATAAAAAGAAAAAAATAACAAATGTTAGCAAGGATATGGATAAATTGGTTGGAACCCTTGTGCACTGTTGGTGGGAATGTAAAATAGTGCAGATGCTGTGAAAAGCAATAGGATTGTTCCTCAAAAAAATTAAAAATAGAATTACCATGTGATCTAGCAATTCCATTTTTGGGTCTGTATCCAAAAGAATTAAAAGCAGAATCTTGAGAGATATTTACATACCCATGTTCGTAGCAGCACTATTCACAATAGCCAAGAGGTAGAAGCAACAAATGTGTCCATTGAAGGATGAATGGATAAATAAAATGTAATATATCCATACAATGGAATATCACTGAGTCCTAAAAAGGAAGAAACAGTGTGAATAAAAGGAAGTGTGTAAACAGGAAGGAACGGTGTGAAGCTCAACGGTGTGGATACATTTAACACTACTGAACTGTACCCTTACAAATGGTTAAGACGGGAAATTTTATGTTATGCATTTTTTCACTGCAATTAAGAACAAAAGCAGCTACAACAAATTGAACAAGAAGTCACCGTAAAATGAACACTGATTGCTTGGCATCATCGAAAATGCAAGTTAGGTAGGATAGTAGAAATGTAGAGTAGAAATGGAGGCTCACATAGAATATATCCAAATATTTAAAATAAATCAAGCTTACATTCTCTAAAACAAAAAGTATTCTATCCCTTACCTTGATAAAAATAAATAAAAAGACAAAAAAAAAAAACCCTATAACAATCTGGAAGGCCAAGTTCAAATTTAGAGTTCTGGGACTCCATGAAGTGTCCACACTAGAATGTGGTGACACAAGGAAAACGGGACCCCATGGTCCTGCTACTCTTTTCTTTACATGTGAGTATCTCATGGTACATCAAATGTGTGTGTTGACAACCTATACTGTACCTGCAATGTGCATCAATATCCTCTAAAATTGTCCTCCTCTTTGCTACACTGACGTCCAGCTTATATACACTGAAGGCATGGTTTACCAAAGCTACACTGAGGAATAGGCCCACAGAGTCTCTGTAAGTAGATTTGGGGTTCTTATGTACCCAAACATGGTCTAGAAAGTGAGGCACGTGACTCCAGGTGGAAACTTAATCTTGACCCCACAGATTCTTCACGCCAGGATATGTGCCCCTCTTGCCCAAGTGGAAGGGTAATATTGCATCACGACAATCTTTTGAAGTACCAGCATCCCTGTTGAATAGATGAGAAAGTTTGAAGGAATAAGAAAATTGCTAAGAGTCACAGAAAGAGTAAATATCAGAGTCACAATTTAAATCCAGATCTGCTTTAATTCAAACCACTTTTAAGTCTATAATGCTGTAGGAATTGAAAACAGACCAAAAGACAAATGCACCTGAGGTAGAATGATTATTAATTAAAAGAATGACATAAATTTCATGAAATTATAATTGTTCTCTTTATGTGGGTCTAATAGTCAATATGAGAATTTCACCTTACGTTGACAAAATTAAAAGTAATGGTCCAAGTAACAACAAATAGTCTTTGTAAGAACTAGTTAAACCACAAACTGCCAAAATGCAGCAAGAAGAGTACTATTAGCAATATATATTTCCCATAATATCACAACTCATAAGAACTTTTTAAAAAACTATCAATATCAGTAGCGTAATCTTTAATTTAACAGGGCAACTCTTTGCATTTATAAGCAGCTGGTAGTTAGGTTTCAGTAAGTTTTATCTTAAATGAGTAACTGTACAAATCATCACTTTTAATCACAATTTTAGATGGAATAGTTAGGTCATAAGAAAAATATTAAGGTAGATAAAATCATAAGAAAGAATTTGAAGGTAGGATACTTGGCTATGATGCTTTGTGTGTTATTCACCAAAAGTATTTTTGCACACTAGAACTTAGAATTAAATTTATAGAAATAATATCCTTTGTTGTGGACTGAATTGTGCCCCTCTCCCTCTCAATTCGTATGTTGAAGACCTAATCCCCAATCTGACTGTATTTGGGTATAGGGCCTTTCAGGAGGTAATTGGGTCTAAATGAGGTCATAGAGGTGGGGCTCTTTTCTGATAGGATTGGTGTCCTTAAAAAAAGAGAGAAAGACACCAAGATGCCACAGAGGATACAATGAGAAGGAACTGTCTGCAAGCTGAGGTAGGAGGCCTCACCAGAAACCTACCCTGAAGGCACCTTGATCTTGGACTTCCAGTATCTGGAACTGTGAAAAAAAATTACAGTTTTCTAAGCCACTCAGTCGCTGGTATTTTGCTATGGCAGCCTGGAAAGCCAAATACACCTTAATAAACTGAAAAGTGGGAAAAGAGAGGAAAAGAAATCGACACCATAAAAAAGCATTCTTTTACTTCTTCCATAAAAGAAATTTAGAGAGAAATGAAAAAGCATATATGACAGTCGTTTTAAACAATATTTAAAGATCTTCAGGCACAGGTTTAAGAATTTGAAAATATTTAACAATTTTTGATCATAAAATTTAGTGTATTTATTCAAAAATACAATTTCATCAGAAAAAAAGCTACAAGTTTGTAAATTAATTTGTATAAAATTTTGTGAATTTTAATGGTAACGTTATTGCAAGTTCCTGAAATTTGACAAACTGTATCTCAAAAGAATTTTTAAAAACTCAACTTAGGAAAATAATTGCTGCCTGACATTTACTTTCTGAATTTAGCAACTTCCATAATGTCAAGCATACTCTGAGACACTAGTTTCCAGAAAGGTGTTCTGAAGTTTAAAAATATGTGTGCCTCACGGAATATGTATGAGGGAAAATATATGTAGTTACTAAATATGTGTGCTTCATGGAATCATGGCAAAGTAGAGGCCTTGGATAACCCAATACATCTAATTGACAAGTGTTTATTTTTTTATGAGGCACTGTTTCTGCATGTGCTTGAATCTCAGTCCAGAAAATCAGGAGAGAGTAAAAGATTTTGTCTTTATTTTTTACAAAGAGACCTACGGTAATTTTGGCTTTGAACGCTTTCATACCACTCTTATGGGAAATTCAGCCTCAAGCTGTGCTTCCAGGTTTCCTTCCAAGTGCCCTGGCCTTTGGCCTTGTTAAGTCAACAGGCTTCTCTAATCATGACCTGAGTTCATTCAATACCAGTGGCTCTGCATTTTGTGCCACACATGGGCCACAAGAATCTTCTTTAGCTGAATCTGGCATTCCTGATATAAAGCAGGGTGAGTTCATGCCCCATTGTCGTGATACTGCCTGAGAGTAGGACTCAGAATCCTCATATTTGGGACCCCAGGATCACTTGTCCTAACCCAAACCTAGGGAAATCTCTTCTTAATTTACGTGAAATCCCTCTTATGCAAACTCAATCCATCTCTAACGCATTAGACTCCTTTCTCCTTAAACTATGTTGTTATTGGTGTGTTTAAGATTTTAGAAAGAAAAATTAGGTAGCCCTCCTCCCCTAAATGTCCTAAAAGGCAAGAAATACAGAAAATATACTTTCTTGTGTCTATAGAACCTGCGTGGAACACTAAAGGAAAAATAATAAATCAATAATAAATGTAATTCTATCACCATATATAAATCACAGCTCAAAAGTCACTGGTTTTGTTATTAATATTATTATCCCTTGGATTTTTAGTCAAGGTTGATAAGTTTCTTTATCTGTATTTGTAATTTTTTCACAAATCCTGGCATTACTGTGACGTCTTAGTGGTTGTGTGTGAGAGAGGAAGGTGTGTGAAAAATATTTTCCTTTGTACATTAGTTTCTCAATTTGTGAATTTGTTTATCTATGATGACTTTAAAGTAGAAATAATATTAAAAAAATGACTACACATCATATATTGATCCATCTCATTTGCAATTTTAGTTTTAAAGAAAAATACTGGTCATAATTAAATCTTATGTAAATCATTTGGTGTAATAACTTTACTTCTAGAGAATATCTTGTGCTTCTGTGCTAAAGATTTATGGTTCTAGATAAAATTTCTTAAATATACTCATCCTGGCTGAATCCAGTACTGCATGTTGTGTGGTGTCTAACCTGGCAGATTGAGCAGAACGCTATAGTCTCCTTAGCCAGCATTTCTGATTTTAAAAAGTAACAAATTGGGGGCTGGCCCTGTGGCCGAGTGGTTAAATTCGCGCGCTCCGCTGCAGGCGGCCCAGTGTTTCATCAGTTCGGATCCTGGGCGCGGACGTGGCACTGCTCATCAAACCATGCTGAGGCCTCGTCCCACATGCCACAAATAGAAGGGCCCACAACTAAGAATATACAACTATGTACTGGGGGGCTTTGGGGAGAAAAAGGAAAAAAAAAGAAAATCTTTAAAAAGTAACAAATGATTTAAATTCCATATATATATTTCATCATTTTTTTTTTCCTCCAGAAGTCCCCCAGTACATAGTTGTATATCTTAGTTGTAGGTTCCTCTGGTTGTGCTATGTGGGACACCAACTCAGCATGGCTGGATGAGCAATGCCACATCCACACCCGGGATCTGAACTGGTGAACCCTGGGCCACTGAAGTGGAACGCGCAAACTTAACCACTCGGCTATGGGGTGACCCCTCATCATATTTTTATTTATTTATTTTTAAATATGGCATGGGGGGGTGGAATGAGAGGACTAAGACATTTTGACATTTTTGCCTGAATCAGAAACTCAACTGCTTAACATTTTGATTTTCAAAATAAATGAGCATGAATTGACAAGTTTTAGTGGCCTTCATCTTCCTACTAAAAAGAATGCTAAAAGAAGAATGACTCTTCTTTTGTTTGTTACAAATTTTATTTCTGTGTTGAGAATTTTTAAGATCTATTCTCTTAGCAACTTTCAAATATGCGGTACTGTATTATTAGCTATAGCCACTCTGGTGTATATTACATCCTCAAGACTTACTGATTTTATCACCACAAGTTTGTACCTTATGACCCTATTTACCCATTTCACCCACTCTTCACTCCTCGCTTCCACCTCTAGCAGCCACCAATTTATTCTTTGTATCTATGAGCTTGGGATTTTTTTGTTTGTTTACTTTTGTTTTTTAGATTTCACATGCAAGATCATGTGATATTTGTCTTCCTCTGTCTGACTTATTTCACTTAGCATAATTCCTTCAAGGTCCATCCATGTGGTTGCAAATGGCAAGATTTCATTCTTTTTTATGGCTGAATAATATTCCAATGTGTGTGTGTTTGTGGATATAGCTGTAGATGTACATATAGATGATATAGATATATAGCACATTTTCTTTATCTGTTTATCCATTGATGGACACTTAGGTTGCTTCCATATCTTGGCTACTGGAAAAAATGCTGCAATGAACATGGTGGTGCATATATTTTTCTGATAGAGTGTTTTTGTTGTCTTTGGATAAATACCCAGAAGTGGAATAGCTGTATCATATGGTAGTTCTATTTTTAATTTTTGGGGAACCTCCATAATGTTTCCATAGTGGCTGCACCAATTTACATCCTCACCAACAGTGCATGAGGGTTCCCTCCTCCACACATCTTTATCAACACTTGTTATTTCTTCTCTTTTTGATAATAGCCATTCTAATAGATGTGAGGTGATATCTTATCATGGTTTTGATTTGCATTTCCCTTATGATTAGAGATGTTGAGTATCTGTTCATGTACTTTATATCTTCTTTGGAAAAATGTCTATTCAGATCCTCTGCCCATTTTTTAATCAGATTGTTTGTTTTTTTGCCATTCGGTTGTATGAATTCATTATATATTTTGGGTATTAACCCCTTATCAGATATATGATTTGCAAAAATTTTCTCCCATTTGGTATATTGTCTTTTTATTTTGTTGATGGTTTCCTTTGCTGTGCAGAAGTGTTTTAGTTGACTCTTTATAGAAATTAAGAAAATATATTGTGATGGCAAGTCAACCCTGACCTTTTCTCTTATATGATCCAAAGTTTCCTAAAAACATTTTTTGATAAAGGACTTAAACTTAGAAGGCTTGGCAACTTGAATCTTTGCGTTAAAGAAAAATTGAGGCAAAGGGGATATATTTTCACAAAGTTTCAAAAAGTAAATAAATATATAGATATCAATATTTACTTAAGGAAGTCATCAATTCTTAAATCAAAAGAATGAAAAAAATGAAAGACTTTAGAGGAATTTCTCCAATCTTTGATGTATTATTTTAAAAAGTTTATTACTTGTTTAATATCTCCAAATTATTACAATTCATCAGCTACTCCTCAACATGACTATTCATCTTGTCTTTATAACTGATTTCTCTGTTTTTTTCAGAAATGAAACATCAAAAGATCCAAATTTATTCTGCATCGGTATGAAAAGACCATTCAAACTTGTAAACTTGTGTATATTTAAAACAATTCTGAAGCTATAAAATTAGGCATTAAGTTATTTTATGTGCATTTACTTAATTGTGCATTTGTTTGTTTATTCAATATATGAAAATCCAGGTTCTGATATGTTTTAAGAGATCACAATCAATTGAATGCTTATGTGAATTTCTCTCATGATTAAATAAGGAAAATTCAATACTGCAAAAGAAGAATGTTGCTAAAATATTTTACTAAGACATTTTTCAATATATTTCTACTCTTCTTTATGTTCCTTCAAATTTATTTTTTGCCCACATTTAGTCATGATCATAATGTGACTTTAGATTATATTCATTTATGTATTTAGGTTGGGAACATCATTAACAAGGAGAAAGTTTAAATGATACCATGTTATAAGCAAGTAATGCTATAACACATTTAAAATGACCATATAATGTAATAAGCATGCAGATGTTTTCCTAAAAATAGGTGAAGAGTGTAATCAATTATTTTGAGTTGAACCCCTATATAACCACCACCCAGGCCAAGAAATAGAATATTGCATTATAATTTGGATTTTGAGACTGACTAATTTTTTCTATAAAAATATATGCATTTAATAACACAGCCTTCATGATAACTGAGCTTAATTTTCCTTCTAAGAAATCTTTGAATTATTGTGGGTAACATATTCACATAAAAAAGTATACAAACGACATACCTTCACAAGTCCTGTTTTCCTTGCAGGAAGCCTGAAAACTTGATTTAAAGAATTTTAAAATTTTTCTTCCTTTATCTGAGAAAAATATCTAGGCTCCCACACCAGGGAACACACTCTTACATGAATAACCATCTATTGTAATGTTAGCAGAAGCACAAAGCAATGATGCCTCAGATCAGTTTTGTGTGTGTGTGTGTGTGAAGATTTTTTTTTTATTGAGGTTATGATAGTTTACAACACTGTGAAATTTCAGTTGCAAATTATTATTTGTCAGTCATTTTCTAGGTTCATCCCTTCACCTCTTGTGCCCAACCCCTACTCCCTTTCGCCTGGTAAACACTAGTCTGTTCTCTTTGTCCATGTGTTTGTTTATCTTCCACATATGAGTAGACGCTTACAGAATTTCTCTTTCTCTATCTGGCTTATTTTGCTTAACATAATACCCTCAAGGTCCATCCATGTTGTTGTGAAGGGACAATTTTGTCACTTTTTATGGCTAAGTAGTATTCCATTGTATATATATACCACATCTTCTTTATCTAGTCATCAGTCAATGGGCACTTATATTGCTTCCGAGTCTTGGCTATTGTGAATAATGCTGCAATGAACATAGGGGCGCATAAGACTCCTTGAATTGCTTATTTCAAGTTCTTTGGATAGATACCCAGTAGTGGGATGGGGGTCAGATGGTAGCTTTATATTGAATTTTTTGAGAAATCTACATACTATTTTCCATAGTGGATGCACCAGTTTGCATTCCCAACAGGAGCGTATGAGGGTTCCTTTTTCTCCACAACCTCTCCAACATTTGTTATTTTTTGTCTTGGTTATTATAGGCATTCTAATGGGTGTAAGGTGATATCTTAATGTAGTTTTGATTTGCATTTCCCTGATAATCAGTGATGATGTCCATCTTTTCATGTGCCTATTGGCCATCCACATATCTTCTTTGGAGAAATGTCTGTTCATATCCCCTGCCCATTTTTTGATCAGGTTGTTTCAGTTATTTTGCTGTTGAGTTCTTTATATATTATGGAGATTAACCCTTTGTTGGATATATGACTTGCAAATATTTTTTCCCAGTTGGTGGGTTGTCTTTTTGTTTCAATCCTGTTTTCCCTGGCCTTATAGAAGCTCTTTTGTCTGATGAAGTCCCACTTGTTTATTCTTTCTATTGTTTCCCTTGTCCAAGAAGACATGGTGTCTGAAAACATCCTTTTATGACTGGTGTCAAAGAACGTACTGCCTGTATTTTCCTCTAGAATTCTTATGATCTCAGGTCTTACCTTTAAGTCTTTGATACATTTTGAGTTTATTTTTGTGAATGGGTAAGAGAATGATTATTTTTGTTCTTTTACATGCGGCTGTCCAGTTTTCCCAACACCATTTGTTGAAGAGACTTTCCTTTCCCCATTGTATGTTCTCAGCTCCTTTGTCAAAGATTAGCTGTCCATGGATGTGTGGCTTTGCTTTTGAGCTTTCAATTCTGTTCCATTGATCTATATGCCTGTTTTTGGACCAGTACCATGCTGTTTTGATTACTATAGCTTTGTAGTACATTTTGAAGTCAGAGATTGTGATGCCTCCAGCTTTGTTCTTTTTTCTCAGGATTGCTATAGCAATTCAGGGCCTTTTGTTGCCCCATATGCATTTTAGGATTCTTTGTTCTATTTCTGTGAAGAATGTCATTGGGATTCTGATTGGGACTGCGTGGAATCTGTATGTTGCTTTAGGTGGTATGGACATTTTAACTATGTTTATTCTTCCAATCCATGTGCATGGAATGTCTTTCCATCTCTTTATATCGTCATCAATTTCTTTCAGAAAAGTCTTGTAGTTTTAATTGTGTATGTCTTTCACTTCCTTGATTAAATTTATTCCAACATATTCTGTTCTTTTTGTTGTGCCTGTTAATGGGATTGTGTTCTTGAATTCTCTTTCTGTTAGTTCGTTAGAGTATAGACAAACAACTGCTTTATGTAAGTTGATTTTGTACCCTGAAACTTTTCTGTTGATTATTTCTAGTAGTTTTCTGATGCATTTTTAAGGGTTTTCTATATACAAAATTATGTCATCTGCAAACAGCAAGAGTTTCACTTCTTCATTGCCTATTTGGATTTCTTTTATTTCTTTTTCTTGCCTAATTGCTCAGGCCAAAACCTCCAGTACTATGTTGAATGAGTGGTGAGAGTGGGTACCCTTGTCTTGTTCCTGTTCTCAAAGGGATGGCTTTCAGTTTTTCCCCAATGAGGAGGATATTGGCTGTGGGTTTGTCATATAGGGCCTTTATTTTGTTGAGGTCCTTTCCTCCTATACCCATTTTATTGAAGTTTTTATCATAAATGCTGTTGGATCTTGTCAAATGCTTTCTCTGCTTCTGTTGAGATGATCATAGGGTTTTTGTTCCTCATTTTGTTAATGTGGTGCATCACATTGATTGACTTGTGGGTGTTGAACCATTCCTGTGTCCCTGGTATAAATCCCACTTGATCATAGTGTATGATCTTTTTAATGTATTGTTGTATTTGGGTTGCCAATATTTTTTAGAGGATTTTAGCATCTATGCTCTTCAGTGATATTGGCCTGTAATTTTCCTTCTTTGTGTTCTCCTTGTCTGGCATTGGTATCAGGGTGATGGTAGCCTCATAGAATGTGCTGGGAAGTGCTCCATCTTCCTTAATTTTCTGGAATAGTTTGAAAAGGATAGATATTAAATCTTCTTTGAATGCCTGGTGGAATTCTCCAGAGAAGCTATCTGATCCTGGACTTTTATTTTGGGGGAGGTTTTTGATTACTGTTTCAATCTCTTTACTTGTGATTGGTCTATTCAGATTCTCTCTTTCTTCTTGATTCAGGTTTGGGAGGTTGTAAGAGTCTAAGAATTTATCCCTTTCTTCTAGCTTGTCTAATTTGTTGGCATCTGAGTTTTCATAGTATTCTCTTGTAATCTCTTGTATTTCTGTGGTATCCATTGTAACTTCACCTCTTTCATTTCTAGTTTTACTTATTTGAGTCTTCTCTCCTTTTTTCTTAATAAGCCTGGCTAAGGGTTTGTCAATTTTGTTTATTTTCTCAAAGAACAATTTCTTTGTTTCATTGATCCTTACTGCTGTCTTTTTTTGTTTCAATTTCATTTATTTCTGCTCTGCTTTTTATTATTTACCTCCTTCTGCTGACTTTGGGCTTTGTTCTCTTTCTAATTCTGTTACTTGTAGTTTGAGATTGCTTATTTGAGATTTTTCTTGTTTGTTGAAGTGATCCTGTATTGCAATGAATTTCCCTCTTAAGACCACTTTTGCTGCATCCCAAACGAGTATGGTATGGTGTGTTTTCATTTTCATTTGTCTCTAGATAATATTTGATTTCTCCTTTGATTTCTTCAATGATCCATTGGTTGTTCAGTACCATGTTATTTAATCTCCACATCTTTGCCCCTTTCCCAGTTTTTTCTTGTAATTGATTTCTAATTTCATAGTATTATGGTCAGAAAAGATGGTTGATATTTTTCAATCCTCTTAAATTTATTGAGGCTTGCTTTGTTTCCCAATATATGGTCTATCCTTGAGAATGTTCCATGTACATTTGAGAAGAATATGTAATCTGCTGTTTTTGGATGGAGTGTTCTATATATATCTATTAAGTCCATCTGGTCTAGATTTTCATTTAATTCTAAAATTTCGTTGGTGACTTTCTCTCTGGATGATCTATTCATTGATGTTTGTGGATTGTTGAGGTCCCCTATTATTATTGTATTGTTGTTGATATCTCCTTTTAGTTTTGTTAACAATTGCTTTATGTACTTTGGTGCTCCTGTGTTGGGTGCATGTATATTTATAAGTGTTACATCTTCTTGGTGGAGTGTTCCTTTTATCATTATATACTGCCCCTCTTTATCTCTCTTTACTTATTTTGTCTCAAAGTCTACTTTGTGTGATACAAGTATGGTGACACCTGATTTCTTTTGTTTGCTAGTAGCTTGGAGTGTTGTCTTCCATCCTTTCACTCTGAGTTTGTGTTTGTCTTTGAGGCTGAGGTGTGTTTCCTGGAGGCAGCATATTGTTAGGTCTTGTTTTTTAATCCATCCTGCCACTCAGTGTCTTTTGATTGGAGAATTCAATCCATTTACATTTAGAGTGATTATTGAGACGTGGAGGCCTAATGCTGCCATTTTATCACTCTTTTTCTGGTTCTGCTTCATTTCCTTTGTTTCCCATCCCATGTATTTTGGACTACCGATTCAGTTAGGTAGTTTTCTATGCTGGTTTTCTTAGTTGTCTCCTTATTTGTAATTTGTGTCTCTGTTCTAATTATTTGTTTAGTGATTACCATGTAGTTGATAGTCCACTTTCTGATAGCATCTTATTCTCTTAGACTATGCTGGTTCCAACCCTCTCCTCTTCCCCTTCTTAGTTGTTATTATCAAATCGTCTTTCTTCTTGTGCTGTGTTTGCTGTTAAAATAAAAATATTATATTTGTTCTTGGTGTTTTCCTTTCCTTTATCTTTAATGTTATACTTAAGCATTTGGTAACCTGTTCTGATGGAAAGCTGCAATTATCTGATTTTGTCTTTCTATTTATCTCCTTGCTCAGAGTTTTGTAACCCTTTCTTCTTTTTTTTGTTCAGATATGAGGGCTCTCCTGAGGATTTCTCGTAGGGGAGGGTCTTATATCGATAAACTTCCCTAACTTTTGTTTATCTTGGAAAGTTTTTGTTTCTCCATCATATTTGCAGGATATTTTTGCTGGATAGAGTATTCTTGGCTGAAAGTTTTTGTGTCTTTCAGAATTTTGAATATATCATCCCACTCTCTCCTAGCCTGTAATTTCTGCTGAGAAATCTGCTGAAAGCCTTATATGTCTTCCTCTGTAGCTTATTTTCTTCTACCCTGCTGACCTTAATAGTTTTTCTTTGTTATTGACTTTTGGCAGCTTTACTACTATATGCCTCAGAGTTAGTCTTTTTACATTGATAAGGTTTGGAGATCTATTGGCTTCGTCACATGGATTTCCAGCTCCCTCCCTAGGTTTGGGGAGTTCACAGCTATCATTTCTTTGAACAAGCTTTCTGCTCCATTCTTCTTTTCTTCTCCCCCTTGGATACCTATAATCCTTATGTTGCATTTCCTAATCAAGTCAGATATTTCTTGGAGAGCTTCCTCCTTTGTTTTTAGTCTTAGTTCACTCCCCTCCTCTATCTGAAGCATTTTTATATTTCTATCCTCCAGACTGCTATTTATGTCCTCTGTATTATCAGCCTTACTGTTCAGAGATTCTAGATTTTTCTTAATCTCATCCATTGTGTTTTCCATCTCCAATCTTTCTGATTGGTTCTTCCTTACAGTTTCAAGCTCTTTTGTGATATGGCGCCTGAATTTGTTGAGTTGTGTATCTGTATTCTCTTTTGACTCACTGACTTTTTTAATGACAGCTATTTTGAATTCTTCGTCATTTAGATTATAGATTTCTATGTCTTTGGGATTGTTTTCTGGGTACTTGTCATTTTCCTTCTGTTCTGGATATTTAATATACTTTTTCATAGTGCTTGATGTCATGGACTTGTGCCTTTACATAGAGATAGAGTTTCGTTACTGCTGCCACTTGCTGCCACTATGGGGAAGAGGCAGGAGCTATGTAATCTGTGCCTAACAGGATCCTTGTCAGTTGTTCCTGAGGGAAACTTGGCCACTCCTTCGGATCAGATCAGTTTTTAATTGTTATGAGAAATTATTCACTCACAGCCACTCAAGTGCAAACCTAATGAAGAGAAATAGATGCATCCTCCACCACAAATAATGGAAAAATTAAGAAGAAAATCATGGAAAAGGAAAATAAGGAATTCAAATATAACTTACTCAATCTGGAAAATTTCTTAGATAGATGATTCTGATGAGTTTTCCTGTGAATATGTACAAGGACAGATGAATACTGCTTATTTTTGATGGTTTTTCAATTAAAAGGACACCCCTGAAGTTCAACTATCAAGGAAATGTCTTGTAATTGACAGTGTCTATGCTTTCTCATGCAACATTTTGTTGTCATCGATGTTAGACTACTGTCTTTGCTAAGAAAATAATTTCATCAATACCACCCTGCTTTCCTTATGCACTACACAGTCTTTGGATCAGAATATATTCTCCTAGTCTTGCTTTGAATGTAAGCTGCCTTCTATTTTTCTTTAGTGTTATTTTTTTCTCTGCCTTTAAGTCAAACCTATGTAAGTCTTTCTCAAGGCTACCTCCTGCTAGATTTTTCCTTTTGTTTCTGTTCAAATTGAGTATCCTTGATTTATTTTTTTCTCTCCTACTTATACTTTATTAATCTGCCTTAGCTATCTCTTCCTTCATTTTGATTTATATGCTTTACATTGTCTTCTAGATGGTAGGTATTATTTGGTCCTTTGTCTTTAACTGCTGACCATTTTTCACAATGTTAAAATTTTCGTAGAAGGCAGAATAGGATTAAGGAAAGTAAGTTCATTGAGAAATAAAACAAGAGATTCTTTAGAAATATTGATGGCTAAATGATTGACATTAATTCCTTTTAACTGTCAATAAGAAATAACTAATTGAGTCAAGCTTCAAACAAGCGCAAGTCACTGTATCACAGTTAAAATGAAAATACACATTTATGTTTTAATTAGAAAAGCTAATTTTGTGAATGAACAAGGGGCTGAAAGTGGTGGTTTTATAACATTATTATGACCCAATGATAGTAAACATGTAGTATCTATTCCTTTTCATCTCTGAAAGTCCTATTTATCTTCAATTCATTTTCTCACTGGTGCTAGAGCGATCTTTGCAAAAAGCAAAACTAGTAATACCACTTCAGTATAATCCTGATGTAATAAAACTGCTTTCCGGTGGTTTGTTGATCTCACTGGAGAACAATGCATATCAGACAATCAGTACTGGGCATTGTACAGTGACCATAGCCAGAACGTAGTCCTTAGTGAATGATGAATAGTGAGTCCATGTTTCTGAGCCCATATACTGCCATTTTTGCCAGTGTTAAATGAGTTTATTGCTAAAGATGAGATGGTCGGGGTAAAGGTGGATTGATGTCCAGAGTCGGTCATCTGGTCCACCTGTTTCTTTAGATGCTCTTCTGCTGAGATTCTTTTTGTTGGTCACTCATCTAATATTTAACAAATATGTTGGGACACCTATATATTCACGTTTTTTACCCTTTTGCAGTCTAATCACATATGTCTTCCCACCAAACTTCAAATCATTTTCATTTAAAGTCCCTCGTCACCAAGCCATGTTCAGAATGATTATAGATCTGAATCTTCAGGCTAAATGGAAAATGCCTGCTCATGAAGTAGATTTTCCTTTACTGCTGTCTTTAAGGGCCACCAAGGAGTAGGACTGCATGGCTGCAGCTGATCTTTTTTGGTGGTGTCACCATATCATGCAGAACCATCAACAAACTAGGCTTAAATTATTTCTTCTTCCATATTTACTTGTAGTCAATTCCCCTTGAAGCCATAGGTTCAGGTTGAGAAAGGAAAGGCAGGGTGTCAGTGATGTGTGTCATGGGCATTAGCACTGCTTGTTCAAGTAATTATTTCTGATGTCAGGACCTACTTAAGCCCAATTTTCTATACACCACTCTTGTTTCATGATGCTGGTTGTTCTGCACATTCATCTTTATGCCTTAGTAGGTCCAACCTCACACAGTTTATGAGGGGGTATTGCAGTTGTGTAATAACTTTGTAGTTAATGGCCACATATTCAATCTACTAACCCCTAATTGCTAGTTAAATGTTGTTTCTCAAAAGTCGACTAATCACCTGCAGAAGATAGCATAGCTTTGGTCCAAAATCTTAAAGGCCTATTGAATTAATTGTGAACAATTAGAAAAGGAAGCAGTGATTTGTAGGAGCCACTATAGGTTTAGTGTGATTCAGCTCTTGCAGACCATTTAGTTTTCTATTGCTGATGTTATTACGTGATGATATTATGTGATGATATTACCACAAACTTAGTTGCTTAAAACAATACAAAGCCATTTCTTATAGTTTTTTAAGTCAGAAGTCTGACATGGGTCTCACTGGACTAAACGTCTTGACACGACTGTATTTCTTTCTGGAGGCTAAAGGGGAAAATCTGCTTCCTTGCATTTTCCAGGTGCTATAGGCCCCCATACTCTTTGACTTTTGCCCCTTCTTCTATCTTCAAAACCAGAAAGGGTTTTTTGAATTCTCTAACATCACATTTTGTGGCTTCCTCTTCTGTAGTCATATCTCTATTGGAAGGAAATGTTCTCCACTTTAAAGAACTCACGTGACTAAATTGGGCTCACTTCGTTAATTTATGTCTTCCAATTGTAAGATCTATAACCTTAATCATATCTTTGACATTCCTATTACCATGCAAAGTAATATATTCACAGGTCCTGGGGATTAGGGTGTGGGCAGTTTTGGGTGGACATTTTTTGCCTAACTCAAGAAAGTTTGTGTAGAGAAAGGGCCAACATGGCTAAGTGAAATTATTTTTGTGGGCCAGGATTTTATATTTGAGTTTATTTGCTTTCACATCTTCTCAGCAAATAGACAAGAGGTTGTGAGGTTTTCCTAACATAAACTCTTTTTTCTTACTACAATCATGTGTTACATAAGGATGTTTTGGTAAATGAGGGGCCACATATATGACAGTGGTCCCATAAGTTAGTACCACATAGCCTAGATGTGTAGTAGGCTACATCATCTAGGTTTGTGTAAGTACACTCTATGATACTCATACAATGACAAAATCGCCTAATGATGCATTTCTCTGAATGTTTCCCAATTGTTAAGTGATGCATGGCTGTACTTCAGAGAAATATTATTTCTACAACATGTGCTTTGTTCTTTATGATGCATCATTTAACTACACTTATGGTTCTCAGACCCAAAGCAAGTCTATGGCAGCCCTGTTGTCTACCCATATGTCTCATTCCCACTGTGGCTAACACGGCATCTGGGAATCACACTTCAGGATATGACTTTTTGCTAAAGAGATGGACTTAGCAGGCTCTTCCTGAGATGCACAGGCACAGCAACCTCTTCCTGCTGCCTCCAGAGCAATTGGCTCAGCCTCCGCTCCTTTCAGAAATGCTTCTGCCTATTTTATCTTTCAAGCTTCAACTACCTCCTTTTTCACTGATAACGAAGCTTTTCATTTTTGTCTCTCATACTGTCTGTTGCTTTGATATCATTTGCAAATCCAGTATGATAATTTATGCCACCATCTCTACACTGGAGCTCCTTGCCTGCCCTTTGATATTGTAACTGAACTGCCAAAGTTCTATTATGGGAATGTGATCACAAAAATATGCCAAGAAATCTCTGAGGATTCGCTTAGTTTTAGACATAAAAAATTACATTCTATCAATGAATATGTATGTGCTTATTTGGAAAAATCTCCAAGATATATTAAAAAGTAAAAAAAAAAAAGTAAGGACATGAAGAACCATATTTAAAATATGCTCATATTTAACTAGATACATACACACGTGTGTGTACATATTTCAAGAAGGACCTAAAAAAACCCCATCTGGTATCAGCAGTATATTTAGGGGAAAACTGCTAGCAGATAAATAAGAATAGTTTTAGCATTTTTCCCTTATTTTCAGAAAGGTATAAAATAAAGATAAAAATGATCTTTTGGCCATATATATTTATCATTCCTTTGAAAAAAGAAAGTAAAATAAAAAAGAAATCTAGTGTCATTATTCCTGGGGGCATTTTAGACATGGATCAGAAACAAATTGTGTTGGACATATTACCCCTTTCACCCAGAGTGAGAGTTCTCAGTGTGTGTAATCTAGTTCTGTTAAATCTTTCTGGTTGTGGGTCTCATTGTAAATCAATTTTCCCTGCAAATTGAAGTAATTCATTTAGCAGCTGACTTTCAAATTCTCTCCCTTGATTTGAATCAATGTAGGCAGGAAACCCATAAACAAGATGTTTTTTTCATGATGCCCATGTGAGCACATAGGTGTGACAGCCACCAGTGGGTAACGCTTGGCCTAGTGAGAAAAGAGAGGGGGAAGCCAGAGTATGTTTCATAAATTCACTCCTTATAAGTCTATTTGCAGACGTTCCAAGTATATGATTTTAGGGCTGTGCTGATTTGAGCAGTATTTCAAAAAGCTGCATTTGAAGATAATGTTTCCTATTAAAATCATTGAGCATGAATGTCATATTTAGCTTTAACAACTTTTGCTATCTTGGCCCAGAAGAATCACATTTTACTTATTTATAGCTACTATCCTCTCCCCTGGTGTACATTTTCTCAAAAAAACAATACATAACAAGAAGAAAAAATCAAATTAAACACAATGCTCCCCCTTGGTATAACTTGAAGACTGAAAATACCCACACTTAAAAACAACCAAAATATATCAGTATGGGCTCAAGGATACTTATTTTAATTTTTGGATTATATTCTCACATCATTTTTGTTGTTGTTGTTGAAATTATTTCAGGTTTGGCCATTGGCAGCTCTTTCAAGTTGACTCTGTCTTTTTGATATGATTTCTTCCTAGCTGCTGCTGTTGCTTCTCTTTCTCCTTTTCCTTCTCTGCCTCTCCCTCCTCCTCCTCTTCCTCTTCCTCCTACTACTCTACTTCCTCCTCCACCTCTTCCTCCTCCTCTTCTTCCCTCTTTCTTCCTTTTTCGCACTGAAAAATACACAAGGCTCATCTTGTATTTTCCATGCCCAGCCCCAGAATTAGCCATTTCTCCAAGTCACCTTGGTTCCTTTTTTTGGAGAAGGGTATTAGAAACCAAAATTTGGATGCTAGATATTCTCATTGCTCCTGGATTCTCACTGCCTCTAGACTACTTTAGCATACAAAGTGAGAAAATGTATGAATTTATAATAACTCCTTTACACACACACACCTATATGTGTTCCTGTATCTATCTATGTATATATGCATATGTGGATGCACATATATATGTATATTTATACAAAGTTGTGCTCTCCCCCACTTTAATATCACCACAATCATATTTCATGGTAGTTTCCCTCCTTCTACTTATTGCTTACTTGTAACTTCTTTATCTGGCAGTGAAAGACCGGGCTCTCATTACCTGCAACATGCTTACTTATTCAACTCTAAAATACATGGGAAGTAATTTCAGAATTGCAAACCCATACCCCTGTATGAAACAAATTTTGCCAACTAGAGTGCAGAATGTATATAGGTCTTTTTGTCTTTGTTTAAAATATCCACCCAAAACCTTGTTTTCCAGAGTTAATTAGCACATTTTTCTCTACTCTCTTCAGTGAGGGATTTGTAGTTAGTTTCATCTGTCACAGCCTGCATTCCATCCTGGGCTTCCCTGATGTCCTGGTTATAATTTTTTTAATTTGCATTAAAAAGTTTAATCTTTTTGGTGTATAGTTCTGTGGGTTTTGACAGATGCATACAGTTGCGCATCCACCACCATAGTCCAAGTTCTATCCCCAGTAAAAATTCTCTTGTGCAAGAATGTAGACACATGACTGCACCTAACTTACAGGGAGGCTGAGGAATGTTGTCTGACTAAATGCCTGGGTAAAGGAGAAGGGCAAGAATGGATTCTGGTCAATAACAGTTGGCCCTACTGGAGATAATTATTTTTCCCATATAATTTGTGTTTTATCTTATCCCTTTTCTTTTCCCATTCTTTTTAGATAACTGCAATAAGTAAGAACTTACTAAGACTGTATCTATATAACAAACTCATATTTTGAACATTAAAAACATATAAATGAATAAATGATAATTACATACATATATAAAGACATATAAATCTTGGTTAAAATGAAGTAATGTGAGAAAGATAAATCAATCATTTAGATATCAAAAGAGATTAGTCTTCCAAATTCAATTTCAGTCCTGAAATATCAAATAATGTAAAAGAGAAACTATTTTTTTAATGTTTTTATTTTTTTTCTGAGGAAGATTTGCCCTGAGCTGAAATCTATTGCCAATCTTCCTCTTTTTGTATGTGAGCTGCCACCTCAGCATGGCCACTGACAGATGAGTGGTGGAGCTCCATGCCCAGGAACTAAACCCGGGCTGCTGAAGTGGAGCACACTGAACTTAACCACTAGGCCACCAAGGCTGGCCCAATAATTTTTTCTAATTGGATAATTAGATTTTCCATCAAGTAGGATTCCTAGAGAGACATAGCATAGTAGTAGAAAGGAGAAAGAAAACAGGAAGGACAGCTAGACATACATCTATTATGTAACTTTGCAATGTCATCCCACTGAAGACAGGAAATGCTTCTCTAACTCTTGTCATTTTGGTTTGGCCCTTTGACTTACTCTGGGCAATTGGATGAAGTGGATAAGCAGGTACGCCTTTGTGGAGTAACAAGCTTAAGAGGGCTTGCAGGTTTCTCCTTCTTCTCTTAGATTTCTACCATCTCCATGAGAGAACATTTCCCTGGTTGGCTGCTGCTCCCTTGGCCTAGCCACAGAATGACCACACATGGAGCAGACATGAGTCCACACCTCTGTGAGGAACTGGACCCAGCAGACCCATAGATTTAAATACAGCATCCCAATCACTCACTTAACTTCAGCTGTTCCTCAACCAAAGCACAGATGCATGAGTAATTAAAACAGAACAAGTGTTGCTTTAAGCCTGTAACTGAGTCATGGACGGGTTTGCTACACAGCAATAGCTAACTGACAGAGCAATGCTACCATCTCCCAATTGTTTGAAGGGCTGACACTGTGAAGAATTATGTCAGATATGCTACTCATTACTCTAGCCAATCTCATAGTTTGGAGAATTCCAAGCATGCTAATTGCATGGCTGAACACTTGGAAAGATTTTATTACAATTATTAGAGTTTAAAATAAAGTGAGTTTTTTCCAAAATGGTTATTGCATATATAATGTCAAAGGATATCACTGTCCTTGTGTACCAGGGAAAGTGAATATTTTTGCATGTGTTTGGTGTTTACATTTCCTCCTGTGTGAATTATCTGTTCACATATGTCAGAATTTTTTTTCCTTTTGATCCTCTTCACCCACTTATCCCACCCCTCACTCTTCTCCTCTTGTAACTATCAATGTGTTCTCTGTATAAGCTTGTTTTCTGGGATTTTTTTGGTTCTTTTTAGATTCCACATATAAGAGAGATCATATGATATTTGCCTTTCCCTGTCCAACATTTCAAGTAGCATAATGCCCTCAAGGTCCATCCATCTTGTCATGAATGGTAAGATTTCCTTCTTTTTTATGGTTGAATAATACCACATTGTATATATACATCACAATTTCTTTTTCCATTCATCAATGAACACTTAAGTTTTTTCCATATCTTGGCTATTGTAAATAATGCTCCAATGAACATAGGGAAGCAAATATTTTTCAAGCTACTTCTTTCATGTTGTTTGGATAAATACCCAGAAGTGGAATTACTAGATGATATGGAGGTTCTATTTTCAATTTTTTGAGGAACTTCCATACTATTCTTCAAAGTGGGTGCCCCAATTTACATTCCTACCAATAGTGCAAGGGTTTCCACTTTCTTCACATTCTCACTGACATTTGTTGTTTCTTGTCTTTCTGATAATAGCTATTCTCACAGGTGTGAGGTGATATCCACTCATTGTAGTTTTGATTTACATTGCCCTCATGATTGCGGATGTTGAGCATCTTTCATGTACCTGTTGGCCTGGCCATTTGTATGTCTTTTTTGGAAAAATGTCTTTTCGGATCATCTGCCCATTTTCTAATTGGATTGTTTGTGCTTTTGCTATTGAATTGTATGAATTCTTTATATATTGTGGATATTAACCTCCTATCAGATATATGACATGCAAATATTTTCTCCTATATGGTAGGTTGCCTTTTTGTTTTCTTGATGGTTTCCTTTGCTGTGCATTATTTTTTAATTTCATATAGTCCCACTTGTTTGTTATGACTTTTCTGCATTTTACTTTTGATGTCAAATTCAAAAAATCATCACCAAGACCTATGTCGGGAAGATTACTGCCTACGTTTTCTTCCAGGAGTTCTGTGGTTTCAGGTCTTCCTTGTTTCTTAAGGTAAACATTTATTTCTATGAAATTCAATCTTAGAACTGCTTTTGCTGCATCCTATAATTTTGGTATGCTATATTTCTATTTTTATTTCTCTTTTGATTTCTTCTTGGAACTATGGGTTGTTCAGGAACATGTTTTTTAATCTCCACGTATCTGTGAATTTCCCAGTTTTCTTCATTTAATTGATTTTTATTCATACCATTGTGGTTAGAAAAAATGCTTGATATGATTTTAATCCTCTTAAATTTATTAAGACTTATTTTGTGGCCTAACATATGATCTTATGTCCATCTGATCTAATGTGTCATTTAAAGCCAATGTTTCCTTACTGATTTTCTCTCTGGTTGATCTATCCATTGCTGAAAGTGGGGTATTAAAGTCCTCTACTATAATTGTATTGCCATCTGTCTCTCCCTTTAGGTCTGTTTATATTTGTTTTATATATTTATGTATTCCTATGTTGGGTGCATAAATATTTACAAATGTTATATCACTTGTTGTAGTGACCTCTTTATCACTATGCAGTGCCCTTCTTCATCTCTTATTACAGTCTTTGTTTTGAAGTCTATTTTGTCTGATATAAGTATAGCTACTCCAGACTTCTTTTGTTTTTTATTTTCATGGAATATCTTTTTCCATCTTTTCACTTTCAGTCTGTGTGTGATCTTACATATAAAGTGAATCTTGTCAGTAGTATATAAATGAGTCTTGTTTTTCATAATCCATTCAGCCAGGTGATGTCTTTTGATCGGAGAATCTGGGTCATTTATATTTAAGTAATTATTAATAAGTATGTACTTATTGCCATTTTGTTAACTGTTTTTTGGCTGTTTTTGTAGTTCCTCTCTGTTCTTTTCTTCATCTCTTACTCTCTTTCAGGTTTGGTGACTTCCTTTAGTGTTATGCTTATATTTTTTTCTCTTTATCTTTTGTATATTTTTCTACAGGTTTTCGCTTTGTGGCTACCATGAGGCTTGCATATAATAACATATCTATCGTAGTCTATTTTAAATTGACAACACCTTAAGTTTGATCACAATCTAAAACTCAAAATTTTTACTCTTCCTTCAAAAAACATACTCTTTATGTTTTTGGTGTCACATTTTACATCTTTTTGTTCTCTGTATCTCTTAACTAATTATTATAATCAATGTTATTTTTACCAGTTTTGTCTTTTAACTTTAATATTAGCTTTATAAGTGATTAATCCACTACCTTTGCTCTATATATTTATCTTTGAAGTGAGGTTTATAGTTTCATTTTTTTGTTGCTAATCAGCATCCTTTCTTTTCAGCTTAAATAATTCTCTGTAGCCTTTCTTGTAAGCCTGCTTTAGTTATGTTGAACTCCTTTAGCTTTTGCTTGTCTGAAAATCTCTTTATCTCACCTCTAATTCTGAATGATCATTTTACCAGATAGAGTATTCTTGTGTGGAAGTTTTTTTTAATCTTAGTACTTTGAATATGTCATGCCACTCCCTTCTGGTATGCAAAGTTCCTGATGAAAAATCTGCTTATATTCTTAAGAGAATTCTCTTTTTATGTAAGAAGTTATTTTCCTTTTGCTGCTTTTCAGAGTCTCTCCCTGACTTTGACTTCTGACATTAGAATTGTAAAGTGTCCTGGTATGGGTTTCTTTGGCTTCATCATTTTTGGAACTCTCTGGGCTTCCTGGATCTGGATATTGTTTTCTTTCCCAGGGTACAAGGTTAGCAAACTTTTCAGACATTATTTCTTCAAATAATTGGCACTCTGGAGCAAGACAAAGGGAGAGAGCAAAGATAGTAACCAACTTCTGAGGTGTCTGGAAAGGATTACAGTCAGCCCTTACATCTGTGTTTAGTTAGTAGTTGGCCTTCAGGCACAGCCATGATAATTAGCTAATCAGAATCCTTCCAGAAAGACCAGCTCCTGGTTTTGTTGCCTGTTGCTGTGCCCTAGGGGTGATAGCTGTTTAAGAACTCTTTCTCAGTGGCACAGTCCTGTGAGACCCAAGAGTAAGCCCCACTGGCCAGCTTCAGGTAATGTACAGGTGTCCCCTGGAAGCAGCTGCAAAAATCATGGCATCAGACAATGGTATAGCTTCTTTCTGGATACGTCCAATTGTTACACTCCCATGAGACCAGGAACACAAGTTCTCCTGGCCTCTAGAGCCAGGCAATCAAGAGACATACCCTGGTGGCAGTTGAAAAAGGGAGTGTGAGAAAATAAAGTCTTTTAGGGAGGTCTGACATTTTTGTCACAGAATTCTTTTAGTGTATGTGGATAAAAGAGAAAGAAAAGAGAGGAAGTATCCCCTCGTATCCTTCTGTTTATACAAGTTGCTTTTCCTAGTGCTCTGGCCAGCAGCACTGTTTCCCTGTGAGTTTTTACTTTTCTTGCTCACTGAGGAGTTCGGCACTAGGACTCCCCTTGAGTCAGCTAAGTGTTCTTTCAGTATTTTTAGCTATGAGTTAATTTCATAGGTTTTGTTATGTAAACTTGGGAGGACCAGATCCTTCAGGCTCTGACAAGTGTCCAGTGCTTTGGGATTTGAAATGTGTTTATACAATACATCATCATGACTACAGTCTTAGTGTAGGACCAGAAGAAATTGTGCCCTTCAATTCCCAAATGAGAGGAAATGTCTTCTGCCAAGAAATGTAAATCAGTAAAACTGTCAAAGAATGTATAAAATCATTTATGTAAATTGGAAAATATATGCCATAATTCTTGTTGATCTATAAGAAGATAGATATAGTAAGCTCTCAAATATAAGACTTAAACATATAAAGAAAACCCTGACTACATTGGTATAACTTATTTGAAAGTAAATTTCACTTATGATTGATTTGGTTGATATTATTCTGCCCCCTCTACTGATCACCTTGTTTGTTCATGTAAGCATGTAAGTGCATTCAGGCTGCTATAACAAAATACCACAGACTGAGTAGTTAATAAACAACAGAAATTTATTTCTCACAGTTCTGAATACTAGAAGTTCCAGATCAGGTGCCAGCATGGTTGAGTGAAGACTCTCTTCCAGGCTGTCGACTTCTCATTCCATCCCCACATGACAGGAGGGCTAAGGAGCTCTGCGAGGTCTCTTTTATAAGAGCGCTAATCCCATTCATGAGGGCCTAATTCATGAACTAATTATTTCCCACCCCCTAACACCATCACATTTGGCATTAGGATTCCATCTCATAAATTTTGGGGGGACACAAACATTCAGACCATAGCAATCTCTTTATCACTTGGTACTAAAATTGCTACTCTATTTTTGTCACTTCCTACTTCTCATATAATTAGTTATGTTTCCATCACCTTGATAACAGTAGTCATTCAAAATTATGTTATAATAAACTGTATTATCACAGAATGTCCATGGGTTTCCTAAATGTGATAGTATTTGAATGCAGTAGTTGAATTTTTGATCTTTATAAAAAATTAACATATGTCTAGCCCCAATTTAGATATAGCATATGATACGGTTCAAAGCCAGGATCTTGATCTTTTCTAAATCTGTGAACATAAGTGACTGAATATCACATAACGTGAACCTTCTAAGTACATAAAATATAAGTCTGGAGTATATTGTTACAAATGATGAAACACTGAAACTCATATGGAAGGTGTGTAAATCAAAGCTAAGTTATGGAAAAGACTCTTCAATAGCTCAAGAAATTTCTATTTGCAAAAAAGCTCTGGTAAAATTCAGACAGAAACAAAAGGCATTTTAAAGAGTTGAAAACATGGTGTGAATACTGATTTCCCAGTGAAATTGGCTGATGAATTTACTTCTTTGAAATGAGTTAAAAACACTAAATTCACAGATAAATACCAAATTAATTTTTACAATTCTTATAAGGCATTATTTTGTTACTAAAACAGGGTTAATGTTTTATTTATGAACCATAAAAGATAGAATAGTTTGAAATCAGAAAATAAAAATAAAGAGGAATACACCTTTCAGGAATCAACATCACAAATTAATTCATATCAATAGTTACAAAGTTTAAATTAAGTAGCTAGAAAAGAATTCTTAAGTTTGCAGGACATTATGCATTTGGTGTTTACTCATTGTGTTAGGCAGAATAATACCCCTTGAAAGGTGTCCATATCCTAACACTAGAAAACTGTCAATATATTAATTTACCTAGAGAAAGGGTCTTTGCAGATGTGATTAAACTAGGGAATTTGAGATGGAGATTATCCTGGATTATCTCCATAGGCTCAATATAATCACAAGTGTCCTTATAGGTAAACGAGGGAGGCAAGGGGATCAGAGTCGGAGATGTGACATAGGAAGCAGAGATTGGAGGTTGGAAGATGGAGGGCGACATAAGACAAGAAATGCAGGGAGCCTCCACAAAGTGGAATAGGCAAGGAAAGGGTTTCTTTACTAAAGGCCGTTGAAGGAGCCCGTCATGCTGACACTTTGATTTGATCCCAGTGAAACTCATTTCTGACTTCTAAACTCTGGGACTACATAAGAATAAATTTATTTTTAAGCTACTAAATTTGTGGCAATTTGTTACATTGGCAGTAGGAAACTTTGCATGTACAAAGGCAATTAAAGAACAGACAACTTTGACAGTTGTCTAAATTTAAAGTATATTCTTAGTTTTCCTTGATATTTAAAACAAGACTAAGTTTAATTTAACCAGCATTTTAAAAAGTTCCCTGCATAAAATCCCCTCTGGTTTGTATTAAAAGTAATGCTAGAACTCTGATGGTGCATGGCCATGATGGAAAAGTTGATATAGCTGCAGTAAAATTTTGAGTGAGACAGGAATTTTATTATGTACTTTTTTGGATTTAATTATTTTGTGAGAAAGTAAAAGATTCATGAAGTAGCTTTTCCTTTTATTTTAGTCTAGTATTTGTGTATTTTAGACTGAGTGAAGCATTTTAAAAATAGCTCTAAACTCAGAAACAGAAAGTATGAAGAAAACTATGTAGTTTGAAAGAGTTGACCAATACATCAGTGTGCACTATTAGTGATGATGGGTGAGCTCCTGAAGATGACTTTGAAATTGGAAGTTCTATCAAATGATCACTCAAAATCACAGGTAGGCAGTGATTCAAACGGTTTGTCAAAATTGGTTTCCAAGCTTAAAGTTTATGTGTTCTTTATAATGTCGTGTTTTAAGAAGTATTACTTTAAAAAAATGTGTAGCTACTATTACTACTAAACACAGATTATGAGGTTGGCTAGCAGCAGTAGAATGCCTCTATGTGTCCTGAAGTGTGCTCAGCAGTGATATGGGTTTTCTGACTTAATATCCACAATAATTTTATGAGATATATGCTATTATTAGTCCCAATTTACAGAGGAAGAAAATGAGACTCAATGTGGATAAAAAGCTTGTTTAAATTTCCTTGGTTCATAAATGGCAATGCTGAGACTTGAACCCAGGAAATATAATTTTGCTACCTACCTGGGCAACTAGTCCAATATACTGCCACTCTAGTAGATAGCTGCAATAATCAATGTGTTTATTTTCTGCAGAATATATTTCAAATGTATTTTGCATACAATTAATTTTTCCAGAATGAAATTTCTGTAAGTTTCCAAATCTAATGCTTTAATTTTCAGAGGAGAGTAATTCTGATAAAAATTAGGTTAGCAATTTGGATACGGTTTTTGCTAATTTGTCAGAAAAACTGTATAACAAATGTGCTTTAGTTAGGATCGACAATTAATTCACTAAATGTATGTTTATTACCGTCACATTATTATTACAGAAAATAAAAATAAAATCTACCACTAGTTTTATTTTGAAAAGCCACTGATATGAAGTGATGCTTAAAATGCTTAAACAATTTACAGATTTGATGCCAGAAGAAATAAAATACGTTGGGATTACTAATTCTATACAAAGTTAAACTTTGTTTAAAAACTATTTTATCCTGTATTAATGATTTCAGCAATGTATATTTTAAATCACAATCCCATATAAAGCTCATTTAATCTAAAAATTATTAGATTCTCATCGGTGTATCCAATGATTGTAGACATTTAGAAAGATTATTTTCAAATCTGCATGGCAAAGACATGTTCCTGTGTGATCTCATGGGGGAAGAGACCCAGAGTTGTCTAGCACTGCTGTCTACAGATCACTCATGGGATAAAAGCCAATGAAGTCCGGGAGTCAGTGGAATTTGGCATCTTTCACTACATCACCATAAGATGTTTAATATTTCAGTAAAACAATCTCACATACAAACATTTCACAATTTGATTAGTGTCCTTTGATTTTTATTTTAACTTCTCCTTGTTTCTGAGGCCTAGGACATCATGACACCTGCTTTATTTTAGGGAGAATATAATAAAGCATGAATATAATTTTATAAGAAAATTATTGTTTTACTAATAAAATGAATAAGAATAACATATTTTAAAATTATTCATGTAACATTCGCTATAAAAGCTTTCTGTGTTACTTAAGGTTAATGTCTACAAAAGTCTAATACCATATTATGCCACACTAACTTGTACCAATCTCCCTCGGTCTGGAAATTCTGCAGCAGCTTTCAGTTTATGTGGATACAATTTTACCCTTCATCTAGATGAACCTTTTTATTTCAAAATTGTAGCATCGTAAATCAGGTTATTTTTTTCACTAGTCACCAGTGGGGTTATTGGTGGCAATTTTGATCCCTGTTGTCCTTTCCTAGCTTCTTTTATTATAGTTACTTCCTATAGTTACTATTTCTAGTTTATTGCTATCTTTCCTTCCTTTCCTTCTTCCTCCTCCTTTTTCTTTTCTTTTTTCCTTTTACTCTGCCATTCTGCCTCCCACTCCTCCACCCCTTGCTCATCCTCTTCTCTCTCCCCATTTCTCTTTTTCTGAATATTTTTAACCAAATAACATAGTAGAGTTGAGGCTTATTTTTAAAAAAAACCTTCATTTGTGCATTCCAGCAGATTTGTTATGATTTTTACAACATAGCTAAGGTTAAAAATATTGTTTTTGTTATGAATGTATTCAGCTTCATGTAGAATGAATAGCAGTAACTTCATGTTTCTGTCTTGTAATTTCCCCCTTTATATTACATTTTAGATTAACCTTTGTTCTCAAGTGGTTTCTGGAAGATATTTTACTGATACTAAGGCTACTATCAGTCAAAGTGTATAAGGAAAGAAAAGCAGTGACAAGATTGTCCTGATATCTTAAGATTCTGGGGGGAAATTAAATTTCTCTATGATATTCTTTGCTGCTGGTTGGTAACAGTGCTAGCCATGGTTCCCTCTAAAGGCCTGTGTTCACTAATGTAAACTGCCAATAGAAACTGTAGTTCTTGTAAAACTGTACTTTTATCTCCCCAGATTTGTAGTGATGTAAATCTTTAGCTTTCAACCTTGAGAAGGGCTTATAAACTGAGGCAAAGACAAAGCCAGCTTTAAACACATAATTGCGGGCCTACACAGCATGTAAAGGTGCTTCCAGATTACTATGAAAATGGAAAGATTCTTTGTGCGTATATGTGTAGTTGTTTCATATTTTTGCAGCCCTTTTTCACCAGCTTCCCTTTTTTGTAGCTCATTACCCATTTTCACTTAGCTGGTTCTCTGGGCATTATGCCCAGATTGGATTAATGTTTGTTTATGATAATTTACATTTCCAGGATAGTGTTTTTAGCTGGGTGCCTTAGAAATGATTATAATTAAGTAGCAAGGAACACATTTGCTAAACACATAAGTACATTAGGTCATCAAAGATTTTTTTTTTCACACATCAGGTCAAATAATAGGTTTATATGTAAAGTATTTTGTGATTTTGTAACCTGGTAACCTTTTTGCCTTTAAGCCAGTTTAGATTGTTTCATGTCTAGATGGATTAACTTTCCCTTTCGTTTATTCCAAGAGCAAACATGTGTTAACATCCCTTGCTGTTTCAGACTTTAAATAACAAGGGAGAATATGAGCTTTCACTGACGTGTACCCTGGATAAAAGAAAGTGATTAGATGAGTGTAAGCTAAAATGAGGTGACTCAAATACCATATTAGTAAGGATTTGCTCAATAAAATAGAATATACTTTAGATATTTTAGAAGGAAGGAATATAGTACAGGGAATTAAAAGCTTACCCATCATATGCCAAGTAGAGAAAAAGTCAGGAAGAACTAGTCCTAGAATGCAGAAAATCAGGAGAATAATTGAAGCAGCAATGTCTGGGGGGGTCTGTAACCCTGAACTGTAGCGCTTTCCTACTACGTGAAAACAAGGTGTATGCGGCCAGTCGAGGGGGAAATCTTAAATTTAAATTTGAAAAAACTATTAAGAACTACAAAACATAAGGACAGACACAGTTATCAAGGATAAAATATTAACAAATAAATTTCTTACGTTAGAAGAAACAATTAATAAAGCAATGTAAGTAGGACTTTAATAATTAGTATACTAAATGAAAAGATAAGTCAGGTGGCTGGAGAAAAATTACTCTGAATTGAGTGGAAAAGCATGGAAAGGTAAAGTTATTGCAGAAAATATGACAGAAATAGAGAACAGAAAATGGAAATTTATAGGTGTAATTTTTAATTCTGTACAGATATCACATATGTCTTTAAATTCCTTCCTTAGTTCTGAAAGAGTCCATTTTTATGACTCTGTTATAATGTCATTGCATTTTTCCTTCATTGAATCATAGAGTCCATGTTCTTTTCAAATACAATAAATAAAATAATTTTCTGAATATTATAATAAATATTAGACTCGGAAACATTCAGCATATATCAAACAGTGTAGATCTAATGCCTCTTTTATTTCAAACACCCTATTAAATTATTCTTGACCTGAAAACATAGAAAAGTTAGGATAGGAAAGAAAACTGTTTAGATTGTTTTCTACTCGCAACTCCCACCCCTAGGAAGTCTGAGATTCCTGGCCAGTTGAAAGGTAGAGAGAGCAAAATAGACATCAGGACAAGTAGACAGCAGAGGGTCTTACAAAGAAGATGGAGCCCAACATTTTTTCAGCCAAATTTCTTTTTTTTTCCAGGAAATCTGAATTTATTCATTTATTTATTTTTTGTATGAGGAAGATTGGCCCTGAACTAACATCTGTTGCCAATCTTCTTCCTTTCTTTTCTTCCCCAAAGCCCCAGTACATAGTTGTATATCTTGGTTGTAAGTCATTCTAGTTCTTCTATGTGGGATGCCACCACAGCATGGCTTGATAAGCAATGTGTAGGTCCATGCCCAGGATCCAAACTGGCAAACTCTGGGCCGTTGAAGCAGAGTGCATGAACTGAACTACTTGGCCATGGGGTCGACCCCCAAATTTCCTTTTTATACATTTATAGCACTGGGTAAAACAAACAATACAAAATGGAAGGTAGCTTACTTGATTTTTGGTGTTAGTCAAAACTGAACTAGTCATAGAAAGAACAAGTTTACAACATTGCCAGAAACATTCAAAAGCAGAGACTAAAAATCAATAGTCTTATGTATAACTCAACTTAAAAATCTCTATTCATATTTTCCCAAATTTCTTCAACATGGAGTTCCGAGTGCCTGTCTGCTTTATTTAGTTACTGTTTACTGCATTCTTTAAGTTTATTCTCTTTCAAAGATCATTATCCTAATTTGGGTCTCTAGGTACGGTGACCAGAGCTACATTACCTATGAACTTTGGTTAAATCTTATCCCTTCATTTAAACTTTCTACTTTAAAATTTGATATTTTTATTAATAGCCATTTCCTTATTTGTGTTGATGCATTTTGTTGTTTGGTCTCCAATTTCAAAAAGTGATTATAATTTATTTCTTATTTTTTCTTTAAAAATAAAAACGTTACAACTATAAAATGTTCTCTAATTGTTCCTTGATTATCATAGTTTTCCATGTGGAATATCTCTATTGCTAATTGTCTATTTTTATTTGACAATTTTACTCTTGGTTTACTCTTTCATTCAATGATTATATAGCAGTATGCTTCATTGACTTTAAGGCACTGAAGAATGGTTTGTCACCTTTGATTAATTCTTTATTTCTAATTTGTTGGCTTATGAATAAAAAATATAGGTTGTAGAATTACTGAAGTTTTCTTTACTTTCAAATACAAATCATTTTTGTCGTGGTCTATCAACCTACAAAATTGTTTATATATTCTATATAAGCTCTTTAAGTATGTTTATATACATATAAACAAAGTTTAATGACTATTACTCAATTCTTCTATGTACTTGGTTATATCATTTATTAGATGTATCCAGTTTAAAATAGGTGTATATAAATTTCTACCTGGGTTTTTATGTCAACTTTTCTTTGTGTGGTTTTAATTCTAGTACATACCTACTATTAATTTAAAATGCATGTTTAATATCTTATTTGCTGGTTACTTTAACGTCCATGAAGATAAAGCTTACAACCATCTGCTTTTGCTTTGTTGAACCTCTCTTCTTCACTCATCTTTTCTGTCTTACCTCAGCCCTTCTCTCTTATGGTCATCCTCAAACCTTTGTTTATGCCAACAGCAGCACTCTCAGAAATCTCAGTCTCAAGTGCTCCTATCTCTAATGATGACATCCTATTCTTTCTAGCTCACATCCTCCAGGACCTCAACTCCATCAACAGTTATACTTTACCAGGACTTAGAATTCAATGATACTGCCACTTTTTCATTCTCTCATCCCCTTGCGATCCCTTGTTCTATAGCCAACCTGTTATAATCTGTTCCATGTATATATTGTCAGCTCTTTTTGCCTATTTTATTCCTGGCAAGTTGGCCTTTGGTAAATTCCAAATCTTGATTATTCCACACCTCCATCTCTGCGGGTGACCATAACTGGAGAAAGCCAACCCTGCTGAGTGGACTCCCTTTACATTCATGAGCAGTACCCTTAGGCATGTCTTTATTTCTTTAACAGAAACACATGGTTATATTTAGAATAACCACGAAATCTGTGAAATCTTAGATGTATTTTCCTCTTGTATCTCCATCCTTGTACTTTTTTACTCATGAATAGAATGATTTTCTCTGTGTTTTCGTGAAGATACAGATGATTCTAATATTATTTGTAAACAAGATAGAAGTATTTCTTCCTTTCATTGCCTTGCTTCACACTGCATACTGTTCCAGTTCCCACATGCTATGTGTACATAAAGAGATTAGATGGCGTTTACTTTCCCACCTCCGTTTCCATCTTTTATTGAGTTTCTTTGATGTGGTTCTTAGAAGGTTTCCCATAACCCATCCTCCTCAACTCAAATTTTGCTAAGTGAGTTGTGTAGTTATTTTATTTTTACGATGTCCCTTCTATTTCTATAATTCTGGCATATTTTTAAATTCACCTATAACTATATCTATCTTACAGCTGTAGAGAGAGATGCAAATACACATACATCAAGATTCATTTTTTTCAACCATTCTTTGTTCTTCTCTTCATCTTATCCACTTCAAAGATCATTTGTTGTTTTATTAGTTATTTCATAAATACTTGCCTCAGATCAGCTATTTGGGTGAGATAAGGTCTGGATTCTTGCCTATTATTGGGTATCTTTATTTCTTCCTAACAGATTAACAATACCTTTGCCAGTCATATAATTTTTAGGACAAGTTACTTTATCTCAAAATATAGAAGTGATTTTCCTTCATCCCACCTTTCAATGTTGCAGGTGGAAGTCTAACGATAAAGGAAATCTTTTACTTTGCCGATAACCTCTACTTTCTACCTGGAAGCTTATATGATTTACTCTTTATACTTAGAGTTCATAAAATTTTAACAGAAATGCCTAGATGTGTCTTTTCTTATCAATCTATTTTGAAACTTAGTGAGTCCTTTCAATGCGTACTCAAGTCTTTCCTCAGATCAATACAATATTCTTATATCTATTTAATTATCATCTCTCCTATAATTGTTTTAGTCTGTTCTGGAAAACCATATGTTCTTATATTAATTTTCTCTGCTTTCTTTTTTTCCCCCACACTGACTTAAAGGCATGGCGTCAGGATGAACTTCCATAGGGAAATTCTAATTTTACAACTTACAACATATACCATGTCTAAGGGCCCTCCCTGAGGGGAAAAGAGTATGACAATCTGAAAGATTTGCCAGCTGCACCGGTGAGTTCTGACATTGCTGCTTTTGTTGATTCTCAGCAGTGGGTGGCTGTCCCGTATTGTCAGATGTTGTGCTTCAGTGAGCACTTACAGTGAGCTGAATGGCTGATGCTCTTAGGCAATCCCAAACACGTTACAGCTCTCTCTTCCCTCTTGCTGATGTCCAGACATTGGATGTATTCTCATCCAATACACATATCATTATTTTTTTAATTGAAGTATCGTTGACATACAATGTTATGTTAGTTTCAGGTGTAAAATGATAAAATTTGCCAAGGAGCTATTCTTTTAAACAAATTTCAACCTAATAATATTGACGTTTTAATGGTTATGACATATTTTTACTGCTGAGGAGAATTGTACATAGGTGCACAATAAATTAGACTCTAAGTGATGAGATAATATAACACCCACCATTGCACAGTCTTCTACAGTCTTTGGAAATAAATATTTCTGATTTTAGAAAAACATCAAATCTATGTCACCCCCTACATTTATATTTTTTCAGACTCTCCTTATAGCAAGAAGTGAAAGTAATACAAAATCATTAGTGACTATTTTAAAACTTAAAAATAACTAGGTAGCAAATAATCATTAGGTAAATTTTCCAAAAAAAAAAATTCAGGCTCATTTAGTGACTTAAATATCTATTTTTGATTTCATTTGATGCAACATTTGAGAAATAAATTTAAGAATTCATGCGGCATGTGCTTTTAAAAAGTATCAAACTATTCACTCAAAAAAAGTATTTCCTCATCTCTACTATTCATGAGCAAAGAATATGGATGATGTTATCATAGCTTATCTAATTCAATACTATCAAATAATTTTGCATAAAATGTTTCAGTTAGTGTAGAAAATTATACATCATGAAAGATACATAATTTTGTATAGTTTTTGTATAGTTATTGGAACACACAAGACATTGATGAGAGTGCTAATATTTTAACATTGAGGAAGCTGTCCCTCTTCATATTTAGGGCAGCTGACATTTTATAATGTCAGGGATTGTTCTGATTTGATCACAATCACACCTGATAACTCTTGACATAATTTTCACCATCACCTATACTGGTTTCCTACATCAGTGTGTTCAAGAGCACAACCTTTTGCCAACAACAAATATATTGAGTTCCTTTATAGTACGACAGATATTTTCATAAACATAATGATAAGACAAAATAAACTGAAAGTTTAAAGCATATTGAAATTTATTTTAAGGCTCTGACTTAAATACTTTAGAAAAATGTTTGATCATTAAAATCAGCCTTGCTTCTTCTAAATCTTTAAATAGCATCGTTCATATACAATAAGGAAACTTAAAGGCAATGTGACATCATTCACATTACGCTTTCCAATTGTTTAAATTCTGCTTACATGCAGCATATGATTTTATCAGAAGATCCTATTTAGTGTGTAATAACTTGAAATAACCAAAGTACAGAGTGTTTTTTATAGATTTGAGGCAATATGGGGTTTCATAAGAGCTCTCTTAATATCCAATAGTTGATATGAACATTTCACTTTGTAACTTTTATATCCAACATTATTGGCATTCATTTGTATGTGTGTGTGCATGTGTTTAGATATTTCATGAGTTAATGGAGAAATTCTTCCTTGTAACACCTGTTAAGAACTCTCACGTATGACAGTTTCTGTTCTTCACCCCACAGAAATATATAAAGTGCTTTCTGTTTGAGGAAGCCCTTACTTTGCTTTAAAGCAATGCTTCTGCATCAGACTGCATAGAGTCCCTGGGAAAGCTTCTGAACTCACAGGTTCCTCGGTAGCACCCCTGAGATTCTGAGTCAGTAAGATTGCAGTGGGCCTGAAAATTTACGTTTCTAACAAACCAGAAATAACTCTATTGCTACTTGTCCGGGGAACACACCTGGAGGTAGCTAGAGTATCATCTGTAATTTTGTTGCCTTGATTAATTTTTAGATTTGATATCCTTCTATATTTCTCTGTATTTTGCATAATGCCTTAAATTCTAGTTATAAGATCAAGTTTATTTATTATTCTTATAAATCTTATAAACTAGGTCCTAGTGTTTTCTGAATTCTTGGAACTATATCTTCCCTCAAGATGCATTGACTTTTCCTGCCCAACTATATAGTTCACTTCCACTCATGAGAGGCATGCTCATGGCTCTGTAGGAAAACATTCTTCTCTTCCACAGGTCAATTCTTACACCTGAGGATCCTTGTCATTTTCCAGAGGATGTTCACCCCCACACCCTCTGCCTACGTCATATCCATAAAATCAAAGTATGCTTCATTAAAATGCTGTGTCATTCGCCTTTTGTAATGATTATAAACACAAATTCCGAGGCAGAATTCTTGGATTCAACTCACAGCTCTGCTACTTATAAACTGAGTGACGTTGGGCAATTAACATTCATGACTTGTGTTTAGAATCATTCACTCTAAAATGGGCATGAAAATGAATAAATAAATAAATAAATAAAATGCTTTGAACAATCCATGCTACACGGCAAGTATTATGTAAGTTTTTAACATCATTGTTTTGATCTATTTTTTCCTAGTTTGAGCAACAGCATCTTGACATGAAAGCTAGTTAAGGGTTTACACAGTTCTGGTCTCCATCTATTATTCTATTTAAAGAAATCCTTTAACTTAGGATTCCGTAAGACAACAAAAGATTGCTGTTGACTTTTTAAGATCCCTCAATATACACTGCATAATATATAGATTATAACACACCCTTAAATACAGCCAATCCTATAATGTAGTGAATGACTTCTGATGTTAATTTGCAATTATTTCAGTTAATAATTCAATGATTTATTGGCCAATATGATTACAGGAATAGCTTTGGTCCTCTGGTCCTCACTGATGCATATTATTTGCTCACATTCAAAGAAATATGGACTGTACATGATTATAATTCTCTTTGGGGAGAAAGAGACTTCTGCATCTTAAAATTCACATTGGCAACATATCCCTAACTTGAAACATGTAGATGTCACAATACTTTGAGGCACACCATTAATTATTCCTCTAACAGAAAACAACGTGATTTCCATTCCTTTACTTAATGCTCTATATTGTATAGGTTATGTTGCTTTAAGCCCATTATTCCTTTAAAAATCATCTTGAAGTATAGATATAATTTATCCAAGTAATGCATAGACATTAGAAATTGGTTAATACAATCATACTAAATCTTATATTTGCTGAATTAGAAGACTTTACCACATGATCAGTAGGGATCCAACAGTTTAGAACTATACTTCCACTTCTGATGTTGTAGCCTTAAGTACAGGATCCATGAAGACTATGGCCTTCTCCTATGGTCAGGAGCTGAGGGAGATACGCTATAAATGATCTGACCTAAAATCACCTACGGATTAATTTTAAAGATGAATTTTACATTATAGCCACCCTGTTTGGATAACAGCGATTATCTCTACTCCACCATATTTATCAAGTAAGTAACCATGGAGACTCAAACAGCACAGGCAAAAGTAAAACTTTCAATAGTACCTCTAAGTTACAATCACCCTGTGGGAAGGAATGTTTGTCCATAAAATTGATTGACATTGGACCAAAATTTAGAGAAATGGTAGATGAATATCCCATAACAGTTCACAATATGACAAAATATGATTCATTTATTTTTAGAAGTTTATTATAAAAAGCACTTTGTGCAGATATTACACAAATCCAGGAGGAACTAAAATATGCTGTGTGTAAATTAATCAAACTAATCAAGAAGACTTTCTGAAAATCCATACTGTCCCATTGTAGTCAGACACATTACATCAGAGTTTAGTTCCTCTACTTTGCTGTTTAATGAAACCAACCACATGTTTATTTGATCAATATCCTAATGTAACAACTTTTCCCATGTCCATTAAAAAAAGCACATCTTCATAATTTGTAATGAAGTGATACTATCAATTGTCCTTTGTAACCATATTATTTATTTTCTTTGGCTTTGTTGTCCTTTAATATCTGGTTATCAGAGACATGTTAATTATAGTTTCACTTTAGTCCACATGGTAAATATTAGATGTTTTCCTGTACACAATGTCATGGTCTACAAGGTAATTTTGTTTGCTGAGTTGATACAATCATTCTACATGCTTCTTTCATATCCTCCAAAAGGAGCATGCTAATATAAATCACTAAAGAACCAGACCCTTCTTTCCCAAATTTGATAAATCATAATGAAAAATGAAAAAATATCAAATTTTAGAGCAGCACACATATTCAATGGAAATATGAATTTTCTTTGCCACAAAAACGAGTACATGCCAATGAAGTAAGACATATTTCAGCCTAACAATGTTGTGAATTTGAAAAAGAATACCTCCTAAAGCACTGTTTCATACACTCAGAAACTAATATTCAAAAGTCCCTCATAAATGTAAAATAGAAGCACAACACTGAAGATACATATCACATAGATATTGCTAAACATTTTGCAAAAAATTTAACTTTAGATTCTTGAAGTCCTTGTGATTTATAATAATTTTCTGTTCCATGATATATTAAGTTGATCCACATAATATTTTACAATGTTTCTTTCAGTTTTGAAAATGGCTGGGGCATTTCCTTTGAAAAAATTACTTCTGCTTATGCGTTTCAGATTTGTGAATATACATTTGTATTTATGTTATACCATATATAAGCATTAAGTTAAATTTATACACTTATTGCCTTTGGAGTATTGTGGAGAATGTAATCAAAATCTGCATTACATTCTAATAGCCCAGTTTACCTTTAATGTAAGTTATCGAGAAAGAAAGAGGTGAAGCGAGTCAAGGCAAGGTGAGAAAAAAGGACACTCTGGTTTCCGAATAAGGAATGAATAGATTGTGAGGTGGCAAGGGTAGAAGCAAGGTCAAGAAAAAATTGCAGAAAGTTCTGGTTACAGTGATTACAAAGGAATGGAAAATTAGCATTTGAAAATGTATGAATAAAGGAAAAAACAATTTTGTGATTATTTAAGTAGACAGTGTTAGATAGAGATTATCACACAATATTTCAAACAATAAGATTAACATATTATTGGGGCAGCCCAGTGGCCTAGTGGTTAAGTTCCTGCACTCCACTTTGGTGGCCCAGGGTTTGTGGATCTGAATCCCGCTCATGGACCTGCACACTAGTCACCAGGCCATGCCATGGCAGCATCCCACATACAAAATAGAGGAAGATTGGCACAGATGTTAGGTCACCAACAATCTTCCTTAAGCAAGAAGAGGCAGATTGGCAACAGATGTGAGCTCAGGGCCAGTCTTCTTCACCCCCCCTGCCAAAAAAAAAGATTAATACATTATTTAGTTAAATAAAAGAAAGCTACATCAGTTAAGCACAGTCTTTTAGAGCACAGCGGAAATCTAATGTTTTATGAGCATTTTGGTTAAACAGTTGTTTTGGGGCTGGTTGTACAACGGCAGGAGAAAAGCGTTGTCACCCTTGGGAGAACTAATGTTTGTTGAGACTGCTATCGATTATCTGGTTTTAGTAGATTGTTCACAGGAATGTGTCCACTGCTGAATGACTTGTCTTCAAAATTTTGAGCCTGGCATTGATTGGTTGACTTTCAGAATCTTATGTACTGAAGCAAGTTTGTCGTTGGTTAGTTAAATATGGGGAAGTTGTCTTGGGTTTACTTATTAAAACTGATTCTGGTGTTTTTAAATTTTTTTAGCTATAAAACAAAACTGTTTTTCTGGAAATGTGATCTACAATATGCATTATTAAAAAAAAAAACTCTGGCAAACGAAGAATACAAAGAAACTTCCTAATGTGATAGTATTTATAGACGATATTGAGGTAGCATAATACTTAGTAAAATGTTGATTTTTTTCCCTGAAATCATAATGAGACAATGAAGACTGCTTCTATTCAATATCGTACTTTAGGTCTAAGCCAGTGTAATAAATCAAGAAAAAAATATATGTATTTTCAAACACACACACATATATGAATATATTTATGTGTGTTTGTGTGCATATGTATGTATATTAAAAATATCATTGGGGCCAGCTTGGTGGTGCAGTGGTTAAGCTTGCACATTCTACTTTGGCAGCCCCAGGTTTCCTAGTTTGGATCCTGGGTGCGGACCTATGCAGTGCTTGTCAAGCCATGCTGTGTCAGGCATCCCACATATAAAGTAGAGGAGGATGGGCATGAATGTTAGCTCAGGACCAGTCTGCCTCAGCAAGAAAGAGGGGGATTGATGGCAGGTGTTAGCTCAGGGCTAATCTTCCTCAAAAAAAAAAAAAAGGAAAAAATGTCATTGATGTAAATTAAAGAAGACTCAAGTAATTGGAAAGTTACACTATGTACCTACATGGGGTCAATTAATGTACATAATGTAAAGATGACTGTTACTCACAAATGATCTACAGAGTCAATTCAAACTCTATCAAGTACCCCAGGTGGGTTTTTTTTTAATTTATTTATTTATTTATTTTTTGGAGGAAGTTTAGCCCTGAGCTGACTACTGCCAATCCTCCTCTTTTTGCTGAGGAAGACTGGCCCTGAGCTAACATCTGTGCCCATCTTCCTCCACTTTATATGTGGGATGCCTACCATAGCATGGCTTTTGCCAAGTGGTGCCATGTCCACACCCGGGATCTGAACTGGCAAACTCCGGGCCACTGAAGCAGAATGTGCGCATGTAACCACTGTGCCACTGGGCCGGCCCCCAGGGAGAGATTTTTAAAGAGTCAAAAAGCTTATCTATAAATTTACATGTACATACAGTAATGCAAAATTTCTACACAAGGAAACATCATCTTGAATAAAAATAAAAGTTTGATGAGTTACAATGGGAAATATCAAAGTGTATTTTAATTTTGTGATAAATAAGACAGGTTGTTATTAGTATAAGGATAAAAGGAAAGCTCATTCAAAAACCTAAATACCAGATATAAACTTCAAAATCCATGAATTTGAAGGTCAGTTGAGATTTTCTAGTCTGAGGAAAGCAAAGAGAAAGAATGAACAAAAGTGTAGAGATTCAGAGATGTGTGGGAAACCATCATTACCAACATACACATAATGGAGTCACAAAAAGAGAAGAGAGAGAAAATATTTGAAAGTCGTGTCTCAAAGCTTCCCAAATTTGATAAAAAAATTAATCCACATAGTTAATAAACTCAAAGTGATCCACACCTAGACACATCATAGACTATTGAAAGACAGAAACTGAGTTATCCCGAAAGCAGGAAGAGAAAAGTGATGCACAGGGGCTCATCAACAAGATTAATATAGCTTACTTTTCAAAAACCATGGAATGCAAAGTCAGTGGAATAACATATTCCAACTGCTGAAAAAAAGACTGTCAAATAGGAATTCTATATTCAGCCAAATTCTCCCTAATGATGAAGGATAAATTAAAACCTTTGGAGGCAGTTCAAGATGGTGACTTCGGAAGATTCTGAACACAACTCCTCCCACAGACACACCGAATCTATAGTTCCATATGGAAATTTTCTCTGAAAACTAACTGAGCAATTCCTTCACATCATAAAATGAAAAAAGGGCCATACTGTGGTGGGTAGGAGAGTCTGAGAGACCATCTCACCATAGCACCCCCTCCCTGGCACAGTGACCCACAAAGGGGAGGGAGCTCACTAACATAGAGCTTCTTCCTGAGGAGCAAAGTGTTCATACCCTACATCAGACACACCAATTTTTAAGACCTACTCTTGAGAGACAAGATCACCAAAAGTCTTGCTTTGAAAAACAGTGAGACTCACAACCGTGAGACCCCAAAGTTAAAGAAAATCGAGAAAAGCCTCTTAAAGGGCTTGTATGCAGACTCACTCATCCCAGAACTCAGTGCAGAAGCAGCTGTTTGAAAAGTGCCCAAACTTTATGTGAAAGAGATTCATTTGCTAATCTTAAAGCATTGGTCAGAAAGGCAGGGCCTTGCTGGGATACTCTCTGGGGACAGAGGTGCTCATGGGCACCATTTCCAGACTCTCCAGCTACCTTGCTAAAGCCAGCAGGTGCCTTTTATTTTTTCTTGGTGGATGCCATCTTCACCCTCCAACCAGCAGGCACCATCTTTGCACGCTTCCTCTGCATTGTGAAAGCAAGCAGGCACTATCTTTTTTTTCTTCAGCAATGCCACCTTTACACTCTCCCTCTGGCTTGTGAAAGCTGGCAGGCACCATTGTTTCTTTTCGTCAGCAATGCCACCTTTACACTCTCCCTCGGCCACACTCTACAGTACCGACATCTCCCAAGGGGAGATTTTACACATGTCTTGTGCCTTGGTTTTTGCAGCTACAGACCAAGGGGATGCTCCTGGAATGCCTGGGTCTGGAGGCCAGGGGCCTTGCATTCCTAGATCCCATGGGACTATAACAATCAGAGTAACAGTTCTTGGCAGACTACCACCCCCAGGGAGCTGCATAAATAGCAGACTGAAACACACTCCAAGTCTTTCTGAGAATGAAGCCTATTTGCTTGTCCGGGAACTTTGACCTGAGGGGTGGGCTTCTGTTCTGGCACATTTCTAGAGGCCCACAGGGGTATTCTCAAGGAATAGAGGCCAGTGGATGCAGTCTTTGCGCTTTCCCTCTGCCTTTTTCCAGCTCACCGGTATCTTCCAAAAAGGAGCTTATACTCTATTCTGGTGCCCCATCTTTTGCAGATGCTGCCAAGGGACACCTCTAAATTTCAGGATTCTGATGGCCAACTGGGCTTGTGTTTGTGAGTCTCACAGGACTCTAATCAATGGAGAAAGAGTTCTTAAACAACTCTCATCCTCAGGCACAGCAAGAGGCAACAGACCCAGGAGCTCAGTCTTTCTGTGAAAGAGGCCTATAAAGTTATCATCACTGTGGCAGCCTGAGGAGCAGTCTTCTAATTAAACACACATGTAAGGTCTGCCTGTAACTTTTCCAGAGACCTTGGAGGAGTGGAATATCTTCTCCTGCACTCTAGAGTGCCAGTATCTCTCAAAGAGGAGATCTTACACATGTCTGGTGCCCCAGTTTTTATGTCTGGTGACCTGGTTTCTGTGGCTGCAGCTCAGGGGATGCCCCTTAAACACTTGGCTCTGGTGGGCAAGGGGGCTTGTATTGCTGGGTCCCACAGGACTGTAACAATCAGAGAGAGAGTTCTTGGCAGGCTACCACCCCCAGGGCACTGCACAGACAGCAGACGGAAACACGCTCCCACTCTTTCTATTAAAAAAAACCCCTATTTTCTTTGTCCTGGGGCCTCAGGCTGAGGGGCATGCTTTGTATTTGGCATACATCTAGAGGGCTATGGAAATGCTCTTAGGGAACAGAGGCCAGCGGATGCCATTTTTGTGTTCTTTCTCTGTCTCACTACAACTCTCTGGTGTCTCCCAGAAAGGAGCTTATACACTCATCTGGAGCCCTGAATTTTGCAGCTGTCACCCAGTTGACCCCTCCAGATCTCCTGGTCTGGTGGTTGGGACACTTCCAGATCTCTTGGTCTGGTGGCTGACAGGGTGTATACTTATGATCCCATAGGACTATGTATGTATTTGTATTCTTTAAGGGCTACTGCCTAAGGGTCTGGCTTCCAATATGCCTGAATCTGGGTGCTTACTGAGAACCCCCACTTTGGGACACTGACAAGTCTTGGCACACTGACAACTTGGAGCTATTAAAAATAAAATAAGTTACTTGGACAATAACAAAATTTTGAGAGACATTCAAGACCTAGGGCAAGGTTGAACAATAAGGTTCATCTCTTACATGAGGCTACTCCTTCAAGACTAGGAGATGTCGCCATTTTATCTAATATATAGAAACCAACAGAGAGCCAAGCAAAATAAGGAAACAAAGAACTATGTTCCAAACAAATGAACAACATAAAATCTCAGAAAAAAATTAATGAAATAGAGATAAGTAATTTACCTGATAAAGAGTTCAGAGTAATAGTTCTAAAGAAATTCACCAAACTTGGGGACTTGAACAAAGGAATAAGAAATACAGGAAAGTACCAAATAAAAGAAACAGAGCTGAAGAATACAATAACTGAACCAAAAAATACACTAGAGGGGCTCAACAACATACTAGAGGAAGCAGAAGAAAGGGTCAGTCAACTAGAAGACAGGTGAGTAGAATTCACCCAATCAAAGATGCAAAGAGGAAAAATAATTTTAAAAAGTGAAGGAATAATGGCTGAAAATTTCCCTAACCTGGGAATCCAGGATAGAGATAGAGTCCCAAATAAGATGAACCCCAGGAGACCCACACCAAGACAATTTATAATTAAAATGTCAAAAACTAAAGACAAAAAGATAGTCTTAAAGCAAGCAAGAGAAAAACAATTTGTTACATACAAGGGAACCCACATAAGACTATCAGTAAATTTTTCAACATAAACTTTGCAAGCCAGATGAGAGTAGCATGATATATTAAAAGTCCCTAAAAAATAACCAACCCCTTCCAAACGAGAATACCATTTCCTGCAAAGTTATCATTCAAAATTGAAGGAGAGTTAAAGAGTTTTCCAGAAAACCCAAAGCTAAGTGAGTTCATCACCACTAAACTAGGTTCAAGACATCTTAAAGGGGGAACTCTTTAAGCTGAAATAAAAGGGTGCTAATTAGTAACAAGATAAAAAGGAAAGTACAAATCTCATTAGTAAAGATAAATATAATAAAGGTAGTGCATTAATTACTTATACAGTGATTAATATATTAATATTGATTAAGAATTACTACTAATAATCAATATATTAATAAAAATCTATTATGAAGGTTAAAAGACAAAACTAGTAAAAAATAACTATAATTTTTTAATGAATATACAAGATGAAACATGTAAAATGTGACAACGATAATGTAAAACCTTGGGAGGAAAGTAAAAATGTAGAGTTTTAGCATATCTTCAAACGTATGTTATTACCAAATTAAAAATACTGTTCTAAACAGAGGTTGTTATATGTGAGCCTCATGGCAACCTCAAGGCAAAAACATATAGTAGATGCAAAAACGTTAGTGAAAAGGAATTTAAGCATACCACAAAGAGCATCATCAAACCACAAAGAATGAAAGCAGAGAAGAAAAAAAGAACAGAGGAAATACAAAACAAGCAGAAAACAATTACCAAAGTGGCAATAAGTACATACCTATCAATAGCTACTTTACATGTAAATGGAATAAATTCTCCAGTCAAAAGACATAGTGGATAAAAAACAAGCCCATCGATATACTGCCCACAAGAGACTCACTTAGCTTGAAAGGATACACACAGACTGAAAGTGAAGGGAGAGAAAATGAACTCCATGCAAATGGCAACCAAAAGAAAGCTGGGGTACCTATACTTACGTTGGGCAAAATAGACTTTAAAACAAAGACTGGAACAAGAGGTAAAGAAGGGAATTACATAATGTAAAGGGGTCAGACAACAAAAGGATACAACATTTGTAAATATTTATGCGCTCAAGATAGGAGCACTTAAATATATGAAGAGAACATTAACAGTCCTCAAGGGAGACAGAGACAGCAATACAATATTAAAAGTGGACTTTGATACCCCATTTTCATTAACAGATAGAAAATCAACAAGGACCGGCCGGCTCCGGGGCCTAGTGGTTAAGTTCGCGCTCTCGGTTGCGGAGGCCCAGGGTTCAGATCCTGGGTGCGGACATGGCACCACTTGTCAGGCCACATTGAGGTGGCGTCCCACATCCCACAACTAGAAGGACCCGCAACGAGGATATACAACTAGGTACGGGGGTGGGGGTTTTGTGGAGATAAAGCAGAAAAAAAAAAAAAAGTTTGACAACAGTTGTTAGCCCAGGTGCCAATCTTTAAAAAAAACAAAAAGAAAAAATCAACAAGGAAACACTGGCTTTAAACAGCATGTTAGACCAGAGGGACTTAAGAAATACATACAGAACATTCCATCCCACAGCAACAGAACACACATTCTTCTCAAGAGCACATGGCACATTCTCAAGAATAGATCATATGTTAAGGAACAAAACAAATCTTAATAAATTTAATAAGATTGAAATCTTTTATCTATAAAGCATATTTTCAGACCACATGGCATGAAACTACAAATCAATTACAAGAAAAAATAGCATATTCACAAATACATGGTGATTAAAATCACTAGGAAAAAAAGAGAAAGTCTCAAATAAAATTAGGAATGAAAGATGAGACATTACAACTGATACCACAGAAATACAAAGGAGTATATGGGATTACTATGAGCAATTATACTTTAACAAATTGAACAACCTAGAAAAAATGGATAAATTCCTAGGAACATAAAAGCTTCCAAGACTAGAAGAAAGACATAAAAGAAATAGAAAATCTGAATAGATCAATTACCAGTAAGGAGATTGAATCAGTAATCAAAAACCTCCCTAAAAACTTAATTCCAGAACCAGACAACTTACCTGGTGAATTCTGCCAAACATTCAAAGAATAATTAAGACCAATCCTTCTCAAACTGTTTCAGAAACAGAAAAGCAGGGAACAATTCTAAACTCATTTCCTGAGCCCAACATTACCCTAATACCAAAAACAAATAAGGACACTACAAGAAAAGAAAATTACAGGCAATATCATTGATGAACTTAGATGCAAAAATCCCCAAAACATATTAGCAAACTAAATTCAACAATACATTAAAAGGATCATACACCATTATCAAGTGGGATTTACTTCACAGATGGGAGGATGGTTCAACATACAGAAATTAACCAACATGATACACCACATTAACAACAAATGATAAAAATCATAAGATCATCACAAAAGATGCAGAAAGCATTTGAAAAAATTCAGCATTTATTTATGATAAAAACTCTCAGCAAAGTGAGTATAGAGAGAATGTACCTCAACCTAATAAAACATCTATGACAAGCCCACAGCTAACATCCACTCAATAGTCAAAACCTTGAAGCTTTACCTCTAGGATCAGTAACCAGGCAAGGATGCCCACTCTTGCCACTTATGTTCAACATAGCATTGGAAGAGCTAACCACAGTAATCAGACAATGAAAAGAAATAAAAAGCATCCAAATGGTGAAGGGAGAAGAAAGTAAAACTGTCACTATTTGATGATGATGTGATATTATTTTTATATATAAAATCCTAATGCCACCACCAAAAGACTGTTAGAACTAATAAACAAATTCAGGAAAACTGAAGGATAAAAAATCCATGTACAAAAATCCTTTGCATTTTTATACACTAAGAATGAACTATCAGAGAGAGAAATTAAGAAAACAATCTCATTTACAATTGCATCCCAAAGAATAAAATACCTAGCAATACATTTTACCAAGGAGGTGAAAGACCTTTATATTAAAATCTGTAAGACATTGATGAAAGAAACTAAAGAAAACACAGATAGATGGAAAGATATTCCATGCTTATGGATTAGAAAAATTAATATTGTTAAATGTCTGTACTACCCAAAGCAATACACAGATTCAGTGCAATCTCTATCAAAATTCCAATGACATTCTTTCATAGAAATAAAACAAACAATCCAAAAATTTGTATGGAACCCAAAAGACTCTGAATAGCCAAAAAACTTGAGAACAAAGGACAAAGCTGGAGATATCCCTCTTGCTGATTTCAAACTACATTACAAAGATATAGTAATCAAAACATATTTATGCCAATAATATGATATTGGCATAAAAACAGACACATAGATCAATGGAACAGAATATAGAGCCCAGAAATAAACTCACACATATACAGTCAATTAATTTATAACAGAGAAGTCAAGAATATACAATGAGGAAATGACAGTCTATTAAATAAATGGAGATGGAGAAAATGAACAGCCACATTGAAAAGAGTGAAACTAGACTATTTTCTTTTCTTTTCTTTTTTTTTTTGAGGAAGATTAGCCCTGAGCTAACTACTGCCGGTCTTCCTCTTTTTGCTGAGGAATCCTGGCCCTGAGCTAACATCCGTGCCCATCTTCCTCTGCTCTATATGTGGGACGCCTACCACAGCATGGTGTGTCAAGCAGTGCCATATCCGCAGCCAGGATCTGAACTGGTGAGCCCCCAGGCCACTGAAAAGTGTAACGTGCACACTTAACCGCTGCACCACCGGGCCGGCCCCTAGACTATTTTCTTACACCATGAACAAAAGTTAACAAAATCAACTAAAGACTTGAGTGTAAGACCTGAAAATAAAAAACCCTAGAAAAAAACATTGGTAGTAAGCTCCTTGTAATCAATCTTCGTGACAATTTTTTTAGTATGAATCCAAAAGTAAAGCCAACAAAAGCAAACAAACAAACGAAAAAACTAGTGGGGCTACATCAAAGTGAAAAGCTTCTGAATAGCAAAGGAGATCAGCACAAAATAAAAATGTAGCCTGCTGAATAAGAGAAAATGTTTGAAAATCATATATCAAATAAAGGGTTGACATCCAAAACATATAAAGAATTCATACAACTCACAGCAAAAAAACAAAAAATCTTATTAAAAAATAGGCAGAAGAGCTGAGTAAACATTATTCCTAACAATACATACAGATGGCCAAGACGTATATAAAAAAATGCTCAACATATATAAAATCAGAAATGAAAGAGGAGAAATTACAATGGATACCACAGAAACACAACGGATTATAAGAGAATACTATGCAAAGCTATACGCCAACAATTTGGATGATCTAGAAGAAATAGTTAATTCCTAGAATTACAAACCTTCCGAAGTTGAATTAATATGAAATAGAGAATCTGAATAGACTGATCACTAGTAAAAAGATCAAAACAGTAATAAAAGCCTCTTAAAAAACAAAAGTCCAGGACCAGATGGCTTCCTGGGTTCTTCCAAACATTCAAGGAAAATTTAATATTTATCCTTCTCAAATTCTTCCAAAAAATTGAAGAGGAGAGGACTCTGCCTAACTCATTCTAGGATGCCAGCATTACCCTGATACCAAAACCTGACAGGATAAAACAAAAAAGAAAATTACAGGCCAATATTACTGATGAGCATAAATACAAAAATCCTCTACAAAATTTAGCAAAACAAATAAAACATTACAATAAAAGGATCATACATCATAACCAAGTAGGATTTATTCGAAGAATGCAAAGAAAATTCACCACTTGAAAATCAATATGATGCACCATATTAACAAAATGAAGAATTAAAATCACATGATTATCTCAGTAGATGCAGAGAAAGCATTTGGCAAGATAAAGCATCCATTTAAGAAAAACTGAATAAAATAAGTAAAGAGGGAGAGTACCTCAACATAACAAAGGCCATATGTGACAAACCCACAGGTAACATCATATTCAATGATATAAAACTGAAAGCTCTCGATCTAAAAACATAAACAAGACAAGGATGCCCACTTTTACCACTGTTATTTAACATAATATTGAAGTTCTAGCCAGGGCAATTAGGCAAGAAAAAGAAATAAAAGTTATCCAAATTGGAAAGAAGGCAGTAAAACTCACACTATTTACAGATGACATGATTTTGTATATAGAAAACCCTAAAGTATTCACAAAAAATCTCTTAGAAACAATAAAGAAATAAAGTTGGATGGTACAAAGTCAACATACAAAATTCAGTTGTATTTCTATATACTAACAATGAAATAGCAGAAAGAGAAATCAAGAATATAATCCCATTTATAATCACAACACAAAGAATAAAACACCTAGGAATAAATGTAACCAAAGAGGTGAAAGACTTGTACACTGAAAACTATAGAACATTGTTGAAGAAAGTTGATGAAGACACAAACAAATGAAAAGATATTTCACGCTCATGGATTGGAAGAATTAACATAGTTAAAATGTCCACACTTCCTAAATCAATCTACAAATTCGTTGCAATCCCTATCAAAGTCCCAGTGATATTTTTCATGGAAGTAGAACAAAGAATCCTAAAATTTATATAGAACAGCAAAAGACTCCGAATAGCCAAAGCAATCCTGAGAAGAAAGAACAAAGTTGGAGGCATTGCACTCTCTAATTTCAAAGTATACTACAAAACTATAGTAAGCCAAACAGCATGGTACTGGCACAAAAACAGACACACAGATCAAAGGAACAGAATCAAGAGTGAAGAAATAAATCCCCACATCTATGGACAGCTAATTTTTAACAAAGGAGCCAAGAGGATACAATGGAGAAAAGAAAGTCTTTGCAATAAATGGTGTTGGCAAAACTGGACAGCAACATGCAAAAGAATGAAAGCACTCCATTATCTTACACCATACTAAAAAATAACTTAAAATGGATTAAAGGCTTGAATGTAACACTTGAAACCATAAAACTCCTTAAAAAAACTTAGTAAGTACACTCTGCAACATCAGTATCTTTTTGGCTATCATGTCTCCTCAGGAAGGAAAACAAAAGAAAAAATAATCAAATGGAACAACATCAAACTAAAAACTTCTTCATGGCAAAAGAAACCAATAAGAAAATGAAAAGACAACCTGACAATTAGGAGATCATATTTGCAAATCATATATGCAGTAAGGGGTTAATATCCAAAATATATAAAGAATTCATCCAACTCAAAAACAAAAAAGCAAACAATCTGATTAAAAAAGTGGGCAGAGGATCTGAACAGACGTTTTTCCAAAGAAAGTGTACAGGTGGCCAACAGCAACATGAAAAGATGTTCAGCATCACGGATTACTAGAAAAATGCCAACCAAAACTCCAATGAGATGTCACTTCATGTCCATCAGAATGGCTATTATGGAAAAAACAAGAAGCAACAGGTTTTGGAGAGGATGTGGAGGAAAACGAACCCTCGTGCACTGCTGGTGGGAATGTGAACTGGTGCAGCCACTATGGAAGACAGTATGGAGGTTCCTCAAAAAATTAAGAAGAGAATGACCATATGATCCAGCTATTCCACTGCTGGGTATTTATCTAAAGAAAATGAAAACACTAACTTGAAAAGATATATGCACCCCTATGTTTATTGCAGCATTTCTCACAACAGCCAAGATATGGGAACAACCTAAGTCTCTATCTATGGAAGAATGGATAAAGAAGATGTGGTATACATACATATATATGTATATATATGTTATGGAATACTATTCAGCTATTAGAAAAGAATGAAATCTTGCCATTTTTGACAACATGGATGGAACTTGAGGGCATATTCCACGTGAAATGAATCAGACAGAGAAAAACAAATATTGTATCTCACTCATATGTGGAATTAAAAAAAATAAAACAATAAACAAGCTCATAGGTACAGAGAAAAGATTATCAGCAGTAGGAGGTGGGTGAAGTAGATCAAAAGGTACAAACTTCTAGTTATATTATAAATAAATCATGAGGACATAATATACAGTATGATGACTACAGTTAACAATACTGTATTGAATATTTAAAAGTTGCTAAGAGAGTAAACCTTAAAAGTCCTCATCACAAGAAAAAAAACCTTTTTCTGTAAATATATATGGTGATGGATGTTACCTGGACTTAGTGTGGTGATCATTTCACAATATATACAAATATTGACTCATGTTGCACATCTGAAACTAATATAATGTTATATGTCAGTTATATCTAACTCAAAAAAGGAGAGCAAAAGAAACAACAAAGTAAAGAATATAGTATACTAGTAAATACCTATTTAACAGGAAAGGAGTCAGTAATGGAGGAATAGAGAAATACAAAGACATAGCATATAAAAAAATCAAATAAAATGGCAGATGTAAATCTTAATTTATATGTTATTACATTAAGTATAAATGGACTGAACACTCCAATGAAAAGGCAGGGATTGTCAGAGTGCAATTAAAGAAAGAAAAGTAAAGAAAAACAATACAAATCTAACTATATGCTGAAGATGAGTCACATATTAGACATAAAGACATTAACAGGCTGAAAGTAAGCAGATGAACATGGATACATGGTGAAGACGGTATTCAAAAGGGAGCAGGGGTATTAACATGAGACAATAAAGATGTTAAACAAAAATTGTTACAGGGAACAAAGAAGGACATTTTATGATGATGAGAGTCAATACATCAGGAAGGCATAATAATAATAAGCATGTATACACTTAACAGCAGAGCTCTAAAATACATGAAACAACATCTGACAGAATTGAAGAGAGAAATAGACAATTCAAAAATAATATTTGTAGATTTGAATGCCTGACTTTCAATAATGGATAGTATATCTAGTCAGAATATCAACAAGAAAGTAGATCAATTTAATAAGACTGTAAACCACGAAGACCCAACAGACATCTACAGAATACTCCACTCAACTACAGCAGAATACATACTCTTCTCAAGTGCACCCAGAACATTCTCTGGGATAGACTATATGCTAGGCCATAAAATGTCTCAATAAACTTTTAAAGGATCGAAATCATACAATATATGTTATCCAACAACAAGGAAATAAAATCAGAACTCAATAGCAGAATATAATTAAAAAATACACAAAGATGTGGAAATTAAATAACATACTCTTAAATAACTAATTGGTCAAAGAAGAAACTATGTAAAAATATAAAAAGCACTTTGAGATGAATGAAAACCAAAATACAATATATTAAAACTTATGGTAGCTAAAGCAAGGTCTGTAGAGAAGTTAATAGCTGTAAATATCTATATGACATAGTGTAAGAACTAAAATCATTAACTCAGCTTTTCACTTTAAGAAACTAGAAAAAGAAGAGCAAACCCAAAGCAAGCAAAAGGAAGAAAATAATAGACCAGGGCAAAAATAAATAAAATAAAGAATAGAAATACAATAGAAAAAATCGACGAAATGAAACAGTTCTTTGAAAAGATGAACAAAATTGACAAAGCTTTAGCAAGACTGACCAATAAAAAGAGAAGATTGGTGCCAGCCCACAGCCTGGTAGTGAAGTTTACGTGCTCCTCTTTGGCAGCCCGGGATTTCGTTGATTCGCATCCTGGGTGAGGACATGGCATCGCTCTTTAGGCCATGCTGAGGTGGCATCTCACATGCCACAACTAAAATATAAAACTACGTACTGGGGGGATTTAGGGAGAAAAAGAAGATTGGCAACAGTTGTTAGCTCAGGTGCCAATCTTTAAAAAAGAAAAAGAGAGAAGATTCAAATTAATAAAATGTTAAGCAAAAGAGAAGGAGACACCACCATTGAATTTATGGAAATTAATAAAAATAAGATCAATTGTAAGAAAATACTATGAACAAAAATATTCAAACAAATTAGAGGAAATGGACAAATTCCTATAAAGACATGTTACCAAATTTAACTCAAGAGTAAATAGAAAATCTTAAAAGAACTATAACAAGTAAAGAGATTAAAATAATGATGAAAAAATTTCCACTAAAAAAGCTCAAGCCCAGATTGGCAGCTTTATTAATAAATCTCCAAGTTAAAACAACCTAAATGCCCATCAACTGAGGAATAGAAAATCAAACATAGTATATCCAAACAATGGAATATTACTTGCCATATAAAGAAATGAAGTGCTGAATCATTCTTCAAGATGGAGGAACCAGGAAAATATTACGCTAAGTGAAAAAAGCCAGATACAAAAGGGCATATTGTATAATTCTGTTAATATGAAAGGCCTAGAATAGGAAAATTCATACAATCAGAAAGCAGATTAGGGACTAGAGCAAGGGTAGGATGCCAGGGCCATGGAGAGTGACTGTTACTGGGTACAGGGTTTCTTTGTAGGGTGATGAAAATATTCTAAAATTAGTGCTAATGGTTGCATAACTCTGAGAATACACCAGAAAACTCCACCAAATTATATACTTTAAAAGTATGAAAATTTTTTCTGGAGATGTTATCTTAGTAAAGCTTTTATTAATAAAACAAGCGACACATAGAGTTATCTGATTTATAAGAAAGATATCACTGTAGTTCAATTAAAGGATGTTATATTTTAACAAATGTCACTGGGTTAATTAATTATTAAAATTGAACTCTACTACAAAATATACACAAAAATCAAATTACGATAGTAAGAAAAAAGTATTTCTGGTAATTAAGATGGAAAATATCTTCATGCACAAGCCTTTTCAAAAATCACTTACTAAACATCAAGGAAAAATAAATACATTGAGATTCATTAAAATTATGATATATTATTCACCAAAAAACCCTGTTAAAGAATGAGTAGGAGCCCCTCTGTCAGAAATGGATAGATCCAGCAGGCAGAAATTCAGAAGAACATAGACGAACTCAACACCACCACAATAAACTAGATAGATATAATTGACAACAATAGGCCAACACCAGCAGAATATACATTCTTTTCAAGCTCACAAGGAACATTCACCAAAATAAACCACATTCTGGGCCACGAAACATATTTTAACAAATTTAAAACTATATAAATCCTACAATGTCTATTATCAGACCACAATGGAATTAAAGTAGAAATCAATAACAGAAAGATAACTGGGAAGTCCCAAAATACATTAAGATTAAAGAACATACATTTAAATAACACAAGAGTCAAAGAAGAAATTTCAAGAGAAATTAAAAAAAATATATTGAACTATATGTTATGAAAACACATCAAAATTCATGGGATACAACAAAAGCAGTGCTTAGAGGGAAAATTATAGACTAAATGCATATGTTAGAAAAGAACTTTCTAAAAATATCATCTAAATTTCCACATTAGAAAATTAGAAAAAGAAGAGCAAATCGAATTCAAAGTAAGGAGTGAAAAAGAAATAACAAGAATTAGAGCAAAAGTCAATGAAATTACAAACAGAATATTAACACAGAAATTCAACCTAAACAAAGGCTGGCTCTTTAAAAAAGATCAATAAAATTGATATGCCTCTAGCCAGGCTAATAAAAAAGAGAGAGTATACAAATTATCAAAAATATCAGAAAAATATCGGAAAGAAGAGGTTTACAGTTTCTATGAAGAAGAAGAAGATTACAGTTTCTATGAACATTAAAGGATAATAAAGGAATACTATGATCAACACTATCCCCACAAATTTGACAACCCAAACGAATCAGTTTCTTAGAAGACACAATTTGCCAAAACTAACAAAGAGGAAGCAAACAATTTGAATAGGCCTATATATAATAAAGAAATTTGAGTCAGTAATTAATAACCTTCTAAAATAGAAAGCATCATGCCCAGATGACTTTACTGGTAAATTGAACCAAAAATTTAAGGAAGAAATTATACCAAATCTCCACAATCTCCTCCTGAAGTTAGAAGTAGAGGGATACTTCCTAATTCATTCTGTGAGGGCAGCGTTATCCTAATACAAAAACCAGAAAAAGACATTATAAGAAAAGAAAACTACACATCACTATTTCTCATAAACATGAATGCAAAATTCCTCAAAAAGTTAGCAAATTGAATCCAACAATGTACAAAAAGATACAAACAAGTGTGATTTATCTCAGGCATACAAGGCTGGGTCAACAGTTGGAAATCAGTTAACGCAATCTATTACATCAACAGGCTAAAATACAAAAAGGACAAGATCATATCACTAGATTCAGAAAAAAAATTGACAAAATCCAACTCTCAGTCATGAGAGGACTCTCAGTAAAATATAAGTAGAGGGGAACTTCCTCAGCTTGATAAAAGATATACATAATAAAAACTACAGCTAACATCACACTTTTTTTTAAGTTTAATATGTATAATGTGATGATTTAATACACATACGTATTTCAAAATGGTACCACAATAAAGTTAGTTAACACATCCTTCACCTCACATACTTACCATTTTGTTGCTGTTATGAGAACATTAAAGCTATATTCTCACAGCAGCTTTCAGGTATACAATACAATATTCTTTTTTTTTTAATTTTTATTTTTTTCAGATGTACATCATATTTCAAATTCTGGATACATTATTACATCATGTTCACCACCCGAACACTAATTATAGTGCATCCCCTCACATGTGACCCTAATCACCCCTTTTGCCCTTCCCCCTCCCCCCTTCCCCAATGGTAACCAGCAGTCCAATCTCCAATGATATGTGTTTTTTTTTTTTTTTTAACATCACGCTTAATGGTGAGAAACTCAAAGCTTTCCCACTAAGATGAAGAATAAAGCAAGGATGTCCTCTGTCATCACTTCGTTTCAACATTATGTTGAAATTCCTTGTAATACAGTAAGGTAAGAAAATGAAATAGGAGGTATACAGATTGGAAAGGAAGACATAAAACTGCCTTTTGTAGCAGAAGACATGATTTTCTATGTAGAAAATCTGAAAGAATTGACAAAAAAACTTTTGGAACTAATAAGGAATTATAGCAAGGTTTCAGGATACAAGGTTACTCTGCAAAAGTCAGTTGTTTTACTATACACCAGCAATGAACAAGTGGAATTTGAAATTAAAAAATGAAATACTCTGGCATAAATCTAAAACAAAATGCATAAGATCTGTATGAGACAAACTACATAACTCTAATGAATGAAACCAAACAACTAAATAAATGGACAGATATTCCATGTTCATGAATGGAAAGACTCAATATTGTCAAGATGAGAGCTTTTCCCAACTTAATCTATACATTCAATGCAGTCCCAATCAAAATTTCAGCAAGTTATTTGTGTATATCGATAAAGTTATTCTAAAGTTTATATGGAGAAGCAAAAGACTCAAAATAGCCAATGCTATATTGAAGAACAGCATTGGAGGACCGACACTACCCAACTATAAGACTTACTATACTGCTACAGTAATGAAGACAGTATGGTATTGGTGAAAGAAAAGACAAATAGATCAGTGAAACAGAATAGAGATTCTGGAAATTGGCCCACATATAGAGTCAACTGATCTTTGACAAAGGAGCAAAGGCAATACAATGGAGAAAAGATAGTCTCTTCAACAAATAGTGCTGGAACAACTGGACATCCACATGCAAAAAAATGAATCTAAACCAAGAACTTATACCCATCACAAAAATTAACTCAAAATGAGTCATAGATCTAAATGTAAAATGGAAAACTATGAAAGTCCTAGAAAATATAAGAGAAAACCTAGATGACTGTTGCTATGGTGATGACCTTTTAGATACAACATCAAATACACAATCCATGAAAGAAATAATCGATAAACTGAAATTCATTACAATTAAAAATTTCTGCTATGTGAAAGACAGTGTCAAGAGAATGCAAAAAGCCAAAGACTGCGAGAAAATATTTGCAAAAAACACATCTGATAAAGAACTGTTATCCACAGTTTACAAGGAATTCTTAAAACTTAACAATAAGAAAACAATAAACTACATTAAAAAGTAGGCCAAAGACCTCAATAGACACGTTACAAAAGAAGATACACAGTTTGCAAGTAGGCATATGGAAAGATTCTCCACATCATATGTCATCATAGGAAAGGCAAATTAAAACAAAAATGAGATATCTTTACACAAGGATTAGAATGGAAAAAATCAGAATACTGACAAGAGCAAATGCTGGCAAGGTAGAGGGGCAAGAGGAACCCTCAATCATTGCTTGAAGGAATACCAAATGGTACAGCCACTTGGAAGACAGTTTGGTGGTGTCCTACAAAACTACACGCACTCTTACAATACAATCCAGCAATTGTGCTCCTGAGTATTCACCCAAAGAGTTTAAAACTTACGTCCACAAAAAAAACCTGGACATGGATGTGTATAGCAGTTTTATTCATAATTGCCCAAGCTTGGAAGTAAACAAGATGCCCTGTAGTAGGTAAATGAATAAACTGTGGTACATCCAGACAATGGAATATTTTTCAGCACTGAAAAGAAATGAGCTATCAAGCCATGAAAAGACATGGAGGAAACTTAAATGCCTATTACTAAGAGAAAGAAGCCAATTGAAAAGGCTACATACTACATGAATCTAACTATATGACATTCTAGTACAGGCAAATCTAAGGAGACAGTAAAAAGATTAGTGGTTGCCAAGGGTTAGAGGACAGAATGAATGAGTAGAGCATAGAGAATTTTTATGACAGTGAAATAACTTCGTATGATACTACACTGGTGGATACATGTCATTATACATTTGCCCAAGTGCATAGAATATACAACATCCAGAGTGACCTCTATGGTAAACTATGGACTTCGGTGATTATAATGTATCAATGGAGTTTATAAGTTGTAACAAATATATCACTCTGGTGGGAGATGTTAATAACGAGGGAAGCTATGCATGTGTGAGAGGAGAGAGTATATGAGAAATCTCTGTACGTTCCTCTTGATTCTGCTGTGAAAACTATTCTCAAACAAAATAAAGTCTTTAATTAATAAAAAAAGAGTAAATAGGAGAAAAAGTTTGTAGTACTTTCATCAAAAATTATATTATTCCAAATAGATAAGCCCCTTTAAATCGACCAAAAAAATCCCAAAAAATAAACAAATATGAAAATGGACGCAAAAGACCCAAACAGGCGAATCAAGTCTAATAGTCAATACCCCTGAAAAGATAACCTCGCTAGTCATTTGAGAAGTGCAAATAAAAATACACTATGATACAAGTACATACCTGTTAGAATGGCTAAAATGAAAAAAAAAAACTGTTAAAACCAAGTTTAGGCAAGGATATAGAACATTAGAAGATTTCATAAGCAGGTGGTAGATTTGTAGATGATACCACTTTCAAAACTGTTGGGCAAAATGTGTTACATTCATCGCAGGTATTCCCCAACACATGCTAATTCCCCTCCCAGATATATCTCTAATAAGATATATACACATGTGCTACAACAGAATCTGTCTAAGAATGATCATAGCAGTGGAAACTTTGAGCAGGCAATTGATTATACATTTTGCCCTCAGGGGAGATACCTAGGCTATTGATATAAATAAGAAATATTTAGCATATATTTATATGTAATAGCTTTCGGTGTATTTATAATAGCACTCAATATCACTGTCTAACAATTTTGCCATTTGTGTCATTTTGGGGTTATTTCTATTGATTGATTTTTTCTTTTGATTCATTGGCTGTTTTTCTTGTTTATTTGCACTCTTTCTCCCTCATTTTTTTTTAATTGGATTGTACGCTGAGTTTTTTCTTTCTTAGGCAGTGTATTTGGTTTTATTCCTTTAAATACCGTTGGCATTTTATCTGGGATGAAGATATGGAATTGGTTTGATTCTTGCCAAGGTTGCTTTTACATTTGTTGCAGTGGGTTTAGATCAGCATTTATCAAGAGCAATTCATTCCCACTAATGAGGCAACATCTTTCTGCAGACAGAACTCATCATTGCATGTATTAAGAGGTCTTATTGGTTGGAATACAAACAGTCACATTTGAGGTGTGGAGAGCATTCTACCTACAACTTTCAGGTTGCCCTTCCCTGGCATTGGTTGGTTTATTCTCACATAAATATAGATCAATCTTCAGCCAAAGATTTAAGTGGCTACCTCTGTAATTCTTTTGAGCTTCATACTATACAGCTCATTCATCTCTAGTATTTGTTTTACACATTCTATTCTCTTTGGGCTCTCTGATTCATGGACTCTGTCTCCTAACTTTAGTCAGACCATTGGGCTCTGTCTAGGTTCTCTTTCTGTGCAGCCTGGAATCTCTCTCCAGGCAGTAAACTGGAACGATCATGGGACTCACATCTTTTGTTTGGCTTTACTTAGAGTCATTGTTCTGAGCTGTCTGATGTCTAGTCTGAAAAGTATTGTTTCCTACATGTTGTCGAAATTTCCATTGAATAAGGGTAGGTTTGTTCTCTATTTCTCTATCATGGCAGGAAATTGGTATTTCAATAGACAAGTACAGTTTTCAATATAGGGTAAACAGCCTCCTTGCTATTTTATTTGTTTATTTGAGATGTCTATGTAGCAAAAAGTTTGATAAAGACATAAACACATACATACATAAGTAGCATACGAAGGCAAGATTTGATTATTAGCAACTCACAAATTTAAACATACATAACACAGAAAGTGTTCATTTTAATAAAGGATTATCAAAAATATGAATAAAGGTACATGCAGACCTAAGGAAAGCCCATCAAAGCAGTGTCCTTGTTAGAACTTGCACTAGCCACAGGACTCAATCTTTCACATCTTAGTGAAAATGTGTTCTCCTTACCCAAGGCCGTTAAATGTACAACTGCTATATGTAACACCTCTTGCTCTAATTCTAGGAACATCAAGCAATCATCTAAATACGATTTTTCCTCACACAAACATTTCTCATAGCAGATTCAAGCCACCAGATATGTTAGCTATTATATTCCTTAGGAATTTGTAGTTTTTATACAGCAACTGTATATCTTTTATCTAACAATAAGGAAATTTAGCATGTTTATCTGTGAAAAATTGATGTGTTTTAATACCTAACACAATAAAAACAAATTCTCCAAAGAGTAATAGGAGTTGAAAAGTCATTTAAAACATGTGGTGCTGGCTGCTTAATTTTTGAAGCATGAACAAACATATAGAATACACAAATATCTTGCTTTTACACATTTAAATGCTCTTTATGCAACAAATATGTATCAGAGAATACTTACTCTTTTTCCATTCCTTACATTGCTCAGGACTTGTCATAGCTTATAGGTGAACAAAGCAAAAAAGGGAACATCGATAGCAGTCTGGTCTTTAATAAACCATATTACACTTCAAAAGATAATAAACAAGAAGACTGCAAGTTCCAAAGGGTCATAAATGAATTATGACAATAATTTTGTATCTTTCTATTAGCATAACACTTGCAACATAATGCACTCAGTAAATGTTTATTGAACTGAATTGATGTGTAGCGGAGTAAATTCTAGTAGCAGTCTGACTTTGGCTAAGAACAGCCAGGTAGCATGCCTTCAACACTTAACATTTACAGATTATAAACTCAACAGGAGTCTATAGCAGTCTTTCAGAACCTGGCTGCACTTCTAGATGAGTCTCTACATACACTGGACTAAAACTCACTCTCATTTAATATATGATATTAATCAAACAGTAGGGTACTGTAGCTCCTTCACTCCATTCCCGTTTATCTTCTCTGATTTTCACCCTGACCCAATTCCTTGTATGGAAGAGGTCATAGCTTGCCAAAATTTCATCATGAACAGAATTCCTGAATCCTAATTATTACATATTTTCATTCTAAAACAGAATTAATTATAATTTCTTGAAATTGTTCCAAGATAATTTCTGTGATAAAGACACTACATCATTATTAGTACATTCTTCCTCGCAAGCTACACAAGTATTCCCCGCCTTTATTCTAGGGCTCTCCAAGTAATCTATGTTAGTAGACTTCAGTGTAACACCAGCAAACTATTTTATATCCATTACATCATTGCTTATTGTCATGTAAATACTAAATAAAATCCAATTGTTGTTCTATTTTACAATAAGAAAATTATTCCATCAAAAATAGGTTTACTATAGGTCCCATAATGTCCTACAGATTTGTGGCAAAATACGTTCATATTTGTGTGTGTGTGTGTGTAAGTATTTTCACCCAAAAGATATTCCATTAGACAGGTAACAATTTTTCTAAAGATTTTATGGAGCTCATGATTTTAACCATATGTTATCTGGTAATCATGACCAAATATGATCACCAAATGGTGTTCATATTGTACTTGAAAGCCCACTTTAGGAAGCTCATGCATAGGTTGAGAAATTTAACAAAATGACCTGATCCTACTATAATCTGAGTGTGTTTTTTCTGTATCGAACACAATATTTCATATGTTCCTTAAATAAAGGTCAAATTTGACAAATAAACTGATCTTTCAAGTACCAACATCTGTGATTGTATTCTACTTTTCAAAGTACTTTAATACAGAAGTGCAAGGAGGAAATAACTCAGCTAGCAGGCTAAATTTTCCAAATTGTTGTGATTATTGAGGATAATAGCAGGAAGAATATTCACATGCATTTCTCCAGGGTAAAAAATCTTTATGACAGTCAAGGTCAAAAAAATATTTTTTTGAGGAAGTAAAAATAACTATATGCTGCAACTAGCATTGAAAACCTACCTTCAATTACATAAGAGGGCAAAATATGTCATGATAGACATCTAAGATTGTATGATGTCTATCATACAATACTAGCTGTAATCTTAATTATGTGTGTGATATAAAGGGTCTACCTCCTGCCATTTATGTGTAGCTGGAATTTCAGTAAACTAATTAATATTTACTAGACAGCTAAAATAATCAGCAGACTGGTATTAAAACGTATAAGAATATACATCATATAAGATTTTGTATCAGGTAAATAGAAACATTTTAAATAAACATTTGTACAGCAAATTATTCTAGATAATTTTATATGTATTTAGAATAAAGCAAAGCCAAATTGAAAGCCATTCATACATGAAACCCCTTACTGCCAAGTAGCATAAAAGACATACAGGTACAAAATCAATCGTAAAACTAAAAAGAATTAAACATTACTTTCCAATTTATAAAATAAGGACTACCTACAATTATAAAATAAACATTTAAAAAAATCAATGGATTTTCACATTGTGAAATATAAAAGAATATATCTACATATAAAAGGAATAACAATAAACTAGAAAATTCTACAGAAAATGCATTATTGAGGGCCAATTTTTTTATGGTACACAAATCACTCCTATTTTTGGGACTCACATAAAAATGAACAAAGATATAGATAGCTGCTTCCAGTCATGATGAAATAACTGACGCTTCAATGGTAAATAATTAAAATATAAGATGATATATTTGAGACAATATTTTTGAATATTTAACAGCTAATGTATGTGCGTTGTGGTAATTTGAAGGAGAGACACAGAGATGAGGCATCCTAAATTGACCTGCCTTTCTTCCTAAATGCACTTTATGGACCACTTTATAGGGAGGGTGACCACCAGCAGAACACATCAATCTCCTTGAGTTGAAGAGACAGAGAACAGAATTCAGAAAGGCAAATGGAGGGGCTGAGGTGTTGCTAGAAATTGTGGTCAGAGTACTAGAAAGAAGAAAGCTCAAAAAACTGAAGCAGGCATCAGAATATGAATCCCTTTGATCAGTCATGCAGGCCTAGTGTGAAACTTTCAGTGCCAGGCAAAGAAATGACTGTATTGCTGTAAGCTGAAAATTTTCCAGAGCTCACAGATGTCAGAGACACTTAAGCTCCAACCAGCCAGGTGAGTGAATCCATACTGAACGCTGCTGGTGTTAAGTTGAGATAGTATAAGGGTCACACCTAAGATTTACATCTAAACTAGTCCTAAAGTAAAGAATACTATTAATCTGCCTTAACAAACCATAAAACAAATCTCAAAAACAAAAACTGGTGTACAGATAACTATAATGCTTGCTGGGAGAAAAAAAATACAAATGGTCAACCAAATATATTATCACGATGTCCATCATCCCGTGAAATATTATTAGACATTCAAGAAAGCAGAAAAAATTAAATCATAATTAGGAGAAAATCAATCAATATAAACAGAACTATCAATGAACAGAGATGATGGAGTTAACACATAACAATTTCAAAAGAACTATTATAAATAAACTCAACTGAAAAAATATTTAAAGATATGAAAAAAAATGTAACTGCCAAAGATGGAAATGACAATATCTGATTAAATGTTGCTGAAGAAAACATCAGTAAATTGAAGATAAAACAAATAAAACTATTTGAACTAGGTACAAAGAAAACAGACACTGAAAATAAAATGAGCAGTACCACTATGATGAGATGACACTATCTCGCTTAGTCAGGGTTCTCCAAAGAATCAAAACCACTGGAGAATACATATATATTCAAGGATACATATTTTTGTAAGCATATGTTTTATAAGAAATTTGGCTCATGTGATTCTGAAGGCTGAGAAGTCCTATGAACTGCATCTGAAATCTGGAGACCCAGGAAAGCTGTTGGTGTAACTAAGTCCCAGTCTGAAAGCCTTGGAACCAGGAAGCAGATTGTATCAATCTCAGCACAAGGCAAGAGAAGATGAAATAAAATATCCTGGCTTAATCAGTGAGGTGGGAATAAAAGGGGCAAATTCCTCCTTCCTCTGCCTTTTGTTCTATTCAGGCCCTCAATGGATTGGATTATGCCCACCCACACTGGGGAGGGCAATTTACTTCTTTGAGTCCCGGATTCAAATGCTAATCTCATCCTGAAACACCCTCACAGACATGCCCAGAAATAATGTTTAATCTGGGCACACCATGGCCATTCAAGTTGACATAAGAAATTAACCATCTCATATGTAATCACATGTACACATAACTTGAATCCCAGAAAATGTTGGAAAGAGCAAATATTTGAAGAAAAATGACAAAAAAATGTACAAAATTGATGAAAACCAATAAATTTTAAAGTTATAAATCCAGGAAATTCAATGAATTCCAAGTAGAAAATAACACACACAAACACATTCCAACATAAACTTTAAAATTAAATTACTAAAAGAGAATGACCAGAGAATTTTTGACTGAAATATGCAAACCAGAAGATAACAAGACAATGTATTTAAAGTTATAAAGGAGAAAAAAAAAAAAACACTGTCAAGCTAGATTATATTTATTAAAGTTATAGCAGTTTCTATAATTTATTGATTAATTTAATATTATTCTATAGAAGCTTGGTAAGATGCATATTGTAATCAGTAGAGCAATCACTAAGAAAATAACTCAAAAATGATGAGAAAAACAACAGAGGAGCTGAATTGGAACTCTACAAAATATCTATTTAATGTAAAAGCAGGCACAGAAAAAGAACAAAAAAAAGTCATATAGAAAACTAATAGCAAAATGACAGAAATAAGTTCTACAATATTAATAATGGCAGTTATTATAAAAGGATTAACATTCCAAGGAAAGGCAGAGATTGTCAGCCTAAATAATAAAAACACCAACAAACATGAAGATCCAACTATGTGCTGTCTAAAATTGATAAGCTTTAGATTCAAAGTCAAAAACAGGTTGAAAGAAAAGAGATGGGAAAAGATAAACCATGCAAAAGAGTAGCAAACAGGGCCGACATGGCTGCACTAAGATTAGACAAACAGACTTTAATATAAAATATATTAGACACAAAGAAATATTTATAATGATCAAAAGGTCTATCTGAAGAAACAACAACTATAAGCATGTATGTACATAATAATAGAGCCCCAAATTTGATATGAAGCATACACTAAAAGAACCACAGGGAAAACAGATAATTCAACAATAGTGGTTGGAGACCTCAATACCTGTCTGTCAATAATGGATAGAAAAGTTCATCAGAAAATAAGCAAGGATGCAGAACACTTGCCCAACACAAATGATCAAATGACCTAACTGATATCTATAGAAAACTTCTCCAAATAACAGCAGGATATACATTCTAAGTTCACATGGAACATTCTCCAGGATAAAACACTCACTCTGCCATAAAACAAGTCTTGGTAAATTCAAAAGGATGGAAATCATACACATGTTTTCTGATCAAAACAGAATTAAATCAGAAATTAACAGCATTAGGATATTAGGAAAATCCACACAAATTTAGGGAAAAAATTAAAATAAACACTTCTAAGTATCTCCTGGGTTAAGGAAGAAATCACAAGGAAGGAATAAAACTTTAAACCAAAGGAGGATGAAAACACAGCCTGTCAAGAATTATGAAATTCAGCTAAAACAGTGCTCAGAGGGAGACTTTAATTTTCAACACATCTGTAAAGTAGACAAAATTGCTAAACTCAATAAGCAAAGATTCCACCTTAGGAAACTAGCAAAAGAACAAATCACACCCAAAGGATACACATGAAAAGAAATAATAAAAATTATAATAGAAATCAATGAAACCAAAAGTTGGTTATTTGAAAAAAGTTGACACACCTATAATTAGATTTAAAAAGAAAAAAGAGAGAAAAGATGAAAATTAACAAAATGATAAACTAAAAACAGGATATTTAACCTACTCTACAGAAATTAAAAGGATTATAAGGGAATACTATGAAGAACTATGCACTAACAAATTAGAAAAATTAAGTGAAATAGAAAAGTTCATAGAGAGATGTAAATGACTAAAACTCACTTGATAAGAAATAGGAAATATAAATAGACCCATAGCAATTTAAACAATGTATTAGTAATTAGGAAGTTTCTCACAAAGAAAAGTGTAGGCCCAGGTAGGTTCACACATGAATTATACCACACATTTAAACTAGAAATAATAGCAATATAGGAAAAAAGAGGAAGATAAATCACTTTTCAATATACTTTAGGACAGGTATTACTTTGAGACTAAAGTCAGACTTAAAAACACAAGGAAAAGTAGTAGAAAGTAATAACAACAAAAAACACAGGCTTGTGTTCCTCATGATTATAGATGTAAAAATCCTTAACAAAAGTAGTATAAAACCAAATTGAGCAACCTGTAAATGTTATTATATAGCACAACCAAATATGATTTGTCATAGGAATGTAAGGTTGGTATACATCCAAAGCTAAATTAATGTAAAGCATAATATTAATAGAATAAAAACCAAAAACTCCCTCCCACAACCTCCCAAAAAAGCTGTTAAAATTAGAACGGCCAAAATTTATAACACCACCAACACCAAATACTGGCAAGAATCTGAGACAACAGAAAACTCTCATTCATTGCTAGTGGGAATGCAAAACAACATACAGCCACTTTGGAAGGCAATTTGGTAGTTTCTTACAAAATTAAATATATTCTTACCATGCAAACCAGCAATCTTGCTTCTTGGTATTTACCCAAAGAACTGAAAACTTATGTCCACACAAAAATGTGCACTTGGATGTCTATAGCAGCTTTATTCATAGTTGCTAAAACTTGGAAGCAGCCAAGATGTCCTTCAGCAGATAAATGGATAAGTAAATGATGGTACATCTGGACAGTGGAATATTATCCAGCACTAAAATGAAATGAGCTATCAAGCCATGAAAAGACATGAAGGACCCTTAAATGCATATTATTAAATGAAAGAAGCCATTCTGAAAAGTCTACATGCTGTATGATTCTAACTAGATGAGATTCTAGAAAAGACAAAACTATGGAGGCAATAAAAAATCAGTGGTTGCCAAGGATTAGACGAGAGGAAGGGAGAAATAAGTGGAGTCCAAGCACTTTTAAGAAGTGAAACTACTCTGAATGACACTATAATGGTGGGTACATGTCATTATACATTTGCCCAAACCCACAGAATCTACAACACCAAGAGGGAACCATAATGTAAACTAGGGACTCTGGGTGATAACGATGTGTCAATGTAGGCTCATCAATTGTAACAAATGTGCCATTTTGGTGGAGAATGTTGACATTGGGGGAGGCTATGCATGTGTCGGAGGGTAATGGGAAATCTCTGTACCTTCTCCTCAATTTTGCTGTGAGCCTAAAACTACTCTATAAAAACGCTCTCAACAAGCTAAGAATTCAAGGGAACTTTTTCATCCCTACACTAAGGTTCTACGGGTAAAATCATACTTAAAGCCAAAGACTAAAGCTTGTTCCTTAAGATGAGGAACGATTCAAGGAGGTCTGCTCTTGTGACTTTTCTTCAACATTGTACAGTAGGCTGTAGCCAGTGGAATCGGTGGGAGGAGTGGGGAGTGAAGAAACAGTAAAGAAATCAAGGAAAGAAGTCAAAGTGATCCAGATTGGGAAGAGAAAAGTAAAAATGTCATTATTTACAAAACAACTTGATCCTAGATAAAGCAAATCCTACTGTACTCCCTAGTAGAGCTACTAAACAAATTCAGCAATGTGACCACATATAAGATCAATATGCAGAATTTATATTTTTATATACCAACCATAAAAAAATCTGAAAATGAAATTAAGAAATCAATTCTAGTCATAACAGCATTAAAAAGAATAGCATATTTACGAATAAATTTAACAAAGAGAGTATAATTCGAACTTATTGAACATTATAAAATATTATTAAAATAACTTAAATATCTAAATAACTGGAGATACATTCTGTGTTTATGAATTAGAAAACTCAATATTGTTGAGATGGCAATTCACCCTAAATTAGTCTATATGTTCAATGAAATCTCTATCAAAATCCCAGCAGGCTATTTGTTCAAACAAAATTGGAAGAATTACACTCTCTGATTTCAAAACTTACTACATAGTATTGTTACAGTAATCAACACTGGTATAAAGACAGACATATAGATATATGGAACAGTATTGAAAGTCCATAAATATATCCTCACAATATAATCAACTGATTTTGGACAAAGATACCAAGAAAATTAGTGGAAAAATGGTGGAATTTTAAACAAATACATTTAATAATTTTACATCCGCATTCAAAAACATTTTAAACACCTCACACTACACATAAAAATTTTACACCAAGTATAAAAGTTAGAACTATAAACTTTTTGGAAGAAAACATAGGAGAAAATCTTCTTGAACTTGAATTAGGAAAATGTTCTTAGATATGTTGCCAAAAGCACAATACAATTAGAAAAAAATTCCTCATCCTAATAAATGGAATTTCAGATATACTTGTTCTTTATCTCATACTGAAGGGAAAATAATGTAAGCATTCGCTCTAAGATGGTGATTAAGCCATGGATTTCCACTCTCTTCTCTTCCATTCAACCTTTTGTGGAATTCCTTGCCAGTACAATAAGACAAGAATAAGAAATAAAGTGTATACAGATTGAAAGGAAAAGAAATGAACTTGTTTTAATCTAAAGTTAATATGCTTATGCTTGTAGAAAACATCCAAATGTCTTTAAGAAAATTCCATGAACTAATATTTTAAATTAGCATGATCATAGAATGCAAGGCCTATTTGCCTAAATTATTTAAATTTCTATATATAAGCAATAGACATTTGGAACATGAGGTTCTAAAAAAGTAATATTTAATATTTAAGGATGAATTGAACAAAATTTGTTGAAGAGCTGAATAAATGACAAAATTCAGATTAAAATTACAGAGGACCTAAATAAATATAGACACATAATTTTCAAGGATTAGAAGACTCAATATAATTAAGATATCAATTTTTTACAGTTTATGTTTATTTAACATATTCCCAATCAAATTCCATCAGGCACTTGTAGAAATTGATAACTGATTCAAAAATACTTATGAAAATGTAAGTAACCTATAATAGGCAAAAAAACATTGGTAAAGAAAAAAGGATATAAGATTTCATCGCCTAATTTCAAGGCTTATTTTAAAATAAGGGAAGCTATATAGAGCAATGAAACAATGGAGTCTAAAAGTAGACCCAAGTATGTATGATCAATTGACTTTGACAAAGTTGCTTAAGTAATTCAGTAGGGGAAGGAGTCTTTTCAACAAATGGTGCTGAAGCAACTAGAAATCTCAATGGACAAAAATACATCTTGACTCTTAACAGAGGCTATGTACAACACTTAAGTAAAACTTGATAAAATTTTTACATGTAAATGCTAAAACTCTAAAATCCCTAGGAGGAAATCTTTGTAAACTTGTGGTGGGCATAAGTTCCTCTGATGGGATGCAAAAAGTATGAACAACAAGAAAAAAGAAATAATTAACACGTTAGACATTTATTCATTGAAAGGTATAATTAATAAGAGGAAAATGCAAGTCCTGGAGAACAATATAACAACAATTATAACAATAGAAAACAGTAGTAGATTACATACATTCACACTGAAATGGAGGATAAGATTGATACTTTCATGAAAGTTGCCATTTGTCATTTTATCCAAACAAGTATAAGTGTGACAAACATTGCCCACCTTTTCTGTAACAGTGGCAGTTGCATAATACAGATCATTTTCTACTTTTAAATTTGGGGGGGATTGCTTTTTACTACTGGTTGTTAATAGGGGGGATAGAATTGTGGACTCTGAGCACTGGAGTCTTATTGGTTAGAGTCAAGCAGAACAAAGAATCTTAAAATTAACACTGTAGAAACAGTAGAAAAGTTTTTGTTTATTTATCTTTTTAAGAAATGAATATGGGACTTCTTTTTTGCCCTGTAACTATCTTGTGTTCTTTAACAATGTGCTATCTTAATATAAACACATTCTTTCCCTTCTTACTGTGGTCTCAATTTATATTAGGTAGCTTTTTCTAATATAGGTAATTGCTACTTTCTTTAAGATGAAAATATATGTTATATTCTGTAAGCAATACCACTGGTAATCCCCCATATTTCTGTACTATCCTCTTACATCCAGAAATAAAATGACATTATATTTTGCAATGATTGCATTTTGAATACTGCTTATGTTTACAAACAGTGATCACGAACAACACAGTTCCATCATGGACAGAGCACATTAATTCCAGGTATGTCTATATGCAAAGGGAGAAAACATAATTTCCCACTGGGGTCAAATAAGAAAATGTGAATTATGTAAGGTTAGACAAACACCATACCCAAAATATTTAGAGAGGTTTTCACATGCTATGAGCTTCCAAAGATGATAATGCTGTGTGGTATGTGAAATCAGACATAACCTCTGAAATTTTTCAAGTCTTTTTCAAAGATAATAATAAAGTCAAAGGAGTGTATCATATGATATCTGTGAGTTTACATAGAAAGGAGCGAGAAAATATTTATTCACAGACCCATCATTTTCTAAGTTCACCAGCCTTACACAGTCTTCAGTACTGAATATTTTTCATCTTATGTGTGAGATTCAATGACCAGATCAGAAAGTTCAGTTGGGATAGTACAGAATTAATGCTCATTGCACTGGCTGTTTGCTGACACACTCTGCTGATTATTGTGCAAGCCTTATCTTTTTCATTAATAGAAGAGAAAAGAAGAGCACTCTTGTTCAACTTCCATTAGAACTTGTTTGCTGCTATGTAAATAGTCTAGTCAATTCCTAGTAGAAAAGAATTAGAAGATTTGTTGCCACTTCATCTTGTCTAAATGGAGCTGAGACTGAATAAACCAAAATCTTTAAGGGCAGCAATAAGTTGATAGCAGAGGAAGACAATTTGCAATATTTCAGAAGCAAATAGGTTACAAAGAAGACCTTCTTATTGACAAACAAGAATGTTCAGTGTTCCTTGCTTGGAAATTTGTCACTGAAAGTTTCAAAACAAAATCTGGAGACACCCTGGGGCATCAGGTAAAATTTTACTGTGTCTCAGGAGACAAATGGGAGCTTCCAGAAGGATGTCATCACAAGTAGGGAAATCAAGTGGGAAATGGATTGCTGACTCATGTGCTTAAGATAAAACAGATCCTCAACAATATGTTGCTCCAAAGTAAGGATGTCCCTATGGACCCCTCAATTTATGGTTGGTGTCAGAAGTCTTAGGCAAATTTGGCAGTCTGGTGAAATGAAACCATAACGTAGAGTTTGGCTAACCCAGGATAATATTTTAGGTGGAAGAGTTATTTGATGACTCTATATATGATTTGGCATTCTGACCAGTCATATCAGTCAAAAACCTGGTTTACATTTCCTAATCAGTGTGTAATATTTGATGAGGATGACACCATCAATTTCATCAACCTGTGTTAAGGTCAGTGTTATGTATAAATTGGCTAAACTATAATCTCCAGTTACGCAATCAAAGACTAATCTAGGTTTTTGTTGTGAAGGTATTTTATTGATGTGACTAAAGTTCACAGTCAGTTAACTTTAAGGGAGGTTATCATAGGTCATCTGGATGGGCCTGCTGATTCAATTAGTTGAAAGGCCATAGAAGCAGAACTGGGGCTTTGCTGAATAAGAAGAAACTCCACCTGTAGACAGGAGCTCCAGTTTATGTCTGAGAGTCCCAGCCTGCATTTTCTGACTTCTAAGAATACAGATTTTGGACTTACCTTGCCTACTCCCACATTTACGTATATCAGTTCCTTGTAATAAATCTCCTATCTGTATCTCCTATGATTCTGTTTCCCTCATTGAACTTGGACTGATTCAACTTGTAAAATGATGATTTTGTTTTAAGCAAAAGAGCTGAACATTCTATCTGAAATTATCCTTTGTATGTCTGTAACATCAAAATTTTATTCCAATAAAATTAATTCAGTTCTGTGCTTAACAAAGCTTGATTGACTTATAAATATGTTTTTTTGTCTACTATACTATATGCTTGGTGCACTGAAAAGGTAAATAAGACAAAGACCCTGCTCTCAAGAGCTTCCAGTGAAAATATGTTGATGAATAACTGAAATACAAAGTATAAAGGGGGAGCACCATAAAAGCTAGCCAGGTAAATTATTGTGAGAGCTTTGATGAGGAAGATATTACTTATAGCTGGCAGGATTTGATTGTCCCTCAAAGTTCTATAATAGAATTTCATCTCTATCCAGACTCAACCTTTGACTTCAGTGTTGAAACAAGCCATGGTGGTACTTATTATATAGTCAGCTGTGTGGGGACACTTAACAGAGTCCACCTGTTCACTTCCTATGAACCAAGGTTATCCCATAATGATTTTGTGTCACAGTTGATATGAACCATATTTGAAAGAGTCTGAGAGGTGAAAGAATCACTGGCAAAGTCCATGAATCTTGTAAAAGACTTACTTTTATGGCATAGAATTTTTTAGTATTACTGGAATATAACTTAGAAATGAGAGACAGCACAGGAGTTCAAATGTCACTAATAACTTTCATTTTCTGCATCTGAGAGAAGAGAAATCAGATTTAATCTTATCTGCACTTGGAATTTGAGATTTCCAGGAGAAGATTCATTATTGTAATAAATGGGTTGCTAGATGTATGTTAGAAAATTATTAAGATATTCCTTACCTGACGTTGTACTGCTATTTTAGCTTGTTGGATTTGATATTTTTTACACTATAAAATAAAATGCAGAATTTTCTGCTCTACCCTGGAAAGTATAAGTATGATAATAATAATAATTTTTAAAGCTTTTAAAATTTAGAAAGCCAATATGAGAAATACTGACCAAGTGCTAAAAGCAAAAACAAAACAAAATACTTGAAGACGTATCTAATATGCAATTGACACTTGTTTTTCAGGCTGAAGAGCAAAATCTAAGTTGATATGGTATTAATTCTTCATTAGAGATATTTTCCAAATGACAACTTATCTTGATTATTCCACATTTTCATAGATCTGGAAGTTAAACTTTTCTTTCTGCATCGAGAAATTCCTTACTAATGACTAATTGGGTTTTAATAGAAGAAACATTCTTGGATTGAGAAACCGGCTTCTCCTTATGTAGGCTTTGCCATTAAAATTGCCATACAATCTCAAGTAAGACCTGGGCCTCAACTTTCTCAACTTGTTTGGACTACATGAACTAGGATTATTGTTTTGTAATTCAGTCTATTATGTTTATGGTGTGCTTCTTGATTTATGAAATGAATCGAGTGAAGTATAAGTCCATTGAGAAGCATAGAATTTGAAATATTCTTTTATAATATAGATTAACAGCAATGTAATAACTTTATGACTTATAAACTGCATCCTCTCTTTGCCTCGAGATTTTTAACTCAGTCTATTCTTCACAGAAAAAATAATAATTTTCATAATGTATCCATTGAACATGTCACTCCAATGTTAAAATGTCTTCCATGGCCGCTCATTATCTATTGAATGATGTCTAGGCCAAAACCCTAGTAAAAGTTGTCAAATCACCAGTCTGACTAAGAGCATAGATTTTGAATTAGAGTCCTTATTTCAAATCCTTTTCCATCACTTATTAGATACATGTCTCATTTTTGTCATCTGTAAAATAAGGACAATAAGACTATACATTCCATAGGATGATAGAAAAAATAAAAAGCAATATATCTGAAAATTGCCTGGAATTATGCCTTTTACTTGTAAGCATTCAACGTGTTAGCTATTATTAGTAGTATTGTCATTCCAAGTGCCTTTCTGTTTCCACACATGTGCTATTGTTTTGTATGTCAATCCTTTCATGTACTACCAATCTTGTAAGACCAAGTCATTCTCAAGGCCCTCAACAATAATTCCAATAACTCAACAAATATTTATTAATTATGTACTATGTTCCATTCCCTATATACAAGTGAAAGGAACTGATAATCTTGTAGCAAATCTTACATGTAAAAAAAATAATCCAGTAAAATAATTGGATACACATGAAATGCAGAGAGACATACTAGAAAGAAAATGTAAGTCTACATTTAGGAATCATATAAATAACATTTAAGTTGAACTTTGATAGATAAATGAATGGAACCTTTCCAAGTTGGGAGAACTTTCCAAGTGGAGAGAAACTCAGATGATCATTCTAGAAATAAAGACTGGCTTATGAACAGGGCAGAGAATAGTTGGCATGATATGTGCATTATAATTAGTGGAGTAAAACACAACTAAATATAAATTTAATTAATTCAACATTCTTAATTTGCTTCTACTAACTACTGATGTGATCCTAACCATTAAGGGTTAGTTTACTCAATTTTAAAATGAGGATAATAGTGCAAATCACATAAAGATTGTTATGGACTAAATTATTTAATATAGGTAAAGTAATTGCATCTGTGTCTATCACAAAATGTCATATATTAAGTTATATGGAAAAATATAATCATTATCATCATCATTTTCATCATTATCATATGCAAGAAACTAGAGAGGGGACGAAGTAGGGACTCTGATAGTCATTGATGGGGCAGGAAATAGGACCCATTAAAGGGTTCTGATTAAGAATGACCTTCCATGTTTTACAAAATAATTTATATTTTATCATTTAACCTTGGAAAGTCATGAAATTCTTTAGGACTAATGAGTGGAAAGTCCTATTGGTATGCAAGAATGATTAAGTTTATAGAAGATAGCCACCAAAATGTTACTCAATGATTCTACTCATTGGTTTTCATGCTTTTGTCTTGTCTCCTCCCCCCTTTACATCAGGGTTGGTTTCTACAAGCAGTAGATTATGGCAGAAATGATGATATGTAACTTCTAAGGCTGAGTCCTTAAAGACATTGCTCTTTCTCTTAGAACACTCACTCTGGGAGAAGTCAGCTGCCATGTTGAAAGGAAACCCAAACATCCCTATGAAGTCGACTTGGTGAAAAACTGAAGCCTTCTGCTAATAACCAATGAGAAACTGAGACAAGCAGCCAACAACCATGTCAGCAAGCTGTCTTGGGCAGGAGTTCTTCAGCTCCATTCAGACTCTCGGCTAATTGTAGCCCTCATTGATTTCTTCATTGCAATCTATGAGGGAACCATTAGTCTAAGATGCTCTTGAAAACTTGATGTAAAGAAACTGAGAAAGGATAAATGTTTGTTATTTTACAATGCTAAGTTTGGGCACACTTTGTAACACGGTATTCAGTAACTAAGAAAAAGTTGAAGAAGACTTCATTGTTATGCTTTTTCACTCATCTACATGAGCAATCAATATTGTAATGAATATAATTTCTCTTCCCTGGTTATAAGTGAAGAAAAGTGCTAATAAATTTTGTGTTTTTTGTTATGCTTTGCACATAAGTACTTAATAAGCACATAAATGAAGGAATGCATTTGTACCACCACATGAGGATTACAATGGTGAATATTTCAATGAATAAAGGAAATCCTAACTATGAAACACAGCATATAATCAAAACTCACAAAGGCATTTGGGCATTTTATAGTAGTCTCCAAGACAAATTTTTAAATACTCTATTGGTATGTTAAAACAAATTTTTAATTTATCTGTATCTAAGTTCTCTTTCATTGTCTGGGGAAAATATTAATCATAGGTTTGTTTCTTTTCATTTCTTTAAGGAAAAACAACTTTTATTAGTTCCTTGCTTTCAATATAAAAGAAAGATGTTGTGCATTGCAGTAACACTGCAGTTAGTGCAGAGTAAATTGCTCCACATAAATCTCTACATGCCAGTAAAAGTCATCAAATTGCTGAAGCCATATGGATGTTATCATGAGATGATTGTGGTAATAAGCAATGGCTGCAAAATAGTGAGGAGGGCTTAGATGAGATTGAGATGAAGAATATGGGAAACAACCAACATAAGATAAGCAAGATCAAAAATATCTTATGTAGTAATTGTTTGACTAACATTAACAGTTATGTATATAAAATTCATCTCCCTGAGAATGAGGACATTCAAAGTAACATAATCCTGACTGAGAAAACCACACATCGAAAAGTTATTTTAAAAATACACATGAAGTTTTCTATTTCTAAAATTAATCAATCCTCCTCAGCCCCAGTGGCATGATTAGGACTCATCTTATGATCTTCTTTTTCTCCCATATGGATATTTTATGGTATAACTAATTGCATTATTAACAGTCCTCAAAGGCATCCTAATTGTCTGTTATATAACACTGAAACAACTGAATAGTAGAAACTATTTTCAAATGCACATAGACAGTATACCCAAATAGACCATATGAGGTGCTATATAACCAATTTCAAAGATTAAAATCATGCAGAGTATGCTATGTATTACAATAAAATAAAATTAGAAAGAAGAAAACCAAAATTTAAGAAAAATATTTAGAAATTATATATTTCAGAATAGCTCATGTGACAACCTATCAAAAAGAAAATAAGAAAATATTTTGAACTGGATGATTTTAAATAAAACAGCTGTACCTGGCCCAGTTGTGTAGTGGTTAACTTCGTATGCTCCACTTCAGTGGCCTGGGGTTTGCATTTTCAGATCCCAGGCATGGACTTAGAACCACTCATGATGCCACATTCTGGTGGCACCCCACATAAAATAGAGGAAGATTGGCACAGATGTTAGCTCAGTGATGATCTTTCTCAAGCAAAAAGAGGAAGATTGGCAACAGATGTTATCTCAGGGTCAATATTCCTCAACAACAACAACAACAAAAAAACAACCCAGCAAGCATCTAAATTGGAAAGGAAAGAGTAAAGCTGTCACTCTTTGCAGATGACATATTATATATAGAAAACCCTAAAGACTCCACCAAGAACTGCTAAACTAATAAACAAATTCAGTAAACTTGTAGGATACAAAGTCAGTGAACAAACGTCTGTTGTGTTTTTATACACTAACAACAAACTTTTAGAAAGAGAAATTAAAGAAACAATCTCATTTACAATTGCGTCAAAAAGAATAAAATATTTGGGAAAAATTTAACTGAGGAGGTAAAATATATGCACACTGAAAACTATAAGCCACTGATGAAGGAAATTGAAGACACAAAGAAATGGAAAGATATTGGGTACTCATGGATTTGAAGAATTAATATTGATAAAAGTCCAAACTACTCACAGCAATCTAAAAATTCAATGCAATCCGTATCAAAATTCCAATGGCATTTTTCACAGAAATAGAACAAACAATCCTAAAATTTTTATGGAACCACAAAAGACCTAAATATCCAAAGCAATCCTGAGAAAGAAGAGCAAAGATGGAGGCATCATTCTCACTAACTTCAAAGTTTTTACAAAGCTAGAGTAATCAAAACAGTATGGTATTGGCATAAAAAGATATATATAAACCCAGGCAAATACAGGCAATCAATTTACAACTCAGGAGCCAAGAATACACGAGGAAAGGATAATCTTTTTAATAAATGATGTTGGGAAAACAGGACAGCCACATGCAAAAAATGAAACTGGACCACTATCTCATATCACACACAAAATTAAATCAAAACAGATTAATGACTTGGATGTAAGACCTGAAACTATAAAAATTCTTCAAGAAAACATAGGCAGTAACCTCCTTAATTTGTGTCTTGGCAATGATTTTTTGGATGTGATACCCAAGGTGAAGGGAACGAAAGCAAAAATAAACAAATGGGACTACACCAAACTGAAAAGTTCAGTACAGCAAACGAGATCATCAACAAAATGAAAAGGCAACCAATTGAATGAGAGAAAATATTTGCAAATCATGTATATGATAAGGGCTTAATACACAAAATATATGAAGAACTCATACAACTCAACAACAAAAAACAACCAATCTGTTTTAAAAATGGGTATACAATCTGAATTGACATTTTTTCCAAAGAAGATACACAGATGGCAAGCAGGTAAATGAGAAGGTGCTACACATTACTAATCATGAGAGAAATGCAAATCCAAACCACAGTGAGATAGCACCTCACAGCTATTAGAATGGTTCTTACCAAAAAGACAAGAAGTAACAAGTGTTGGTGAGGATGTGAAGAAACGGGAACACTTCTGCTCTGTTGGTGGGAATGTAAATTGGTGCAGCCACTGAGAAAAACAGTATTGAGGTTCATCAAAAAATTAAAAATAGAACTACCATATGGTCCAGTAATTCCACTTCAGGGCATTATCCAAAGAAAATGAAAATACTAACTCAAAAATATATATACATTCATATGTTCATTGCTGAATAATTACAATAGCTAAGACACGAAAAGAACCTATATGTCCATCAATAGATAAATGGATAAAGATGATGTGTATGTATATATATTTACAGACACACATGCACAAATACACACACACACACACACACAGTGGAATGTTATTCACCCATGAAAAGGAAACCTTGCTATTTGCATCGACATGGATGGACTTGAGGGCATTATGCCAAGGGAAACAACTCAAACAGAGAAAGATACATACTGTATGGTCTCACTTCATACAGATGGAGAGAAAACAGATTGGTGGATGCCAGAGGTGGGGAGTTGGGGGTTGGTGAAACAGCAAAGGGGGTCAAAATGTACAAACTTCCAGTTATAATATAAATAAGTCTTAGGGATGAAATATACAGCAAGGCAAACATAGTTAATACTGTTTTGCATATTTGAAAATTACTTAGAGAGTAAATCTTAAAAAATTCTCATCACAAGAAAAAAATGTGTAGCTATGTATGGTGATGGATTTAACTAGACTTATTGTGGTGATCTTTTCACAATATATGCAAATATTGAATTATTATGTTGTACAACTGAAATTAATATAATGCTATATGTCAAATTATATCTCAAACAAAAAAGAAAGCCTCCAGACAGCCCCCCCACACAGGATTTTGTGATGCACAGCTAAGTATTTCAGTGAATATTCTCCCATTTTACTGTGATAGCTTGGACATTTACTAACTTAGAATGATTGAATGAGTACCAGTTACGCAGGGTAGAGAGAGAGGGTTGTACCCATTTATCTCTCTATAGTTTTCCCTTTAATAGTGTTAAAATTTGAATATATAGATTAATTTCCATCATGATAATCTTCAATTTATACATTGAGTATTAAAAGAAAAATGCTACTAGTTCATAAGTCCATCCTACTACTTTGAATGGGTAAATAGACCAATTCTAATATCTTCTTCTTGAGGAATGTGGCTAATGTGAATTCTTACCATTATCATTCATGTGATATAAATATTTAAAAGAATTTTATATTCTTTTCATTATTTTAAGGCACAATCTAAATTACATGTATATTTTTGAGAGCCTACTATGCCCAATGGATGTTGCTATGCACTGGAAACATAAAGATGAATAAGATAAAATACATAGTGGAATCCTTACATTAGTGTACACAAATAGAAAAAGAAGTATTAGCCTATTAAGAAAAACAAATTTTCTCATGAGAGCTTTGAGACATACATTAAAGTTTTTTATATTACTGAAATACTGCATAGCAGTTTCTGCCCTGTACTTTATTACCAATTGTAGCAAACATATTCCCTCTTGATCAAGAAAAATTTTTATTAAAAATGTCAAAAGACTCTTCTCATATCTGTTGGCCTCTTTTGGGACAGTATATTGACACTAAATATGAGGTAATTTTCTAGAGGTAAGAAGTATTTGTGATGTTATAAGCAATGCAGAACAAGAGAATATAAAGAGGAAATCAAATTCATTCTAAAGCAACTCATAAGTATAAATATCAGAAAAAAAACTGATATCATTCTACCATTTCCAGAACAGAAGATATTCACATGTTATTTACATAGTCAAAATACTATAATTTCTATCATTGAAGGATCCAACACAAGGTAAATTTTGTGTTTTTGAAAGCTATTGGCAACCATTAGTCTATGCAAAACTTGTCATGACAATGTTTTTGAAAATAATAAATTATTAAAGCATAAAAGTACGATCGCTACCTATAGTAGCAAATTGCAAATTGAATGTGAAAGGAAATAGTGAATATAAAATCCCATTTCATACTAGTCAAAATCAAAGTAAAGATTAAATGTGGAAAAAGTTTGGAGACGGTGAGACTGAGACTATAACAGAGAATATTTATGTAGCTGATGGTATTATTCTAAAGATTTATGTGCATTCATCTATTTCCACCATTCAAAAACATCATTGATAAAATTATGGAGTTTTATTTAAAGTCGAGGAGAGCAGTTTCACAGGTAGATTTTCATTGACCATAATTTAGTAATGAATAAATTCATTATGCAAGGATTAATACATCTGCTATAGTTTTTTTTAAACTGACGTTTCATGAAGATAAGTATGAGTTATTGTTAAGCATTGATGTTGACTTGCAACATATGTACAAGAGTTAAAGGCAGAAACATTAACTCTAAGGTATAATATGACTTCTGAAACGTAGACAAGGTCAGTTTATAATTTTAAATATTAAAATCACCATAGGACAAAATCCATGAAGTGAAAATTAAAACGGAAATAAGGATTTAAAGATATTGAAACACGGTAAAGAAGCAAATTGTGGGCAAAACATTATCAGAAAAACTAATTTCAAAGATCTAATGGAGAACTAATGCACAGCATAGTGATCATAGGCAACAACAGTGCTGTATTATGGACTTCAAAGTCGCTAAGAGACTAGATCTTAATTGTTCTCACCACAAAAAGGAAATAAGTATGTGACAAGATAGAGGTGTTAGATAATGCTACAATGATAATCATATTGTAATATTTAAATGTATCAGACCAACATGTTGTACAACTTGAATCTCTACAATGTTATACATTAATTATATCTCAATAAAAAACTAATTTAAAAAAGAATGCTCCTAATAACTTAAAATTATAGGACCAACAAATTACTAAAGGATATATGAGATATTAAAATCGGAAGTGGTTCCTAGAAAAGAAATTTAGAAAGTATCTTCTCTAATTAAGCAAGTTGATAAATCAATTAAAATTGACTGAATTTTTCTCTACTGTTTCAAAATGGCATGAGAAAATCAGATTTAAATTTCTTGCTCCATTCCCTCAAAAAACTGTCATACATAAATTTTCATTATAGTGATTTCAAGATGTAGATAGATGGACTTGAAAGCATAAAAATATATAAGTATAGAAAACAGAAAAAAAAATCTGTTCAGTTTCTAGATTCATTATTTCCCTTTGTTTTTCATTAAGTACAAACCAGATCAATCAAAACATTTGCTTCAAGTCTGAAAAAAATGACTAAACCTTCTAGGAAACAACTATTTATGATCTCTTTGCCACTATGTGCAATAATACTGTATAGGGTTTTACATGCTCCTTTTTCAGTTTTATTGACAATAAATAAAAATCTATGAACTTTATTTCTTACAACCATTTCCAGAGTGGTCTATATATTTAGTAAAACAAGCAAGTAAGAATAGTGCCCTAGGCCTATTATGAAATAGCTGTGAAATAAAGAAGTCCAACCTTTGAAATCTGGCTATCAGCTCTTTCTACACAGTAAGTCTATAGGAGACAAAGGCAGTCCAAGAACACTTATTTCAACTAGCTTACATTGAAATTACAATTTATCTCTTACCAAGTTGAAATTTTGTATAAAGTGTGTAATGTCAACCCTCTGGTAACTGAGCGAAGGGTGTTCTTTACTAGTCAAATCCTGAACAAGTTGTGAACTCAGTTTTCTCTCCCTCTCACTCAGTCTGTCTCTTTCTCTCTCTTTCTACACACACAGAGACACATACACTCAGAATTATTTTAATTTGGGAAAATATAACACCTATATACCTCCTATATTGAACAAATGTTAGTACTGGCCTTATTAGTTTTAGAAATTAAAATATAATAAGCGCCATCACAAATTTCTATGATGCTACTATGGATTCCATTTTCTACTCCCCAACCTCAAAAATACGTATTATACTGAAGTTAATATTTATCATTTTCAAAAAATATTTTTCTGCTTTGACCATGTGTGTATGTGTGTGTGTGTGTGTATCTCCATATGCAATATAACACTTTGATTACTTCTTTTGCTATCCACATATCTTCTATTTTTCTTGTTTTATAATATTAGTCCTTCATTTATTTTTGTTGTCTTAATACACAGGTTTGAACTCCCAATTTAATGTTGAAAAAAGCAGAATAGCAGAAATCTGTGTCTTGTACTAGAAACATATCATAATTAAATAAAAAGCTTTTTTCTGTATGTTTAATAAATATCTATTACATTGTTACATTCCATATATAATCATTTTGCTAAATTTTATGTAGAAGCATGTTGAGCATGTTTTCCCTCAGTCAGTACCTCAACTGATATTAGTTTCTTTGATCATGGTGATCAAACCATATTCCCGAAGTAGATGGGCCATTAGCATTCCTGCCTGAATTAGACTGTTATAGTTTCCTATTGACTTCAAACACAGGCCCTGAGAAGATTAAAAGGCATACTATAATATCTGCAACATACCACATGTTCCTTTATCAATTCAATATCCCCTTATCAGTCAAGATCACTCACCTCAGCCAGTACATAATCCCTTTCTTTGGCTGTTGATTCAGAAGCAGGATGAGCAAAAAGTGGCTAGGTGGGATTCTCAACATTCACTTCAGTTGAATCTTTGTTGTGTTCCCCGGTGGGTATGTTCCTCTCTTTGGCACGAAGACCTCTCTGTTGCTGCTTAACAATATTACCACGTACTTAGTGGCTGAAAACAATATGATATCAAACCTGAAGTGAGTTCACTCACCCACTGTGCAGCAAGACAACCTCTGACACCAGGTGTAGTGGAAGAAAGTAGGAATTTTATTTTTGCACAGCACTGAGCAAGGAGAGAGGGCAGCTAATGCTGAAATCCCAAACTCTCCAAAAAGCTAAAAGGAAGGGCTTTTATTTTGGATTTTAGGTAGGGGAGGGGGGAGCATATGACCTTGCTGGTCAGCAGCTTTCCCACAAGCCTGTATCTCTTTGTGGGGAGGAGAGAATGAATCCAGGTCCTTGTCCTTGGCGGTGTCTCTCTCCATGGAAGATAGTGGATTCTGGAGCCAGGAAGCCAGAGTGTAAGCAGGGAATGAGTGTTTTGGTTTTAACCCCATATATGCTGGGTTTAATGTAGAGAAACTGATATCAGGGTCAGTATTAACTATACACTATTATCTTACAGTTTCTGTGTGTCAGAGCCCAGGCACTGCTTAACTGGGCCCTCTTTTCAAGGCTTCACAAGCTGCAAGTGTGGTGTTGGTCAGGGTTTAGTTCTCATGGGAAGGCTTGACTGAGGAAGGAAATGCTTCTTCACTCATGCTGTAGCTGGCAGGTTTCAGTTCCTTTTGGTTATAGGCCTGAGGACTGCAGTTAATTGCTAGCTGTTAAATGGAGGCAACCCTTAGCTCCTTCTCCTCAGCTCCTAGAGGTCACCCATAATTGCTTGCCCCATGGGGTAACACAACATGGCTGCTTGCTTCCTAAGTGCCCGCAATGGAGACCGAGATTTTAACAAGACAGATGTAATCATATGTAATAACCTACATATAATAATGTATAACTCACCACTTTTGCCCCATTCTATGGGTGAGGAGCAAGTCACAGTCCCACCCACACTCAAGTAGAAGGGATCACACAGCACATTAAAACTAGAGAGGGGGGCCACCTTAAAAGTCTGTCTGCCATGATAGGTATGCATATTTAAATACATATTCACTTTTATATACACACATGCAGCTATTTGTTAGGTCTATACTTCACAAGAGTTTTTATCTTTGTCTAGTTGTTCCTTTTACTTTTGAAGTGATTTTTTTTACTGTATAACAAACTTTCCCTTAAACACGTCTTTCTAATATTGATATTATTATACTATTTTTCTTTTGATTAATCTTCTTCCATCTCTTTACTTTCCATTTTATGGTGCCATTATGTTTCCTCAATATGTAAATATAGCTTTTCGTTCACTCTGAGAATTGCTATCTCATTATAGATAAGTTTAACTCTTTATATTTGAAGATTATTGATATATAGAACTATTATTTAGTTTCTTAATATTTTATACTACCAAACATTTTTTGCTTATTTTTGTGAAATTTCACTTTCTATTATCAGAACTAGTAAGTTTTCATTTTCTTACTTTCATTTTTCCCTCCATTGTTGGAATGTGTACACTATATTTTGAATATTTTGTTAGATACCTATAAAATTTTAACATCTTTGCTTGCAATTTAATCAGTATTTCGATCTTTCTCCCAAACAGCACTGAGAATATGTTAACTTTTTGTCTCAACTATTATTTCATGTATATTGTAGAATATTTTCTCTGAATCTTATTTTTCATTTTCTTGTGTCATTTTATTTTATTTTATTTTTTCCCTTTTTAAAATTTTATTGCAGTAACATTGGATTATAACATATAGCTTTCAGAAGTACATTGTAATATATTTCAAATTCTGTGTAGATTACATCACGTTCACCACCCAAAAACTAATTATAGTCCATCCCCTCACATGTGAGCCTAATCACTCCTTTTGCCCTCACTCCTCCCCCTTCCCCTATGGCAACCACCAATCCAATCTCCATTGCTACGAGTTTGTTTGTCGTTGTTTTTATCTTCTACTTGTGAGTGAGATCATACGGTATTTGACTTTCTCCCTCTGACTAATTTCACTTCACATAATACCCTCCAGGTCAATCCATGCTGTCACAAATTGCCAGATTTCATCATTTCTTATGGCAGAGTAGTAGTCCATCGTGTATATATACTACATCTTCTTTATCCAATTGTCCCTTGATGGGCACCTAGGTTGCTTCCAAGTCTTGGCTATTGTGAATAATGCTGCAATGAACATAGGGATGCATGTATCTTTATAGATTTGCATTTTCTAGTTCTTTGGATAAATACCCACCAGTGGGATAGCTGGATGATATGGTAGATCTATTCTTAATTTTCTGAGGATACTTCATACTGCTTCCCACTGTGGCTGTACCAGTTTGCACTCCCACCAGCAGTGTACAAGGGTTCCTTTCTCTCCACACCCTCTCCAACATTTGTTGTGTCCTGTCTTGTTAATTATAGCCATTCTGACCGGAGTGAGGTGATACCTCATTGTAGTTTTGATTTGCATTTCCCTGATAGTTAATGATGTTGAGCATCTTTTCATATGCCTGTTGGCCATTTGTATATCTTCTTTGGAGAAATCTCTGTTCAGATCTTTTGCCCGTTTTTTAATTGGGTCATTGGTTTTCTTGTTGTTGAGATATATTAGTTCTTTGGATATTTGGATATTAACCCCTTATATGATATATGGTTTGCAAATATCTTCTCCCAATTGTTAGCTTGTCTTTTCATTTTGTTGATGGTTTCCTTTGCTGTGCAGGAGCTTTTTAGTTGGATGTAGTCCCATTTGTTCATTTTTCCTTTTGTTTCCTTTGCCCAGTCAGAGATAGTACTTGAAAATATACTGCTCAGACTGATGTCAAAGAGCATACTGCTTATGTTTTCTTCTAGAAGTTTCATGGTTTGGGGTCTTACATTCAAGCTTTTAATCCATTTTGAGTTGGTTTTCATGCATGGTCTAAGGGAATGGTCCACTTTCATTCTTTTGCATGTGGCTGTCCACTTTTCCCAACAGCATTTATTGAAGAGACTCTCCTTTCTCCATCGTGTGCTTTTGGCACCCTTGTCGAATATTAGCTATCTGTAAATGTGTGGGTTTGTTTCTGGGTCCTCAATTCTGTTCCATTGATCTGTGTGTCTGTTTTTGTGCCAGTACCATGTTGTTTTGGTGACTATGGCTTTGTAGTATATTTTGAAATCAGGGAGTGTGAATTAATTTACATGTTAAATTACTATTTAAAGTTATCCATATATGAAACAATTCCTTTGCTCATTCATATTTCATATACTTCAGAATTGACTTCTGGTTTTAGTTTATTTCTTAATAATATACATAGGACGATAAAGACTCATCTTTTATTTATAAAATATGTTTAATTCCTGTGTATCCTTGAAGTTCCTTGGGAAATAATTTTTTTTTGTTTTTAACTTATTGTGCCCTTTAACTTTCTCTCATCATGTTTGATTTTCCCATATGTTTGCATTCTTTTAAATTATCACAATTTTGCCACCCTTTCAGTGGTTTTACTTGTCTCTGTCAGAGATACAGTGGTGTCGGTGGTCCTGTGGCACTTTTTAAAATTGAACTCTTACTTGGAGTTCCTGCACCACCAAGCAGCAAGTAGTAGGGGAAACTGTTTTCATTTCTCTTGTTTATGAATATTTCCTATTCAAAGGCTTACCATAGATATAAGCTTCATTACCGCTTGTTTGTGCTATTGGAAGACTGTTTCCAGTCTGTGATAACAGGAAGTATTTTGAGATAAATCCTAGACAGAAAGCTTATAAACATGTTATTGAAAGTCTATGCACATTTCTTTCCTTCTATTGTATATCAAAATATTTTTATATTCTTTCTTCATTTCCAAGTGATAATAAATATGCATTTTCTCCTTAATTTCACTAGTTTATTTACCAATCTAATAAGAATAACTCAATGTTATTATAATGAAGTTAATAAAAAGGTGGGAACACTCAAGATCTTATGCTATTCTTTCCAAAAGAATTTAACTTTCAACCAGAGCCCTCTTGGTCTTGGCTTTCTTATCCATTAATTATGAATATTCTCATTTATATTTCTTTGGAAATTTTTCCATCTCTCACACTTCAGAATATCACCTTTCCTTATAATTGTACACAAAATTTTCCTCTAACCCATATTTAACAAGTCCTCTTATTTCCTCATTCTATTCGGAGTAGCAGGCTTCATTTTTATGACATCCCACACTGAGAGCATCTTCCCACCACAGAGGAACTAAGTGGGCTCCTTTGGCTTCCTCAAATACATACTGAAATTCATATCCTCTGTCAAATCCTCCTACACTGATCCCCTATGTAGAGTTGCTATTTTACTTTTAAATGTTTTCCCATATACTCTTATTGAACTTAGATTTTTGCGTTTATTGCCAAGGCCCTTGTATTTTTTTATCATACAAATAAGAATAAAATATATTTATAGTATACATTATGTAAGTACAGTAAAAATGTTTCTAAGTATTTGTAATATTTCTTTCAAATTAACTCATGACCTGATATAAATAGCATACTGACATATATTGAAATTATCACCAAATGATTGTAAACAAAGAACTACCATAGACTCGTATAATTTGTGGTAGTTATGTTCCATGAAGGCACTGTGAACACTGAATTAATGAACACAGAAGTATTGCTAATGGGAGAAATACAGAGTTATGGGCTGGAGGACCTCTGATCACATTTTCATCAACTGAACAATACGTAACCTTGTTTTATGTTTTTTTCTGTTTAAAGACATGCTGTTTAATATATATTGTTAATTCATTAATATTGAACTCATAGCCTGCACCACTATAACTCACACCTGAAAGAAGCTTTTCTAACACACACATTTTCTCTGTAAGGGACATCACAGTCTTCAGCTTAGGAACAATAGACAGCACATCAGCACTATGCTTGGGGGCCATTTTAAATAGTGAGAACACCAACAAAAACTGAAAATTGTGAAAAATATGGCACTAAGTATACTGTAAAAGATATACTTGTTTACAGTATGAGAGCTGAAGCAAGTAGGCAGAGCGTCATTTTGTTTGACCCCCGGCTGGGAATGTGCAATCAGGTGACTCACATTTCTCACTGCTCTGCACTTGTTTGCAGTGATCACGAAAGTACCATGAGTATTGATTTGGGGGTTACAAATAAATTTTAGAAGGCAAGCAAATTCACAAATGTGGAATATGAATAATAATAATTGGCTGTATTTATCTGCATTTATCTAATTATTTGAATGCTGATCTTTCTCATTACCTAAATATTTCTAGTTATCTAAAGCTAAATGACCAAAAATGAAAATATTTATCATGGATGCATATTATGAAAACTTCAAATGATTTAGAAAACAAAGGTCTCCATACATATTAATTTAAATGTTAACATAAATCAAAATAAGGTTCTTATATTTATACTAGTGAAGAAAATGCAGGTATGAGAAAAATTTATTAGCAATCAGTTACCATTGTTCATTGTTTTAACTACTATAAATTCTTAGATATTTTCTTCAATGGTAAAGTTTTTCCTTCCAACTTTACATCAATTACTATCTGAAAGTACAGACAGTTGAAGCAAATCTCCATTTTCTATACTAGATTTTTAAATTAAAATAAATTCTTTTCTAACATTTGTACACTATCTCCCTATCAATATGACTGAGATTTTCTAGGGTGTTCAGGCTGCAAAGTTTGATTATTTTCACTTATAATAGACATTATCAAATAGCTCTTTAAAGAGATTTTAACATCTCTTTAAATTATTTAAGTTGATGTTAAATTGTTAACGTTTAACATCAACTTCTAGTGAGTAAAAGGTCTTATTGATCCAAATCCACTTTAATGCTTCATAGTTTCAGAATTAAAAAAAAAAATTCTATCAGGTCTGTTTGAAAGCGACTTAATTTTTGTTTGCGTGATTACTATTGGGTCTGAGCATTTGTTCATGTAACAGATGACTGCTAGCAAGACTAAAAATCAGATTTATTGCAACCAAAGATTTCATGTATTGAATTGAGACAAAAATAAATGAAGCGCATATATAAAATACATATCTGAGCATATACTTATATGATACATATATGATAAACACATTAATTAAGTGTATTAAGTAAATAAATATATGCAATTAAAATTATTTGAAAGTATGAGAAAAGTACAAAATTGGCAGAAAATGTGAACGAGGATTTCGATTTCTTTTTGTGATTGATTACTGAATCAATTGCTTTATTGTTTATAGGATCTTTCATAATTTTCCTGAAAGTGGCATAGTTAAGATGATATATTTTCCAAAAACTTGTCCATTTCATCTGAATTCTTAAACTCATTGATAAAAAGCTCTTCATGGTATCCTACAGTTATGTATTTTTCCAAGTGTCTGTAATAGTGTTCTCGTTACCCTTACTGACACCGGTTCTTTGTGCTTGCTGCTCTCCCTCGGGTCTACATTTTGTTTTTCTTGGCTAGTCTTCCCCAAGTTTTGTTCCTTTTATTAATATTTTATACCAACTAATATTTGACCTTTTTACATTTTTCTATATATTTATTTTAGCTCATTAATTCCTACTCTAATCAATTTCATTTCTTTTCTTCTACTTTCTTTAAGTTTACCTTGTTCCTCTCTCCCTAACTTCCTGAGTTGGAAGCTTTTGTCATTGAGTTTTATTTTTTCTCTCTTCTAATATATGTATTTAAACTCTAATTATCCTTTTAAATTTAAACTCTAATTATCCTTT